>NC_037288.2:11200000-12400000 GCF_000002775.5 Populus trichocarpa
ATAAATGATTTCTCACTAACTCTTTGATTTCAATTTTTTTTAACTGAATGATATTTAATTACTTATAGTATTTTATTAACAACATACCATGTTTTTTATTTACATGTAATTAAACATATGGATGATTCATGGTTTAATGCCATATTTAACGAAGATTTTGATGACGATTATGATAATGTAATGAACCGCATTGTAGACCACATTAATTATCTTAGTTGTGAAAGTAGTGGTACCTCAGTTGTTGATGCTGAAGATGACAGTGATGGAAACGACAACAATGACAACGACGACGACAACAACAGTAATGATGATGACGATAACGGTGACGGTGACGATGAAAGTGATGATGATGAATTTATTTTAAGGAGGCAGTTTGATATGAATAAATTAATTATATGCACGGCTGGAGCTATAAACATGTATTATATTAATTATATGCATAAAGAATCATGTATGGTTTCATACAACACAGGGATGCGTTGGTTGAATGAGGTTTTAAAAGGTCATTGGAAACGATGTGTTAACATGTTTAGGATGAACATAACCACTTTGTTGACTCTGTGCAATGATTTAGAAACGCATTATGGCTTAAAACCTTCAAGAAGAATGAGCTTGATTGAAAAGGTGTCAATGTTTCTATTTACAATAGCAATAAGGGCGTCAAATAGGGAAGTGCAGGAGAGATTTCAACATTCAAGTGAAACTGTTAGTAGATGTTTCAAAGAAGTCCTGAAATCATTATGTTTGTTTGCTGTAGAAGTCATAAAACCAATAGATCCACAATTTACAAGTACACCAAGAGAAATTGCAATGAATCCAAGATATATGTCACATTTCAAGGTAAGATGAATTTCTTTTTGACTAAGTTGTTTAAATGAATATGAAATATTTTTATTAATGATTATGATTACTTAATTTTTTTTTTGTCCTATAGAATTGTGTCGGTGCAATTGATGGCACACATGTTCGTGCTTGTATATCATCCGATAATCAAATTCTATTTATTAGAAGAAAAGGTATACCAACACAAAATGTCATGGCTACTTGAAGTTCCGACATGCAATTCATGTTTGTGTGGGCAGGATGGGAAGGTAATGCACACGATACGCCTATTTTTCTTGAGGCTATTGACAATAGCAATATAAAATTTCCAAAACCACCAGAAGGCTGTGGTTTGAAATAAATTGAAGACTTGGTAGATGAAGGCATATAATTTTTTTTTTAGTTTTGTAAAAAATTAGCATGTTGTTCTTATTTGCAGGGAAATACTATTTGGTTGATGTTGGATATCCCAATGAGTATGGGTATTTTGGTCCCTATAAAGACGAGAGGTATCACTTACAAGAATTTAGGCGTCGTGGACAACCAAGCGAGCGAGAAGAAGTGTTTAATCGTACACACTCATCACTACGTAACGTGATAGAATATTCTTTTGGGGTATGGAAACAGAGGTGGAGAATTTTGCAAAACATGCCTGCTTATCCATATAAAATGCAAGTTGAGATTGTAGTTGCATCAATAGCACTACATAACTATATTAGAAGGAGATCGCAAGATGATGAGGTTTTTTCCGAGTATGATCGCAATCCCAATTTCATTCCAGATGATTTTTACCTGATATTGTACCTCGCTCAACTATTCAAGGATCACAGAGACCTTCACATATGAATTTTATACACGATGAAATTATAAATAGTTTGATGGGACAATGAAAAACTTTTATTAATGTATAAGGATTATTCATTTTGTTATGTAATCATAATTATAAAACAACAATGTTTTTATCCTTTTAAGTAATTTTATAATCAAACTTCATACAAAATACATAACCAAACATGAAAAACTGTTTTTTTAAACCACAATTTCAATCACAGTTTTAATTGAACACCTCAAACTTTAAAACGAAACTTGTAAAAAACACTTTTTATTAAACTTCTCGAATTCTTACCATTCTTACCATTCTCAAATGGAGGTTGAGAAATACCTGATCTAAAAATACACGTGAGAGTCATAGATGCTGCGAAAACAGCACGCACTATTTCATTCAAGACCAAGTTGCAGGAAAACTAGCATGATAACTTCCAATTTGAAGAAATTGCATTTGCACAGTCATTCACAGCTTCTGGTGGCGAATTATTTTGAGCGACGACAAAATGAACAGAAATACACATGAGCGGGCACACCCACAGAAAAAGGAGGGAGATTTCAGCTGCTGGTCGGGGTAAAAAGGAATAGTACTGAATCTTATTGTCACAAATATCGTTACAATGGTATGGAGTTCTCTCATTCAAAGCTAAGCTAAACCATCTACAAAATTAATGGGGGGCCTAGAAACACAATTAACACTGGCAGATACACTAATGACACAAAAACCATCGCTAGGAATATTGGTCGCAAGTAATTATCATGTCAAGAGGCGGGGGAACCAACAGAAGAGATGAAAAGCCTTTTTTTAGACACCATTCCTTTCAGATGGTGAACCCAGGGTCTTTCCAACATTGGGGTGATCAAACAGCAAGATTGTTACCATGACACTGATCCAGCTGAGATAAAAAGAAACAGGATTCAAGTCATGCTAAGCAAATTGCGCACCCACAGCTATGCAAATTACCGAGCGTCCCTTTGACCCAACCATGAAAAATTAATCACCTTTTATAAACTACTTGCGTCTTGCAAAATGCTTTCCACCTACATCCTCAGAATTTTGCAAGCAAAACAGGATTTTGCAGCAGTATTGCCATTACTGTCAATCTGAAATTGTTCTTAATTAGGCCAAGAGAGCCTTGGAAGGCCTGCCGAGGAACCTCTGGCACTACCAGATCCTTTAAAACTGATGCCTGCAACAGCCAACTTCAACTTGGAAAGATGTACAGTACAACCACTGCTTCCCAGTAATCAACATTGGATACCAGGCACCAGCTTCTCCAAGCTTCCATGAGTAATCATATTAATTCCTTGACTTTCCATAATAATATCCAGTCTTGCAGAACAACAGCAGGGAAACCAAACAGATCCCTGAAATCTTCCTCTCAAACCATCAAGAATATTTACTGTGAAATTATCACACTTAACTAGAGTGTCTCCCATCAGCTCCTATATCAAGTGGACCACAACAATCAATGATGTCTTGATAATGCTCATATGATGTGCATGAATCATCTTGAACATCGAAATCATCTGCATTCTTCCCAGAAATTTGACTGAAATGTTTATGATCAAGATCACCAGCACGATCACCATGGTAAATCCCAACTTGTGCTCCTGAAAAATCATCTACATCCCCCTCATACTCCTCATCAGTTGCAACTTTATGGACAACATTATCAACACCATCTTGAGAAGCAACAACTTCATCCTCATCCTCATCCTCAACATATTCATTGCAATTCTCTGCATGGTCCTCTTGACAATAAGCGGAGGAATCTTGACCAGCCAGGGATTCCACTGCAGAATCCTCATCGTTCTCTATTGTTTCACCCTCAATTCCTTGCCATTCATCATCATCACTATCAATATTTAGTGGGTCAAACCTGTTCTGCTCAGCACGTTTCCGGAGCATGAATACATTGAAATAATAATTGACAAGGTCCTTTTTTGTTCGGGAAGGAAATGCCACCGGCAGATTGTCCCAAAAGTTTTTGCCTAACGATACAGGATTAGATAAGACAACCTCACGGAAGATTTGCTCTTCCTCGACAGTCCATTTATTTGCAACCACTTCTCCCATATCACAGAACCCCAACCCCTCAAATATCTCTTCCCCAAGGTTTTCCCTAAGTTTCAGCCTAGCTTCTGAGACATGTTGTTTTATGCATCTGATAGAACCTGCATCAGGGCACCCACAGTCACCTTTGGTGGCTTCATAACAATAATTTGCAGGTACTTCCAGTTCAGGCATGGGAAGGACACAAGTGCCCATCAGATTCTCCTCATAACAACCATCAATTATAACACCTGGGCTAGATGACTGTGCATGTGCAACTTGAAGGTTAGACTCATCTAGCTGGTTCAGGGAGGTGCTTGAACCCTGTGAGCCCCACTCTGGAACATTAGCTTGATGCTCTGGTCCAATTGAAACCGACTTCCGAAAAGGATAATCAAGAGATGAGCAGGCCTCATCAGGCTCAAGTAAAGGCCTGAGCTGGTGGCCATCATCAAAATATTCTGGGAAGAATGATAAATTATCTGCTTCAAGAATCCCATTGCTGATCCACAAAAACTGCGGAAAACAACCATTGTCACCAGTTTCAAACTCCTTGCTGGTTCCATTTGAATATTCAGTGACCAAGTCACTTGCAGACCTCCCTACATCTTGACACTCTCTGTAAGTGTCATCACCTTCATCATCATGTTGAAAGCAGGTCAGATATATAAACTAGGAAACTCCATGAAAGAATTAAAATATGGCATGTGATTATGGGAACACATGAAAGTGATTTAAAAAACACAAAAATGAGTTTTTTAATCCCTATATGATCTGTAAAACTAGAATGTAAGCATCTTCCAGCGAATTTGTAAATTTGTAGACTTCTAATATGCAAAAAAAATGACAGATAAGGTCCAGAATGAATTTGTTGCCCAGAATTATCAGAACCATAGCAAGCATATAACAGCAGTCATCATGAAAAATCCACCAATAGACTCTTACAAAGTCAATGGTATAATGATTGATTATCCAAAATCTGCATCCTATAAAAGCAAGAATTTCATCCATAAGGTCCTTTTCAGTAACAAGTCATCAGATTGGGCAGGCTAGATGAATAGGGAAAGAGACTCAAAAGTAATTTACTCCACAGTCCGCATTGTATGAAGGTTCCAAGTACAAAGAATACTCAAAAGTGACAGACACTACCAACAGTCCATTACCTGAAACTAGATGTTTCTGGTGAGCATTGTCAAGTGGAAATATAGGAGCAAACTGATCAATATGCTCCATTTGCCTGGGGTGCTTACAAGCAACCTCATATGAATTATCATCAGCAAAAGCACGTTTCTGAATCATTTTAATTTTGGCTGCATATCAGAATTATCTTTTATCATATTAGCAACACGTAGAAACAAAGCAAAGATTCAAAGAAACAAGTGCTTTCAATAAACTACCATGCAGCAAAATGGTTTCTTAGCAACGAGAATCCCCTGATTATGACATAAGCAGCCTAGATGGGATAATTTTCTTACTACTTTCTATTACATTTCTGAAAATTTCAGGGTAGAAAGGTAAGATTCCTATGACATAACAGACAAGAAGGGGCTGAGTGGGAAAAACCCAAATTAAGAAAGGGACGGCACTAGCAGTCGAAGAATTTTGTGCGTTTGGGAATTTTGGTATCCAAAATACTAATAAAAATGGTCAACCAAAGGGATAGCAGTAGCAGTTGGATACTTTTATGCATTGGGGAATTTTAGTATCCACAGTACTAATAAAAATGGTCAACCTATACTCTAAATATGTAGCCATTAAGAGTTCACTATACAAACTTCATTTCTAAATATTAATACACCATTTTTTTCTCACCCCATAAATTCCTTTTATAATTAATTAATTATGTTGGGTACGTTGCCGTCTTTCGTTTTCTTTTATTTTATTAGAAAAAAAAAATAACAGATCAACATAACCGTTTATGATTAAATTTATTACTTAAAAAGTAATTCAACATTGAATAAGCTTGAGAAGCTTGATCTTACCGTAAAAATTGGTCTTTGAGCAGTAGATAATGTCACGTGATTGATGAATTTGAAAAACAAATCAAAATTTCCAAAAATCCTAATTCACAAATAAAAAATTATAGATCCCTAATTTTCTAGTATCGGAATAGCATTAATTTACAAACGAAAAAAATCCAAACAAGGGACAGATACGAACCAAGTTGAATCGAACAAAAAATCGATGGAAATTAAGAGATTCTAAGAGGCGCAAAGTTTCAGAATAAAAAAAAAAAAAAACCGAAAAATTCAAGTGACCCAGATAAATTTAGGACAAGAAATACAAATATACAAGCTTAAATTTAAGGATCGAACAAAACCCACCTTTGAAATCAAAGAATCAAAGAGAGTCCAAGAAACCCTAACCCTAGAAATGAATCTAGAACACGGCAAGGGGTATAAAAAGGTTCAATCGATGGAGAGGTAAAAAAATAGAAGGAATAAGTGATCGAATTTAATAACCAAAGGAAGAGAAATGGAGAATATGGAGATTGAATTGATCGAAGATTTAAGATCGAAAATTGATAAAGTTAGGCACGATTTATAGGAAATTTAGGGTGCGTTAGGTGATCCGAGGATAGGGCCTTCGAGGGTTTCACACTTAGAAAAGGGAAAATACTAAATGAGGAAAGAATCAGTACAGGATTTACATAAATTACCACGTGAGGATTCAAGGATCTCGAAGGACAGATCGGGAAAACGACTTGTATGATGATTATGATATAAAGAAGTCTAGGAAAGGTAGTATTTTGACACGTGGAACAGTGTTGATGGGGAGGTAAAGTTGAGTGTTAATTTAGCACGTTGAAATTATCTTGTCTTTTTTTGGATGCCGTGGTAAGGGGTGTTTGGTTAGTAATGGGTAGGGGTGAGAAAAAAACCAAGAAACTGATTAAATCGAGAAAATAAAAAAAAATAACTATAAAAACTGAACTATAAAAAAAAACCGATTAAAATTTAAAAAAAAAAAATCGGTTCGGTTCGGTTTCAGAAACATGAAACCAACAAAACCCCAATCGAACCGAACCGGTTCAGTTGAGGGTACTATAAATATAAAAAAAAAAAACGTGCTTATTCTTAACCCCAAGCATCCACTGGACTCCAGCCATCCTTATCCTTGCTCTTAAGTCGCTCCCTCACAATTCACATTTCACACTTTCACCTTCACACACAGATCTGTAACTGTAACTAAAGGTATGGCCAGTGTGAGGTTCTCTGCTGCTTATAAGAAGGACAATGATAAGAAGGACACAAGATCAAAGTCCTACCTGCAGGACTTCTTCGACTCCATAGGCTTTTTCACTTTTCAATTCAGGCCTTTTTTTTAGGCATTGAATACTTATTATAAAGAGAAGGAGACGAGTGCCAATGGCTCGAGCAAATGCAAGTTTCTGTAGATTGATGTTTTCCGCTAGATCTAACGGTAGCTTGAATTCCCTTGCTTTTGGTTGTAATTGTAACTTTTTTTATTGTTGATTTTTTTTTAAAATACTGTATGTTCATAATTCGATTATATTGCTTGAATGATAGCTTACAGTGAAGCTTGAAGGAAAAAACAGGTTTTCCGGTTTTTATGTTAAAAAAACCGACCGAAACCGGTCGGTTTGAACCGGTTCCAGTTTGAATTTTTCAGTTTTTTTAAAAAAAAATTTGGTTAGTTTTTTAGATAAAAATCGAGCCGAATCGAAAATGTTCACCCCTAGTAATGAGAAAATGGTTTCCGCTAGCCCAAGGGAGAGAGGGATTGATTTTTTCGATTTTGATGTTTATAAAGTTGAATTATGGGATCCTGGTATTAAAGACAAACTCTGACTTGTACATTTGTTCCTCAATAATTGTCTCGAGACGAGCTTATTCATACATTTTACTGTTTAGCCCATGCAAGATTCCACCCCATTTTCATCACAAAAAAGGATGGATCAGTCCAGATCTCTTTATCTAAAGAGACTAAAAGCATGTACCATCTCAGTTGATGATCGTCCACTTCCTATTCCTATTCAACATTTTTTATCAGGTGGAATTCTTGTTTACGAGGCATAATCTGAAGATAGGCATAAAAGCATGTATTATTATAACCGAACCCTCTAATATATATATATATATACGCGCGCGCGTATATGTGTGGCATTTGTGGATGTGTGGCATTTGAATTATTATTATTATTATTATTATATTGCTTTTATTATTGTTTATTAAAATTATTTGATTGAAAAAAAGAAGAGACTATACTGTATATGTTGCCTCATGATTTTAATTTAGTTTAAAATTATTTATTGGTTATATGCTAATATGAAACTATGCAAGATGAGTTATATTATTTTGTTTTAATTAAATGACCAATAGTTGAGAGCATGTTATTTTCTTATGTGAAGAAAGAAAAAATAATTTTTACTAGTTTACGAGAGACCCTTCAATCGGCCTACTTGGCCTCTTGTTTGAAAATATTACTTCAATAATATTAAATGTTGCTTTTAATAACAGGATTTCACCATCACATTGTATGATGATGAGAAACCTAAGAATATTTGTTTTGTTAAGGAGGATTCCACCATCACCGTTCACCGTATATGGTGCATGGTAAGAAACTTGAAAAGTTCACTAGTAAACTTTAAAAGATGACAATAAAAAATACTTTTTAATTTTATTATCTTGAACTTGATAAAATTCTTAACAGAAGATGTGTTAAAATTGCTAAACAAAGAGTCAACTATTATTATAGTGGAAGCTATTAATGCTTGGAAGTATAGTAATTTTATGTGCAAAAACTACATCTTAAATGGATTGGACAATATACTTTATGATGTGTATAATTTCATTGATAGTGTTAAGTCATTATAGATGTCGCAGCGTGCGTGACGTCGAAATTATGATTATAAGGTTTAGGAGTTGCCACCTAGTATTATGATTACTAGAAAACCTAATGGTTTGCGAGAGCTCGGGTAAGAGACTTGTTGTGCAAGGAGAAGACGCATCACCTCTAGTGCACCCTACCTATGATAAGTTACATTGTTGTTTGATTGTTATTCTAAGTTGCATTTCAGTTCATTGGTTTTGTCTTAGGTTCAAGGTAGATCTCTTTTCGTGAGAAAGTCTCTACCTTATCGGGTTAAATCTCAACCATTCTAAGGGCTAGACTTATTTATTTCTTGGATATAGTTAAGTCCTAACATTCCCAATAGAAAAATAATTGTTATGAGGTTTTTTTTTTTTTTGGTCAAGCTATAATAGATTATCATAAACTGGTTACAATATCTGTTTTGCATTTTAAAATATGAGAAAGATGCATTTTTGTATTTTTATACAAATATACTCAGAAAACTTTTAGGATTTAGCCATATGCACGAAAAATAAAATATTTTTTTATTTTTTAAATGAATTTTTTTATGAAGTTTCGAAGGAAACCGAGTATTTTTAATATCGGATCTGTATCTTATAGTGTAAATATACGCCCGATATTATGCAAAATTGTTGGATAAATATGCGGGGGACCAACAAATATTTTTAAAATGCCATTTGAAAAATTTGAAGTTTTCTTAATATTATTATATTATTTTATTATTAAATACATTGGGCTAGACCTCGCCCAGCCATTTAGGCCAAACCCGATCAGGTCAGGCTGGGCTAACTGATGGCCTAACAGACCTTTTCCTTTTTTTTTTCGTTGAGTTGTGCTGAAACAGGTCCAGCCAGGCCTATATGGTCACTGGCCCAACCCAATGGCATGTTAATTAATTTGGTCATTACATGTAGAATGAATTTTGCATGCAACGGCCATATGGGGGATAAAGAAGAAGAAGAGGAGGAGGAGAGAAGGAGATTACCTAGCATGGAAGGAGTGACTGATTGGTGGTCCTGTTGGTGGCGCATGACGTGGCTGGAGGTGGAGAAGCCATCGACTAATGTTGGTTGTTGGAGGAGAGGTTGACAGAAATTGTTATGTGGAGGAGAGAAGAAGAAACTTATGGTGGTGTTATTGTTTACGGTGGTGATGAAAGGGTTGCTAGGGGGTTGGGTCACCGATTATCACAGCATGTGTGAGGTCGTGGTGGCTGAGAAAGTGGCAAAGGAAGAGAAGAGATGCGGCAATAGCAGAAACAAATTAGGGGGTGATTTTTCTCAAATTTTGGCTTCTAATTTCTCCTCCCTCAATGCATGGGACATTTTATCTTTATTAGGAACAAATCTTGACCCTTAATTCAGCTCAAAAGGTTATTAATTGTTGGCTCAAAATGACATTCATAAATTGTCAAATTTTGACAGTTAAATGTTGCCTGAGTTGGCCTTTTTAGGGTATCACCGTGGCAGTTGTGGTGTCAATCAACCAGAAAAAACCATACCGAGGTATAGTCAAATATCAGGTCATCATGTTGGTGTATGGTTTGTCTAGTTTGGTTGAGAAATAAAGCATTAAATGCCCCTAAAAAATAATCATTCGATCAGCTTTTCTGGCAAGAAAAAAGATAATAAACAGTAATCATACGACTTGTCGTTTAGTTCCTTTTTTTTTATCTTCAAACAACGTTGTTTTGGCTTTAATTTAGGGATTTGGTCAAAGTTCAATTTGGTCCTTCACTGTTGATTTATTTTAATTGCATCCTTAATTGGCCTGAAACTTTTAATTTTCTGCAATTTTGCCCCTACCAAACTTCAACATCATCCTCGAATTTCGGCGCCTTTTTCATTTTGGTCTTTGATTTATGTAAATTGATCATTAAACTTTCAATTCTCTTTAATTTCACCCCTGATTTCAATCAATTAAGTACCTGAAGTTAAGAGTCATTTTGAAAAAGGTCCTTAGCTGTGAATTTCTTCAATTTAGCCCCTAATTACCCCTAAACTTTGATTTTCTTGCGATTTTACCTTTGATTTCAACCACTTAACTTTGTAAAAATTATGTTTGGTCCTCTAAAATTTCAATCTTCTCAATTAAGCCCAAATTAGGCTCTCAAACTTAATTTTTCACCAATTAAGTTCCTAATACAATTAATTTGACCCATTTAAAGTATAATTAAGTCCTTGCACTTAATTAAATCCTTTAATTTGACCCAAATTAATTTTTAAACATAATTAAATTTTTAATTTGGCCCCTGATTAAGTCAAATTAGCACAGTAAAAATACAACTTGATTTAATTTGACCTTTAATCTACATTGTCTCTCCAATCTTAGGTATAATGGGATACAATTAGGCTACCAATTCATTCAAAATTCTAGCTTGATTTTTCTATACATTTAGAATCCTCATCAGCCTGTGTTTGTCAAATCGTTAGTCTTCTTGCTATTATTATTTATTATTTATTTTTTTTATTTTAAAAGAAAAAGGGTAAATTTTAGGCAATAACCCAAAAATAGGTTATGATAGTTATCCCCCCTCTTTACAATGCTTACAATAAAAAGTCTCGTAAGAGACTTTAGATAGTAAGCTTTGCAAATAAGAAAAGGGAATGAGAGATAACGGACTCACCATATAAAAAAATGGTCAATCCTTCTAAAAGTGTTTGAAGTGAGGGCTAGAAAGTACACTTAGAGAAAAAAAGAGATGGGGCTAGAAAGCGTACTATCTGGATAAGGGCATAAAGTAGAAAAGATAGAGATATGGCTAGAAAACGGATTATCCGGTATACGAGAGCTAGAAAGCACACTCGAAAGGAAAAGAGATAGGGTTAGAAAATGTACTATCTAAGATACAAGGGCTAGAAAGCACACTCGAAAAGAAAATGAGATAGGTTTAGAAAATATACTATCTGAGAGACGAGAGTTAGAAAGCACACTTGAAAAGCAAAAGAGATAGGGTCAGAAAGCGCACAATCTGGAAGACGAGGGCTAGAAAGCACACTCGGAAGAAAAGAGATAGAGTTAGAAAATACATTATCTGGTGGTTGAAGGCTTAAATGTGCACTCAAAAAGAGAAGGGATAGGACTAGAAAGTGCACTATCCGAGTGATATGGGCTCAAAGACGCACTTAAAGGGAAAAGAGATAGAATATATATATATATATATATATATATATATATATATATATATATATATAAAAGATGATCTTTGTGAAAAACTGAAAGATTTTTTGTTTTTTTGAAGTGGTATAATTATACTAGGCAACCTGTCTATTGGTAAAATTTAAAGATTTTTGAAATTATCAAATTATTATGGGTTACCTACCTAGGTGAAGAATACAAAAAAATTTCCAAATTATCTCATTATAATGGGTGACCTGTCCATGTGAAGAATTTGAATATTTTTCAAAGTGGTCTCATTGTAATGGACAACTTGTCTAGAAGGCCAAATGACATCATTCTTGTTTTGTTAGAAAACTGAGACAATTTCCCAGAACTTTCATGAAAACTATGTGTTCAAATTCTGATGTTAGCAATGACGTTTTCTGCAGACAAGAAGATAAGAATTGTTACCAAGTCAAGAGGTGGCCACCTACTCAACAATTAGTCATCAAATCAATAGTTCCGAATTTTGGCCTATAAAAAAAGGCATTTGTCATGCATTTAGGCATCTTGGTTTTCATATCAAGATCATATTCTTGCTTTTTTTCTTTGTATTTTGTAATGTTCAAGTTTTATTGCATGTTATATTTTTCTTAATCTCTTATTTATGCTTTTCATTTCCTTTACTATACTTATATAATTATGTTCTTATCTTGTTTATCTATGTTTCTCTTATTCATAATGTTCAAGTTAGTTTATTATGTCAAGGTGAAAAAGTTACACTAATAGTGTAAAAATAAGTATAGTATAAACTTAACATGAACTTTAATGTTTGATACTAACATGTATTGTATTTATTATCTTACTCACTCTTAATACCTTGTTTGTTAAATGGTTAATCTAAATTTGTGTTGAACAACCCTTGGTACAACAAATACTTTGCACTTTCATAGCCCAACTATATGGTATAACCGACACATGTGCTATGAAAAGAACTTGATTTGTTGTTAACATAAGTTATCATCATGAATACCTGACAACATTACAAGTATTGGCATTACTCAAATAAGATAATTAATATAATCATATTAATAAATTATAATCCAATTGGAACCTCCTTTGTGTATGGTTTCCAGTTGAATAATAAAAAGAGTTTATATTATACTTATTTGAAATACCATTAGTGGATCCTCTAACCTTGACAATTGTTTTATATTTGTTTAAATCCTTACATCAATATCACATCTTAAAGCTCTCTTCAACTCCTTTTCTGTTATTATCGATTTCTTTATTTGTAGTTTATACAGTTAAGCTCCTTGTGGTTCGACCCCGATCTTGCCGGGTTATTTATTACTTCGACACTCTTGCACTTAGGAGAAGACATCAATCTTTTGGCCGTGTCAACAAACAGTAACCATTGTGAGTTCATCTACTTAGTGGTGATATTTAGTGACACAAGTGCTTTGGACTTAGTTTTGACAATGATCTTTTTAAGGTTTATTTGTTATATGGTGTGCTATTTAACAATCACCTTTTCATATTTAAATTTGTGTTGTTTTGTTAGTGTTAATACACATTGGTGTTATGACTTGTGTATGTACATCCATAGCAAAATGGATAACTAATCAGATTTTATTGTTCTTATTGTTACCAATATTAACATGTAAATATGAGAACTTTTTAAAGTGGCCAATACTCTTAATTTTTTTTATAAATATTGGACTTAGACATTTTAAGACTTATTTTATTATTTGAAATCAAAAGGATGAGTTACTCCTCTTAATATCCAAGGTAATGGCCCATATTGAATTCATTTACCCTAAATACTAAGAGTGAATAGAAAAACATTTCAAACATGATTTTTTTTGTTAGAAAACGGAATGAGTTCTTAAAGATTTGAAATGTCGACTTAATAAGCCTTTTAATATGGGCCAAATCTCAATAAACAAGTTATAAAAACCTAATATGAAAACATGCAATGTGATGAATATTTTTTTCTTCTTTTTTATTAGAAATAAGAACATCTAAATAACATGTTAATTACAAAACTTGCATAAACACCGACTAAATACAAACAAAAAGAGAGAGAAATTTGGCCAAAATGCTTGGATTTTGAAACATATTTGTTTTTAACATTATCATGAAGACAAGACGACTACAACAAGCATAAAAATCAAAGATAACAATTTAATTTTAAGAATAAAAGATCTCTAGTTATATTATTTATTCATGTATCATCCAAGCAAGCAAAAACATGTATGATTTTTCATTCATAATCAAGGAAGCATGCAACAATAAAAAATAATTTCAAAACCCTAACTTTTATCATTCCAAGTCTAGGTTACAGGTGAACCTAAAAACACAAGTTCTGGTTTTTCTTTCACGTATTTATCTTTTAACCAAAATCATCATATCTATTCTGCTTTTTTTTTAAATTTTAAGATGAAAGGCATGCAACGCCTAAATTAAATACATATAAACCCTAAATAGCTAAACTTTTAATTTTTATCCAAACTTTTTTTCATATATTTAGCCATCGTGCGTTTTTTTGAATTTTTTTATAAAATCTCACAATATCTAGATTAAAACTTAACTAAGCTTGAAAATATTATTTTTAACTTATGTTGATGCATTTTAAAATCAAAAGGTATATAAAGCATCATTTTGCACTATTTTTTCATAAACCTTAAAGAAAGAAAAAGAGGGAAGAAGGGTTGTGATTTAGCTCAATGATGATTTTAACAGAGTGGGGAGGTGTTGTGGAGGCTTCTAATGGTGGAGAGGATTATGGTGGTTTTCTCTCTGTAGAATAGGGTTCCTTCTTTATCCTTGGTTAATGCTCTCTTTTTTTTTCTGTTTTATTCTTCATTTTCTTACTCCTTTATACCCTTTAGAACTCTTGGTTCAAAATGAATCGGTTGTGACCCAAAAATCAACCTTTCCCTCGACCTCACAATTCAGATTTTTGGTGTGGTTTTCCCCGTCTTCTTTTTGTTTTTTGATTTTTTTTTTTATTTCTCTCCTCACTCCCTTCTACCCTTTAGACAAGTTGGTTTAAGTTCAAAGTTTTAGGATGAAGGTCCTATAACCTTTCTAGGTGGGATAATCTTGTTCATTGATCTCCTTAGGTCAATCTTGATCATCCACCATTATTGTGCACTTTGTATAACATGCTGCTTTTTTGGCACATGTTTTCTACCATCATAGAGAGGCAATGAAATGAGTCTTTAGCTAAAAATGAAGTGTTAGTGCAGGGGAAGAGAATGACGTGTCTTTTAGCAATTAATTTTCACTTAAGAGAGAAAATTATACTCAAAGTCAAGCAAAAATACATGCAAAAAAGGAGAAGGAGCCAAAATATTACATGCATGCAAGAGAGAGATGACAACCCTTTAACTTTCATTTTTCATTAAAAAAACAATGCAGTGCACCGTTTCATTTAAATGGCTTCTTTATTATACTTTGCTTTTATTATTATTATTTTCCTCTTTCTTTGTTTTAATTTGGTCCCTGCATTTATAATTTGTGAAATCACAATCAATTTAGGGCTGATTTCCTTGATTTCTTTCAATTAAGTCCTTGATGACATTCAAAATAGTCCTTCAACGTTGACACCTTTTACACTTTAGACCTTGGTTTTCAATTTGTACAATTTCAGTCAAATTGGCCTTAAATCTTAATTTGTTTTCAATTAACCTCCTGATTGAATTAATAGGATCCCCAAATTCTAGCGTCTGTTTCATTTTGGTCCTTAATTCTTTAATTATTTAAATTTTTCTCGTATTAACTCCAAATTTTAAATCCCCTATTGAACTAATTGGAATGCCAAACTTTTTTATGCCTTTCATTTTGGTTTTTGGCTGACAAATTTAGCCATTTTTTCCCTTAATTCAAAATGTTCTCCTCAATTAGGCCCCCAACTAAGCGAATTGAACTTCCAAACTTTGTCATCTTTTCCATTTTGATCCTTGGTCTTTTAATTTGTGCAATTATGACCAATTTCAATCTATTTTTCCATTTTTTTTTCAATTAAACCCTCAAATAACATGCATGCATGAATCTTTGATGAGCTTTAAATTCAATTCTTGCCTAATTGCAACCTAAGCTTTGTTTTATTTTTGAAATGTTTTTCTTTGAAGATTTTTTAATATTTTTTTTTTAAATGTCTTCTTTAAAAATGATTTTGAAGACATTTTTTAATTTTTTGGGTGTAAAAATTAGATTATGACAAAAATCATTGAAAAAAAAAAGGTGAAAGAAAGGTTTGGTTGACCACATTTTAACTATAAAAAAAGGCCGATTTGATATCAATCAATTCATCTTGGAAAGATGAGTTTGATAAAAGTTGTTTGGCCCTTTAATCATTGATAACAAAGTATACCAGGACTTGGAAAGGCTTTTTATTATACTTAATTTTGTATGTTTAGATTGATTAGAGGTGTTTTGAGGTTATAAATGTATTTGATGACCTCTTGTGTGTTTTGTTTTTATGTATTTAGGAAAAAATAGGTTTAAATTTGCTTTATGAAGTCCAAAATATTTTGACTCTGATTTTATAACCACTAGAGACAGTTGAAATCAATTGCATTATATGACACATCGTTTGTCTACGAGGACGACGTGTTGTCTAGTCATTTTTCAAAGCACTCAAGAAGATAAAAAAAGAAAACTAAGCACATGCATATCCTTTCAGACTCAAGCACACATAGACCTAGCTTTCTAGACCCAATAACACCTAGTGTTTTTTTTTTTCGAGGCTAGGTGTAAGAATCGGACCTTCTTCTTTTGGCCCTTTACCCTATTTTTTTTATTTGTTTTATTTTTTGTATATTTTATCATAAGATTACCTTTAAATAAAAGCTTACAATATATTTAAAATATTATTTAGTTATGATATAGTTTTCAAATCAGATTAGAGCTTTTATAGTAATATTGGTAATTACTTTATGAATAATTGTACATGAACTTGATGTGAAATTTTCTTTTTAAAAATAAATTCATGAATATTCAAAGAAATTAAAATATCTATTTTTATTTTTATAGTAAGTTTTCTATATAGTTTTCTTAGATTAATTATTCTTTAATTTTTTTCATATAGTTGTGATAAAATTGAAAAAGCATTTTTTTTAATTGAAACTTACTTTTTAGATCATGATAATTGTTTATTAAAATTTTCATATAGTTGCAATAAAAAATAAATATGCTTTCCTCAAAACAAAAATAAATACTTGAACTGTTGAACAGAGTTTTTGTTAAAAGAATTCATTTTTTTTCTTTTTAGTGTAAATCATTAGAAATCTGATGAATATTTATTTTAATTGCTTTAAGTTTTTATTAAAAAAAACCATGCTTATGATAAAAAAAAAGATTATTTTTATTAAAACAAAAAAGAAATGCACTAATAAGAGATTGTTTTTACTACAAGAATAGATTTTTTTTTCCAAATTCAAATTGTTTCCTTTCTTACAACAATTCATTTTAATTGTCATATAATTCAATAATATTTTTTTTAAAAAGCCCCTAAACTAGCAAGTGGGCAAATTAGCTAGTCCTCATTATAAGCAAGGCAGTACATTTAAACCATTCATTAATTATTATCACTAGCCAGTGTACTCATGTCATGTCGGTTTTCAAGTTAATTTCTAACATAAAAAAAAAAAACTAATATTATAAATGTGTATTTTAATATCATGAAATATTTTTAATTAAGGAATTGAAAGATGATGTTTGTGTTTAATAAAATAAAATGAAAAATATATAAACTAATAAATCATAAAATATTTGTAACATCTAATTAAGTTGATCTTTCTTGTAAAAAGAAAAATATAGATACACATGTGATTATCTAACCTCAATTGTTTTTTTTCATTTTATACATTTTCTTTTGTTTATCTTGAAGTTTAATTACGATCACTAAATACGTATTATTTTTATTATTATAAATGCATTATGCAAATACAATTTATCTATCTAAAATTTAGTAGAAAAAACCTAAAGATAAATTATAATAATTGTTTTTGAGGTATTATGAAATTATAAAAACAATCTAAAAGATTAATAACTATTTTAAAAAATAAACTAAAAAATTCAAGGGATGAAAGAGGGGATATTAATTAAAAAATAAAAATTTAATTTTTTTTTAAATCAAGTTTGGTTGGACCTGGTAGGCATACATGAAAGAAAATAGCATATGCCTAATCACCAGGCATGCTTAGGTTTTGAAGTCGAATCTCACTTGGTTTTTTATTGTTTTGTTTCAAAGAAAAAAAAATGAACATGCACACATCATCTGTTCAAGTTTTTATTTAAATATATAATAGACTACATGTTGTTTTTCTAAGCGGATGATGTGCCACTCATTATGAGATGTTTTGAGACCCTAAAACTCGAAATTTAAACTTGTTTATATCTAAAAATACCCCAA
Organism: Populus trichocarpa; assembly: GCF_000002775.5. Taxonomy (NCBI): domain Eukaryota; kingdom Viridiplantae; phylum Streptophyta; class Magnoliopsida; order Malpighiales; family Salicaceae; genus Populus; species Populus trichocarpa. The sequence goes on from NC_037288.2 coordinate 11,218,063, forward strand.
AAATATCATAAAAACCTCTATAAACTCATTTTCAACTTTAAAGCATCATCTAATTTGTTTAAAAATAAAAAAAATAAAATTGAATAAAAATATTTATGGGTCTCAATATACCTTTTTTGGCGTATTTGAATAGCAAAACCACCCGTATTGAAATTCTCTCTGAAAGATGAATTTATTGACACCAAGATCGACTTTTTTTTTTATTGCTAGCCAAGCCATTTCTCTCTTTTCTTTTCTTTTTTCGAATGACTCTCTTCTCTCTCATCATACAGGGATTAAAAAGTGATAAAAATAAAGTTTAGAATCAAAGCATAAAAACCTAAAACAATAAGAATCAAATATATATAAATTGAAACTTCACAAAGCAAATTGAATCTTTTTACACCTTTTGAAAAGTGAAAATGAAAAAAGCTATTTTGTGTTAATTTTCATCCTTGTTATTAAAACTTTTATTGACTAAGACATAGAATTTTATTTTATAATATCAATGTTTAATTTAATATTTGAATATTTTGACATTTTAGGAGCATGCAAAGCCAATACAGGTTTCAATACATAAAACTATATTAATATCCTGTGAAAATAAAATTGAAAGGAATAAAGTTCAATACATGAGTGATCATGAACAGTGTTCGCTATTTTGCACAATAAACCACCTAGTAATGTGGTTCAAAAGCACATACAACAGAATCTCGGGAAAAAAAACGAGAGGCCAAAAGCTCTCAAGAGAATAATCAATGCTAAGAACGTGTCAATGCTAAGAGCAGCTTTCAAGAGAATAATCACTGATGAGAATAATTAAAAATATATTCAAATAATATATTTTTTATTTTTTAAAATTTAATAAAGTTTCAAAACAGTTTAAAAACGTATAAAAAATTAAAATAAAAAAAATCAATTTTTAAAAAAATTACAGCTAAATCAAAAAAAAAAATACACAGCCTAGATTGACATTTAGAAAGCGCAAGGGAAACATGGTTTATGGAATTCAGCATCTCATTTATGACAGTACTTTAAACCAAATAAACATCAAATCAAGTATTCTAGACGAGTGCCAAATGACAGTGATGTGGGGAAACGCAATGTAAGGCAAAATGTAGAGCCTCTTACTTTCACCATGGCAGGCATGCAAACTGTCCCAGAACTAGATGAAAGCAAGAAACAATGACAATAAAAATAAAAAATAAAAAAAAAACCGTAAAGAATCAGATTCACTGCCTCGAACTATATTTGGTTGGCCCATAGCATGAGCTAACCACCCATCAGCATCTCCCTTTATGCGATAGCAGGCATGTCCTTGAGCCATGCATCCAGTGGCTTACCAATGGAGTACACAATGAAACCAATCTCCCTCAGCTTATCTGCATTCACAACATTCCTTCCATCAAACACAAAAGCTGGTTTCTGCATGTTGTCATATATCTTCTTGTAATCAAGAGTCTTGAATTCATCCCACTCTGTCAAGATGCAAACGCCATGGGCTTCCTTTGTTGCCTCATAGGCATCAGAAGTAACAGTCACTTGCTCAACAGCAGAGCTGGCACTCTTCGGCTGGAGATGGAGAGGATGATCCCAATCAAACTTTTTCATGATAAGATCCCTCTGAATATGTTCTTTCTGGACCTGTGGATCATATATGCTCAAGAGAGCCTTGTCTCCCAACAGTCCCTGGCACACATCAATGGCAGGGGTCTCCCTAGTGTCGCCAGTATCCTTCTTGAAAGCGAACCCTAAAATGGCAATCTTCTTTTGAGAGACTGTGTTAAACATAGATGAAACAACACGGTTCACAAATCGGCTCTTCTGGTAATCATTGATCTTGATGACTTGTTTCCAGTACTCTGCCACCTCTGGAAGGCCATTGCACTCGCAGATGTAAACAAGATTCAGAATATCCTTCTGGAAGCAGGACCCACCAAAACCAACACTAGCATTCAAGAACTTGGGACCAATCCTTGAATCCTTTCCAACAGCATAGGCCACCTCGGCAACATCAGCCCCAGTTGCCTCACAGAGTGCTGACATGGCATTAACGGAGGAAATCCTTTGGGCCAAAAAGGCATTGGCAGCAAGCTTGGACAGCTCTGCAGACCAAAGGTTGGTGGTTAGGATGCGGTCTTCAGGAACCCAATGAGCATACACATCCTTCAATGCTTGGATTGCCTTCTGGCCTTCTGGGGTTTCCCTCCCTCCAATGAGGACACGATCAGGTTGAAACAGATCACCGATTGCAGTTCCTTCTGCAAGGAACTCAGGGTTTGAGAGGATCTGGAATTTGATCCCCTTACTGTTGTGGGTCAAGATCTTTTCAATTGCCTCGGCAGTTTTAACTGGGACTGTTGATTTCTCAACAACGATTTTGTCAGATTTGGACACATCAGCAATTGTGCGTGCTGCGCTCTCCCAGTACGTCAGATCTGCAGCTTTGCCCGCTCCAAGACCTTGAGTTTTGGTAGGGGTGTTGACCGAAACAAAAACTATATCAGCCTCTGCGACATGCTTCTCCACATCTTTGCTGAAGAAGAGATTCCTGCCTCGGCACTCCTTCACCACATCATAAAGGCCTGGCTCATAGATGGGGAGCTGGTCACTGTTCCAGGCTGCAATCCTAGGTTCCCAGATGTCAACAACCACCACTTCAATTGACGGGCACTTGAGTGCGATGACAGCCATTGTAGGCCCACCGACATACCCTGCTCCAATGCAACAGATCTTCACCATTTTCCTTGTCTACGTTCACAACCTGAAAGAAGGGAAATTCAACACATATATGAAGGAAAAAGAAACAAATCAAAACCATTCACTTTCAGATCTTCCATGCAAGCTAACCTGCCGTTGTAGATGAAACAAATAAAGCATTTGCAAATCACATCCACACACAATGAAGAATCAAAGCCAAAGCCAAATAACATATTCATATCTCTTAATTCATTCATATGCAAGTAGATAACTAACAAAAGCTCATAAAACCCACCCTCGATTCCATACCAATTCTCCAAACGCAAATATATTTGACTAGATCTAGACGTTGGACGAAGTACCACAGCTGAGAATACTAAGATCCAAACAGAATACTAGCAGATCTACCGCATGTAATTCAAAGCTAGAAAGACTTGAAAGAAGATTTGGAGCATTGAGCTTGATTTTGAAATCACGGATCAAGGGTTAAAACGAGCGAAAAAAACATCATTAGATCTAAAAGAATTTGACTACAAAGAGAAATTAATGTAAGAGAGAGAGAGGGGGGGAGGGAGGGTACCTCGGTGGATGAAAGTAGAGAGACAGACCAGTTTTATCTGTGGTCTGTCTTTTAAGTTTAACTGAATGGAATTAGAGCGAGGAGGGCGGGGTTGTGTTTAAATACACACCGCCATTCCTCCGTCTATTATTATTATTATTATTATTATATTTTCTCTATTCAACCATTTTTATTTTGTTGAGCAAATTATAGTTTAGTCCTCTAGTTGTGAGAAATGAGTATCTCAGTCCCTGTTTCTTCCGAAATATTAGTTAGTCTCTCTCTTAGATCTATTATTTTTAGATCTCCATGCCACCTTGACCCGTCACCAAACTCTTCTTAACCGTGGAATTGATTTACGCCCAAAGGAAAACATTCAACGCGTCTTGGAGAGTAGTTACAATTTGAGAGGCAGATCTATGAAAGGCATACGTGAACTAAAAATTCAATGAACCTTCCAAGATGTTGCTTGCTTGGCATCCTTCCCTTTTTTGTTTGTTAAAAAATTAATTTGTATCATTTTAAGGTGGCTAATTAAATTGGTTCTTTGATGGAGATTTGGAGTTATAACTTGTATATATTACCTTTAACGCCTCACTTTTATTGCAACTTCTTTACCTTTCGAAAGACTTTTTCAAAAGACTTTTTCCCGTAAAAATAAAATAAAATGTAGAATAGATATTTGTGATATCCTAAAAAATTCAAGTAATTTAAAAATAAATACAATAATATTTTAGAGAAAAAGACTCTAAAAATAAATATGCAATAAAGAATGAAGATCTTGGAATTTCTTTGGCTGAAGAATTCATAGAGTTATTATAGCTTATGAATATTGTCTTTTTGTGGAGATGAAAGGTTGAAGTGTCATCTTGCCCTTATAGCATTAATGAAAAAAAATATCATTAACACATGCATTAAAGAGGGATAAATATATCTTACACATCATTAATGAGAGATAAGTGGTAAGTCTTTAGAACACTTTTATACACCTAGGGGTGCAAAGAGATGAGTATCCTTGACCTTAAAATTTTATGTTAAGGATCACAAGAAAAAACAAACGGACTCTTGTGGTCCAAAATAGGGCCTAAAAAGGTCATCGGTTCTATATTCATTTGGGCTCTGCATGATGATAAGTCTAAGGAGGTTGGGTTTGACAACTTGTCAGACTCGCATGTACCTGAGCTTAGTACGTAGTTAAACCCAAGAAAGTTGGGTCTGGCAGCTCACCAAACTCATATGTAATTGGGCTTAATGCGTCACTAAACCTAGGGATTTTGGGTCTGACAACTTGCCAAATCCACATGTATTTGGGCTTAATGCGTAGGTGATTTTATGGATATTAGGTTATCACCTTGTCTTTAGTCCTTTAAACATGAGTTCTAGGCACAAAAAAAAAAAAAAAAAAAAACCTATCTAAAACACGATGATCCATCAATAGCCCTTCAAGTCTTTGCATATTAAATACATAAAATTTTTTTAAAGGTTATCAGCTTTAATGAAAGGCTTTTTACCTGAGAGTTTTTTATCCCATCAATGAGAGACCTTTTACCTTGTCCATCATATTTGTCTACCCCACGCAGAACTGTTAAGATTCTTCATGGTCAGGTGGCTCGTTTTTATTTGAAAGATATGCTCATATAACCTATCTTCATCTAAAAAAGGTGTTTCTTGGGAAACAAAATGGCAACGTGTATTCAATGTAGTAATTAAATAGATTTTTTGGAGATCCGAGATGACATAAAAGGTTATTCATCAAACAGTAAGGGTGAAAAGTATGTTTCCTTTATAACTAGAGAGGGTGGAATCCAAGCATCCTCCTCTAGTAGGGAAAAATAGTTCTCCCCATAGGAGAAGTTCTTCTCCAGCTATTACTATGGGGAACCTCAGGGGAGAGAAAGGTTGTCCCTAACACTCTAAGTGTAAAGGACATGAAGTTTGTTAATTATCGGTAACCAAGATAGTACATAACTCAAATGTCTATCGAGGTTGAGCGTATTAGCCAACCAATCTTGGGCTCTGCCCAAGATCATTTTGAAATTACAACCCGTTTTAGCATGTATGCGTTGGGGTATACCTTCCCTCTCTAAGAATTTGTGAAGGAAGTTTTTAGATACTACTAGTTGGGTCTAGGCTAGTTGCATCCTAATGGGTGGATAGATTTATCTACCTTAGATAAGTTTTTTAGGATTGTCAAAATCAAGCCTACAATTAATGTCATTAGGACCTATTACCATATAGTCACTGACACTGATGGTGGCAATAACATGTGTTGATTCTTTCTTTCGCCAACAGGCCCATAGGAGCCATGAAGGGAACTCTGCAAAGAAAGCCTGCTCATGTCAAGAAATAGAGGGGGAGATGGTTGATAATGAGGTATAATGGGTCAGTCAACCCTAGAGGTGGGATGCAACAGATTTAGGGTTGTTCTTATTATTAAAGGGTACCTCTCCTGATGTGAATAGTAAGCCTTGTTTGAGCTTGAATGAAGATAAAACATGTGATATATTGGCATTGGCTTCAACCAAGTACGAGTTAATAGGATGGTTAAGGAGCATTATCAGGCCATGTTACAAAGTATACAACTTCATCATCCCTTGTTTGTTGTACATCTAAGTTCATTACTAACTTTGTTTTCATACAGGACTAATAACTGAAGGAGAAAGGGAAGCTTTAGCAAGGTTTGTAGATGAGAGTTCATAAAAAGAATCTTCGTCTCTTGATTTAATTGAAGGCAAGACTAGAGAAGAGATGAAGGGCCATATCATCATAGATGAACTCTTTGTTCCTGAGGACTCTGTTCTTGAGAAAACAATGACAAGAAACAGGATTTATATAAAAATAGAAGTTGGGGGTAGTCATGCTCCTCTACTTGAAAGTCAAGTAGATTTGACCCCCTTTAAAGTAATTGCAAGCGTTGTTGCCCATTTTAAAAGAAAGAGAGTCTTCACTCCTATTGAGATTGGTGTTCTAGCCTCGACTATAGAGGCTTCTATGATGACAATCCCATTTACCTTCACCTCAAGCTTTTGTTGCAGGGGCTATAGCTGCTAGGGCCTCTACATGAGCTATTGCTGAGGAAATTGAACATAGGTTTGATGATGTTTTTACTAACCTCGCTCTTAGTCAAGCTCCTTTCAGTTTCCCCACCCTAATTGAGCAAGAAAGAAAGGTCATTGAGGAAATTTTTGGTAGAAGGTGAGGCCTTGAGGTGGTAAGGTAGCTGAACAAGATTCTCATAATTCCTTAAGACATCTCATTAATCTCTTATGAGAGTTATAACTACCATTTAGCCTTAATTGGAAAAATAGCCTTTAATGTAAAGAAATTTCTCGTATAACCTTTTAGTTCTTAGGCATGACTGGAGGCTTTGAGAAATTCGTCTATGGAGTTCCAAGAATTTTTATAAGAGTATGCAATTTTGTCCAAGATGGTTGGGGATAAGATCTTTCTTGCCAAGTCCAGCCTGTATTTTTTCAATCAATCAGAGGAATGTTGCTTTTCATCCAATCTTGATGCCTAATTTTGCAAATGTATTCCCTATTAGGGCTGCAGTTGCCCAACATGGAGAATATCTAGCCGAAGAAGCTATCCTAGATATCTAAGCCTCCACCTTCATCTCCTCTTAGTTATGTAAAGAACCCTGGTTTTATAGGGTTTATCCATGTAATGATTTTTATTTTATAAATTGTATTTTTAAATTTCATTTCTATGTTGACTTGTGTAGCTTGTAAGGTCTAACACCCATAGTAAAAAGTTCCATGCAAGGTCCAAGGCCTATAGGAAGTTTTTTTGAGAATTTATATAGGTTCAACGCTCATACTTAGAAAAATATTCGAGTTTAGGGCTACTACCTTGGGGAGACCGTATCAATCCCTACTAAGATGAGTTGTGCAATCAAAATAGACATATTAAGTCAACCTCATCTTTTGAGAATTGTGCAATCGCACTGTAGATACCAAGTTTAATATCTGCCAAGGTAAGTTGTGCAATCACATTAAAGAGACTAAGTCAATGCCATCCTTTATGAGTTAATGGTTATTTCCCTAAGGAGATCATGTTAATCCATACGAAGGTGAATTATACAATTGTACTAGGGATATTAAATCAATCCCATCATTGGTGAATTGTGTAATCGCACTAGCGATACTGAGTTTAATCTCTGCCAAGGTAAGTCGTGCAATTGAATTAAGGAGACTGAGTTTTGGGCTATTACTTTGAGGAGACTTTGTCAATTCCTATTAAAGTGAGTTATGCAATCGCACTAGAGAGATTGATTTAATCCCATCCTTGATGAGTTTGAGGTTATTTTCCTAGAAAGACCATGTCAATCCATGCCAATGAGTTGTGTAATCGCACTAGAAAAACTGAGTCAATCACATCCTTGGTGAGTTTGGGGAGAGGTCCTTAGGTATCGCCTAGAGAAGATAAAAACATCATTACTTTGAATAAGTTAATTCATATATAAGAAACATACATACTTAGCCATTGACTATGGTATATTTTTATTACCCTTTAAGGTATAGTTCACTTAATGATTTAGTACCAATTTTTGTTGAGATTATAATCTCCACTCCATGGAGTTTCTTTAGCAGGTGTCTTCATAGTTGACTTACTTTCCCTTGGATAATTGTTAAAAAGACTTCATCTTTATGGTTTGAACCAACATTTCATCTATACTTTTTAAGGGATTTTAAGCTCTTGAGGTTTGAATGATATTCATAAAGTTGACAGAAAGGTGTAAACCAAATTTGCTTATCTCACCAAGTCCCTGAGCAAAAATGTTGAGCAATAAAAATATTGTATAGTCTTATGATTCTCTTATAAACAGTGCATATCCAATATTCTGACTTATAACATTTATTGTTGCCATTTGTTTTGTAGCATAAAACTCATGTATTGTAGATTATAATAGTAAATCCACAATGTTTCTTTTTGTTGGTCAAGTTTTTTAATTTAATTTTATCATTTTCATGCTTGGTTGATTTGGGATCGAACCTTATGGTTTGCATCGGCTGGCTTCATATGAGATTCTTGAAGTGTCAGGAAAAAACATCTTGCGCTCGATTGATGTTAGGTTCGACAAAAAAAAACAAATTTCATTTAATTGATTTAAAACAATTAAAGCATTAGGGATTAAATCAAAACTTCCCTAATTCAGGGATTTATTTGAATGAAAAAAGAAAAAATATTGGGAAAAGTTTCCAGTATGTATAAAAGCATGCACCAAAGCATTAGTAAGACTGTTGCACTTGGATCATATGTGTAACGGACTCTAAAACCCAATTCTACTCATCCATGGTGTTATTTGAATCGTCTCATCTCGGTTTACATCCATTACTCTAAATATACAATTAATCCAACTGACTCTAAATATCCAACAAGGGGGTTAGTAAGGTTAAGCGGTTTATGTAAACAGATGTCGTTCAACTTGGCTCTAATGAATAATTTTTCTTCTCTTTCTTTTCTTGTCTCCACACCTCAAATTTTCACCTACACTCTTCAAAAAGCCAAAGAGGGCTGCTAAATATTTTTTTATCAAATTTAATCCTTATTCTTTTTATTACTATTTTTACCAATCTTTTTTTATTTCAATTTTATCCTTCAATATTGAGTTTTCTAAAAATTAGGCCTCATAGTCTTTTTTTTGCTTTGCTTTCTATGGAGTAATCTTGGTCTCATGACCGGAGTTGAGGCTTAAAATAGGGGAAAGATGCTGGTATAACTTTTTCATTGGCTTTTCTATGAGAATTTGCATGATTTTTCTTAAAGTAAATTTTTTATCATCCATTTTTTGCTACAAGTCGAATCAATTTTCTTTTTAACATAGAGAAAAAAATGCATACATTACTAATTTTCTTCTATTCTCAAGTAAAATTTTAATAATTAATTTTAAAATCTAGTCATTTGACCTCCGCTTTGCCGTGGATGGTAGCAAAAGTTTTTTTTAATAAAAAGGAAAGTAAGAGGATTATACCAAATTGTTTTTAGCAAATTTGAGATTGGCTATGGTATTTTTCCTTATTTTACACTTCAGTCCTCTATTATTGGATTTTTTTTTTCTTTCCCTAATTGTTTTTTAATAAATTGGTCATTAATTTGGGCAGATAAGGCTACAATTTTTCACTACCCAGGATAATTTGGGACCTCTAGAATTAAAAGATAAAAATGGAAAAAATAAAGTTGCCACCTAGTTCTTTAAGAAGACTAAGAGTCCTAAAATCTACATTTGTTCCGAAGATTCGAGTAAGATGTTAGTAATGTTTAAAAGAAGATAGACATCATCCTTACCGCATCCTTTCAAAGAAAATGTTACCTTAACTATGCTTTTTCTTCTAAATTTATTTTATTGATGTCATTAACTTGATGTCATTAACTGCCTAAAATATTTTATTAGCTTATTTACAACTCATTTATTCTTTGAGTATGTTTGTCGGGTTAGCGTTAGGCCCTGAATCAGAAATCTCCCAACTTGATTATTATTATTATTATTATTATTATTATTATTATTATTATTATTATTATTCATGTTGTTGTTGTTGTTGTTTTGTTATTATTATATTTCTTGACCTTTTTATTATTATCTTATTTTTAAAACAAAAAGGTTAAACAGAAAACCACGATTGACCCATGTTGATCCCTACTTGAAGAAGACTCGTGGACTTATTATTGAACTTGTTTTTGGTTTAAAATGTCACTCAAGGTTTACATCGGTCTTTATAAATAGAAGACATGTTGACCTAACAATTAAAATCCAACTCTCAATCACATGACACAAACTTAATATAAACTCGTTGATGCATTATTGAACTCATTTTAAAGTTAAAAAGAAAAAGTCATGCTAGGCCTATGATGGTCTCTCAAAACTAAGAGACATATTGACCTAGATGTTAAAAATCAAAACTTTATCAAAAACATTTAAGTACATGTTCACTAAAATGCATTTAAGTACTTTCATGCAAACTCACAGGAAGAAGAAAAATGAAAGGAAAAGGGTTTGACTTATCTTAAAGCTGGTAGCAGAGATAATGGTTGGTTAGTGGTGCTAAGGTTCTAAGGCTTCTTCTTCTTCTTCTTCTATTGGCTGACTCAAAACATATTTCTAGCTCAAAAATCCATACTCTCTCTTCAGGTTTTTCTATTCGAGTTCCCTTTTCTTTTTCTTTTATCTTCTCTTTTTATTATATTACTTTTTAGCTCAAACCCACATTTCTCATAGCATATAACTCTCCTTTTTCTTTTATTTCTCTCTCTAGCATGAATCTCCTTACTTCTTGTTTTGTCCCCTTATTTATATGCAAAGATGAAACTCCTGAAACCTTTCTTGGTGGAGTGATCGTGGCCATTAATTCAATTTGGTTATCTTAACCCTCCATCATGGTTGTACATTTTAGGCAAACATGCTTAGCTTAGCCTTTTTGCACTTGTTTCTTAGTGATTTTAGAGGGACAAAGCACTTTTTTGTCGTTGAACATAAAGTACATATGCAAGAAAGAAGAATGGTGTGTTGTTTGACATTTTTGGGTGGCGAGAGAGAGAGAGAGAGAGAGAAAATGGTGACCAAAGATCCAGTTAAAACCATGCAAAATAAAAAACAAGTTACGATAGACCCACATTAGGAAAAACGACAATCTATAATCCATGCACTAAAATAACATCGTTTCAACGCATTTGCTTTTGGTTTTAGACTGGAATGAGATGATGCCGGTTTGTAAAAAACACACTATTTCATTTAGTCTTTTTTTTTTTGTTAAAACAATGTTATTTTGAACAATATTATTTTGACTTAAAGGAAGTTTTTGGTTTTTTGAAAGGTCCTACAAGTTTGCCACCTTTTTTAGTTCAGTTCTTGGATTTTTATTTTTTTTATTTTCTTGGCTAATTGCATCTTTTTTATAGAATTTCTTTCAATATGTTCCCTAATTGGATTTAAAATGGTCCCTTCAGATTAGTGTCTTTTCTAATTTAGTCATTGACTTTCCAATTTTCAACCATTTTCTCCAAATTCCATCCCTGATTTCATTAAAATAATCCATTAATATTTGCACATTTTTCAACTTAGTCATTAGCCTTTTAATTTTCAATTATTTAGCCTATTTAACTGTTTTTCTCAATTTATCTTCACAATTTCAACCCTAATTGCATTTTCTTCTTTTTATATTTTATTTGTTTTTGAAATATTTTCTTTTTTTCATTGAAATAGTTTTGCCTTTTTTTATTAGGATATTTGAGAGGGGTCAAAGACACAATTGAAAAAAAAAAGATTAAGGATGAAAATTAAAAAAAACTTTGATTATTGTGAATTGCTAGTATATGTTGTAATAATTACTTGATTTGTAAATATAAGGGGTCAAAACAAAACTATTATCATATAATTAAGCCAAAAACTAGTCTCTATTCACAATCAATCAACACGCATCCCTTATTTAAAAATTAAAAGGTAATTGGAAAAGGCTAATAATTATCATGTGCACTGGTTATATAAAAGGTAATCGGAAAAAGCTAAAATATTAGTACAATTTCTGGTGGTGCTAAGGGAATCCTTCAAAATCAAGGATCATTGCTTAAGCTCTCAGGAAATGTAGAGTGTGCTTGAAGATATATCAAATAAAGTGACACTATGAAAACCTACAAGTGAAATGATATGGTGATGACTCATAATAATGCCCAAAAATTAATTCAATAAACATGAAGAACAAGAAGTGTAAGGCAAGTTTAGTTCTCACAAAAATCAAAACTGAGATATTTTTTACGTTTTTGGAATTAAAAATCCCAGTTTTTCATTTGGTGAAAAACTAAATTGTTATTTTAATATAAAAATGGTTTAATTTTTTGTTCCTTGAATATAATTTTTTCATGAGTTATATCTTTTATATTCATTTGGTTCTTCGGTTAACCAAACTTACAAAATTCAGAACCTAAGTATAGTTTGGTTTTAGGTTTTTTGAACTAAGAAATTCAGTTTTTTTTGTGAAAAAAAAATATTTTTTTAATATAAAATTGGTTCCTTGAATACTGTTAAAAGATCCATTTTTAATTTTTATTCATTAATTTATTTTGAAAAACAAAAGTAAGAAAACTTCATTCCAAATTAGTTCAAATCAATTACAAAATAAAGGGTTGAACGATATATATATAAGTCTATATTAATGTTCAAATCAAATAAAGGGACAATATATGATAGTTTAAAGATAAAAATGACCAAATATGCCACAAACCTAATAGTCAAGTGCCAAAAATGCTTTCCAATTTTTCATATATATCAATCAAAATTTTCTAATAATTAAGAATACTTTATCAGTTTTTTAAATCGCTTGTGATTGGATTTTTTTTCCCTCTTAATAGCCTTTTTTCCAATGTTTATAGGTTGATCAAATCTTGAATAAAACTTTTAAAAAATATTAATTAATGTGTATCATTCCTTGAAATTGATAGATGTAGAAAAAAATAAATTGTTGTTGATATAAAAGAGAAACTTAATTTTATTTAATTAAAATATATTACCTAATGTAGTAGTAATAAGCCTATCAAAATGCAACAAAAAGATTAATGTATACCCGTGTTTCACATGCAACAAAAAATCGATTTAATTTTTCTTTTGAAACTAAAGATAAAAAAAAAAAAAATTAGGCATAGAAGAAGTTTTTTATGTGGATTTTACGTTGAAAAGGTAAACCATGCAATTTATGAAAAGTAAATCATGCAAATAAACTAGCTAAAAAAATCTAACACAAGAGAGAAATTACTGTATATTGTAATAATGTTTCATAATGATTTCTCTCTTTGTTTTTTTTTTCATCCTTTGGCTATTTTTATTTTGATCCTTTTGTGCCATGTTGATTAGGGTTTGGACTTGATGATTTATTCTAATTGCTTAGATATGAGGATCTTGCTATGTCAAGAAAAAACGGTTTGATAAAATAAAATAAAATTTTATTAATTTAAAATAATTGAAGCATTGGGACCAAATTTGAATTTATGACAAATGTTCAGCTTTTTTTCTAGCTAGATCAGGGACTAAATTAAGCAGACATGGGAAAATATTTAGCCCCTCATTTTCTAGTCCTTTGAATTTTGTTTTAGATTGCTTAATTTTTATTTTTATTTTAAATTGATCCTTTCACATTGAGTTTCTTTTTAGATTAGATTTGATAGTTTATTTAAGTTTGGTAGATATGAGAATCTTGCGATGTCGAGAAACAATTTTAGCACTTGGTTGGTTTGGCAAAATAAAATATAGTTTCATTGATTTAATTTTTTCAAATTTATTAAAAGAATTGGGATCAAAATTGATAGATGAGAGAGTTGGAGTATGAAATTGACAAAACAAATCATAAATATTTCAAATAAACAAATAGCAACAAAAATAATGGGGTCCAAATCTGATAGAAAAAAATTCAATTATGAAAATGATAAGAGAAAAACAAAACAGTTTTTGCAACTTCTGGAAAGTATATTCTATCCAAAATAAAAATATATATATTTTTCTTGAAACCAAATAATCTAGTTTATATTAAAGCCCTGTTTGTTTGCCGAAAAATAGTTTCTTTTTCAAAAATAATTTCCATGGAAAGTAAATTTCTAAAAAGTAGATTATTTTTTTATATTTGACAGTGTCATAAAAAAATTAAAAAATATTTTTTAGTGTTTGGTTATCCCATAAAAATTAGGTGGAAAATAATTTTTTTATTTGTTTTCAAATTTATTAAAAGAATTGGGACCAAAATTGATATATGAAAACGTTGGAGTATGAAATTGAAAAAACAAATCATAAATTATTTCAAATAAATAAATAGCAATAAAAAGAATGGGAACAAAATCTGATAGATAAAAAAAATAATTAAGAAGATGATAAGAGAAAAACAAATAACAATAAAAAAAATAAAGACAAAAATTGATATAAAAATCAAATTATAAGGGACAAAATTGAAAAAAAAAATTCAAAACAAAATATATAGGCAATCAAAAGATTGAGGATAAAATTTGATATAATCAACAAATAACAAAATAATTTTTTATTTTTTTGCAAGTTCTAAAAAGTATATTTCACCCAAAATCAAAGAAAAACACTTTCCTGAAAACCAAATAATCTAGTCTACATTAATGCCCTGTTTGTTTGCTGAAAAATAATATACTTTTGGAAAGTGGTTTTCATGGAAAATATATTCCTAAAAAGTAGATTATTTTCTAATATTTGACAATGTCATGAAAAATAATTTGAAAAATATTTTTCAGTATTTTGCTATGCCATGAAAAGTAAGGTGAAAATAACTTATTAATATTTTAATTTTTTCAATTTTATTAAAAGAATTGAGACCAAAATTGATAGATGAAAAAGTTGGAGTATGAAATTGAAAAACAAATCATAAATTATTTCAAATAAACAAATACAATAAAAAGAATGGGGACCAAATCTGATAGAAAAAAAATCAATTATGAAAATGATAAGAAAAAAACAAATAACAATCAAAAGAATGAAAATCAAAATTGATAAAGAAATCAATTATAAGGAACAAAATTGAAAATAAAAATAAATAAAAAATAATTTAAAACAAAATATATGGGGAATCAAAAGATTAGGGGACCAAATTTGATATGATCAACAAATAAGAAGATTTTTTTTTTACAATTTCTGGAAAGTATATTCCACCCAAAAATAAAATGAAAACACTTTTCTTGAAACCAAATAATCTAGTCTACATCAAGGCTCGGTTTGTTTGCCAGAAAATAGTTTTCTTTTGGAAAGTGGTTTTCATGGAAAGTAAATTCCTGAAATTAGATTATTTTTTATATTTGGCAGTCATGAAAAATAAGTTGGAAAATATTTTTCAGTATTTGGTTATACCATGAAAAATAAGGTGGAAAACAACTTTTTAATTTTTTAATTTTTTTCCAAATTTATTAAAAGAATTGGGACCAAAATTGATATATGAAAAAAGTTGGAGTATGAAATTGAAAACAAATCATAAATTATTTCAAATAAAATAGTAGCAATAAAAAGAATGGGAACCGAATTTGATAGATAAAAATAATTCAATTAAAAAAATGAGAAAAAAATAAATAACAATAAAAAAAATAAAGATGGAAATTGATATAAAATCAAATTATAAGGGACAAAATTGAAAATAAAAATAAATAAAAAGAGATTCAAAACAAAATATATAGAAATCAAAAGATTAGGAACTAAATTTGATATAATCAACAAATAACAAGATTTTTTTTAATTTTTTTGGAACTTCTAGAAAGTATATTCCATCAAAAATAAAAGAAAAACACTTTCCTGAAAACCAAATAATCTAATCTACACTAAGGCCCTATTTATTTGCCGAAAAATAGTTTCGTTTTGAAAAGTGATTTTTATGGAAAGTAGATTCCTAAAAATTAGATTTTTTTCTGATGTTTTATAGTGTTATGAAAAATAAGTTGAAAAATATTTTTCAATGTTTGATTATGCCATGAAAATTAAGGTGGAAAATAACTTTTTAATTTTTTAATTGTTTTTCAAATTTATTAAAAGAATTAAGACCAAAATTGATAGATAAAAAAGTTGGAGTATGAAATTCAAAAAGAATTCATAAATTATTTCAAATAAACAAATAGCAATAAAAAAATAAGGACCAAGTCTGATAGATAAAAAAATTTTAATTAAAAAAATTGATAAGAGAAAAACAAATAACAATCAAAATAATAAAAACCGAAATTGATATAAAATCAAATTCTAAGGGACAAAATTGAAAAAATAAATAAATAAAGATTAAAAAAATATAGCAATGAAAATATTGAGAACCAGATTTAATATAATCAACAAATAACAAGTTTTTTTTTAATTTTATTGTAACTTCTGGAAAGTATATTCCATCTAAAATAAAAAATATATATGTTCCTGAAAACTAAATTAAATTTTTTTTTTACTATAAAGTATTTTTTATTGATCAATTTTTATAATAGTAAAGAAAAAAATATTAGAAAATGATTTCTAAAAAATTACTTTTATTATGTAAATCACTTTTTATGAAATAAATAAAACCTTTATGAAATAATAATTTCAGGAGAAAGTCTCAAGAATACAGGTTACCTAGTGATGAGAGAGATTTGTTACAAACGCATATGAACGTTTATCTTTATCGGTAAGAGAGCATGCTTTGCATTTTATCATCTATGGTTTATTGCAAAATAATTTTATTATGAATATAATTGATCCGAGTATTAATGATTTAATGAAGGATTGTGTCTTGATGTACGGACAATGTACTAATGGTACCCTTACTTTTCTTTGTATTTGTTTTTGAGATTGATGATACCTTTATTATTAATAATAATAATAATAATAGAGTACGAAGTCTTTTTTTTTTTGTAATCTGTTAAATAGTATGGTTGTGTTTATTTTTTAAAATATTTTTCATTCAAAAATATATCAAAATTATTATTTTTATTTTTTAAAATTATTTTTGACATCAGCACATTAAAATTATTTGAAAACACCAAAAAAATATTAATTTAAAGCAAATAAAAAATTAAAAATAAATTAAATTTTTTCAAGGTAAAAAATAAATAGGATATTCATAAGGAAAAGAGAGAGAAGACAACTATTTTTATTATACTCCGTAGGGCAGAGCCAGAAAATGAAATTAAAAGGGTCAAATTAGAAATATTATTTCGGAGAGAGCCAAAATCTCATTTTTTTTTTCTACTTTTTAGGCTAAACTTATAAATATTATTAAGAGAGCTCGAAAAACATATTTCCTTTCAAGGGTTGGGCCTAGCCAGTCCATAGTTTCTTTTTCATTGATCCCATTCTATATGTTTCTCCTTGTTCGATATGAAAATAAAAGGAAATGGATTTAAAAATGGCTAAAATTTTTAATTACCAAATATATGGGAATTTTTTTATCAATATCATATTAACCATTATAGTAACATTTTCCATGATAGAAGAGATAAAAACAATAAAAATAGAGAAGATAAAACAGAAAAGAAGATAAAGATAAAATTATGTTTGGTACTTAAGTACAAGATAAAGTAATTATCTCTATATCCTACTTGGTTATAGTGGACAAAGAAAAATATTAAAAAGTCTATTTTACTCTTAATATATTTTGTTGTCAAACTTATATGTTTTAAAATATATATATATATATATATATATATATATATATATATATATATATATATATATATATTTACTTTAGTTTATATTGAATATTAAAATTAATAATACTACAATAACCATAGTTATAAAATACTTAACAGTTTGACCCGAGGCCTGGATTGGTTCAAGTTTAAGAAAAATAGGAATGATTGATTTGACCTACCTTAGTTAAAAACCCAAGTCAACCCGAGAAAGAACACAAGTCAAAAACTCGTTGATTCTTTTGAAAAAATAGTTAAAACAAGGTTGATTTGATTATTTTTAAAAAAATTCTTAGGCCAACTGAGTTGACTCTCCCGACTCGTGACCTAAACCTTACCTCGGGTCAACTCCTGAGTTGGGTTTTAAAGTTATGATAATAATCACTTTTATCTATACGTTGACTCGGGTCAATCCGTATTGACCCTCTCAACCCATGACCCAGGCCTTGCCCCAATCGACCCCTGAGTTGGATTTTAAAAATATGATAATAATAATTTTTTTATCATTACATGGACTCGGGTCATCCCGAGTTGACCCTTCTGATTTATGACCCGAGTCTTGCCTTGGGTTGACCCTTCTGATCTATGACCCGAGTCTTGCCTTGGGTTGACCCTTCTGATCTATGACCCGAGTCTTACCTTGGGTTGACCCTCAAATCAAGTTTTAAAATTATGATAATAACCACTTTTATTTTATTTTGACTCGGGTCAACTCAAATTTACTCTCCTGACACGTGACCTGAGCTTTACTCCAGATCGACCACTGAGTCGGGTTTTAAAACTATGATAATAACCATTTTTATTTTTAAACTAACTTGGGTCAACCAGATCTATGACCCGAGCTTTGCTCCAAATCGATCTCTGAGTTAAGTTTTAAAATTATGATAATAATTATTTTTATCATTATTTGTCTTAGTTAGATAATTTTAGAATTGAGAGTTTTTTATAACGATATTTTAGGAATAAAAAATAATAAATATCATCTCTGGAAATATATCTCCTATATACCTCCTAATTTAAAAATACATAAATTCACTCCAAAATTATTATAAAGACAAATTTATTTTTATATTTTTATTCATGTTTATTTAATTAAACACATTTCTATTTTTATTATATTGATACTTTTTATTATCTCTTAAGATATGTCTTTTATATACCACATGTTTTGAAAGTATATAAATTCATTCTAAAATTATATTAAAAATAAATTTATTTATATATTTTTATTTTTGTTTATTTGACTAAATATATTCTTATTTTCCTTATGTTGATAGCTTCTATACATAACAATAATATTCCACCACCACCGTACTAATCCCCTGAACACTCAATTTAACGGTAAAAAACCCAAAACAAAATTCAAATTAATAATACAACGACAACCCAAAAAAAAAACTAGCCGTTACAAAGAGCGTCAAAAACCTTAACGTTTCTTCCTCTCTTCAACGTCATCTATGCCCTCATTCTTTGCTCTCTGACATAGGAAAGATCAAAGAAACAAACCCATCTCTCTCTCTCTCTCTCTCAATCTATACCCTCACAACTAAGAAACCCTTTATTGATTTTGGTGTTTTGAAGTGATTCTTCATGGAATTGAATACCAAGAATCCAAAATCGGCCACTCCGGTAAAAGACCGTCATGGGTTTCAATCAAAATTATCTGAGAATTCGAATCCAAACCTTTCCCATTTAAGCCCTTGTTCAAAACCCACAAATTCTCCTTCAACAAAATCCCAAAAATCTGCCTCCAAGAACCCGACTTTGAATCCCAATCCAGCCATTTTTTCACCCAGAAAAAAGATTAGGGAAAGAAGGTTTGTAGTGGCAAAAAAGAATTCGAAGAAGGAGACTTTGAATTCAAATCCAACAACTGTGGATTGTAAGTGCAAAGAGAGATATGGGGGCAGTGTAAAGAAGTGTTTGTGTTTGGCCTATGAGACATTAAGGGCTTCACAGGAGGAGTTCTTCAAGAACAAGAATGACGTTGAAGAGAAAGGTGAAACAGATAAAGAAAAGGCCTTTGATTATAAAGTTGGGAGAGAAGTTTCAGAGGAGGAGATAGAAGACCATTTAATGGATCAAAATCTTGATATTGAGGATAGGGAAGGATCAGATGCTCAATATTCCTGCGAAATTGAGAAATCGGGACAAATGGGTAGTTCTAAAATCAAGAGAAGGAGAAATAAATTACTTGAAGAAGCAAGAGACAGTGCACCTGACAATGGGAAGGTGAAGCATTTGGTTGAGGCCTTCGAGAAGCTTTTTACCCTACCAAATCCGAAAGAATCAGATAGGACTGAAGAGGAGGAGATAAAGGAGAATAGAAAGAAGGCAATGCAATGGGCTTTGCCTGGATTCCAGCTTCCTAAAGTGTTGCCTGATACTGAGTTCTCTTCTTCATTTTCATTGCCAGGATTTCAGCATGCTGAGGTATCTGAGACAAACGTCTCTTCTTCTTCATTCTGTCCATCTGGTTTCTTTTTGACTTCTGAGAATCTCGGTCTGGATACAAGGATTTCTATTTCCTCTTCATGGGATGGCAGTCAAGGCAGGTTAGTGATGATCGCTGAATCGATTTTATTGACCCCCACATTTGATAAATTGTTTCGTTTTTAGTTTAATTAGGTCTTGACTTTCTATATTTTGAAATGCCAGTAATTCTAGCAGGTCATCTAACGGAGGCAGGAGAAGCCGAAGAAATGTGAGATTTTCTTTGCCTCCTTTTAGTTTCTTATTTGATCTATGTATGCGTATGATGTTTCAGCTGATGATTTCTGTGACCTTGTTTGAATTTTTAGAGTGCCGAGTCAGGTGCAACAACCGGGGGGAGGAGATTGAAGAAGAAGCAGATTAAAATCACAAGCCAAAAGCCATTTAAGCTTAGGACAGAAGTGAGTAACTTTTTTCTTTGCATCATGAGAGCCGATCATGGAGTGTTGACATTGTTTTGTAATGAATCATATTCTAAATTTTGTTGATTGGTGCTCATTATAGCAAAGGGGAAGACTGAAGGAAGAGGAATTCACAAAGAAGATACAAGAAATAATGACGGAAGAGGAGAAGCTGCGGATTCCTATCGCACAAGGCCTTCCTTGGACAACAGATGAACCAGAGGTTAGTCCTTTCTCTGATTTAAGTTGGCAATGATTACTGCAAGATGCTTTATAAACTTGAAGACCAGTTCCGTGTGCTGGTATAGTCAATAGCGTGTTCTACACTTATGATTTGAAAAAAAAATATAAATAGTGTATAGAACTGAGATTAGTTGACATGTTTGTGGTCATAAGGATTATGCAATTAAGGATTAGAAAAATATTTGTGTTCACAAGTTCAACGACATTGCGTTGTTCTGTCTAAATTTACATGCCTGTTTAGGAATTGAGACTTTAATCATACATTTGTGATCATTTATTACTCACAGTGGCATTTTCTGCAGTGCCTAATCAAACCTCCGGTGAAAGAAAACACCAGGCCCATTGACCTGAAGCTCCGTAGTGATATTCGAGCTGTGGAGCGTGCTGACTTTGACCATCAGGTAATTTTCTTACTAGTAATTAGCAGCATACGAGGTTTTAGTGCTGATTTTAAATGTCCACTGCTCAATTTATTCTCCTCTTGTGGTTGATAAGTGTTTATGCTTCAATGTGCGAGTAATCATGCCATTTAATGTTACCTGTTGATTCTAGCTAAATTAAACTATTACAGCACCAAGCCTTATTTGGAAGTAGCTTCATCATTTGTCTGTATTAAAATGTCAGGTATCTGAGAAGATGAGCTTGATTGAGCAATACAAGATGGAAAGAGAGAGGCAACAAAAGGTATATATAGAAAGAAAAGGCATGATTTTGAGGTTATGTTGTTTCATATTGATTAAAATCTTCACATTCACTGTTGGCTCTTGTAGTTGGCAGAAGAGGAAGAGGTACGCCGATTGAGAAAGGAGCTCGTTCCAAAAGCGCAGCCTATGCCCTATTTCGACCGGCCATTCATTCCCAGAAGGTAAGGTTTACCATCCACTTTATTTATGCACATGCACGTCTCTCGCAAGCACTTCATTTCCTAATGAAGCTCGTTTAAAGTTTTTGGAGCTAGGATGGCCATTGCCTCAACTGCCTTCCCAGCCCTTTGTCATTGCTCCAGTATTGTATGCAATACTTTCAATATCGATGCCACAGACTTGAATTTGTTATTTCTCTGAAGGATTTGTCTAGTTTATATGAAATACATCCTGTTTGTGGCCTTTTAAAGCGTTCTGCTTATAATTCTTGAAACCATCGCGCTTTGTTTCACAGCGCATTCACAGAGTTTGGCACTTCTATTCAATTTTTTGCTTGTATATTTTACTTTTAAGATCTATATTTGGCATTTTGTTCTTGGATCATAAGCTTAGATTGTACGGCTTGTACTATACCTCCTTTGTTTGATTTGTAGATTGTGGTGCTTAATAGTGTTGTTGCAAAATGGTAAAGGCTGCTTTTCTGCGTCTCCTTTGTTTGCTCTGTTGTGTCAGCCAGTCCTAGTAACACATAAAGTATATATCATTGTTACGTGGATACCTACCCCTTTAGAGACATTTTCCAGTGCAGCTTACCGAATTGTTGTGATTTCAAGTCAATAATGACGTATTTTCTGTCGTGTTTGGATTTGTTAAGGTCAATGAAGCATCCAACAATGGCGAACGAAGCAAAGCTCCGCAGACACAAGAAGATCAAGTTCTGTCAATCCTGGAACGATGTCAGCAGCTACAGTTATGATCAACAGAGCAACAAAGAAGATAGAATAGGTGGTGGTTAGGCATATTCATTCATTCATTCATTCCTTGTCAATTGGTATTTAATAAAATAATGTTGACCCTGATTCTTTTTCTCCATTTTTCTTTCATCTCTTCCCAAATCTGTATAATATATAAGGCAACCAATTTTAGTTGCAATTTTGAGAACTGTCTCTGGCTTCTTGTGTGTGTACTTGTGCAGAGTGAAACTCGTGAAAATAAAAATAAAAAAGACATGAAGTTCTCAATTCTTATTTGCCTTTTCCTTTAATATTTCCATTTCCCAATTTATTTTCATGTCTGCACCTTGATAAATTCCGGAGATGGAAGGTCACCGGGAAATTAGACTGGTCTATTTCAGACTAGGAATAATACATTTTAGACACCTTGTAAAATACATTTACAACCTCTAATAATTCAGAAATTAATTTTAAAACCCACAATCAACTTGAAATAAAATTGTTTATCGGGTTCAGATCTATCATTTCAGGTAAGTTTAGGAGGGAACACCTTGTATAAACTTTCTCCATCAAAAGGAACCCATTGACATCAAAATCATCTACTTTCATGGCTTGAATCGATCTCAACTGAAAATTTATCTCTCTATCAGGAATCTAGTCACTTTTTTCTCTCATCTCTTAAACGGGACCAAAAAAATAAGGAAAAAAAAGTTTTGGACTAAAATTTAAATTTCATAAATTGTTAGGGACTGAAAGTTTATAATTTTAAAAGTTGGAGGATTAAAGTTTATTTCAAGTTTAGAAAAAACATATCTTTTCATTCTTTTTTTTTCATCTTTGAATCTTATCTTTTTTGAATAAATATGTTTTAATTGGTAATTAATTTGGATTTATAAAGGTGTAATAATAAAAAAAACTAAAAAAAAGAAGACAAATAACTGTTACTGTCCATAATGATTTATTATTTAGTAAACAGTGGCGTTTCTACAAAATATTTTTTAATTAATAATGCTTCCATGACGATGTATAAGGCTGAACATTTGGTGCCTGCGTTTTCAAGGTCAGTACACATGAATTGCATCGTCTATGGTTTTGTGTTTCGATCTTGTAGATTGGAAAGGAAAACCTACTTGTGAGAATTCGCTTTCTTATTCCTAGATCAATTACTTCAGTGCCACTTCAATTACTAGAACCAAAATGATATTCCACAGTACGAACGTCTTTATAAATCTTATCAAAGTAATGTAAAGAGTCCAAGATGAGAGAAGAAAAAGAGAGAATGATTATTCAACAAATGAAAACCTTGACCTTTCCATATGGGTTATGTCCCTTTATATATGATTAGAGGACTTCCTTTAGTAACTCCTCTAATAACTTGGACCAGACTCATCCATCATGGGCGGACCAGGCCTAACCCAATAACCAACATCTTCCACTCGCCCACGAAGGACTGAATCTCTCTAGTACTTTATACTTCAAACTTGCACAAGAATTTCATACTTGACGAACGAACCGTGCGACCTGAAGCACATAGTGAAAGGAGCTCCAATATATAAACCTAATACAGGCCATATAGGAGACATCAACCTCATAATTAATTATTCCTTAAAGTGTACTAATATACCCCAAGCATTTTTAGTTACACATGACTGAATATAATTCAATCTCTCAAGAATTTCATACTCAATCCATCCTTACAATTACAAGTATTCTAAATCATATCAAATCTATTCAAGTGATATGATCCCGGCCGGTGAATACAAGTAACAGGTATAGAATTAAAATTACTTTTTATTTCGCTCTCATATCAATCAGATCTGAATTAACTCGCTTTCCTAAGAGTATTCATTTAAGTCGAATCATTCCATGACCATAAGATATACTCATAAAGTAGTGATCATTAATACATCACCTCATGATATAGTCAAAAGTCACAAAAGGTAAGATTTTAAGATCTTAGATATGATCTTCAGGACTCACATAATAAAGAAGCAGGGATCCATTCTTTATTCTTGTAATGGTTGCTAACACATGTAGTATGAAATACATGCTATAGTGGAGCTTACTCTTTTCTTTTCTTAAGACAAAGAGTGTATGTCGTTGCTCTCTTTGTTAAAGGAAATACACTATACGAGTCTTAGTCTTGTTGCTAAAAACATAGACTTCAAATTAGAAATTCTCATTTGCTCATTTTTCATTAGTGGCAGATGAATAATTTCATACTCGGCTTCAATCATAATAGACATATGAATTGTGGGAATTCATTCATGTCGATTCTTTTATTTAAGAACCTCATCTTGGTCCCAGCCAATGTGACTTTTTAATAATCATTTTGTGTTAAAATTGTTCCCACTGCGCCCAAGTCGCTTATTGAGCATTAAAACTCAAATAGTTTCATCTCTACTCACAATACAAGTGTTAGAGGTGATTGCTCATGTGAGTGAGCCAATCTAAGTCTATCGATATACTTCAACAAAGTGTACTATACGATACTCAATATAATCCATGAAACAAATAATGAATAAAATGATATTCTAATGGCATTTATTCATTACTCAATCACTGTAAGCTTTCGTATGATCCTTAAAACTAATTATATTACTAATTATATTCTACACATAGGCCAATGGATCTCACATTTCTAACAAATGCATCCCTTGCTATTGGTTTTGTAAGTGGATCTGCAACCATAGAATTTATAGAAATATGTTTTAGGATCACATCTTGTTCAGCAATTGCTTCTCTAATGTAGTGATATCTCATCTTGATGTGTTTGGTCTTTCCATGGTATTTTGGATCTTTGGCCACAGCTATTGCGGTAGTGTTATCACAGTAAATTGTCACTGGGTTTGATGCTGATTTGATAATTTTCAAATGATACAGGAATTTTTTTAACCAAACAACATCTTGTGTTACTAAGGAACAAGCTACATACTCAGCCTCCATGGTAGATAAGGCTATGCATGATTGT
This sequence comes from Populus trichocarpa, assembly GCF_000002775.5. NCBI lineage: Eukaryota > Viridiplantae > Streptophyta > Magnoliopsida > Malpighiales > Salicaceae > Populus > Populus trichocarpa. The sequence continues at coordinate 11,243,133 of NC_037288.2, forward strand.
TTTTTGCTCCTCCATAGTATTGCACTATCATTAAGCAAGAAAGCACATCCTGAAATTAATTTGGATTGGTTGATATCTCTTCCCCAATCAACATCAGAGTAACCAATCAATCGTAAATCTTTCTTTCCTTGGTAACATAACATGTAATTTGAAGTTCCTTTCAAATATTGTAGAATCCTTTTGACTGTCATCTAGTGTTTCTGACCAAGGTTTGATTGATATCGGCTAACCAATCCAACAACATAACATATATTGGGACGTGTGCACATCATTGCATACATCAAACTACCAACAGCACTGGCATAAGGTACTCTGGATATTTTCTCCTTTTCTTCTAGAGTCTTGGGACACATATCATAGCTTAGGCTCAAACTTTTATCAACAGGGGTGTCCATTGGTTTGTATCTTGCATGTGATAGCGCTCTAACATCTTTTTGATGTAAGTCTCTTGAGTTAAACCCAAAAGCCTTTTAGAGCGATCTCTTATGATTTTCACACCAAGAACATAAATGGCCTCACCCATGTCTTTCATTTTAAAGTTTGATGATAACCACTTTTTAGTAGTATCAATCATCTCTTTGATATTTCCAACTATTAAGATGTCGTCAACATATAAGGATAATATTATAAAACTACTGTTAGAATGTTTTAAATACACGCAATGATCTTCTTCCATCATTGTAAAACCATCCTTAAGAACAGCTTGATGAAACTTGACGTTCCATTGTTTAGAGGCTTGCTTAAGACCATATATGAATCTTTTAAGCTTGCAAACTTTGCGCTCTTGTCCTTTAGTCTTGAATCCTAAAGGCTGATCCATACAGATCTTCTTATTTAGTTCTCCATTGAGAAACGCAGTTATAACATCCATTTGGTATAACTCTAGGTCCATATGTGCGATTATAGCTAAAATGAGGTGAACTGAAGTAATCCTCACAACTGGTGAGAATGTATCTTCATAATCAATTCCCTCTTCTTAAGTATAGCCTTTCGCTACTAGCCGAGCCTTATAACGTTCTATTGACCCATCCGTCTTACGTTTAATTTTAAGAACCCATTTATTTCCAATGGATCTTTGTCCTGACGGTAAATCAACCAAGTCCTAGACTTGATTAATTTTCATCGACTCAATTTCTTCTTCCATAGCTTTAATCCATTCTCTTGCTTTAGGACCAGATAGAGCATGACTGGATGTTTTAGGCTCTTAATCATCTTGTAGAGCAATCATGAATGCTTCCCCTTCAATCTCAAATCGATGACGAGGAATTAGTTCATGAATGCTTCTTCGAGGTTGGGATTGCTCATGATCTTGTTCCATGAGAGTAGAAATAGATAAAATATCACTCCCACTATTTCTTGGAGGATTAAAAGTTTCATCTAAGTCCTCTGCTGAATGGCTTGTTGCGACATAATCTAGATTTTCCATTTCATATAATTGAAAATCTTTTTCAACCTCACATGTCTTTGGAAAAACCTTTTCTAAGAATACAACATCACGCGATTCAATCTTCGTCACTCTTCCATCAGTTTTTTCACCAATAAATACAAATCCTTTGGAATGTTCAGAATATCGTATAAAGATACATTTCTTCCCTCTAAGACCAAGTTTCCCATATTCATGAGAAGTATTGTGAATATAAGCTGCACACCCCATGGATGGAAATAACTTAGATTAGGTTTGACACCATTCCATAGTTCATATGGGATGGATAAGACAGATTTAGAGGGCACACGATTAAGTATGTAAACAGTAGTTAACAATGTATCTCCCTAAAAGGAAATTGGTAAGTTAGCTTGCGTCATCATTAACCTAACCATGTCAAATAGGGTTCTATTCCTCCTTTCTGCTACACCATTTTGTTGTGGAGTATAAGGAATAGTGAGCTGTCTAGCTATACCCTTTTCATCATAAATTTTTTTAAATTGTTCAAACAGATATTCACATCCTCGATCAGTTCTTAAAGCTTTGATTTTTGTACTTAGTTTATTCTTCACCAAATTGGTGTATCGAATGAAGCAATCCAATGCTTCAGACTTATGTGAGATCAAATAAACATGACCAGACCGTGTAAAATCATCTATAAAATATGATGAAATAATTTCCTTCATGTCTTGCTCTCACATTCATTGGGCCACAAATGTCTGAATGAATAAGCTGTAATGGACTACTAGCTCTTTTAGCTTTGCTAAATGGTAATCTAGTTGCTTTTCCAGTAAGGCAATGCTCACAAACGGGCAATTCCTCTTTGGTAAGTGATCCTAAAAGACCAGCTTTTGCTAATCTATGTAATCGATCTTGCCTAATGTGTCCTAATATAGCATGTCAAGTTATGATATTACTATCATTAATAGTGCTGGAATTTTGAACAACATAAATTGAAACATCATAATTAATAGATACATTAACGGTGTCTAACACCATAAAACCATTTAATACAAAACTAGAACCATAAAAAATATTATCCAGATGTATTTTTACACAACAACCAACAAACGCAATATTAAAGCCCAATTGGAGTAAAGCAAGAACAGACACAAGATTCCGTCAAACTTTTGGAGCGCAGAGTACATCATGAAGATAAAGTGTGCGACCGCCCCGTAAATCCAGTTTGCAAGTACCGATCCCAAGCACAACAGTGGAAGCATTATTCCCTATGTATATGTATTTACTTCCCTTTGGAATTCGACGGAATTCCACAAAGGTTGTTCGATCCCTTGCTATGTGGTCAGTTGCTCTTGAATCTATAGTCCAAAAAGGAACAGATTCAGCAAGCATTAAACAACTGCTAACGTATAAGTTAGAGAGATGATTGTGGTTAAACATTACCTTTGGCTCAGTGCAATTACGAGCAAAGTGACCAGGTTTACCACAATTGAAACATATTCTTGTCTTTTTTATAGCTCTAGCACTTGGTTCCTGCTGAGATATAAAAGCCTCGTTTATAGGTTTCTCAGCGTGAAGTCGATCTTCTTCAAGCTTGATATGACGAGCAACATCATCAAATGTCTTGATGTTGTCATTGTGGGTAAGGTTAACACGCACGTGTTCCCAATTGCTTGGTAAATAGCAGATAACTCCTTGGACTTGTTGTTCATCAGTCATCTCATGTCCAGCACCTCTTAATTCACTGATCATGTTAGACATGACTGTAAGATGCTGCCTCATTGTCTGATTTTGGCGCTTCTTTTAACCATCGAATTTGAGGGTTAGTTGGCGAAGTCTAGTGGTGGAGGTTCTTTATACTGAATCTTTACTGTGTCCCAAACAGATTGAGCTGAACGATGCCTTTCAAAACATAGCATAATATCATTTCTCATGCTGCTCAACATCAAAATGCGAGCTGCACGATCTTTGCGTTTATAGGTTTGATATGCTTCCATATCAAGCTTGTGCTGAACAGTGTTTCCTTGCTCAGGTTCAACTATCGGTTGTGTAATTGTTTCCAGCATTTCTTGTACTTCCAGGAGATACTCAATCTTACGATGCCAAACATCGTAATTCTTTTCACTTAGTTTGTCTCCATGGTTCAAATCAGCAATAATACTCTTAGATGCAGCCATATTAAGCGCTATTGACAACAATTACAAATATTAGTATCTAGTATAATTTGATTGACATATTTTGCCACTCCATTCTAAATTAAACAAATAATAATCTAACACATACAATAGAATTGAAAAGAATGTTAAACACTTAATCAATTTTTATTTGTATGGTTTAATTATTATTGGAAATTTAAATGAGTCCAAAATTATAGTTATTAGTTTCAACTAACAACTCCCACTAATCAGGGTTGCAGATATTATCATATATATATATATATATATATATGCATATAATGTAATTAAAACTTAAATTACATAAAATATGCAGTTCACAATAAACAACCAATTACAAAAAAAAATACAATATTAAGAATAATAAATTTCAGAATTATTTTATATTGTAGGCACATAAGTAGGGTCTCCAATTACGTCATCCACTTCATCAAAGTCATCTCCTCCAAGTTCATTATGCTCAAACCATGGAATGAATTTAGCAGCAGCATCCAAACGACCTGCGCTTCTTCCAGTGCGTCGTATACCCTTTTTGGCATACTGACATTCCCTCTCAAGCAACATTTAATCTGCGAGATTGTTGAAATCTAAGGATTCCAGCCTATATTCCAACGATAGTCGCACCAACATCCATTCCTCAGGCAGAGAATTGAGAATGATTAACATTTGATGTTCCATGTAGAGTTTGTAAACACCACTCATAGCTAGTCTACTCATCTAATGATACATATAATTAATGTGCTCTTGAATTTTGTGAACATGATTAAAGGCATAACCCAATAAATAATCAATTTGTTGTTGCCTATCCACTACAACAAAATATTCCAAAAAGCACATAAATATTATGCTTAATATTTAATTAAAGCATGTATCATCATATATGTTAAAAAAAAACATACAGAAATTAAGCAATTTATTTTAACAGTAAATAAATTGGCACCACAATTTATATTAACAAAAAAATATTAATTGTCTTAATATTATTCTTAATATTAATATATTTTAACTGCCGAATGGCAGTTACATATCTCTTAAAAGATGTGTTCATTCGGTTTTTTTTTTCAACTGCTAAATGGCAGTTCCAATTGACTACTGGGATTGTAGTCAATTGGAAATGGAAATATTAACTGCCGAATGGCAGTTACACATCTCTTAAAAGATGTGTTCTTTCAGGGTTTTTTTTAACTGTCAAATGACATTTAATTAATTACCAAATGACTCCAATTAACTACTGCAATTATAGTCAATTGGAAATGAAAATGGAAATGGCAGTTTCCAATCTCCATTTCCATCATCAATTCACTCATGAATTGATAATAGAATTATACAACTACCATGCAGAAAGTCTTTTCTAATTAATTATAGAAAAGACAAATTCATAACTAAATTACTTCATAAAATTTTGTAAATTCAAAATTCTCAATCGAAGAATTCTTTTAACATAAAATTTACATCTATTGTTCATGTAATAATAGATATACTGCATAAAAACAATATTTAAAACCATGGCTTTGATACCAATATGGCAATGTAGATTGGAAATGAAAACTTACTTTTAAGAATTCGCTTTCTTATTCCTAAATCAATTACTTCAGTGCCACTTTAATTACCAGAACCAAAATGATATTCCACAGTATGAACGTCTTTGTAAATCTTGTCAAAGTAATGCAGAGAGTCCAATATGAGAGAAGAAAAGGAGAGACTGATTATTCAACAAATAAAAACCTTGACCTTTTCATATGGGTTATGTCCCTTTATATATGATTAGAGGATTACTTCCTTTAGTAATTCCTCTAATAACCCAATAACCAACACATCTGATGGTGTGTAAGTCCACCTCTTCATACATGATAAAGCTAGCTTGAGATCTGAACATGGTTAGTCAAGAAGAGAAAGCACTCTTCCATGTATTTATTATTGGATATTATGACATGGAACTTGAAATTACATGAAACAACCGTTTTAGAAAAGTATATTTGTTACGTGAAAGTGATTATTTTTTTTATAAAAATATTTTCAATACCAACATATTAAAACGATCTGAAAAAAAATAGAAGCAAATAAAAAAATCAAAAATTAATTTTTTTTTTAATATTTTTAAAATGTAGAAACAAAACAGTTTTAAATCGATTAGTAAAACACTTCAATACTAGAAATGGACATTGAACTTGTATTATTTATGGTGACATCTTAATCTTTTTTTTTTCTTTTTTCATAAAATAACTCTATTAAATTGAATGATAAAATATCCATAACTATATCAAAATTTATCGGACTTTTTTTTCCCTCAAAGAACAACTTAAACCTAAAATAAGCATGGTGTTTAAAATGTTAAAAAGGTCTTCTCTCTCTTTTAATAAAAATAAAAATAATAAAAATGAGAGACTCTTATTTTAACTATTGGGCTACAATTAAGTCCGATCCACAATTGATATTAACATTCATTCGGCCCACCAAAGCCCAGATCTCAAGTGACCCTATCTGTGAAATTGAAAACCAATCGGGTCAAAAAGAAAAAACCCAAAGAAACGAAACCCTAATGAGATCAGCCGCTGCTATATAAATACCAATATTATCTCTTCAGAAACCCTACGAGAGAGAGAGAGCGCTTCGCAGCAGGTCGCAGCTTTCGCTTGAATCAAAAGAGCTCTCTTTTAGCAGAAAAACAATGGCGACAGCTAAAACTGTGAAGGACGTTTCTCCTCATGAGTTCGTCAAGGCATACTCTGCTCACCTTAAACGATCTGGCAAGGTAATTATTTTCTTTTACACACACAAATCTATAAGCATAGTTTTCGGATTCTTGCATCCTGGATCTGTTGTTTTAGTGAGTGATGATTTGGGTTTATGTTAAAATACCTTTTGGTTTCCAAAGTTTCTTTTCTTTGGTTTTCATTTCGTTTTGTTTTTATTGTGATATATGCATAATCATAAGCTTTGTGTTAAATTTATGGCGCTTAGGAATTTATGGTTTGTTTCCTGTGGAAGTTTTGACTGCCGGTGTCTGCTAGGTTTTTGCTAAGGAGTAAGAACTGGCCCGTGTTTAGATTGAAAGTATGGACTTTGGAAAATATGCACTACTGGATTTGTTGAGGTTAATAGGATTGTGGAATTTGGTTTTTTAATTTGGCACTTGTGAGGAGGAGAGGAGGAAGTTACATAATAGGGAAAACTAGAGAAGTTACCTGTACTGTTGTACCTGTTTCTTGGATGGTTTTTTTCTCTGTGCTGTTTGTTAGAGTTATTTCATAATGTATAATTAGGTTTAATGATCATGGTTTGTTGTACAGTTTTCAGTGTCTTATATTTGGTTTAGTACTTTTAATATTTGGAGATGGGTATGTTGGAGATGCCTGTTTCAACAGATTTATTTTTTCTCCTTATCTGTGGTCCTTTCTGCACTAAAAAATGAAAGCTTTATTTGATTTTGACTGTGATACTATCTTGCTTTACTGGATTGGTGAACCTGGTAATGGTATTGTTATAAGTAACCATCATTTTGATGTTGGGTCAGAAGTTCTAAACCTTTTCTTTTATGTCCACAAACAGGTAGAGTTGCCTCCATGGACTGATATTGTGAAGACTGCTAAATTTAAGGAGCTTGCGCCATATGATCCTGACTGGTACTATATTAGAGCTGGTAGGTCTCTCTCTCCCTCACTCGCGTGCACACAGGCACACACGGGTGCCAGCTCATACTCGTTTTGTTTTAGCGTTTGTGGTGCACTGTTAACATATTTTCTTTATGCTTGTAATGTTTAATCTTGATTTCAGCCTCCATGGCAAGGAAGATTTACTTGAGGGGAGGCCTTGGTGTGGGTGCTTTCCGTAGGATTTATGGTGGGAGCCAAAGGAATGGAAGTCGTCCACCTCATTTCTGCAAGAGCAGTGGTTCTGTTGCACGTCACATTCTTCAACAATTGCAGAACATGAACATCATCGATGTTGATCCTAAGGGGTGAATTATTTTCTTAATGCCTTATGTTATCATGTTTTCAAACTATAGTTTCTTTAGCATAGTTCAAATTTCAATATGTTCTGCAATGAAATCCTGCTTTGTTGCTCACTTTATCATTTAACAATTGAACTAGATTGATAATTATAATACTTCTGATACAAAAAGGAGTTTCCTATATTCTGATGTGTTTATTTTTGCTTATGTAATAGTGGGAGGAGAATCACTTCAAGCGGTCAACGGGATCTTGACCAAGTTGCTGGACGCATTGTGGTGGCCCCTTGAACAATCAGTGTTGAGCTATGTTTCTGCTTTCGTACTTTTAGATTTCAATTTGCAGTCCTGTGGAGAGATGTGACTGCAGCAACAAGATTATATGTTATGAAATTTTTGGATCCAACTGTTGAATGTTTTGTATTTGGACGTGGTTTTTGTTCTGTTGCATTTTTATGATTATGCACTTTTATCTTGCTAGATCTTTTATCTTACATTTTTGTTATGGGGTGCTGTTACCAGTAACTGTTTTCAAATGTCCATTTGCCCCGGACTAGGGCAGGTACTTCTGCAAATTTCGCTTCTAGATGTTTCGTGTGTTCCTTGATAATTGTTCTGTGGATTATCAACCTTTTGTGGCCCTCGATTATTTTTGTGTTTAGTCACAAGCATTGCACAATTTCAGTGGAGTATTCGAGAATTAGTTAAGGCAGTGTTTGCTTCTGTGGTTGGACTGTGCGTTTTTAGCTTTATGGTATTTCTTAGAAAATATTTTGAAATCTATCATAATTTTAAAAAGAAAATCCAGCATATTGGTCCAACTTGTGGATTATGAAAAGCTTATTGATCAAGAAAGTGAATATAATTTTCCCAAATGAAAAGAGGATAAAGTTCTTGGTGGAAGTGATAAATTGTGCAACTGTGATTTGCCTTTGTTTTTACTAGAGTAGATTTTAATGTATTTTTTTTCATATAATATTATTTACTATAATAATATGTTTTTAATCTGTAGTTGTTTTTTATTCCATTTTAATTATATCTTTTAATATTATATTTTCATATATATTTTTAATTTATTATTTATGAGGATATTCTAGTCTTGTGGCTTGTGGGTTGTTTTGAGTTTGTTTTTGTTATTTTTTTTAATTGAAAATTGAACTTTTTATTTTATTACTTGCAGTAATGAGTTTCATTAATTCAAGTTTTTTTTTTATATCTTTTTTATATTTTTTAATTTATATTTTTTTTATTTTATACTATACACTAGGACTTTTTTTTAACCTTTTTTTTGGTATTTTTTTTTAATTTTAATTATATTTATCAACATTAGATTTATTATAGATTGAATTTTATTAAAAAAAAACTTAAAAAAAAAGGGATTTAATTGTACCTTTCATTACAAATAATATTTATTAAAATAATGTTTTTTTTCTTGGTTTTATTTTTTATTTTTTAATTTATATATTTTTTTAATTACATCCTTTAACATTAGTTTTGTTGAGTTGATTTGAATTTTGTTTTTTAAATTTATTTTTTCATATTAAATTTAATTGAAAATTAAGTTTTATGATTTGTTTCGGTTTGTTTTCTATGAGGTTATTTTTGTCTAATGACTTGTATTATGAGTTTGGCTAATTAATCTGGGTGACTCGATTTATTTTTATGTTTTATTTTTATTGATTTTTTTCAATTTCATGTTTCAACACTGTATTTTATTTCAATTTATTTTATATGAGATTATTCTGTTCTTATGATATAGATTGAGATTTTAATAGGTTAATCTGGGTTTATTTGATTTTTTTTTAATTAATTTTTTTTTAATTTTATTATTTAACGATGGTCATTTTAACATGCCATCATAATTTTTTTTTTATCTTAATTCAATTTGATAATAATAAACGAGTGATGAAAAAAGAGTTTAATAACCTTAGAAACTAATGTTAATTTCTGTTGGTGGAAGAGGAAAAGTGATATTGTAACAAAATTATCCTTCGCAGGTAGTAATATTGAAGTGAAAAAGAAAAGAAAAAGGATAAGATAATATTTAAAAAATTAAGAATTCCTTTTCATCTAAAATAAATATTATTTTTCAATTGATATTGCAAGACGTTTATTGTTAAGGATTAAATTGTAACTTTGAGAAACATGAAAGGTCAATCATCGCAAAGTAAGTCACATATTCAAAAGCTAGCACTCCCATTGCTATCTGTAAATGATAATGGAATGACACGTCGTCGGAATGCAAACCAGAAGCCTCCAGTCCTCGGTGTTTTAATACACACTACTATCATAGACTTTCTTAGGTCTCCCCTGTCAAATTCAACAAACCCTAAACAGCCAAACCAAAGATCATGGCTTGGAAGCGCCTTCTAACCCTGTCTCGCCGCTCCCACAGACCCCTTTCCACCACCGCATCCAGGTCCTTTTCCGATGCCGCCGTCTCCACCGCCAGTCCCTTGACTTCACCAACCCCACCACCACCAACCGCCATGATCTACGACCGATTAGCTGAATCGGTCAAATCAAAGCTCAAAATCCTCGAAAACCCGGACCCAAGATTCCTCAAATACGGGTCACCCCACCCAACTCTCAAAACGCATACCCATATCCTCTCTGCACCCGAGACCCGCATCACTACCCTCCCTAATGGTCTCCGTGTCGCTACAGAGTCGAATCTCGCTTCGAAGACCGCAACGGTCGGGGTTTGGATTGATGCCGGGTCGAGATTTGAGTCCGATGAGACAAATGGGACTGCTCATTTTTTGGAACATATGATATTTAAGGGGACGGAGAAGAGGGGTGTGAGGGAGTTAGAAGAGGAGATTGAGAATATGGGAGGTCATTTGAATGCGTACACGAGTAGAGAACAGACTACATATTATGCTAAGGTTATGGATAAAGATGTCAATAAAGCCTTGGATATTTTGGCTGATATTTTGCAGAATTCTACTTTCGACGAGGAGCGGATGTCTAGGGAGAGGGACGTTATTACTATGGAAATGAAGGAGGTAAATTTGTGTTTTTTTTTTTTTATCAAGTTGTTTTGAGTCGAATAGGAAATGGGTTTGTGGTGTTTTGTGTTCAATTTTTGTAAAATTTTGTCATGCAGTTGTGGGGTTTTGTTCTTTATGTGCTTATAAAGTTCTGTGCTTGTCGGTTTAACTGTTATGAAAGTTGGTGCCTTTGTAGTATTAGGTTTATGGGATTTGACATGGCTCATTTTTTTTGGTTGACTGTGGGAATTAGAATTAGTGTTTCTTAGTTAGCTGTGCTTGCTGGTTCTTAATTTAGAAACGCTAATGGTTTGTTGATTGATTTAGAAGTACAATGAGGAATATATTTGTTGTTTACTAGTGTGGGCCATTTAGTTTAGTTTTGGTGGTACTTGTTTTATAAAGTTTGTGGAATTAGAAGATGTGTTTGTTGGTGGGTAGTTTTAATTTTCTCTTTGCATCAAAGTTTCAAACTTGCTTAAGTGAATCCTGGTTATGGAGAAATTGTCCTTATTTGTTGGTGGATGGTTTTTAAATGTCCTTGCAATAAGAGTTTTATACTTGCTGAAATGGATCTTTGTTTTTAAGCATACTGAGTTTTTTTGCTATGCTATATTGCTGTGTACCAAACAAAATGCTCCATTGCTTTTCATAGCTGTGAAAGGGAGGATAATTTCCATGTGATAAATGCCAGTGTCGTTTTCATTTCTAGTATATGTTACTGCTGGCATTCAGTTTGTTTAGTTTCATCATTTTGTATGGATAATGCCTGATTGACTCTCTTTTACTTCCTGCTTCTAACAGTTATAGATTTTTGTCTGGAAATTTGTAGGTTGAGGGGCAAACCGAGGAAGTAATTTTTGACCATTTGCATGCAACTGCTTTCCAATACTCTCCTTTAGCTCGAACTATTCTGGGACCTGCTAAAAATATTGAAACAATATCCAGAGATGACATTCGGAACTATATACAAACACACTACACAGCTCCTAGAATGGTAATGCCTGTAGTTGGTGGGCTTGTTCCATTTTCCTTTCTGCCCGCAAATAAGATTGAAGGTTTGTTGTGGAATTTTCATCATGCATGTTTGTGTGACTTTCATTTCAGGTGATTGTCGCCTCAGGAGCTGTGAAGCATGAGGAATTTGTTGGAGAAGTAAAGAAGTTGTTTACTAAGTTATCATCTGATCAAACCACTGCTGCACAGTTAGTTGCCAAAGACCCTGCATTTTTCACTGGCTCTGAGGTGGGGAAATATAACTTGAAATCCATGCCATCCTTCTACGAAGTTTCTTTTCTCTAAACTATTGTCTTCACTTATTGTTGTGAAAATCAGGTTAGGATAATTGATGATGATATTCCTCTGGCACAATTTGCGGTTGCTTTTCAAGGAGCATCTTGGACAGATCCAGATTCCATTGCTTTGATGGTCATGCAGGCTATGTTGGGTTCTTGGAACAAGAGTGCTGGAGGTGGAAAGCACATGGGGTAACCTCTCCTTCTCTGTAATTTACCATGTTGCTTACTATTCACCTTTGAGATTTGTTTTTATCAGGAAGCTTTCATTTAACACATTAGGAATTTTATTAACCAAACATTCCCAGAGAGCAAAGTAGTAAAGTGGTCTGTAGTCACAGATATCATGCCTGTGTTGGTGGAGCTACAGGCTATCAAGCTTAAAAACTGAAATTTCAAACACTATCAAATAGGGCTCTATGATTGACCCCTAATGTTTCAATGATTATTCTCGTCTGTGGTTTTCCACAACCTGATAAATTTCAAACATTAATTGGTTGAGCATTTGTGCAACACGCTTTTGTCTTGTTAGCATGCACATTGATTAAATTTCAATCATTGGACAGCTCTGAACTAGTTCAAAGGGTTGCCATTGATGAAATAGCAGAAAGTATGATGGCGTTCAACACAAACTACAAGGACACTGGTCTTTTTGGTGTTTATGCTGTTGCTAAGGTATGGTGGACATTTTTTCTTTTCCTTCTTACTATTTGGAAAATTAGAGTTTTAGCATACCAGAGCAAGGAGTGGAAAGATTGTAAGCCATATTGAATTGAATTTTACAATTTGAATAATGTTTTCACATAACCTGCAATAGAAAACTTGACTGACTCTCTCTCTCATTAAGATATGTTGTTGTTTCATCTTTGAAAGCATGGGATGCTGAAGTGTAGCAAGTCCCTGCTATAATATATAAGACGATAATTTAAGTCATTTTGCCTTTTCATTGGATTCTCTTTCAAGATTTTTCCTTTTCTTTCAATGAAATTTATTATTTGATGCTTCCAGCCAGATTCCTTGGATGATTTAGCCTGGGCGATCATGCATGAGACAACTAAGTTATGCTATCGAGTTTCAGAAGCTGAGGTCACTCGTGCTTGTAACCAGGTACTTACTAATGTTCAAGCTTTACTGTAGAAGTGCGTATTACATGTTAGTTACTGGCATCTGGACAATACTTTTTTTAAAAATTGAGTTGTAACTCAGAACGTGTAGCAATGCTTACTGACCACATACAATGCATTACAATTTTTCTGTTTTTTTTTTTTTTTTGGAATGACACGTCGTCAGACTGCCCAATCTGTTTTTTTTTCCTGATATGCAGATGAAGCCCTGCAGATTTTAACTTACAAAAATCCCATGCCATCTTAATCTAGCTCGTATTATCTTTTATCCTTTTTGGATATTTATTATCTTGAATAACATTCACTAATATTGTCTGTACTATAGATTATGGAATTTGTAAGATAGCTTGAGTTATAAATGTTTGGTCTTTTTCATGATGTCACTTTGAATTGTTTGTAAAGAAGTAGCTTAAACATGTGTAGATAATAAACCCCAACATCAATAAGAATGATGGAATTGTCTAAATTTTAAGTAGAAGTGTCAATCAAGTGCTAATCTATTTTAATAGTGATTGGTCTTTTTCATGATGTCACTTTGAATTGTTTGTAAAGAAGTAGCTTAAACATGTGTAGATAATAAACCCCAACATCAATAAGAATGATGGAATTGTCTAAATTTTAAGTAGAAGTGTCAATCAAGTGCTAATCTATTTTAATAGTGACATCATGAAAAAGACCAAACTATTAAAATAGATTAGCACTTGATTGACACTTCTACTTAAAATTTAGACAATTCCATCATTCTTATTGATGTTGGGGTTTATTATCTACACATGTTTGATCTGAATAGACATGAGTGACAATTAATTCAATTTTAAGTCCCGTATGAAGCTAAAAAGCTATTCCATGGTATAATCTTCTTCGTATTTAAAAAAAATGAAAAGGGTAAAACTATTTCTTTTCTTGTGTGTTTATATCCTCATAATCTTATCTTTAGTTCTTGTGTGGTAGGTGATGTGTGTGTTTTATAGATCCTGGAACCATCCGTTTTCTCTACAATCTAGTCATCTTTGCTTATCTAGCTATGTACTCTTTTGTTTGGTTGCAGTTGAAATCTTCCTTGCTACTTCACATTGATGGAACTAGTCCTGTAGCCGAAGATATTGGGCGCCAGGTATGACTTAATGTTATAAAAAAAATTCTGTTAATAAATGTTAGGACAGGTTGAACAAGTCCTTGTAGCCATACTATGAATATTTTTGCTTGAAGATATGTAATGCCTCACTATTTTTTCTAATGGTTTCCCAAATTACATGGCCCAAGTCATAATTTATGTAGTTTTAAGCATAATTGTCTGCTGAGACAATCTAGAAGAGTACTTGTTGTGCTGTCAATGTTGACTCAGCTGGACTGTGGTTTGTTACAATTTAAAGAGGTTATACATCTAGATGATTCAATCTGATCCTTCAGTGGATGACATTTTAGTTGGTGCGAAAGTTTTTAATTATTTCAGTCAGTGTTGCTTAGTAAGTCGACAGAAACGAAATAATAATCACATTTGAATATGTTGTCCATGAAATTATTTTCTGTTACTTGAATACTTAAATGAACTGATATTTTTTATTTATTTATATCCATTTCTGTTATTTTATATGCACCACTTTATTGTTAGTTTTTTAGTCCTATCAAACTACAAGCTACTATGTCACTAAGAAATGTGTGTTTGCAAATGTTCGTTAAAGGTATTGATATTTGAGGAGCACAATGATATCATTTTTAAAGGTTATTATGTGATATATTACTAGTTACCAGTTCTAGAACCTTAACTAGATCCTAGTCCTGTGAGTTGCTTGATATTTATGTTAAAACAAAATAGTAGTTAGTTACTTGCCATAGCTTCCATTGTCTGGCTTTAGATTATTATTCTTGTGTGATTAACAGTTGGAGGATCATTGCTCAGAAGGCAGAATTGTAATCTGCTTTAATTACTATTCAGTTTTTCCTTACCTTTGGCTGCATATGGTTGCAGCTACTTACTTATGGTCGAAGAATCCCATTTGCTGAACTGTTTGCAAGGATTGATGCTGTTGGTCCAAGCACTATAAAACGAGTTGCCAGCCGATTTATTCATGACCAGGTATGAGCTACAGAGTATTAGATCCTTCTTTAACATCAATCATAAAAAAAAAAGCAGCATCAATTAGTATCTAATTGCAAGAATTTCTTTGAAGCCAGAGGCTCTGTTAGTTGCAGAAAACAAATTTCTACCTCAAGTTTTATTTCTATTTATCTATTTCCTCTTTCCATAAAAACTTTTAAAATGAATCAATTTGTTAAAATGGGAAAGTGTTGCGCAAATAATGAGTGCGCACAAAAAGTTAATCCTGAAGATGAGAGATGTTTTTTCCTGTTAAAGAACCTTGTAAATAAAAATATGGCTGTATTCTAATGGAAGACAGAAATCCGTACAGATTTTAGTAGTAAAAGAAATTACATTTCAAAAACAAATTTCTTTTATTCTGCATGCCTTTATATATATATAAAACAAGAAAACAGGGCTTGTGCTTTCTGAACTGAACTGGCTGGAAGTTTTGGATTTATGTGCTACATAATGTTTTGTTTTTGCAGGATATTGCAATTGCTGCCATGGGTCCCATCCAAGGGTTGCCTGACTACAACTGGTTCAGACGCAGGACTTACTTAAACCGCTACTAGATTGTCATGCCGTTGTTTATTGCTGCATCCTTTTGTTTTGGGCAGTTGCCAAACATTTTGTTGCTTTTACACAACCGATATGGCTGCCGAAGTCCAATTATTTTTTTAGGTTCTTGCGTCTGTAATGGTATCATTGTTACCATAATAAGAATGCAGTCTCCAGTATATGTCCAGGCTGTTAAAAGGGATTTCTAATTATAAGTTTTTTTTGGTTGATACTTGAGCTTGCATCTTACCTTGCTTGTATGGGAAAAGAATATGGCTTTGTTTTTCTGGTTCCAACTGTTAGCTTGCCCACCAGTGTGCTGTTTTCATAGATAAATTTTGTCGAGGTCCTGCTCCCTCGTGCTGAGGAATGTGTACCCTGGAAAGAATGAACAGAGAGTTTCCTTGGATATGTTGGATCTGTACATGGTTTTTGCAGCTTTTGTTTTATAATGATTGAATCGTTTTTGCTGAAACTCTTGGCTACTTGTTCTAGTTTTTACACCATAAAAGCTTTACTCGTTGGTCACTGCTTGAAAGAGCTGTCTCCATTTCATCTGTGTTTTGCAGCATGTGCTTTTTGGACCAAAAAAAGTGGTCCGAGTCTGATATTTGGGCTTGTTTCCTTTATGAGAATTGATTTGCAATTACATCCCTAGCGTTGATAGAATCTTCTTTGTATGTATTTGACTTGCATTAGTAAATTTCACATATTAACGAATGTATCTGATCCATCAATGGTTACGGGTTTTTGGTTTTTCTCTTCTGTGTTTTGCTTTGGTTCTCCCATCCAAATCACAGTTATCCAGAGGGGAAAGGAAAACTAACACACAAAACCAAGTAAAGGACGTCGTTTCCAAGTGCTATTGTCCGACCATATGGTATTTTCGTTTATTAACAACACAAGTAGTCGAAAAAGTTTATGTGAAATATGCAATTCTCGATTAATAAATATGTTATTTCAAAGAAATTGTTACACTTTACAACGAGAAAAGAGTAAAATAATAAAAAATAACTTTGAAAATATACCAAAACTCTAGTTACATTATAACCAATATTATTATAAAAATATTGATGAATTCAATGACATCAAGAAAGATTACCCACAATAATCAGAGTGGGCCATAGACATTGAGTGGTTTACTTGCTTTTAAGCGGAGATTGTGATTCACTTTGATAATCATTGGCTTATTTTTTTTAATATTGTTAAATTTATCTTATTAAGATATTTTTTATAGCACTGCTGATGTCTTAATCAAAATTTACCTCAAAAATCTTTTTTTTCCTCTCATCATCATAATATGTGCCAACTCATTTAATTTCTCTGCACATGACATATTAACATGTTGCATTTTTTAATAGCGAAATGTAGGAAATTGTGTTATTTTGCTAAAAAAAAATTTCAAACTTTGTTATTTTGCCAATTGTTTTTTAAGGATTACTCATTTTTTTTTTAAAAAAAATCATTGTACATAACTTGGCACTTAGATCCAAACCCAAGATAAAAGTAATATAAGAAGATATTTTGATAATTGCCCAACTGTTGGTATTTTTTTTTTCGCTTTGATGTTCAGGGAGTTTTAATAAAATTATAAAAGGATGGATGGATAATGATATACAAGGCAGTTCAATTATCATACTCTATTTATTTTTTATTGATTTTAAGGGAAAAAAAAACTAAAAGAGATGATTTTGTGCACTGGGAGAAAAAACATTGTGGAATCACACAATGTTTTCTTTTTATTTAATCTATTTTTTTCAGCCACTTAGTATCTCTCTCTCTCTTGATTTGATCATTTTATATTAGATTGATTTGAGATTGAGATTCAGTGTTTGTTTTATTTGGCTTGGTATTGGCTACTCGTAGTGTTGAGAAACAAAATCACATCTCGATTGATGCTTGATTTAATAAAATTAAATGAAATTAGATTGAATTAGAACAAATAAAGCTAAGAGGAATGAATTCGAACACTAGACAAGTATTAATCCTTTTTTTCTTGCAAACATCAAGGACTAAAATGCACAAGTAGGGGAGAGATTCAACCCTTTTTTTTGTTCCTCGATTTTTCTATTTTAACTTGATTCTTTCACATTGAGTTTATTTAAGATTAAGCTTGATAGTTTTTTTTTTGTTGCCTAGATATAGATATGAGAATCCAACAATGGCAAGGAAAAATTATAATACGCGTTTGATGCTCAGATTTGAAAATTTTAATTTAATTTTATCGATCTAAAACAATTAAGGCTTGAAGGGTTAAATTTAAAATGCATTTGATGCTTAGATTTGAAAAATAAAATTTAATTTTATCGATCTAAAACAATTAAGGATTGAGGGGTTAAATTTAAAATTAAAAAAAAAACTTCAAGGGATTGAAAAGAACAAGCAGAACAACTTGGATGACATGTGTAATGCATACACTAGCATGTGGGGTAAGTTGTTGCCCTCTAGCAATGCATGTGGCTTCCTATGGTGGTGGAACATCGATGTTCATGGTTATGTTGGAAGACACGTGGGGAGCTCTTGTCGATGAGTGTGGCGCGTGTCGACAAGAGTGTCAGGGGGCTCTGCCAACCTTTTCTTTATTCTCCTCCCTCTTTTTTCTATCTTATACTCATGATTCATATTGGTCTGCCAAAATTAAAAAGTGTCTTATAATCTTGTTTTTATATTAAATTTGGTCTCATTCTTTTTATTGCTGATTTTGGTTTTAGGTCCTTTTTTAAAATTGACTTTTTTTTTATTTAATTTCATCCTTCAACATTGATTGATTAGGAATTGAGTTTCATGATTTTTTTCAATAGGACGATCCACTTCTCATGATCGAGTCACAAGTTTGAAAAGTTAACATGGGTTGACATCGATATTTTTTTGTTTTTTTTTTACACTGATTTTTTTTCAACTTCATTATTCAACAATGAGTTTATTGGAGGTTGGGTTCATGATTATTTTAATGGGGTGATCCTGTTCTCATGACCCAATTCATGGGTTTGAAAAGTTAACCCTAGTTAACATTGATCTTTTTTATGTTTTTTTTACAATGATTTTTCTTTAATTTCATCATTTAAGAGTGAGTTTGTTAGAAGTCGAGCTTCATGATTCTCTTTGCTGAGGTTATCACAATCTTATGATATAGATTGCGAGTTTTTACTCTAATAATTTATTCCACTCTTTTTATTATAATAAACTAAATTAAGTGAATTGAAATCTTCTTGCACACCCCATTGATAGTTTGGGGTCTACTCAGACAAATTGGAAGACGAGTTGCGAGGTTAATTATTAACAATGATGATCGCTCTAAACTGATAATCTATATACTTCAGGGGCCTTTTTGCAATTAAAATATGTATGTACTTCAAGGGCCTTTTTGCAATTAACTCTGGCATCAAGCACTAGAAAAATAACGGAAGCAAGTAACTTTAATAACTTACAAGACCAAAAAAAGGAATGCGAAATTCTATTTACAAACATGGTGTTTTCTTAGTAACTGAACTATCAGCCTGTAAATCTATCTTTTATTAGCCTATGATGCTATAAATAACAAGCTTCAGTTGTGCTATAATTTGGTTTGGGTTAGCCGAGTTGATTATGGCAGGCTCGATTTATTTTTTTATAATATATATATATATATATATATATATATATATATATATATATATTTTATTAATTTAACCTTGGTGAGAAAAAAAATTGAGAGCTGTTTGCAGTTTGCAAATTCTATGTTTTTGTGTTGATTGATTGTTTTTCCTCCTCATTCTGCAACTTCTATTTTCAATCTTTTGGTCCTTCCACAATCCCATATAGTTCTCTTTTAGATAATTGTCTTGTGCTATGTCGCGTGGATGATAAGAGAGTCTTTGAACATAAAAAATAAATGTACATGCATTTTTAATATATTTTTCAGCAACAAGAAAATTCTTATTCATTAACTCAAAACTCAACTCAACTTGTTAATATTGAACCCTGTGTCGGTTAATCTAATGTGACCTGGTTGATTTAGCGGGTCCGTAGATAATTTAGATGATTAATAAAAAAAATCGTTTGACTTGAAACAAAATTTCAAAATAACATTTGTTTTAAATATTGAGACTGAGATATATTGGATCGATTCGGGTGACTTGCATAACTTGCCGCTCGAGTCATAAACCCGTGTAACATCTCAACTGATTAAACATATATTTTCAATTGACCTCGTCGAAAATTATTAGTAACCTGATTTTTTTTTATAATTCTACTTAAAATTCCAGTAGAGTTTTCCCTAAAATAGAATGTGAGTTTTTTCTAAAATAGAATGTTTCAAGTTGTCGACAATTTCATGTTTAATAAGCAAAATTCTTAAACCAATATTTCCATTTTCTTGATCCAATATCTCTTAGATCATTACCTCATCAATACATTTCTAGCAAATTAATTACTTCACAATATGGTAACATCACAACATAAATTTCTCTTTTTTTAATATTAACCAACCACACAACATATTCATAAGAATATATTATTTCATAACAATTCTACATCTATAACAAAAGAAATTTAATGCACTAAACATTTAATTCACATGTATCTACAATAAAAAATTTAACATTACTATTTACATACTCATAACAAAATATTCATACATATATTTTATAAGTCCAAAATAGATCTAGTATTATTATGTTACATGAACAAAATACAAGGTGAACAAAATACAAGGTGTTCTACTCCTGAAATTATCGCGAAGAACCTAAAAATAAGACTACAAATAATATAAACAATCCAAGTAAATAAATAATTCCAACAACAAAGAATTAAAACAATATCTTCACTTTCATCATTTCATTACTACCAAATATCATTTACTTGATAATATTTATATCAACAACCCAACATCGATATCAATTTTCAAATTGATATCATAATCATCTCCTCTCAGTATGGTTAATAAAAAAATATATTGATACCAAATGACTTGGTATCATTAGCCACCAATTCACTGGTCGGCTAATCAATAAATGTCGATGCCAACATACTTATGTTGACATCATTAGCCTTTCCTAATCTTCTAGGAATGACTAATCAATAAATGTTGATGTCAATCTCCTCATATTGACATCATTAGTCTTCTCTATTTTTCAAAAATGACTAATCAATAATATTGATGAAAATATCCTTGTATTGATTCATTAGTCTTCCCTACCTATTATCTGAAAACGACTAATCAATAATGTCGATGTCAATATCCTTGTATTGATATTATTAGTCTTCTCTATTATCCAGAAATGACTAGTCAATAATGTTGATGCCAATATCCTTGTATTGGCATCATTAGTCTTCTTTATTTTCCAGAAATGACTACTAAAAAATATTGATGCGAATATCCTCATATTGATGTCATTAGTCTTCTGTATTATCTGTAAATGACTAGAAATAGATTTTAAACACCTATTTATTGCTCGTGAAGCCTCAACACTAGTTTATGCCTGTGATCGAGTTACTAAGGTATCCCCTATCAATGTAGGATTATTTTGTCACCGCAACATTTCATAACTTCATTCTATATCATAATTTCTATTACAATTCATTATAAATCACACTTCAATTATTTCTTATTTCTTTTATTTTCCCAATTTCCCAACTTTCCTTAATCAAGTCTAACTACATAGAATTAATAACACAATTAATTAATTTTATTCACAATCTCTACAATTAACCCCACTTCTCATATATGAAATCCATGCATTCATTCCAAATTTTTTTTATGCAATTTCACTTAATTTCCATGCATTAAATACTTCAATTAACCCATTTAAACATAAATTCTATAAAATTAAAATTAATAAAATTCTCTCCTAAATACCATGTGTTGGCCAAAATTTTCAAGCATAAGAACGCATTCAATTTTCTCAATCTTTCAGTTAACACTAAAACCATTAAATTCACATGTTAATGAATACCAATTAAATCAAAATTTTCATCAATATCATTTCTACTCATTACACTCAATTTCTCATAATTATAAACCCTAACTTTCACACCTCTAATCTCATAAAAAACACAATTATTCTTAGCAACAAGAATTCTCACCTTCAAATCACAATTAATCAAGAAGAATTTGTAAGAGGAACAAGATTTTTATCCACTTTTCTCTCTTCCTCCCCTTGTTGCCATGACCACCTCTCTCTCAAATCCACTTCTTTTCACTTTTCCTCACTTGATTTCTTCTCAATTTAGTGTTTAGGAGGTTTATCTCTCACAAATTTGCAAGGTTTCCCTTTAATTTTCTTATTTTTTCTAAAGTTTTCTAAGATGTCTTAAGCTTCTTTTTTCTTTTCTCTCCTCTTTGTATGGCTGACCATGAGCCATATATTTATACATAACAATTTAAAATATTCCCATTATATCCCTCCTTTATAACCTTTCAGGTTTACTGGGTAATTTATCTCATATTCCGTTACCTGTTTATATGAAAACTAAGTTAGACTATTTTGAATATCACCAAATTACACTCCAATATTTGTTTTTCCGCATAACTCATTTCCATTCAGTTTTTATTCGTGTTTCTATATTTCTTTTATTTTTCAGCCATTTTCTATATTTTCATTTTTTAAAGAAGCACCTAAACCTTTTATTCCAAATTTTCCTATTCATTATCATTCTCTTAATGTAAAAATTTAATTTACACTCATCATGAAAATGGGATGCTCATCAACTTTCTCCCTCATTTTTCATAATCCGATGTCTCTCTCTATTTCTTCTCTCTCAAACTTAAAGAATAAAATGTGAGCAAAATTAAGTTATGGACTAAATCATTTAATTTCTAAACTAAATAAAAAAAAAATAGTTTGACAAAATCCCAAGGCATAAAGGTGTTGACACAAGTTTTTTTAAGAAAAAAAAACATCATAATTTTTCTCTATTTTAATTTTGGTCCTTGCATTTTTAATATTTCTCAAATAATAAAATCTAATTATTTTGTTGTGAAATCAAGCACTAACTCAATTGTAGGATTTTTTTTGAGATCAAGTAGATCGAAACAAATTGTCAACCCAAATCCCAATTAACACAACATCGAAGAATCAAATTGAAAAGAAAAAAAAATCAATGATCAAAGGCAACAAAGAAAATAAAAAGGAGTAGAGTTGACAATATATTTTTTTAAAAAATTAAAAGGCCTACCATTTTTTCTTAGTTTAAGTTTTGGTCCTCTCATTTTCAATTTCTTGCAAACAATAAAATTAAATTATTTTTCATGAAATCGAGCTCCTGCCCGATGCTAGAATATTTTTCCGAGTCCTCAGTAACCACATAAAAGGAAAATGAAAATAAATTACTAACCCCAAATCTAAATAATTATAATAAAAAATGAAATAAAAAATAAATTGATAATTAAAAAAAAAAGAATAAAAAAAGAAGTAAAACACCATGCAACTCAAAGTAAACCACCTCACAAAGAGTGTCTAATTTCTTTTAGTTTTTTTAAAGGACTAATTATAAAAAACCTCCTTTAGTTTAATTAGTTTTTTACATTAAATTACACTTTACATCTTATATACTTTATAATTTCATAACAGTTATATCCTTACTCTATTAAGAAAAAAAAAAAAAAAAACAAAAAAATCAGAGTGCTTATATTCTATTTAATGATAAAAGAAAAACCCTTGTAGTGTAAAATTACAAAATTACCACTCTCTCCTAGGTGACATCTCTTTCAGGCATTTCATCGAACAATTACTCTACTCATGTTTCATTTATAGTAAGAGAAACCGATCAAATATTAGAAAAGTTTCTATCTCATTGCCGGTTGCTTGGCATGAAATTTCAAGTTTTCCATTAGCCATCTCATCATCACCATTGTTTTCCTCGGATGCCACCATGTGAACTCTCTAAGATTTATTCCTCCAGATGTCTCCACAACTTTCTTTATCCCGTTTGCACGCATGAAAATGCCCTCGGTTTCAATATCTGCAAGCACTATCCCACTGTGTGAGAAAAATACCACATGCTGAGCTTTCTCTCCAAGTGAAAAACCACCACCTGAGACCACCGAATTATTCCTGGGCTAAACCCTAGATCAACATCAGCTTGAGTAGTACTCTTGAGCCTTCTAAGCAATTCAATCTTCAAATCCTCCTCCAAAATCCCTCTATTCAACTTAGTTTTAGTAGCAGATCTATTTCTAGCATCCCCAGAAATCTCCCCCTCATCATCTTTATGATAGCATTGCATCACATGCTTCTTCAAGTAATCAAAATCAGCAGGACCCACATCCTCAAATTCATCCTCCTCTGTGTAGTTTCCATGACCATAGCATAGCAAGTCTTAGATATAAAAGCAATTAAATTCCAAGATTTTATCATTTAATGGCTTGCTTACCACTCATAGCTCCATCTGAGAACACTGCTTTGTTTCTTTGGATTTTGGTGTGATATTGCAGTAGTCGAGATATTCCATGGATTCGTTCGTCAATGGGGTTGATTCTTCATCATCAAAGACTCGAAATTATGAGAGAGAGAAGGGAAGGGAGAGAAGGCATTCACAGAGAGGAGCCCCCACAAACAAAATCCATATCAGAAATCATACATTATTATTGACTCTTTATTCCGACTGGGTAGTCGTGTGCACAGCACAGTTGTTGGAGGGAAACACTCTCTTTGTTGCCACTTCCATGTGCCGTTGGGTGGGCTATACCCAAGACCTAAAACCGTGTACGTGTGTGAATGGCTCCCTCCCTCCCTCCCTTGTAAGTATCGAAACACGTAAATTTTGTGCCCTTTTCTTTTCTTTTTGCCTTGCTCTTGAGTGCTTGGATTTATGTGATTCTTACAATTTAGTATTTAGTTTCTAATTTTGTTTACATAAATGTTTGGTTTTTTATTTTTATTTTAATGATGTTGTTTCTAAATATTATTTTAGGTGTGAGTCTCTATTTCATTCGACTAATGTGCAAAATAAAAACCTATTTGAACAGAATAAATAAATAAAAAATAAAATAAAATCAAGGACTCAATTGTGAAAATTACTCAAAACCCCTTCTTATTTTGGTTTCTCAGATTTCCCACAACACACACACGCACACTCTCTTCGATCTCATCGCCACATTTCCCTACAAAACTCCGCCCTTCATCAATCTTTCTGTCAGTAGAAGAGAAAACTCATTAACTTTCTACATCAATCCTTGTTGGGTTTTGCACTGAGAAGAGAGAGCATGGCTTCAATCTCTGTTCCATGCCCCAAGACTATTTTGGTTGCCGCCGGTGTTGGATCCAATGCTCAAAATTCACAACCAAAGCCCATGATCTCTTTTCCCCGAGCACCAATTTCCAATCAGAACCCTCCTCTCTCTTTGGGATCTACATTCTCTGGTTTTGAGGTCAGTCCTTCTTCCGGTGATTTGCCGCCTTTCACTATGTTTTCGAGCAAGACATGAATGGTTCTATGTTTCATCCATGTGTTTGTGTAAAAAGCTTGAATCTTTGATATTTTATATTCATATGCTGGAAAGTTTATGTGGCCTCAAGGAATTTGTTTTGCGATTAATATGTTGAATTTGTTTGCCTTTTATATGGTCTGATAGTTGACTGTGATCATAGTGTAATAAAACAGTACTTTAGGTTGTTTTTTTCCTTAAAAAAAATTGAAGTTTCAGTTATCGATTCCTATCCTGTGTTTTTGATATATTAAATGAAAGCATGTAGCTTGCAAACCTTGAATCTTTTGACTTTTTATCCCGGCTACTTTGGTAATTTAAAGCAAGCTGAAAAGGGGGTGTTATAGAACCAATATACCTTATATGTCAGAATTTTGAATCACTAGTATCTGATTCTATCAACGCGAATTGAGCTTTTCTCTTGCTTGACTTGTCAAGATCTTTTCTTGTGATTGAATTTTCATTGATGTGATATGACGATTGTACGAAGACTAAAGTGCAATCTGTTTAATTTGCAGGAGACTAATGTCTCCGTAAAAATTTGCTGTTGTTGTTATTGAATGTTCAAGGATTCGGTTATCCTGTGCAGTGGCCTAACAGGAAGCAGCAAGCTGTTATGAAGGCACAGGCGCAGCTGAATGAGGTAAGTTGTACTCGAGAAGTTAAAATTGTATGTTTACTGGAGGCTGTATCATTATCTATTTACAAAACCTGCTCCTTAATCGAAGGTTATGGTTGAGAAATCTTCAAATTCTGTACTGGTGGGGGACTCTGAATCCAAAGCGGCATCATCCGAGGGAAAGGATGAGCCCACAGAAAGTAAAATCCCTGACGTGTCATCCATTTCAGCATTTATGACACAAGTATCAGAACTTGTCAAGTGAGTCAAAGACTTAAATTTTGTAATATCCAAGTGTGCATATGTCACTGGCTGTTTTGTGCTTGGCAACGCTATTTCATTGTTTGAGTTAATGTAATCCTCATGAGCAGACTTGTGGATTCAAGAGATATCACAGAGCTGCAATTGAAGCAATCAGGTTGTGAACTCATAATAAGGAAAAAGGAGGCTTTGCAGCAGTCAGAACCAGCAGCTCCTGTTCTTCCAATGCAATCTCCTTACCCGCATGCAATGTTTCCTGCTCCACCAGTAGCTGCTCCTGCCCCGGCTCCAGCAAGTCCCTCTTCAGCTCCTGCCTTGCCCCCCCCTGCAAAGGCAAGTTCATCGTCTCATCCACCACTGAAATGCCCCATGGCTGGAACCTTTTATCGGAGTCCAGCTCCAGGTGAACCCCCATTTGTGAAGGTAAGTCCAGCTCCAAGAGAGAATCCTTGCAAGATTTCCCAAGTGCATATGTGAAGATTCTAATGTTCTTAAAGTTCGATGACAAGATAACCCTTTTCCCATCTCTGTGTGCTTTCATTCTACAGGTGGGGGATAAAGTGCAGAAAGGTCAAGTTGTTTGTATCATTGAGGCCATGAAGCTAATGAATGAAATTGAAGTATGTATCACCTCTTTTTGTCCCAAGTCTCTTTAAGCTTATTACTTTTTAGTATCCTCTCTCATTTGCTGTGCTTTTGTTCCAAGCATTGGGTGGTTGATACTTATCATTTAATTTTGCTTCTTATTCTATCTTGTGGTTTCATAGGCTGATCAATCTGGAACCATTACCGAGATCGTGGCAGCGGATGGGAAACCAGTTAGTGTGGACACGGTAATCTCTTTCTCCCTACCCCTCTCGTCCAACTTATTGTAGACTCGTATAATTCCAAACGCTCTTTTTTTTTTTGTTCCTTCCATGCAGCCTCTTTTTGTCATTGCGCCATGAATAAGTTGCAAGGAGCTTCAAACTTTGTAGCGGGCACTGTTTTTGGAGAAGTAACTTGAAAAGTCTTTTTATTTTTTATTTTTCTCTGTAACTTTAAAGGAATAATTGTCTCATCTTGGTTCAGGAAAGCCTCTCTTCTATACCCTTTAGTATTGTATTGGATGTGTGGACCAAGCCTTAGGTGATACAATCAATGCAAGGGTTTGAGCTTTTTTCAAACACAGTATTCAATAGCATCAGTTGGAAACCTGTGTTTTTTTTTTAACCTGCAGTGACTTACCAGTCGTCTCTCCTCTGTGATGCTAAGTGCTAACGGGGCAATAAGTGGTAGATTCGAGTAAATCACATTAAACTAAAATGATAGTCTACTTTTTATCCGTGGCTGCAAATATTACAAGCTGTTGCTGTCCTTATCTTAACTTGAAA
The DNA here is from genome assembly GCF_000002775.5 of Populus trichocarpa. Classification (NCBI taxonomy): domain Eukaryota; kingdom Viridiplantae; phylum Streptophyta; class Magnoliopsida; order Malpighiales; family Salicaceae; genus Populus; species Populus trichocarpa. The sequence continues at coordinate 11,270,352 of NC_037288.2, forward strand.
ATCTTAGGCTTCAAGAATGGGTTGAACCCTATTTCCCTGAACAGCAAGGACGCTGAGCTCCCTCGACCAAGCATTCCAAACACAAGGTGTTCCAAGTTTTTTAAAGCCAAAACGAAAATTCAATTGTAGTAACTAACGTCGCATGCTGGGATAACAAATTTGAGATAGATGAGATCAAAATTAATCCTGCACGGGGAAGAAAACGTCATTTCACGTACAAAGAAAGGCATAGTGATGGATGCTAGCGTGAGTGAAGATGCAACAAAATGACTTCACTTTCCACATTGCTGTTTACAACCTTTTTAGTATTTCAGTCTCAATTTCCCATTCTTGTTTCTGCAAAGCATTATGTAACCAACGCAGGATTCTTGAATTTCATTGAAGGCAAAGAATGTAGTCGTGTCAATTGTCAAACAAATTACAAAAGGGAGATGGATAGCTTGAAAAACTGCTTCCCTACCATGAAGACCGACCATGCTTCTTTCTCCCGTTTCCAAAAATTCTATTCTTTTGCTGTCATTCTATCCTACTGCTATTTCCCTCTCTCCTGCACAATAATCTACACGTGTTAGCCTACCCTGTTTCATATTTACAAAACTATCGTCGGTGCCTACCGCCTCTAATGCTGTTGTCTTTCCTCCCACTACCTTGCCTCCAACCCCCACCCGCCCAATCTTCATCGTCATATTCATCTTCATCATCTCCCATCATACGTCCAGATTTCAACTTTCTTGGGGTCAGTCTTTTCCGCTTGATGTTTGCTGTGTACGTTGAATAATCAACTGTATCCTCCTTTAAGGCACCTTTGAATTCCTGTGCAACAACAAACCATTTAGAGACTAAAACTCAAGCCATGTGAGTGTGACCATGCCATCGTTGTTCAAGTTACCTGATATCTCTGAACCAAATCTTGATACTTGGATGGCACACCGGTGCATGCGTGATTGATGTCAAAGGGAATGTTCTGCCTCGAGAGAGGCTCTCCTGGCTTTGGGGGTTCAGTTGGAGAAAAAGCCTGGCAGATATGTCATGTAAAATTAGTGATACATGATCTAGGCAGACACACCATGCTGTAGGGCAAAGTAATGAGAGAAACCAAATGTATACAATTTTTACCTGGCACCGGGAATCATTTAGGCTATACACAGTTTTCAGGTGCCTCTTGAGCTTCAAAAGCAGCTGCAATGCAGTTGCTGCAAGGCAGTCAACCTGTATAATGACCAAGAAAGATGAGTTAGAAGCACTACTGGGTATGTGAAGTTCAGGATTCTCACCTTGTGTAAAGATTTTCATCTTGTATTTGTTCAAAGACAAAAGGCTGTTCTTGAACTGTTCCACTCAGATCAAATGATCTCAAAGGACTGTAATCAGACTGACCAGCTGGCTTTGGTTGAATTGTGCCATTCAAGTCTATGTGATGGGAAATAGGCTCCGCAAATTCACTTTGAAGGACTCCATTGTCACTAACCATTCGAGTATTTCTTTGGGACAAATGTAAGATCAACCCCTTCATATTTGCTTCAAGTGCCCCTGCTCTTACTTGAATAATTCGATTTATCGCATAAATCAAATACAGGGGTGCATCGAGTAAAGTAAATGGAAGCAAAGCAAGTATTTCTGAGCAGTACCTGTTAAAAAGAAAACAATTTCTAAAATATCATACCAAACTTGAGTTCAACTCTTGAGGATCTGTCTCCAGTGCTATAAGGTATGGAACACAGGTTATAGGATGGAGGAGAGACCCTGGCGTAGTACTCCTTCCACAATCTGCAATGATAACAAATCAAGAAATATAGAACTCAGACAAGCAGTAACAACTCCAAATTTCACTCACATTTGAAATTTAACCTCTCCTCGTCAATCAGGAGCCTGTCAGTGGCCAGACCAAGAAAATTACCATCTAGTGTTATGAATCAGTTAAATGCCTATCTCTTTCTAAATTTCTTACAAGTCTTTCTTTGTGGGTTTTTTCTTTGTTCTTTTTTTCACTAAAATGAGGCCAGGGATATGCATCCTTGTCTAAAGCTCTTACAGGGACAAGAATACCAAGTGTAGGTTCTCACCTTGAGGGCAGTCTGGCGAACTTGATCATGGAAGTCGAAGCACCTTCCCAAAATGCGATCCCAATACAGCTGGACTATACCTCCACAAATGTTAGCATCACCTGCACCAGCAGCAACAGGTACACTGTTGCTCCCTTCTACAGGATGAAGAGCTGCATTATTACCAGTCTTATCTGTTTCCATTTGGCTTTCAGCATCCAGAAGATATTCATGCATATTTTGCAAAGCTTTCATCTGGTGAGAAGAATGATTTAGTACACCATGAAAAATGGAAAGATAAAAAGAGGCTAGTGCATTAGTACCTTAAGACGAATGTGAGAACCAGAAGATAAAGTTGCCTCCACTATTTTCCCAAGGTCCTAATGCCTGCAAGAATTACAAAATTAGATGATTAGACATTAATATCAAAGCAGGCATCCGAGAAATTGACAAGGGAGAAGGAAAGCATGCATACCTGCAAAGATCTGACTTTTATACCAAAATCGTCCATAAGGAGATACTTTTTAGACAAACAGAGACTGCTTGTAACATCAATATTTTTGTTATTGGAGGTATTCAGCAAAGAGTTCCCATGGCGAATAAGCAATCCAAGACAGAACAAAGAACGGCCCGCTAGCTGTGATTTGCTGGTGGAGTTGGTATTAGTTTATATTCCAGTTCCATATATTTCCTATCTTTTAATTATCATTTCATGAAAGGAAGAATATACACCCAAAACATGAGCTGAACTCAATAAAAACAATATTCATAACCAATGGAATATGCAACAGATATGTGCGGGGCACTGCTCTTCACACAAGTTCTGCCAGCAGATTCAGTTAACTCAAGCAAGAACTCGTCACAGGTAAATCAATTAAGGGGCAAGACAGTTTCTCTGGCTTCATTATGGATCGCCACTTCACAAATGCTTTTAGAGTTTTCTGCCTGACATCAGTTGGGATTAAAAAATCCTATTGTCTTAACTTTAATATTCAATCTTTGGCTGAGAGAACAACTGTCCTCCTTGATCTGTAATCATCCATTAGCTTTTCTATCAATTACACATCCATCTTTTATCTATAGCATATCAAACATGTGGAGAAAATGGCTGGCAAAACTAATTTTAGCAAGAGTAAAGAGACTGGAGAACAGAGAAGTGCAAGGTTAGAAAGGCATTCACCCTGGTTTTGTCCTAGTCTAATTAAGTTAGTTTCTCTCCCGCGTCTACAGCCTGACAACTACCCATTGCATGTACAATCATGAGTCTGGCATGATATCTCAAGCTCTGTGCTGCAAAATGCATCGAGATTTCATAACCAAACCCACTTTCAAGAAGCTATCAGAACCTATATCTGACAGTAAATACTATGGTTTGGAGCACATAAAAGGACTCAAATGGTCATGCTGATATATTCTCATACATGGTATCCTTTATCTGCAAAACATGTGCAAGAACAGCATTAGACCTACAGCCATCGCACATTGATGTATTGAGCCAAGCTGATATGAACTTCCATTCGTGAGTTTTCAGCTCTAAATTAAAATGTCAAGCTCCCATGATTTTGTAGCTCTTACAGGGAAGATAATGGAGTTAAATAATCCCTAACAGTTAAATAACTTTCTTTGGAATCTAGGTGTAAGTACGGAACTCATTCTTCTCTTCTGATTTATTATTCTAAATTTGATGTCAAGCAAAGCATCTCCTATACCTGTCCCCCTCGAGTTGATGTCCAGTCAAGTCTTTCCGATCTTTTTTGTTTTTTCACTTTATATGTATAACAATTTTATATAACTAAAATCCCTTCATGCTAAATTTTTCATAAAAAACATGAATTGACAAATGATTTCTTTTTTACTGGCGTAACCTTTTAATAAATGATAACAGTAACCTTATAATCAAATAGATCAGCACAATTTAAATCAACAATTTTCTTTTGTCAAGCATTTTTTTTTATATTTTCTTTGCACTTAACCTCTAATTTATCAACTAAGACATCATTAATGATGTCATCACTACCATTAATATCATTATTTATAACATCATTATTAAAAAAATCATTATAAATTGGTGATTGATTCAAATCCATAAAATAACTAGAATCATCAAATATTTCAATTTTAAAACCAAATTTGTCTCCCTTACCCATGCCTCTAAAATGCACTCTTAAAACTGGTCATGAATATGTGACCACTATACTCATGATCCTCCAATTTCTCTTCATCACCTCTTCTAATTGATGAAATAATTCTTCAACTTACATCTTCATATTTATTATCTCTAGTTAATAAGTTAGTTTTGTTATTTGTCTCTGCATGTCTTTTATCACCAGTTCTTGAATTTCTTTTTCCTAAAGAAAAATCTCTTCATCCTTTTCTATATAAGCATGTCATGTTCTATTACCTTTTTCAGCCATGGTTATTCCAGCATACAACAAGCAAATAATCAATAGGATTATTGGGCTCTGATACTAACTGATGCAAAGCTCTGATACCAATTAACATAGACAAAAACAACACAAGAAAGAAATAAGCATAAAATTTTCAAAATAAATGATCATACAAAAACTCTAATTGATAATTTTATTACTGAATATTTCTTTTCAAGTAGTCTGTCTCTCTAAGAGGTATACAACTCCTTAAATAAATTCAAACACCAACCTAAACAAATTAGGAAACTTGAAAATAAAGAAAAAGTAGTAAAATTCATGAACAAACTAGGAAAATAAAATTATTAAGTATATTATTTAATTTACGAAATTAAATAGAAAAAATTGAAAATAATTAAGGAAAAAGTAATTTTCCTTAAAAACCTTCTATATGAAAAATGTTTCCATATAAGAAAAAAGTAGCAATGAATTGAATCTTCATTATAAAAACTTAACCTTATATAATATTATTCAACAACAACAACAATAATATCAATTATATCTCAATCCCTAACTAAATGAGTGAGCAATATGAATTTTGTACATCATTAAGCTTGATGATAAACCAGATATTAAAAGTAAAAGTTTATTGTTCTACATCTTATCATATAATGAAATTAATGTGTATTCATTCAAGTTTTTTTTTTTTTTATATTATAAGTATGTGTCTAAAAAAAGTCAGCAATGGATCTTAAATAAATTAATATCATATAAGAAAATATCAAAAGTGAATTTTTTAAAAGGGAAAATTATTTTGACACTCCCAATGTTAGCACGTGATTTCACTTTCCCTTTGTAGTTTCAGAAATTACACTTTATAAATCACTGCTTATAAAGTTTGTAACACTTTACATACTGACTTGAGCGCATGAGAAATTAGTCAACAAAAAAGTTATTAAAAATTATAAGATTGCAAATATACTTGAATTAATGACTAAAATGGTCTTACATTTGGGTTATATTCTATAAAAGGGTTTTTTTTTCCATCAAAATTTAAATCTTGCATTTATCCATTAGATAAAATGTAATTTCTAAAACTATGAAGGAGAAGTGAAATCATGTGCAAACTTTCAAAGGGTCAAAATATTTATTTAAATTTTTTTTATCATGAACACACTTTACTAAGTTTTGAATAATTGTAGAAGTTCATCTAATTTAACGATAAAATTATCTTTAGTAGTGGTTTATAAGATATAGTAATTGTCTATATATCTTATTTGCTTGATGGTGGACAAGACATAGTAATTATTTTTGTATCTTGTTTGCTTGATGGTGAACAAGACATCATAAAATATAAAACAATTTGTTTTACCCTTAATATATATTGTTATCAAACTTATATATTTAAAAAATAATTACATATTTTTTTTACTTTAGTTTATATCGAGTGTTGAAATTAATAATAGTATAATAAACATTTTTATCCTTACATAACTTAGTTAGAGATTTAGTAGTAAATATCAAGTTAAAATGGCTTATTAATAATGTACATTTTCATTCATTTACATGTTTATGGTTATGAAGAGTGAATTTTTTGTATCAACACAAGTTAAAATCTAAAATCAAATATAATAATTTCACCAACTCAACCTACATATATTAAAATTAAAATTACTTAAGCTAACAACATATAGCCATATTTTACAAAGGTTTATAATTATAAATATTGAAATCTAAATTAGGTTGAATTGACAAGTGTTATTACAAATGAATATTTTTTTGTTATCATTCGATCCCCATAATCTTATTTTAAAATGAGGGTTTTATGTAAACTTAAAGATAACTTGTACCATCTTATCATCTTTTAATCCAATATCATTAAACACATAACCAATTTTTGCCTCATCATTCACACGAGTTATAGCCTTCGCGAAAACATTTTTTTTTAGGTAACCGTGGATGTCCGGGTCAGTTTACACACACCTCAACTAATCTCCTAATGCCCTAAAATTAACGACCATGTAAGTTTCCAGTGGCTTTGAGGTTTATGACACTCGAACTGGTGACCTCTAGAGAGCAAACCCAAAACCTAACCAGTTGAGTTACATCCCTCAAAAACTCGAATATGCTTTCCTTGTGAATCAATTGTATACCTAACAGTGTCAACCAATTTTCCTAACACCTCTAGACTATGACTCTTTCTCTTTATAGGTAATTTCTTTACTTGGTTATTATATGAATAAATTATTATGGAAACACCCAATTGAAGAACTACTAACATTAGAGTGGGGTATTTCATTGATTCCAACACCACACAATTCCATTTTAACTTGATACTTAACTAGCATTTCTTCATTTGCATCATTACCGCTCAAAGAAATGTTTCTAATAGCTAAATCCTTTCGAAACACAAATTAGGAAGGATTATAAAGTGGAAATGGTCTTCCAGGACTTTAGAATCTTAAGGGGTTTTTCTATAAAATAAATAAATAAATGTATATATATTTAATATACTGAACTCAATCAAAGTGAAATATAATGTATGATAATTAAAATAAACTAAACCACCTTTAACCACTCATTTAGGACTTGTTTGCTATCCACTTTCACACATTGTTTCTCATCATTCAAACTAAATCCACTATAATTAAACATGTTTGTTGCGGTTTGGTATTTTTATTTCAATCTCTTATGCTTGTTCTTCAATGTTTTGTAGTGTGACCACATTTAGGAAATTTTTTATTTATAATAATTTCAATTTTTTCAAATGTTCCAAGTCTGAATTGACATGTGTCATCTTTATTACCCTCATTTACCATTTTCTCTATCAAACAAACAAATATATTTGTTTCCTTTATAAACTATACACATGTAGTTGCCATTTTTTTTATCCTTGTCATAAAGAATCTAAACACAGCTTGAAAATCATAATGATAGTAACTAAAACTCAATTAAAGATAGCATAAAAACATCCCAACATGATTGAAATATCCCAAATTTAAATTACAATTTGTGATCATTTATTCGGAATTAGTAATTTCAAAACAATGCAATTTTAAAAAAATCGACAGAGTCTTTTTTGTATTTTTAATAACAAGTTATTGACTCAATAATTTCTTAACGTGCAACATTATTCATAATGCACATCCTATCATACAAGACTTTCATAACTCAACCATAGTATTAGCTTTTCATTTTTTGTAGAATTAATATTTTGATATTCCATGGAACAAATATTTAAAGCTAATTAGTCCATAACATACATCATTTTCTTTTAGAAAATAAATATGGTTAAATAAGTATACAACAAGACTATAAACCAACTTAATGAAAACAACTTTCTTGAATTACATTATTCATAATTAATAAGTTAAACATTACAATTATTTTTTAAAAAAAGTTTATTACAACAGAATAAAGATTCTTCCAAATGCACCGTTCATTTAAACAAAAAGTCCTATCTATAAATTACTTATCAACCCAAGAGTGTGAGGTATCTAAAAATATTTGTTGAGTATATATATATAAACAATTTAACTATTTTTAGTAAACATGACTTCCTACATTGATAAGATCAAACTTAAACCCTCCCTTTTTAAGGTGGTTTTGATCGAAACCTTGGGAGAAAGAGTTGCAAGAGTTCTTTCTCTTTTCTTTTGGAATTGTTTCCTTCCTTCACATCTATTAGCAATCCTAAACACACCATTTCACACAATTCCAAACAATGCATCAAATTCTCCAATTTCTCAATTTGTTTTTCTATGGCTGAAACCATTAATTAAGGAGGGAGGGGATACAAATACTATTCAATCAAAATTTGTAACAATTCTATAATTAATACTATAAAACTCCAAGTTCACAAAGTCCTAACAATTGAATTTCTTCATAAAACACAAAATCATAACAATTAATTACTTGAATATGCTATTTTACCTTAATTGGTTGTGTTTCAAGGAATGGATTCAAGAAAAATCCTAGTTCCCTTCTCTTCCCTTTTCAAATCCTAGCTTTAGGACTTTTCTCTTCAAAATAACCCTCCAACATATAATCACCTCTATTATTTGCCTAACTATGTTTAATCACTCAAATTACACTTTTTTTTTGAGTGAATTTAACAAGAAAATAAATAGAAAAAAATCAAACAACCATTACCCTTTCTTTGTGTAGAAAATCGTCAGCCAAGGAGAAGAAAAATGGGCATTTATAGTCAAAGTTTTACTAATTACATGTTAACCCTTTTTCTTTCTCATTGTTTTTCTTTTTGCCCCATTACTTTACCCTCTTATATTTATTGTACCATGACACTCTTTCCCTTATTTAATTTCATCTCTCTCTTTGTTATCTAAAGTTCTTTTATTCAATTTAACCTATATGTTATTTTTGGATTAGATAAGATTTTATTTTGCTCAGGATAGGTTTTTAACCGGGTTTTTACATTCTCCCCTTTTAAAAGAAAATTTTATCTTTGAAATTTGAGCCTCAAACCTGAATCTAGAAACAATTTGGGGTATTTCTTCTTCATTTCTAATTCTTTTCCCAAGTTACCTCTTTGATTTGGAAGCTTCTCCATAATATTTTTATCATCAAAATCCTCTTGCTTCTAAGTTCCTTCTCACTATGGTTTAACATTTTCATCGGCCTCACCTCAAATGTCAAATCTTCATAAATTCCTAGGGGAATTTATGGCAGAACCCAAGATAGCTCCATTCTGGCCTTTCTTAGCAAGGAGACATGAAACATGTCATAGATCTTGGCCAGATACGAAAGCAAAGCCAATTTGTAAGCCACAGGTCTAACCCTCTAGGTGATTTCAAAAGGTCTGATGTATCTTGGTGCTAATTTTTCTTTCATGTTAAATCTTAACATATATTTCCACGGGGCGACCTTTAAAAATACATTATCCCCAACATTTAATTCAAGAGATCTTTTTCTGTTATCTGCATAGCTCTCTTGTCTATCTTGAGCCGCTTTCATCCTACCCTTTATGGTCTTTATCTTTTCTGAGGTAACCTGTATCAACTTTAGCCCCAACAGTTTCCCATCCCCTACTTCTTCCCAGCATACGAGAGTTCAACATCTTCTACCATATAAAGCTTTATAGGGAGCCATTCCTATTGTATCCTGATAGCTGTTGTTATTTGTGAATTCTACCAGGAGTAGGTAATCTTTCTAATTACCACCAAACTCCGATATACAAGCCCTCAATAAATCTTCCAATACTTGAATTGTTCTCTCAAATTATCCATCAGTTTGAGGATGATAAGCCGTACTCAAATTCAACTTTGTTCCTAGAGCCTGTTGAACATTTGCCCATAATCAAAAGGTAAACCTGAGGTCTTGATCCAAAACTATTGATACAGGTACTTCATGTAGTCTCACCACTTCATTCACGTAACTTTGCAGAAACCATGTTGGCTTTTGGTGCTCCATATTTACATGTTGGCACACTTCACACTTGGCCATATATTCCGTCACTTTTCTTTTCATATTTGGCCACCAATAAAATTCCCTTAAGTCCTGGTACATTTTTGTATTCCCATGATGGGTTACGAGCCTCGATTCATGGGCTTCTCGTAATACTTCTCTTTGTAAGGTCTCATCTTCAAGCAAAATCATTTGCCTCCTATAAACTAATAGTCCATCTTCTAAAATTTAGAAAAGGAGTCTCAACCCCTAACTTCACTTTGTCCCTTATCTTACCTACTTCGACATCTTTCTGTTGAGCTTCTAATAGTCTATCTCGGAGCAACGATCTCAGTTTTAATTGAGCCAACAAGGATTCCCTAGGAACATTTTCTAGTTTGGCATCAATCTTTCTCAACTCCAATAATTCTTTTTCATCACTATGATCCAATGGGGTATCGTCTACCTTATTTTTAAACTAAGAGCATCTATGACAAATTTTCTCTCCCTAGATCATAATTAATTACACAACCATAATCTTTTATCAATTCCACCTAGCATCTCTGTCGTATGTTCACTTCCTTCTGAGTCATTAAATGCCTCAAACTCTTATAATCCATAAATATTTAGACTCGAGACCCATATAAGTAGTGCCTTCAAACCTTAGACTAAATTGATCTCATGAGTTTTTAGCTGTCTTGAGGCGTAAGCAATCACCCTACCATGTTGCATCAGTACACAACCCAAACCCTTCTTTGATGCATCATTGTAAACCATTAATCCTTTAGTTCTCGAAGGGATTGTTAACACTGGTACAGTTGTAAACCTTCATTTTAACTCTTGAAAGCTCTCTTCGCACTCCTTGGTCCATTTCCACTTCATCTCCTTCTGAGTTAATTGGGTCATCGGTATAACTATAGTAGATAATCCTTATATAAATCTTCTATAATACCTCGCTAACCCAAGAAAGCTACAGATTTATTTCACTTTCCCAAGTCTTTCCCATTTCAGTATTGCCTCAACCTTTCCAAGATCCATAAGTATTCCTTTCACCGATATGACGTGCCCTAGAAAAACTTCTTTAAGCCAAAACCCATAATTACTCAGCTTGGCATATAGTTGATGCTTTCTCAGGGTCATTAATACATGTCTCAAATGTTGTTCATGCTCCGAGTATGAGCTAGAATAGACTAAGATATCGTCGATGAACACCATTACAAACTTGTCTAGGTAGGGTAAAAAAAACTCGATTAATTAGGTTCATGAACATTGCAAGTGCATTTGTTAACCCAAATGACATTATTAAAAACTTGTAATGCCCATAACGGGTTCTAAATGTGATCTTGGCCACATCCAGTTCCTTAATTCGTAATTAATAGTACCTAGATCTCAAGTCTATTTTTGAAAATACCGTGGCTCCATTGAGTTGATCAAATAGGTCATTTATCCATGGAAGCAGATATTTATTTTTCATTGTTGCCCTATTCAACTGTCTATAATCTATGCAGAGCCTAAGGGTTCCATCCTTCTTCTTTAAAACAGCACCGCAGCTCCACAGGGTGAATTACTTGGACGTATAAATCCCTTATCTAGTAATTCCTGCAGTTGAATCTTCAACTCAACTAATCCATCCGGCGCAATTCTTTATGGAGACTGGGCTATCAGGGATGTATCAGGCAGTAGTGCATCGATAAAGACTTCCACCTCCCTTTCTGGTGATACCCTTGGTAACTCATGTGGAAATACATTTGGAAATTCTCTCACTATAGAGAGATTTGCCAATTGGTTTTCTTCCTTCTTCGACTCTAATACATAAGCAAGATAGGCTTCACATCCCTTGTTCATCAATCTCTTTACGGTTATTGTTGAGATGATACAGTTTGAGATGATGTTTCTCTTCCCTATAACTATCACTCTCCTACCATTTGGTCCTTAGAGAGTCACTGTTTTTGCAAACCAAACCATATATGCCCTAAGGATGAGTTGGTGGATAAAAATTGTCATGACACAATTTTTACCCCCCCTAAATTTTCGGAAAAAAAATATTTTTTTTAAAATAATTTTCAAAGAAAAGTTTTCAAGGAAAAAGTTTTTGGGTTACAATCAGGTAAGAATTTAATTCACATATGGTCATAAAAATAATGTGGGCTTGTAATTAAAATTTTAATTAAATAAAAAGGTTCAAACAGACCAAATTTGCAAGCTAAACACCAAAATGAAAATGGTGGAAAAGTTCTTAGGGCCATGTTAATTCAATCAGGGGCTTAATTAAAGAAAAAATAGAGATTTAAACTCAATTTGATTAAAAAAAAAAGGATTCAAGGTCCAAGGACTAAAATGAAAAGGCATTGAAATCATAAGGTACTTTTGGTTTCAATTAGGGATCTAATTGAAGAGAATTTTTTTAAAAAGAGTCAATTTGATATAAATTACATAAATTGAGAAACTAAGGACCATGTAGTGAAGCGTGTCAAAATACACGAACCAAATTAAAAATGATTAAAGATGAAATTGAAAGGATTTTAAAAACTAAAGCTAAATTTAAGACTAAATTGAAGATTTTCAAAAACCAATGACTAAAATTTAAAAAGTGCCAAAGTTCCAGGTTTGGGTTGGACTTCACGTAACGACGTTGTTTCAATTAAACAATCCTAAGTCTGCCCCAATACATGAATGTTGTCGTCTGCTTTAAATGGTCCAAATGGAAGTTGTTTAATTTAAAATTACAAACCCTAATTAATAAAAGGAAGAACGACGTGTTGCTTGTTTTCTTCTTCAACCTTGAAACTTTGGTTTTATAGCCAACATAAGTGTTATGTGCACAATGTCATGTCACCAGAGCTGGGTTATGGCTGTATAAAGACCCCAGTATTTATTTGCTTATTATTTAATTTAGTTAAGTCCAGAGTCCAGTTGAGTTTGATATTGAATCCAATAATTATACGTGGCATCAGGTTAAGACTTGTTTCTAATCTGTTGAATTACAGCCAAGTATTTTAGCTTAAGAATAGGTCTTCAGCTTAGGTTGTTAGCTGAATATCAGCATAAGTAGTTATGCTATTTTTTAGTGCTGGTAATCCAGTCAGTTGTTATTCCAGTTGTATTTAAAGTCTTCTTGTTAATGAGAAAGGCATCAAAAACATTTGCAATTAGTGAAATATTGGAGGCTGTGGATTTCCTCGAATTAATCCTATTCTTTTTCTAGTTGTACTTGACAATTGGTATCAGAGCCAAGTTCCAATGGCTGAGGGTGCAGGTACCAGATATTCCCAGCTTGCAGAATCTTTGGCAACTGTCAAACAAAATCAAGAGCAGTATCAGCAAAATCATAATTCTTTGCAACAAATGGTTGAAGGGCTGGCCCATCAATTAGAAGTGGTTGCCTCGAATGTGAAGACATTGGTACAGATGAAGACTGTGCATAATTCTGGTGATCCAGAAGGATCTACACGACAAATGACTAATCCTCCTTTTGAAGATAATGGGGGAATTCAGACTCGCGCAGTGCGGTTGGATTTCCCTAAATTTCATGGAGAAGATCCCAGTGGGTGGGTCTATCGAGCTAATCAATTCTTCAATTATCATCAAACCAATCCACATCATAGAGTCTTATTGGCATCCTTTCATATGGAAGGGAAGGCCTTGGTTTGGTTCCAGGACATTGAAGCTGCAGGAGGAATTAGTAGTTGGGAAGGATTTGTACGTGCACTTCAGACAAGGTTTGGGTCATCACCTTATGAAGATCCCATGGAAGCTCTTATTCGGCTGAAGCAAACTTCAACAGTGGAAGATTATAAGAGCCAATTTGAGGCTCTTTCAAACCAACTTAGAGGACTGGCTGAGTCTTACAAACTCAGTTGTTTCCTAAGTGGGTTGCGGGAAGATATTCGGTTTATGGTACGTATGTTAAATCCTTCAAATTTACATATTGCTTTTGGGTTAGCAAAAATGCAAGAAGAGAATGTTGCTGCCCTTAGGAGAACTGCAAAAGCAGGGTCTATTCCTACTCGTTTGGCTATTGGATCTTCGAACCCACATGAAAAAAGGGCCATTGTTCCAATACAGAGGTTATCACCAAGCCAAATGAAAGAGCGACGGGATAAGGGGCTTTGTTATAATTGTGATGACAAATGGGCTCAGGGGCATAAGTGCAAGTCAGCTCGACTATTTATCATGGAGTGTGATGAATCAAGTGATGATGAGGTGCCCAAATCTGAAGTTGCAGACGGGAATGCTGGCAAGTCTAAGGAAGAAACACTTATAGTGGATTTAGAACCTGGAATATCCATCCATGCATTATCTGGATCACCAAACCCAAAAACAATGAGGTTTGTGGGGCACATTTGTGGAAGAGCAGTAGTTATCCTGGTTGATACGGGAAGTACACACAATTTCATGGATCCATCTGTTGTTCAAAGGGTTCATCTACCATCTGATCCAACAGAAAGACTTTCTGTCAAAGTGGCTAACGGGCAAGCAATTCGTAGTGATGGGAGTTGTGCAGCAGTACCTTTACACATACAGGGTAATCTCTATACCATTGATTTTTATATTTTGACCCTGGGGGGATGTGATATTGTTTTGGGTGTTCAATGGCTTCAAACATTGGGACCTATCCTTTGGAATTTCTCACGACTTCAAATGGAGTTCTCAGTCATGGACAATCCTAGAAGACTACAAGGTATGACATCAACTGGTATCTCATTAGTAGAAGGAGAAAAATTTGGTAAAGTTTCTAGGCAAAATAAAAGAGGACTAGTTATTCAGTTTATTGATTTTGAAAATTCCAGTTTGCTGTCTATTGAAACTTCTGTTGAGCCACAAATATTTGACCTTCTTAATCGATATTCAGAAGTGTTTTTAGAACCCAAGGGATTACCCCCTACTCGAAATCATGACCACCATATTGTATTACAGTCAGGTGCAAAACCAGTTTGTGTAGGACCTTATAGATACCCTTACTTTCAAAAATCTGAAATTGAAAAAATAGTACATGAAATGTTATAATCTGGTATTGTTAGACCTAGCCAAAGTCCATTCTCATCCCCGGTCTTATTAGTAAGAAAACATGATGGAAGTTGGAGGCTTTGTGTTAACTATAGAGCCCTTAACAAAGAAACCATTAAGGTTAAATTTCCTATACCTATAGTTGACGAACTTCTTGATGAGCTTCATGGATCAACCATCTTTAGTAAGCTGGATCTAAGGTCGGGATATCACCAAATTAGGGTTCAACCAGAGGATATACCTAAAACAGCCTTCCGTACCCATGAAGGCCATTATGAATTCTTGGTAATGCCCTTCGGGCTTACCAACGCTCCGGCAACCTTCCAAAGTCTTATGAATGACATCTTTAAACCTTATTTACGAAAATTTATATTGGTTTTTTTTTATGACATTCTTGTTTATAGTAAAAATATGTCTGACCATGTTCATCATTTACAAATTTTTTTGGACATTTTAAAACAACACCAGCTTTTTGCAAAAAAATCTAAGTGTTGTTTTGGTTGTGCTGAAATTGAGTATCTTGGTCACTTAATCTCAAAAGAGGGGGTACGAGCTGATCCTACCAAAATTGAAGCAATGCTTAAATGGCCATTCCCTACCAGCCTTAAATCTCTTAGAGGATTCCTAGGTTTAACTGGATATTACAGGAAATTTATCAAAGGATATGGACTTATAGCAGCCCCCTTAACAACCCTTTTAAAAAAAAAATTCATTCCAATGGACTGAATCAGCAAAAAGGGCCTTTCAAGATCTTAAACATGCTGTAACTAGCCCTCCTGTCTTAGCTTTACCAGAATTTTCTATTCCTTTTACTATTCAATGTGATGCTTCTGGTATTGGTGTTGGAGCTGTATTAATGCAACAGGGTAGGCCATTAGCATACATGAGTCAAGCAATTCATGAAAAAGCCTTGCAACTATCTACCTACGAGAAGGAGCTAATGGCATTGGTTTTAGCAGTGAAGAAATGGAGGTCTTATCTTTTAGGACACAACTTTAAGATACAGACTGATCACCAGAGTCTCAAGTACTTGCTGGAACAAAAGGTGGGTACTCCTCTTCAGCAAAAATGGATTACCAAACTTTTGGGATACGAGTTTGTGGTAGAATACAAACCAGGGAAGGAAAACAAGGTTGCTGATGCCTTGTCCCGAAAAATGGAAGAGTCGAAGGAAGGGAATCTATCTGCTATTACTGCACCAGCAAACACTTGGTTGGAACAACTTAGAACCAATTATGCTATAGATCCTAAACTGCAGCAGATTATTAAAAAGCTGGAACAAGGAAGTCTTGCATCCCAGAATTATAAACAGCAGGATGGACTATTATTTTACAAAGGAAGATTGTCCATCCCTGCCTCAAGGGAGTTGAGAGAACAAATTCTTCATTTGTTGCACAGTAGCCCACAAGGAGGACACTCAGGATTCCACAAGACTCTTCATAGAGCTAAATCTGAGTTTTATTGGGAAGGTATGAGGAAGGAGGTCAGAAGGTTTATCAAGGAATGTGATATATGTCAGCAGAACAAGTCTGAGAATATCCACCCTGCTGGATTGCTGCAACCATTGCCAATTCCTATGAAGATATGGACTGATATTTCCCTTGATTTCATTGAGGGATTACCAAACTCTGAAGGTTATAGTGTTATTATGGTGGTAGTGGATCGGTTGTCTAAGTACGCTCACTTTATTCCTATTTCTCATCCGTACACTGCCTCAAAGATTGCTCAGGTGTTCCTAGCCAATATTTTTAAATTACATGGGTTGCCTAATTCTATTGTTACTGATAGAGATCCTACTTTCACGAGTACATTTTGGAAGGAGCTCTTTAAACTGCAGGGAACCACTTTGAAATTTTCATCAGCTTACCATCCCCAAACAGATGGCCAGACATAAATTGTCAACAAGATGGTTGAGCAATATCTTAGGTGTTTCTCGGGGGACAAGCCAAAAGGATGGGTTAAATGGCTTCCGTTGGCTGAGTGGTGGTACAACACCAACATTCATGCTTCTACCAAATTATCCCCTTTTGAATCTGTCTATGGCTACCCGGCCCCAAAGTTAATTCCCTATACGGCAGGCACCACACAAATTCAAGAAGTAGAAAATACCTTGAAGACCAGAGACGACATCATCCGCATTCTTCGTGCGAATCTGCAGTTGGCACAAGACAGAATGAAAAAATTTGCAGATATTAAGAGGACTGAGAGAAGCTTCGATGTGGGAGATTTGGTTTACCTTCGATTACAACCGTACAAGCAGCAATCGGTGGTGCAAAGGAGGAATTTGAAATTGTCTCCACGATTCTATGGTCCATATCAAGTGCTGGAGAAGATTGGTACTGTTGCTTATCGGCTTGAGCTTCCTCCTGCAGCAAAGATACACCCAGTGTTTCATGTCTCTTGCTTAAAGAAGAATTTGGGAGAAAGACAACATGTGGTTGTTACTCTTCCACCAACAGACAAGAATGGAATTATCCGGCCTGAACCAGAAGAAATATTGCACAGACGGTTGAAGAAGAAAAAAAATCATGCGGTGACCGAAGTATTGGTGAAATGGAAGGGACTAGGTGCAGAGGAAGCATCTTGGGTGGAATATTCTATCTTAGTCAACGAATTTCCAGACCTTGTGGACAAGGTCATTTAGGGGGGGACAATGTTATGTGCACAATGTCATGTCACCAGAGCTGGGTTATGGCTGCATAAAGACCCCAGTATTTATTTGCTTATTATTTAATTTAGTTAAGTCCAGAGTCCAGTTGAGTTTGATATTGAATCCAATAATTATACGTGGCATCAGGTTAAGACTTGTTTCTAATCTGTTGAATTACAGCCAAGTATTTTAGCTTAAGAATAGGTCTTCAGCTTAGGTTGTTAGCTGAATATCAGCATAAGTAGTTATGCTATTTTTTAGTGCTGGTAATCCGGTCAGTTGTTATTCCAGTTGTATTTAAAGTCTTCTTGTTAATGAGAAAGGCATCAAAAACATTTGCAATTAGTGAAATATTGAAGGCTGTGGATTTTCTCGAATTAATCCTACTCTTTTTCTAGTTGTACTTGACAATAAGAGAGTAATTTTTGGCCAATTCTTTCTCAATGGTCCACCCACCATCCAAGCAAGAAAACGCGCTCCTCCTTACCCCTGATCTCGTACCTCACTTACAGCTCCTTTTTTCTTAATCCTTAAATATAGTGCCCATACCAGCCAAAACCACTATCAAAGCTGACACTAAAAACATGTAAAACAAAGATAAAAGTGTTACTCTTATGCCCAATGCTCAATGATCTTGATCTTGACATATCAAAACCACCCAACCCCAAGTAAAGAGAGCAACAAAGAAGAGAAAACAGTGGAATGAATATAGAGAAAGAAAAGAAAAGGAGAGAGAGAAGAGAAAAAAGAAATAGAGGAAAAGAGAGAGAACAAGCAAAGAACAAGGAAAATAGAGAGAAATTAAATAAGTGTAAGGATGAGGCAAAACTAAGCTTTTGATTTGTAAAGTCATTGTGTAATTATGGCTAGCTAGGAAACTCGGCAAAAAGAGATGAAACAACAAAACTAGTAGAAAATACAACAATAATTAACTGCAAGTAGCAGATATACAAGGGTTACTGTAGTTTCAGGTATGATATTCTACCTCAGATCATTCAATTATTTCGCTTGAAAATTGTTATGTGGCTAAAGGGCCTACTAGGTTCATGTTACTGCTACTTTGTTTTGTCTTGCAAAATGCAATAACTTGAACATTGCAGTAGCTTCCCTTTTAATAATAGAAATAAATTGGTTTTGATCATGATCATTCAACTCTAATGTATGTTTAAAGTTATAATTCTCGTTAAACTCGTTTTCTTGTTTGTTATGAGTATGGCAGTCTCAAAAAGTTTGAGCTGTTGAGATAATATAGAAGATTGGCATGTTATCTGCATATTCTTCTGGTAATTGCTCCACATTCTTAATGATTTTTGTTGGTAGAACATCTCTCATGGTCTTGGTTTGTTAGGAAAAGGGGCAGCAACCATGACTTTCATTCAACCATTTGTATGTGCATGCATTCTTGTATACATATGGATCATATGGTTTTGAGATCTCTTACTGTATTTTTGTTAATTGTGGTACAGATATTCTATTCATATGCACAGCATCGCCCAGGCATCATAGACGAAATAGCTCAGCTACTCTGGAAGTTACCATTCTCAAAGCGAGCACTAAGAGCCTATCACCTTCCTGATGAAGAACAAAGGCAGATTCAGATGATCACTGCTTTGCTGATTCAGTTGGTTCAGAGCAGTGCATACCTTCCTGATGCTTTGAGGCAAGCATCGAGTGGTAATTCCATCGTAGAAAATCCACACACACACACACACACATATATAAATTCCAAAACGGATTAGTTTTGAACAGAAGATAGCCTCCCTCCAACTCTTAAACCCACTGGACCATTTGGAATATTTTTAAACTTCATGAAAAAATATATGTAACTTAATATAAGGTCTGAGTGCAAAAAGAAAAAAAAAAGATTAAAAAACACTACTTGTTGCTACACTAATAGCATCAAGAAGCTTATCCCTTCAACCTGCTTGCTGGACTGGAACTAAAAAACGACTTCTCTTGCACTTCTGAATTGACCTGACAGCGCCGTTTAGGGTTCAGGTAGTGGCCGCATTCGATAAATTTTGCATACAACAAGGTTTGTAATCTATAATATAAACATAAACAACACAAATCACTAATATTAGACAAAGTGTAATTTATAAATAATTGAAAAAATAAATAAACAAAAATTTTCAGATTTAATTAAGTCTCTTCCCGAATGCAAGACATTGCCAAACATGAAGCAAG
The DNA here is from genome assembly GCF_000002775.5 of Populus trichocarpa. NCBI lineage: Eukaryota > Viridiplantae > Streptophyta > Magnoliopsida > Malpighiales > Salicaceae > Populus > Populus trichocarpa. The sequence goes on from NC_037288.2 coordinate 11,290,007, forward strand.
TGAATTGTCAAATTACCTTCTCTTGAGTGTTATGGTCAGCTTTGTCAACTGGAACAAACTCAGGATTAATTCTAAATTCCTCTACCATCCATTCAGTGTCAGTTCCATTAGGAGGACTTCCTTGATAGAAAAACAGTGTCTTCACATGACCAACAATTTTACCCTCCCATGTGATCGGAGCTGCACCGTCAGGATCGATCTCATAGTAACCACCATCTATTACCGTAATGTCGTCGTCTTTACTCTTGGTGGAAAAGAAAAACCACTCGTTGGCCTGCCCCAATTGAAATAAACCTAGAGATCAATTACAAAAGTTAAATTCTGAACAAGAACTTGATTATAGAGACAGAGAAAAAATGGAGGTGACCATTTTAGCAGTCGTGGCCAGTCTACAATCATTTTTGCCTTCAACATTATGTTGAAGCCTTGTATATATCTACTATCAAACATGTAGGGTGCATAAACACAACAGCAGGGGGGGTTAAAACCAATTAATCATAAGACAAACAATTTTTTTAAAAAAAATATGGAAAATTTACCCAAAGGGAGTTTATCTGGGCTTGATGCGTAAACATCAATGGTAGGAATAAGGTTAGCAGGAAGTTGTTCACCTAGAATTTTCCTCTTCAAATAATATACAACAAGATCATCATCCATGGGGCAAAACTTATAGCCAGCAGCGACAGGCACGCCACTAGACATTTTGAGGTGTACAAAAGCGTATAGAGAGAGGAACAATGATTGTATTGTAATTGTAATAAGAATTAAGAGACTAGCTAGTTAATAGATGACAGTATGATTTGTGGATGGTGGGGGTTGTAGCATATATATATATATAGAGAGAGAGAGAGACTGGAAGCTGAATCAAGTCCAATTTCTAGAACTTGATCCTGAGGCTGCATTCCAGAAAGATGTTTTCCATTTCTTTAAGACTGCACTGTTAACATGGATTCTACGTGGAAAAGGGGAAATAAAAAGAGCATCGTTTTGATCTAAAAATCAGCACGGTATTTACATTTTAAAGGGACTAATTGCATGAGTCTCCAAATAGAAAAAGGATGAGCGGCGGAAAACTGAATTTTCCTATCCAGGTTTTTTGACCTAAGGCTAATGTAAGGGCCAGTCCCTTCTTATATTTTATTTTTTAGCTTTTTATTAATATTGTGTAGTGGTTATTTTTTTAGATAATTTTTATTTAAAAATATATTAAAATAATATTTTTTTATGTTTTAAAATTTATTTTTGATATCAGTACGTCAAAACGATTCAAAATTATAAAAAAATTAATTTGAAACAAAAATAAATAAATAAATTTTCAAAAATGCTTTTTAAATACAAAAATATACAACTCAAAATCTTTCAAGCTAGCCAATTATAGCTCAATATGTTTTCGGAGGTTGATATACTCAGTAATTCATAACAATATTGATACCGGTGCATCAAATATGTGAGTGATATAGGGATTTTAAACAGTCAATATGTACATTAAAAACACATTTATAAACTAGTGGAAAAAGGTTTAAGTCTAATTAAGAAGAGGTTTCGTATTATCAAACAATTAATAACTCTCAACTTAATTGTTATATTTTGTTTAAATTTTACCAAGATATTCTAAAAGTCTCTTTCTATATTGTGGTTAGTTGGCTATTCCGATTTACATGCATTGGAAAGGTCTTCAAAAGATGTTATTTGATTTAGTTATGTTAATTTTCTATTCAACTTTGGATTTTCAGCCTTAATTTTGATTTTGATTTTTATTTCTCTATTATTTGTGTAGGGATTTTTATTTTCCTTTCTTGTAAGAGTTGGTTTCGAACCTATTTAAAGGTTGTAATCCTCTTTGGAGAGGAAGACAATTAAAGAGAAAATTATTCAATAATATGGTTACATGGGGTGCCAGAGACAATCTTTTTAGACCGGGATCCCAGGTTTACTTCATAGTTGTGTCCTAGCACACAACATGCTTTGAAAAAAAAGTTGAATCTGAGTGTTGTTTTTCATCCCTAGACAAATAGGCAATTTGAAAGAACAATTTAGACTCTCCAAGATTTGTTAAGAGCATGTATACTAGAATGTGGTGGCAACTAGGAAGATCATTTACCACCTGTAGAATTCACGTATAAGAATAGCCATCAAGCCACAGTGGAGATGGCTTCTTATAAGGCATTGTATGGTAGAAGATGTAGAACATTGATATGCTGGGAAGAAGTTAGGGATGAAAAGATGATTTGACCCGAGTTAATGCAAGTTACTTATAAAAAAGAGAGAATTATATGGAACAAAATGAAAGCAGCTCAAGACAGACATAAAAGTTATGCTAACACTAGGTGGAGACCCCTTAAATTTCATGAAGGAAATAAAATGTTTCTAAAGGTTACCCTATGAAAGCATTTGTTGAGATTTGGAATTAAAAGGAAATTGACATCAAGATATATAAGGTCTTTTGAGGTGATAAAAAGAATTGGGCTTATATAGCCTATAAGCTAGCCTTACCTCTTCATCTGGCCATGATACATGATGTATCCCATGTCTCACTTCTTTAACAAGCTGAAATGGACCCTTCCAAAATAATGCCCTAGGTTTCCTTGGAAATTGAAAAAGATTTGATACTAAAAGTGAAGCCAATAAGAATCTTAGAATAAAGTGAGAATGAACTTAGAAATAAAATAATTCACATATGGAAAATATTGTGGAAAAGCTCTCAAATTAAAGAGGAGACTTGTGAGAGAGAGTCTGAAAAATGGAAGAAGTACCTTAAATTATTTTTGGAATCAGGTATGTGATGTGAATTTCAAGGATGACATTTTTATTAGGTGAGGAGAATGTGAACATCCGATCAAAATTGTATACCCTTGAACAAATCCACGTGATAAACGTAAATGACTTAATATGTAAATAATATTTTAGGATGTTAGTATTTGTAGTTACTATAATGTTTACTTTTATTATTTGGTTGAAATTATCATGTGAGAAACATAAATGACTTAATATATAGAGAATTAGTATTCAAAAGAGAATAACGATATGATTTGGCTTCTAAAAATGGGAATGCTGAATTTAATGAGCATCCATATGGGGATACTAAAGTTCATGTGGTATTCAGAAAAGAATACAAGATTGATTTGGCTTTTAAAATGGAAATGCCAGATTTAATGAGTATCCATGTGTGAATACTAGAGTTCATGTGGTATTCGAAAGAGAATATCGAGTTGATTTGGCTTAAAAAAAGGGAATGCTGAATTTATGAGTAATCGTTTGAGGATACTAGAATCTATATGGTATTCAAAAGAGAATATCGGGTTGATTTGGCTTAAAAAAAGGGAATGCCGGATTTATGAGTATCCATGTGAGGATACTAGAATTCATTGGTATTGAAGAAAATATAGGACTTGTAGGATTTTTGTTAGAAAATGTTGGTAAATAAATACATCGTTAGGATCATTAGACAAAGAAATAGAGTAATCGGAGAGAATTACCAACGATTTTGGCAATGACATATAATCGCTGGATTTAAATTATTTATCGAATGGATAGTCAAAATTTTTTGTTAGAGTTATTGGATTGATTATTCCTTCTAAGAAATTATTATTATTATTATTATTATCAGTGGTGGTGGTAATTTAATTAATGTATTGATAATAATATAATTCTTAAATTTCAGGTTCATCTCATACTCATCAGGATTAATGCTCTACTGTAATTAAATCTCTTTTATATGTATTTTGTTGTAAATAGTTTTGTTTAGTAATGATATAATGAGAAGAATTATGTAATTAACTTAGTTTAATATTTTTGTACGAGATGTTTGGATTATTATGGATGATGGAAAGGCTTAGGATGATTAGACCATTGCGTGTAAGTATATAATGATGATCATTGATGTGTGATTAACTTGATGTCAACACTCAAGATGTTCAGAATACAAAGAAAACTCTATGAAGATTTTGGTAAAGATTTAGCATATAAGATGGGTTGAAAAAACATTTATTGTCTTTCATTAACCTTGAATTGAGATTATGCCTAAAAGGATGGTGTGTGTATCCTTTGCGAGCACTATGGTTGAATCCTTCTATTGCTATAATTTATTCGTCTTGGATTACAAAATATTTTTCCTATCTAAATTCCGACATTTCTAAATTACATAAAATTTACATAATTAATTAAAAAAACCTCGAGTTAAATTAGAGGAGAATTAAATGAGAAATTAATTTTACAATCTAGAAAAAAAATAGAGAAAAGACAGAACACACAAACCCTATTTAATATTACAACTATTCAACCATAAAAACACAATCATATTGGTCTTTAATGTTCATCATCATCCATCATGCATAAGAACATATTAATATGTATAATAAAATTATTGCATGCTTCAATTTTAATTATTGGCTTTATATGCAATTTATAATAATATTTCTAACACTTATAAATATTAAATTCAAATCCAATTTGATAATTTTCCAAATATAATAAATTTTTTTAAATATAGATTCTTTTATTGAAAAAAATAAGTTTCAAAATTTAATAATAAAATTAATTATATTAAAATTCTTATTAATATCCTAAACTATTTTAGGATCAATTAAATAAAAATATTTTAGTTTAAAAACTCTCTTTACTTTAGAAAAAATATTTTTCTAAACATTATTTAATTAAATATTTTAATTAAATCCTAAACCTATTAGGATATGACAAAACTAAAAAATATTGGTTATAAACATTTTAATTCAATCCTAATCTAATTAGAAAAATTAATTCTATAATTAATTTAATTTTGGGTTTCAATTTTAATATAAAATCATTATTTTATATATGAAGGGCTAAAATCATAATTTCAGCCCCAATACCTAAAAATAATTATATATAAATTGTATGGATAGATACATAATTCTACCCTCAAAAACCTTAATCTAAGTAGTAGGGGTAGAATTGTAATTTTTCCCATGTCATTTTCTTCCTTTTGCAGCTGTTGTTGTTGCTGGCATGGTCTGCCCATGCCAGCGGTAACCATAATCGGTGGTAGCAGTATTGCCGCTACACCTAGTGGCTACGCCGGGCAAGAGCCCTCGCACTACTTGCGCAGCGCCCATGGCAGCACCAACAACGTTTGGCGCTATTGTGGCCTTCTACCAACAGTGACTGGCTGTGCGCGTTGCATAACCAAGCGTGCCAACAACATTGGTGCTGCCATTGGTGGTTGTTGTAACGACCTAAAACCATTTTAAAAAAAATCAGTGGTGAATTCCAGTCAGATTTGGTCAAAACAGTAACAAAAAAGAATAATAAGAGAAAACAATACTTTTGGGAAAAATAAATTTGCACATAAATTTAATTCGTAGTTAACGCCAATCAACAACACTAATTGTCTAGCAAAGGTTCCGCTACAATTGTTGGGTTCTCAAATATCACACACGTAGTAAAAACTGTAAAACAAAAATTTTTAGGACTTGTTATGATCCTGTTATATAGATCTAAAGGAGTTTAGGGATTTATTACTTGAAAATTTAATTTTTTTTAGCTTTGAATAATTCTTTAAAGGTTGGATTGTCGCAAATCACAAGACATCCAATTGTTTAGCCTCTAACCGTAATCCACACAAACTACCATTAAAAAATCTCTTAAATCCCTATTTAGAATAGAGGGATTGCTATGCCTAGAGTGCTAACTCTCTATTATGTGACTTACATAGTTTTTTTTACTAATAGATAATCACAAAAAAAGAAAGAGATATAGCTTACTATTTATAGAAAAATTCAAAAAACTCTATAATTGGCAAAATATCAATTCACCGCCTGGATAATATTCATATGCTAATTCAAGACAATTTTAGAAATTAACTCAATCAAGTCCTTACTTGATTTTTCTAGGTCTAGAAATATAATCCCTGTATTAATTATATTCTAGTCCTTAATTTCTAAAATATATTTTAATCAAGTCATACTTAATTAAATCATCCCAGTTTAATTTCTGACTAATGATTTTTAATGTGTGTGATTCATTAGGTTCCTAATATGTTAGCTCAAATATACATTATAGTTCTAATTAAATAGAATTAAACAATTTAATTTATTATCAATACATTATAATTCTAATTAAATAGAATTAAACAATTTAATTTATTATCAATTCAACAATTGATTAATGTATCTTTGAAGATCAGGTGCATTGTCTAGCAACATATCATGATCCTTCAAATATTAGAAAAGTTATTATTGATTTGACTTAACTTTTTAGTTACCGGTTTATCAGTGTAAATAATATTCTTTCATCAATAATGTTCCAATTGAATATTAAAATATGAAGTATGTCTGTCATGTTAAATCATGTTTATTTTCTGTATAATAGTCATTGATTGTTTAAATAAGATTTGAAACTCTTTTCAAATCTAATTCAACTTTGGCCATGGATTTCTCGATTGATAAAATTTGAGAATAGAAAAAACATTTTTCTTAATTCACCTATAGTAATGAATCATCTCTTGATCACTCAAATACCTTCATAAAGTTCTTGTTATACCCAATATTTGCCCCTTCGTTACCTAAATTAAAATAACATGTAACAAGATTAAAACATAACATTCTTTATATAAGATAACTTAGTGATCATAAGTCTAAAGATCAGTTACACAACTATCATGTGAGCCTTTCCATAGACATAGTTAATCTCCACATATGAAATTCTCATACGAGTCATTTCAGTCTACACGTCTTATGACAAGCACTTACATATTAGTTCTAGGTATCCCTCATACCTCAGCTTATATGAACACCTACTTACTTTCATAAAGAAAAGAACATAATAATATATATCAGTCTCTGTAACTCTAAAAAATAAGTATTTAAGATAGCGTCGACCAGAAATATTTTATAAACAATGATTTAATGTAATCATAACTTTTATAATTTTCTTTACAAAATATTTTTATCCTATGAACTTTATCATTACTCTAAATTCGTAAATTAAATTTTAGATTTATTAATCTAATATTATATAAATATTAAAGATAAATTCAACTTTTATTTAAAAATATATTTATATAAATATAATAATATCAAATGTTGGCTGCATTAATTAAACTAACAAATGTAAGTGAAATGTTTCGTTCACCATTCTTCTCGGTGACTTCATGAAAATTCCACAAGTGAATAAAGAAATTTGTAATTATCTAAATAATTTATTGGAAAATATTATGTTTTAAACAAAATCCGTACTTAGACAAAATAATTAGCTCCTTTAATTGTTTGAATTACCTCAAGCTAAAAGCCGGTAATCTGATGGTACCAGATTCGAGGCTCTGCAAACAAGTTTTCTGCAGCTTTACCTGCAGGTTGGTATGGTGGTTTTCTGAACAGGTTGAGGGTTGACGAAGAGCACCATCAGGCGGGGAGTGCTCACCAGCCAACTTTCCTTCTTTCTTTTTTATCACATGCAAGATGGATGTGCCAATGGGACAAAAGGAGTGCAGAACTTGACAAATGAAAATGCAAAAGCTGCTATGCCTTTCCCTTTCGACATTTGCTGAAAGAAGGGCTACAGATGACAATATGCAAGGTCAATTGCCTTGGCGGCAGCAAAAAACAGCATCACATTCCTAGTAATGCTTGAGCAAGACATGAATCCTTGGTTATATAATATCATTTTCTCGAGTCATCCATTTACCACATTCATGGTGATCAATTGGAAAGGAACACAGTTGGCTGAACTTGATATACAAAAACAAAGCATAATCCCCATAGTCAAGGGCTTCTCCCACATGTGCCTTAAAAAAATAGGTTAAACAAGAGGAATAGCTAAATCACATATAACAACATAGAGCAAATGCTTTAATTACGCACCTCAACCAAAAGCTACAAACAAATACATCAAGGATAAAAACACCATGTTATTCATGAATTACTTTATGCTTAGATTGGATTGAGATACGTAGAGGACTCTGTACAGACGCTCCCATTCCAAATGAGTGAATAGATTGCCACAGAAAATTTAGGAATTCATCACAAAGATTTTCATATTTATTGACACAAGTCGACAACCAATGAAGAGTGTTTACGAATTTAAACATTAAATAAAATGATATAAATCGAGCCATACTGGTACTGAAGGTTAGGAACTTTGACGTTTGAAACATTCTCAATGAGCTCAGTTCTTCTCATCGCTCGGCTGATGAACCCTTCACTTCCAATCAAGTATGTCAAGCAGCCACAAAACCTCGTCCCTGGATTTTGCAGCATCACAAAAATCCATTTCAATCCCAAAGACATCAATGACACTGTCATTTCTATCATCCATGAATAGCAAAGAAATCCAAGCCCGGATTCCTGGAACAAAAGGGTGGGCTGGTGAGAGGCCAAGATAGTCAAATGCCATGGCCCTATAGGATGTCCGATCTATATAATCAAAGACAGATTTATTGATTATGCAAGCAACCCTATTGGAATCCTTCCGCCCCACAAGCACTGAAACACTTACAGTCTCGCCTAAAGGGACTTTGAATCTCGGCTCAACAGGTAGAGTCATCTTACAATCAGGGCCTTCAAGCTGAAATCTAAGCCTATCACAAATTCCAGGAGGTGGGCTTTTGATTCCAGTGTGCAGAACAGGGCCTGGGACCACTTCAGAAAATATCAATTTATCATCAGTCCAAATGTCGATGAAGAACTCCAAATTGTCAAAGGAAAGTCTAGGAGGAAGCAGGATTTGTCGATGCTGTCGCTTGTAAAAGGTCTGGTATAGTTTGTAGTATGTGACAGTTGGAGGATCTGACCTCTTGCAAATGGAAGGCCATCTCTTGGCACAAACACATTTCCAAAAGTAATCATCTTGCGCCATATCTCTCCACTGTTTGCACACTGCCATGCAAGAAGCAAGGTCTGCACCCTCCAATAAAGGGAAAACAACCTTCAGAATTTCTTCATATGACATTTTCAGCCAGGAAGGAACAATTAAAAGAAGATATGCCTCAGCAATCACTTAAAGCATCTCAGCGCCTGGAAGATTTCCCTGAGAAGAAGTTACACAGAATTTAGATTCAAAAGCATCCTATGTAACAAACAGTATTGGAGCTTACAGCCAATGTGCTTGAAAATGCCAACAAGAAGTTGCCAGAGAACAAATTTCGATAATCTACACAAAATACAGAAGCTACAAACAATTGTCATAAACAATTATATCCAAAAGGGTACTTCAACCTCCTCTATTTATCACTTTCTATTAACATTGGTGATCCAAAAGGCCCTCCTGAACAGCAGAACCACTTTCTTTCTTTCCTCTTACCAAGTAATCTAATTAGGTCAATTAAATGCATCGGACTAATTTTGAATGGTTCATGTCAACTAGAACAATCACATTGTTGCGCATGTCATAGAACACCAAAAATGCAGCACAATAATACTTTTAAAAAAAATGATCTCAAACTAAAATTTCAGATCCAAAAACAAAACACTTTGCACCACTAATTTAGTTTCTCCACACTCTTAACTCCTTTCCTGTAATAACAACTTGAATGACCAGTCACTAAATAACACTATTCCCTTTCGCACAGTCATAACCAATATCAAGACTTAGCACACAGTTTCTCAAAAAATACATCATAGATCGAATTGCTATCCGAAGCTCCAATCACTGACCCTTTGACGCCCTAAAACTCAAAAACAAAACCAAAATCAGATATTGCGAAAACTCTATAAATTGACCCAAAAAAGTGAAATTTACCCTCATGGCCATGCATAACCCCACAAATTCTTCCACTAAAACTGCTATAAATAACAACCAAAACTTACATAAACCCAAGTCAATCTATCAAGAACCCATAAATTAATAGCCCGTAAATTAATAAATGAGTAGCAAATCGCATAATACACACACACACACACACACTATTTTCACAAGAACATGAATAGAGAGAGAGAGAGATCGAAGACATAAATGAAGAAGAAAGAGATGAGAGTAAAGGGTACCTAGTAATTTTCTGGAAACACGCTTGATTTGATTTTGTTGGGATTTCTGGTTTGAGACCACAAGAAAAAAATTAAGAAAGAAAATAAAGAAAAGAGAGATCTTTGCTTATGCTTTCTTTTTGTAAAAAAACGGAAGAAGAAGAAGAGAAAAAGTCAGGTTAAGAAAAATACAGTGGTACTAGAAGATAGATTGATTGACTGCCTGCTTGTTAATAAATCTTTCATTAGAGAGTGTATTTAATTAATTAAATCAACGATATACAAACATCCATAGATGTTTCTATTTAAGCAAAAAGGTCCCTTGAAGTTTTGTTTTCTCTTCTAATTCGATCCACCATAGCTATCTTTTCTTTTTCTTTTTCTTTTTTAATTAAAAGTAGCATGATTTGTACAAACCCATTATTTTCAATTTAGTCCAAACCAATCTCATACAAATTAATTAACTTGAAGAAGAGTAAACCTAAAATCTTTTGAAGATGAAAGGGTCAAAAGATGATATTCAATGTTCAATGACAATAGCATCCAAAAATCTCTTTGCTGCCACAAACCAAATCAATGCTAATCCTAACGGATGTGGTTGGAAATTAACAAAAACTTATATGTGGTTAGTTTTTAATTATATACCCAGATTACATTTACTATCTTGTTAAACAATAAAATAATTATTTTGCTCTTTATAAAAAATAATATTAAGCCTTCTTATAACAATCTTTTTTTATCTTTTAATTGATATATATATATATATATATATATATATATATTTCATCCCTTATTTATTTTTATTTCATTTAGTTTTTATACAAATCTGTTTCTTATTATTTTAATTACTATTTATTTTTTATTTTTAATTTTGAAATCGTGAATTTTGCTATATTATTTTTTTAGATTTGCCTTTTATGGGATAACCTAATCTCATGACTCAGGTTATAAGTTTTGAAAATCAGCCCGATTTGACTTCAATTATTTTAGTTTGTTATTTTTAATTGATTTTGTTTTTTTATTTTTATCATTCGACATTAGGTTATTGAGCATTCAACTTCATGATTTTTGCTGCTTCCCTTTCTATGAGGTTATTCTAGGTTGAGGGTTAGTTGTGTTAACTCAGGTTAACTCAGATTTTTTTTAATGTTTTTTTAATTGATTTTTTTTTCAGTTTTGTCTTTCATTTATTTAATTTTTTTACAAGTTTATCCTGACCTCACAACCAGGTCATGAATTTGGCATAATGACTCAAGTCAAGTTTTTTGTCCTCTTTGAAAATTGATTTTTTCTTTCAATTCGTTCTTCAACGGTTAATTTGCTAGTAATTAAGCTTGATTTTTTTATAAGGTTATCTCGTTTTCATTTAATTTTTGTTTTATTATCGAATAAGATTGTTAAATTTTTTTAAGAATATTTAGAGGATATATTTTCATAATATTGACAAATGATTATTTTCTTAATTAGTCATTGTTGTTTTTTATTATTGTCATTAGCCTTTTTTATAATTATATTACTAAATTAACTGAGTTTATTGAACTTATTTGAAACAATGATCTGAGTCCTTATTTTTTCATGCTCCTTTAAAAATATTATTATCACCTTGATATCTTTTTATTATGTTAGAAAAATTTTAACCCGACTCACATTATAGTGTGTATTATTTATCTAGTGCAACCTAAATTTGTTTTTTTTTCTTCCTGTATAACTTGTAGCTGATTTTATTATAAGTGTGATTTATTTATTTATTTTATTTTGATAAGCTAGGTTGAATGAAATAAAGCATCGTATGTCCAATAAGCCAGCATGAAGAAAGAAAACAAAGATGAAGGATTTCTAAGGAAAGCAGCAGCCACACAAACGGAAAATATGAACAAAAAAACAAGGCAGGAACTTTTCTTTACTTTTCTTTTTTGGTGTTTTTTACAGTATTCTCAAATCAATTTCTACATATTTAAACTGAATTCAACTTTCAAATATACCATACATATCTGAACTGAACACATATATTTATAAAATAAATATATAATTATAACAACCTTTATAAGTATTACTCTAAAAGATATGGGTTTTTCGTGTGCAAGACTTCAGTATTCATCCTCTTCTACATTACCGTTGATGAGCTGTGCAAAATTTTATATTTTTTCAATTTGATCCTCAAACTTTTTTCTTTAGAGATTTAGTCTTAATTGAAGACCAATTGATATTGATTTTTTATGAAAAGATGGGATTAAAAGACGAGGAACCGAAATGGAAAAAGGTGCCACACATAGGTGGCATGCTATAAGTTTCACAAAAGATACACTTTGGTCCTTGAACTTTAAAAATCACGAAAATTATACAATTTTAATACCTCAATATTTTTCCAATTCAATTTTGATACAAAAATTTATTTTTTAAAATTTTTTTAGTCCATGGTTGAGAGAGAAGGGATAGAGGTTGCTAGATTTTGACAGTAGAGAGAGAAAAGTGTCATTGACACCAATTTAAGCTACCAAAACGGATGATATTTGTGTTAAATGGTTTTATTTGATGAGAAGAGTTCATATTAGGTGTTTTTTTTACTTTTAAAGTTCATGAAAAAACATATCCGAGCTCGGTTTTATGGATGGAGGCAGGATCATCTGGTGGACTCGATAGAAATCGAGTGTACAGACTCTCCAACACTATAGCCAAGAACTTGTGGGCGGCCTGTAGTGTCTCAACCATTGGGAGCTCCCAATCGATATCGAGCATCCAGTCTCAGGAGTTCGTGGCCTTACAACAACACACGACTCGTCTCACAAAAAAATATGAGCAACTCTCGGCGGATTATGAACAATTCTGCCAAATAATCATGGACATAAGATCATAGATGGGTGGTATGTGTGCGCTTCCTTTTTAGCCATATGATCCCGGGAACAACTAGCCTCCTCCTCCTCCTCCACTAGCGCCGCCATTGTTGTAGTTTAATTTTTATTTGTACAAATAAAATTGTAATGAATATTTGAATTTTATATTATTCAAGTTTTTTTTTACATATTTCAATTTTATACAATTTTACTTTTAAAAATATTTTTTAATTATCACGGACGGAGTTTGATTAGTACTTAAAAGTGCATTCTCATTAAGGCTTTATATCATCATATTACACTAAAGTATCATTAAATTCCCTAACTAAAGCATGTTTTATAATAACAAGTCTGATAATATAATATATCTTTAATTTATGGTAAATTCTTGTTTTGAATGCAGGTATATCTCACAATTCAAATGATTGATTGATGTGATTAACTATTGAAAGTGAAGAGACAAAAAGAGGACTAGGCTAAGAGGAGATGCTGGTTCAATTTCAAACTGAAACACTATTCGGTTATTGGATCATAACTGGAGCTATAGACCTTGGATTTTGGTCTGCTTTATATGGATGGAAAGCTAAGACATAGACCTAAAACTTTCATGGGGAGTTCAAGACTCAATTCTGCCGTTTTCAAGTTCAAATCTTAGCAACAACAGAGAAGTCAGAATCTGTCCTGCAGCTCAGACATTATTCGGTTTTCAGTTCATATCTTGAGTTCTAGAAGTCCAAATGAGCTATGGGTTTTTTTGTTGGAAAGCTAAGACAATTGCCCACAGCTTTCATGGAACAAAGGGCTCAAATTTTGATGTTAACAATGACGTTTTGGGCAGCCAACAATGTCAAAAACCAGCCACCAAATCAATGGTTGGCCACTAACTAAATAGTTTGTCAACCAATCAATAGTTTCAAATTTTAGCCTATAAAAGAAGGCATTTTCCATGTATTTAGTCATCTTATTTTTCAGATCAAAATCATCTTCTTGCTTTCTCTCTTTGTAATGTTCAAGTTTTCTTTCATGCTATATTAATCTCTTGTTTATGCTTTTTCATTTCCTTTCCTATACTTAGTTAACTTATATCATGTTTATGTTCTTATATTGTTTATTTATGTTTTTCTTCTTTATTATGTTTAGCTAAGTTAATTATGTCAAGGTGAAAAGGTTTCACTAATGGTGTTAGAATATGTATAATATAAACTCAACATGGACTTCAATGTTTATATCCAAGAAAGTTTGTTATTAACATGTTTTATCTTTTTATCTTACTAATTCTTAATACCTTGCTTGTTAAATGGTTAATCTAGATTTGTGTTGTAAAACACTTGGTACATCAAATGCTTGATCCTTCATAGTCTTCGGCCGACATTGTTATTATGATAGGAACTTGATTTGTTGTTAACATAAGCTAGCAATATGAATGCCTGCTGATATTTATAAGTATGGTGTTACTTAAATAAGATAATTAATATGATCATGTTAATCCTTTATAATGAGCCATTAAAGATAAATCATCCGATTGGAACCTCCTTTGTGTGTGGTTTCCAGTTGAGTAATAAAAAGAGTTTATTATACTTATTTAAAATACCATTAGTGGATCCTCTAACCTTGACAACTGTTTTTATCATTGTTTAGTCTTTTCATCTCAAAGTCCTCTTTAAATCATCATCATCATCATCATCATCATTATTATTATTATTTATAATTTATATAGTTCACCTCCCTATGGTTCGACTTCGGTCTTGCCGGGTTATTTATTACTTCGACACTCCTGCACTTGGGATAAGACATCAACTCTTTGATCGTGTCAGAGTTACCGACGGATTAATCCGTCGGTATTTTCTAGAGAGTTGAAAAAACTTTACTGCATATGCCACTATCATCGACAGAATTTGTCCGTCGGTGATTTACCGATAGGAATACCAACAGGCTCAATCCTTATGTATATTCCAAAGAGTTAGAAAAACATTACTACATATACCACTATCACTAACGAACATATGCCGACGGAATAATTTCGTCAGCCTATTTTCAGCGGGTAATTTTTTTTTGACGCGCATTTTTTATCTGTAAAACAATCAGTTTTTTTTATTGATATAATTAGTGACAGAAATGGAATTACCGACGGATGCATTCCGTCGGTAAATTAGTTAGAAAAATTTTCACCAACAGAATGGTAATGTCACGCTGATAGAAAAATTTTGTCGGTAAAACTGTTAAATGTTGTAGTGTCTGTAGTTGTATATGTTTGATGATTTCATTTTCTTATGTATTAAATGTTGTAATTTTGTTTTTAACATGTGCATGGTAACTATCTTTGTAATATATAATTTACTTTTAATATATATATATATATATATATATATATATATATATATATATATATATATATATATATATATATATATTGTGTGCATGTGTAATGTAAGAAATTGATGTATGGAGGTGTTATATAATGATTATGAATTATGATGTGAAAGGATTAAATAATGAATAAATAAATTAAGAGTACGCCTAAGGCTATGGTGTGGAATTAAAATTGTGATGCAGTTTTTATACAGGGATTAGCAAGACAAAATTTTGAGTAGGGTAAATTCCGTCAAAATTTCATTAAATTCATTAATATATATAATTAATTTGATATAAAAATAATATGAAATATGGCATGGATGTTGTCGAAGAAAAAAATTATATAATGAAAAATCTAATAACACTGTGGATGCAAACTATCGTATAATAAAACCATTTGAAAATAATATGCATATTGGTTCGGTTTTCATTCAATATTGAATACTTTTAGGTTTTTGAAAGACAAGTGTCAAGATATATATATATATATATATATATATATATATATATAGAAATTAAGCACCCCCATTTTACTTTATAGGATTATAACAACTATTAACCAATAAAATATATTGGCTTTAGAAAAACTGAGGACATCGGTGATCAAACTCTTTCTAATTTTTTTTTTTTAATTTTCTATCTACATAGGCAACCATATATCATTAATTGATCTTACACTCATCCATACCATACAGCCAAGCCCCTCACCGGTAAAAAGGAAATTTAAAGGAAAATTAAAGAAGGCAAAAAGCCCCTTAAAATTTGGCTTTTGCACGTGGGTTTCCCATGACAGCTGAGTAACTTGTCACTATCATCACAATCACAGTGTGCCAGTGTGTGCGCCACGCCATGAGACATAGACAAAGCTGGCCATTTCGCCGAGATATCATGCCAAATATTCAGAATGCTCCCACCCATTCTTTGCAGTGCAAATGTGAATGACTGTCACCATGCTTCCGACCCCCATACCACTCTACACATACTGAATTCTGCTGTCAAAATGCCAGGCAGCCCTTCTCTTTGCACCAATCCCTTTAAGGAGAATATAACAATTGTGTGAGTCTCTGCGTATGTCTGAGAGAGAGAGAGAGAGAGAGAGAGATGGCGTTGCCTTTGCTATTACTAGCTAGTAGGGGTTGATGCAGCATTCCCTAAACTTTGTACGCTTTCAAATCACATTCTAAGTTGCAAAAACAACACTGAAGGCCATTTTTGAAAAACTCTTCCCAATAAATATACATTTTTTTTTATCTACGAGCCAAACATAGAGTATTTCTGAGAAAATATCAAATATCAAACCCCAAAGCAAGAACTAGGGTTCTTCTTTCAGTTTCGCCAATAACATTACCTCAAAAAAAAAAAAGGGTGGGGGGGCACGAACTCATCAAAGAAAAACTCTAATTTGATGTCAATAACATGAAGTAAAGAAAATTTGGAAACAACACAACCATTACTATATGGCCTGATAAAATGGTTGTACTACTACACTATATCTTGAAGTGCCAAATTTTCTTTCTCATTTCCATCCACTCTTTCCTCCACCAAACAAGACCACTAATTATAAATCTAAAACACCAAGAGATCCTCTCTTTTTTCATTGATGTTGAAACTAAAGATATTACTAGAACACAGAATCATTAATTGTCTCTTTCGGTACTGGATCCATAAAAGTCAATCAGACCCTTCAATACAAGAACTTGGGTCCTCAAGAGGACAATATAATCAGCAGTTTCTTGGAACAACTGGTCAGCTTTTACCTCTCCATTATGGGTAGCTGGAATGAGGTTCTTGAGAGCCTCCATCTTGTCCGATACCTTGTTGGGGCTTGTCACGAACCCACCACTGCAAATGCTTCTTTGAGCTCTGCAAGAACGTCCATGTGGTCTTCTTCTTCTTCTTCTTTCCGTTCTTCCTAGTGAAACCTTGGACTTTTTTAGAGTTGAACTCATGGTAAGAGAGAGCTGTTTGGCTGAAAGAGAGAGAGAGGGGAAGAAGGATATAGAGTTTTCCTTCTTGATAGTAGGAGAGAATTTGAGTCAGCTCGTGGTATAAGTAGTGGAGTGATTGCACATGGCAACTGGTTTTGTTGGTTAACTACAAATGTACCACTCATTGGCCTGTTGCTTGTCTTATTATTTTCTTGCTTTTTTCCCCTTTTCTTTTAGATATTTATAAGATTGTGCTTTGAATTGTTTATTTTTATAGCCTTGTATTCATTAGAAATTTATTGGAAAGTTATTTTGAGTTTTAAAATTTAACTATGATAAAATTTATTGATGTAGATAGAATATTGAAGCTATGCATATTATATATATATATATATATATATATATATATATATATATATATATATATATATATATATATATATATATATATAAAGAGTATTTCAGGCTTTCTCAAGCTTATCTGTTTAGAGCGTATATCTTTTCGACTCAACTGTTTTGAATTCCTTTTTATTTTAAGCTCATTTGTTTTAGGTTTGTTTCTACAAATATTACCTGTTATTGTAAACAGACAAATCAAGTGTCGGTGGCAAGAAGACAACAAATGAAAGTCTCACAAAAAACATGGGCAATTTCCATTTTGTCGTCACCCAATCATGGCACGCAATACAACATGTGTTCAAGTGTGTGTGTGTGTGTGTATATATATATATATATATAGTATTAGCATGAGAATGTTGGTTACAAAAGGAGAAAAAAAGAAGAGAAGAAATGATGTTTTGAGTTCAAATCTTCTCATGAAATTTAAGAGAAAGAAATAGTTAAAATTTGGTATCATTCATTCATACATTTCTCTTTGAATAACCACCGTACATAATTGAAATGCTAGAATTTAGAACATAATTGAAATGCTAGAATTTATTAGAACTAAAAATTTATCAGCTAGTAGAGCATATCTTTAATCTAGAAAACGTATTTACAATCAATCTATAAATGGAAATATATCAACTTGTAATTATTTCTAGAATCTTCAACACTTCCCTTTAAATTGATGCGTAGATGTCGTTCATTCTTAATCTATTGAGACCATCATGAAATGCTCGACTTGATACAACTTTGGTCAAAAGGTCACCATATTGTTATTAAGACAAGACATAAGGTGTTTCAATGATCCTTGCTTCTAGTTTCTCATTGATGAAATGCCTATTAACTTTCATATATTTGGTTCGATCATGCTAAATTGAGTTGTGGGCAAATATCACAAGTTGCCTTGTTAACACAATATGACTTCATGGAGTTGTCATGCTTAATTTTTAGATCTTCTAATAAATTATGGATCCACAATAATTTTCATATTACCTTAGCCATTCTTTTAAACTCAGATTTAACACTAGATAGAGCAATTAATTACAACTTGCTTTATTAAATAACCAGATTTTCACCTACAAAAATAAAATATCTTGTTGTAGACCATCCATTTTTTATTGATCCAGCCCAATCAGTATTAGTGTATCCCTTGAAATCTAGATTATTCTTTTTTTTCTTTAACATAATCCCTTTTCCTATAGATGACTTCAAGTAACATAAAATACGGGTAACTACATTCATATGTTTTTCGTTTGGAGAATATATGAATTGGATGACAATACTTATTGCATATGCCAAGTCAGGCTAGGAATGTGCAAGATACATTAGTGTCCCAACTAGTTTTTTATAACTCTTCTTGTATATTGGAAACTAATCCGGATATATGCCTAACTTTAAATTTTCTTCAATGGGAATGCTAATTAGACTACATGTCATCATAACAGTCTCATTTAATAAGTATAATGCATATTTTTATTGAGATAAAAAGATACCTTCTTTTAATATTGACACTTCGATACCAAGAAAGTATTTCAATGGAATAAGGTCTTTTATCTCAAATTATCAAGCTAAGTGGTTCTACAATGCACTCTTTTCTTCTAAATCATTTCTTGTTAGTATCATATCATCAATATACACAATGAGACAAGTAATCATTCCTTTATTATGCTTCATAAAAAGAGTATGATCTAAGTTACTCTGCTTGTATCCATAAGCTTTTATTGACTTTGTAAACCTTTCAAACCATGCTCCTGAAGATTGCTTCAGACTGTATAGGGCCTTTTTTAATCTGCAAACATGTTTTCCACCTTCTGACTGAATGTTGCATATGGGAGGCAACTCCATGTATACTTTTTCTTGAAGATCTTTATGCAAAAAAGCCTTATTCACATCAAATTGGTGTAATGGCTAGTCAAGATTCACCATTAGGTATATAAGAATATGAACAATATTTATTTTTGCTACTGATGCAGATGTCTCTATGTAGTCAATTCTATAAATTTGATTGTATCTCTTAGCGAGTTGTCTCATTTTGAATCGTTCAATGGTTCCATCTGCCTTGTATTTGACTGTGAAAACCCATCTAAATCCAACAAGTTTCTTTCCTTCAAGCGATTCAATAACTTACCAAGCTAAGTTCTTTTGAAGTGACTTCATTTCTTCATTCATAGCTTCCTTCCACTTAGGGTCTCTAAGAGCTTCCTGCATGTTAGTAAGAATAGATACAATAAATAGTTAAGAATGTACCTAGGATTGGTACTAAGAACAGGTTCATAGTTAACTCTAGATATACCTCTAGTAGCTCAATTGGGTAGTGCTTTTAAAAACAAATTGAGATTCAGAATGTACCTAGGGTTGTATCTGGGGTCCAAGAAAAGAATTTTCCTCATAAAATAATTCGTAAGGTGGTACTTTAAGTAGAGTTGCTTCCATTTGATTTCGATTATTTTCCCTACCTAAAAAGTCAACTGGTTGGTCGAGAATAGGTTGTTCACCATTCAAATGGTCAATCAGTTGGTCAAGAACAAGTTGGTCACCATTCAATGGGTGGTCTGATAGGTCGAAAGCAGATTGCTCACTTTTATCCAAAACATCACCATTTATATTTTGAATGATTCAAAGAAGGATTTAAATTTAGAGTCTGCAATTCATGTCATTTCTCCCCTTGGATTGAAAACTCAAGAACAATATAGTACATTTCATTTTCATGAAAGACAACATCAATGGTGACATATATCTTTTAGGATGAGGAATGATAATAACATTAGCCTTTCTGAAGTGAGGAATAGCCAATAAAGACATATCATAAGGCTCGTGGTTCCAGTTTGTCATGCAATGGCTTGGGAAGATGCATAAAATTCACGTACCTGAAAATTCTAGGTCATAAATTCAGAGCGATAAGCACTACAGTCAAATAAAGGACTTCAAAGGGAGTCTAAAAATTCAATGAGCTAAAGGGTATATAGTTAATGAGGTAAACCGTAACACTGAGTGTTTCACCCTAATAAATAGCGGGCATGTGAGATCCAAATAAAAAGGCTCTTATAACTTCTAGTAGGTGGAAATTCTTATGCTCCACAACTATATTTTGTTGAGCAAATCAGGGGTAAGTCATTTGGTGAGATATGTCATGTTCTTACAAGTACTTCTTCAAATCTTGACTATCAAATTCTCCACTATTATCAGTGCAAAAAACTTGTATGTGAGACTGGTATTGACCGGAAATCATCTTATGAAGTTTCTGAAATAAAAACCTAACTTCATTCTTTGATTTCATTAAGCAAACCCAAGTCATATGACTGTGATCATCAATAAATAAGATAAACCATGCAAAGTATTAAAGGAATGGTGTTTGGCCAACCCCATACATTAAAGTGAATCAATATAAAAGGTATTGGACTTTTTTTCATGCTTAATGGGAACAATACATAATGACTTTTTATAAGTTCATAAATACCACATTTGAAATTTGAAAAAATTAATTGAGAAAACAACTTTAGTAACAATATTCTTAAATATCCAAAAGATGCATGACCCAAGTATCTGTGCCACAACTAAATTTTGAAGGACTTGTTAATTCGATATATTAAAATAACCTTAAGCCAACTGATAAGAGCTAGTAGCTAGGTTTCCAATCTAGATAGTACAACTTTCTCATTCTAATACCACAACCAATCATCTTTTGAGTTTGAATATCCTTAAAAACTCAAAGGTCATGCTAGAAAAGCAAAACATAATACAACACATTGGTTATTTGAACAAACAATAAATTATGGTTAAGAGAAGATATAACTAAAACATAATCAAGATTCAAATTATTGGAGAGATAAATTGAACATTCTCCAATAACAGGTGAGGGATTGCCATTTATGGTAAAGATAATATATATAGTGGACTGTTTTATAAACGGAACATGTTAACTGTCAAATGTCATGTGATCCGTAGCACTAAAATCAATTATCTATGTACTTCTACTACCATCTGATGTAAAAGTATGGAAAACCTAACCAATGTTACCTGAAGTAGCAATAAAAGAGGAAGTTTTTGCAACATCATTGGAAGGTTTGGTCATGAAAATAGAGGTTTTGTGTTTTGGCTTCAAATTGTGCTTGCTAGGTTCTTTTTCTGGATCCCACCAATTTGGATAGTCAATCAAGACATAACATTATTCCTTTGTATGGTCTGTCTCATCACAATGAGTGCACAAACATTCAGATTTCATAGTACTTATCTTATAACTGCCCTTCTAAGATGGTGTTTGGTGAGAATCAATCTTGTGAGCAGATTGTCAAGGTTGTGGCTTAGCACGTTGAGCCACTAGAGTAGAAGATTCAAGATTATTGGGTTCAACATTTAAGGTAACTTTGTATATATAATCTCGATGAACATAGGCATAGGTGTCATCGAGGTCTATAGAAAGATCTTTATAAAGAACCTCACCTTTAATCTATTCGAAATGTGTATCCAGGCCACTAAAAAAGATGTGCACTCTTAACCATGTAATAAATTTCTTATAGGTGACAATATCATCGAGATATTTCACGATAACTTTATCATAATAATCTAATTCTTGGAAAATTTCAACAAGCTCAACATAATAAGTTAACAGAGGTCTACCAGCATGTTTGATGGTAAAGGCATATCGATTCAATGCAAAGAGATGTGTCTCATTCGATCCATCATAGAATGTTTTGGTAAAAGCACTCCAGATTTCTCTTACAATATGCATTCACAAATAACGTTTCATTATCTCTAGCGACATAGAGGTCAACAACTAGCCCCTGACCTTTTTAGTTCTCTGCATATCACTTCGTATAGGTAGCCTCAATTTACTTCGGTGGATCAGTTTTCCCATAATATATTTGAGCTTCTCACGTTTTACGATTTACATCTCTATTATTTTGGACTATACATCATACTTAGTTTTGGTGAGGACAACTCCGGTATAAAAGCCAAAATTTTTGGATAGAATAAGGATTACTAAGGTTGATGGTTTGAGAGTAGAGGATTCGGGAGCCATATGATGGTAATTGTTTGCTGCGATGGTTGTTCAAAATAGTAAGAGAGGTTTATGTTTCAATGAAGGTTTTTGGAAGGCTGTTATGCCAAGTTAAAATTTGGTATCATTCATTCATTCATTCATTTCTCTTTAATATGATGGGTATAAATAGCAATTATACATAATTAGAATGCTAGAGTTTAGTATTAGTTTAATATGCCTTGTAGCCAATCAATTGGTTACACGTGACATTATTATATTCATGTAAATACATATTTATTATTAATAAAGACATAATTTATCTTTAATATTCATATAATATTAGATTAATGAATCTAATATTTGATATATGAATCTAGAGTATAGATAAAGTCTATGGGACAAAAATATTTTGTAAAGGAAATTATGAAGTTGTTATAATTATGAAATTCTTATTTCATCAAATCATAATTATTCCTAAAATGTTTATAAAATGTTCCTAGTCAATGCTCTCTTAAATACTTGGACATTCATTAGAGTCATCGAGACTGGTACATATTATGTTCTTTCCTTTATGAAATAAAGTAGTTGTTCTCAAAAGTTGAGGTACAAATGATACCTATAACTAATATGTATGTGTTTTTCATAAGACATGTACACTAAACTGACTCATATGAGTAATTTTATATGGAGATCGCATGTGTCTTTAGAAAGGCTCACGTGACGGTTGTGTAAGTGATCCTTAGACTTGAGATCACTAAGTTATCTTATATAAGGAGTGTTATGTTTTGATCATGTTACATATTATCTTGGTAAAGGCAAAAATAAAAAATAAAATAGGCAGACATTTGATATAACATAAACTATATGAAGGTATTTGATTTATCAAGAGATGATTCATCACTCTAGATGAATTAGAGAATATATATTTAATTCAGATTATAATTCTAGTCTTAGAAATCAAATAGGGACTTGATTGATTAAATTTCTAAAATTATTCTTAAATAATATATGGATATTATTTAAAGGGAAAATAGATATTTTGCTATTTATAACGTTTTTAGGATTCCCTATAAATATAAAGTTATGACTTTTATTTCTTAAATGGTTGTCTGTTAAACAAAAAAAAAATTATGGAAGTCACAAATAAAGAGTTAACACTCTAGGCATAACAATTCCTCTCTTCTAAATAGGAATTTAAGAGATTTCTCACTGGTGGTTTCATGTGGATTACCGTTGGATGCTGAATAATTAGGCGGCTTGTGGTTTGCGAAAACCCAACCTTTAAATAATTATTCAAAGATGAAGAAGATCAGATTTTAAGATAATAAATTCCTAAATAATATATGGATATTATTTAAGGGGCAAATAGATATTTTATCGTTTATAACATTTTTAGGATTCCCTATAAATATAAAGTTATGACTTTTATTTCTTAAAAGGTTGTCTGTTAAACAAAAATAAATTATGTAAGTCATAAATAAGAGTTAGCACTCTAGACATAGTAATTCCTCTCTCCTAAATAGAGATTTAAGAGATTTCTCACTCGTGGTTCATGTGGATTACCGTTGGAGACTGAATAATATTAGACGGCTTGTGGTTTGCAACAACCCAGCTTTTAAATAATTATTCAAAGACGAAGAAGATCAGATCTTAAGACAATAAATTTCTAAATAATATATGGATATTATTTAAGGAGCAAATAGATATTTTGTCATTTATAAGGTTTTTAGGATTCCCTATAAATATAAAGTTATGACTTTTATTTCTTAAAAGGTTTTCTGTTAAACAAAAAAAAATTATATAAGTCACAAATAAAGTTAGCACTCTAGGTATAGCAATTCCTCTCTCCTAAATAGGGATTTAAGAGATTTCTCACTGGTGGTTTATGTGGATTACCGTTGGAGGTTGAATAATTAGACGGCTTGTGGTTTGCAACAACTCAACCTTTAAATAATTATTCAAAGACGAAAAAAATCAGATCTTAAGACAATAAATTTCTAAACAACTCTAAATCTGTCTAATAAGATTTTAGAGACTCCCGAATAATTTTGTTTTATTATTTTTACTGCGTATAACATTTAGGATTACAAATATGTAAGCCAGCAAAGATATCTCTAATCTAGGAACATATTTACAATCATATGGAAGTATACCAACTTGAAATTATTTCTAGAATCTTCAACAAGAATCAAACAATTTTTCCTTGCATGGATAAAAATATTTCACAATTATTATACAGTGTCTACAAATATAAATGTTTGCAAATCTTTAAATTTACAAGATTAACTCTGATAAAATACTAGTAAAATTAGATAATTTAATTAAGTTATTAGAGATCAAAGTTAAAACCTCTAAGACAAAACAAATCTTTTTTTTTTAAAAAAAGAGTGCCAATATAGTTAATTTTGTAACCTTTAACTTTTACATTAATTACAAGCATGAGCTATATATTCACTCTTTAATCGCAGAAAATAACCACACAACTTTTGCTCAGTCGATGTCATCTACATGAAATGATCATGCATGTTTTAAGCATGTAACCCCAAAGTACATATATTTATATATCCCTTGACCCTCGTTTGCATTGCAAAAGAAAGATGGAAAGGAATGGTGAAGGTGAGCAGGTAGGATATGGGAACCAAGAAATCTA
Source organism: Populus trichocarpa (assembly GCF_000002775.5). NCBI lineage: Eukaryota > Viridiplantae > Streptophyta > Magnoliopsida > Malpighiales > Salicaceae > Populus > Populus trichocarpa. The sequence goes on from NC_037288.2 coordinate 11,315,068, forward strand.
CAACATAGACAGATTCATTCAACAGTAATTTGTTGTTGATGGGTCACTAATGATAAGAACATTGGGGGTCCTTTCAGTGGGGATCAGGTCCTACTTCTACAGATTTTTCTATGCATTTCAAGGTTGTTATTGCAGTTTTACGTAGAAAACGACACCAATTTCGTATTTTGATTGAAAAGTTAAAGCGGGAAGGTGGGCACTACTTGCAAGCCACAAGGAGAGAGTCCTTGGCACTGGCACCAAAAGCTTGCCTATCTGTATTTGCACATGTAAAGATTTCAAATTCTTCATTTCCAGTGTAGCCCCCCCACACCCCCCTCCCTATCATGTTGCCAATACTTAATTTTTATTTTTATTAATTCTGCAAGCATAGTTTTGTAAAGTAACTGAATTCTCGTAATAATAATAATAATTAAAAAAAAGTTAGCACACAAAATCCAATGATGTCGCATGTACTGTTTATATATTGTTGATATATAGGCTGAAGATTAATGGATAAAACTGGATGGATAGAGATGGCAGCTGATGCAAACTAATTTAATACAAATCAATATATTGGGTGAACATGTTTCCAAGGTTGATAGGTGCGGTTGAGAGTTCACATTCCTACACATGGAACGTGGAGAGAAGCTTTGCCCTAATTTATTAATTAGCTTCTAGCTAGTAGTACTTATAGGAAGTGAAGCGACAAGAAAGATTAGTAAATTAATTGACAATTGAGAGCCAAATGATCCAAAGAAGAAAAAGGTAGTTAAAAAAAACAGTGTCGCCAAAATCCCAGGTTGATCATCTCAAGGTTTCATAAAATAAAGACATATGGTGGTAGTTTAGAAGTAATGGAGCAATGATGAGGGCAAATCAGTGAGTGAAAAATCACATGTTGTACTAATTTGGGAATGTGGCTTCCTCTAAAGGGAGCATGTGAAAGTGATATGGACCAGCAAAGCCTGAAATGCGAGAGAGAGAGAGCACATGGGTTTGCACATGGAAAGAGAGAAGAGGGAAGAAGTTCAATTATCTTTGCCTTTGTGGAAGGAAAGGATTGGCATGTGACAAAGGGAGGGAGAGACAGTGAAGCAGCATGAATGAATTGTACAGCATGTTCTGCACATTCCCTGCATCCTCTTCTCCTTTTTTGCCTCTCTTTTTCTCCTCATCTTTCCTTTCAAATATATATATATATATTGTAATTACAATAGGACTTAAGACTGGATACACATGTTTTCCCTTGGTTTTCAAGCTACATGCAGCACGTGACTTTTTGATTTGGTTAGTATAATTAAAAGGAGGATTTATGGTTTAGTTTAAAGGGAACAGAATTGAGAAGTGAATTCGTATAAACAGTCGGGTTCAGGCTATATTAATTAGGGTTAACTACATTTGATTTGTGTAATAAATGAATATCAACTGGGTTTGTTTCGAAGAAACACATGCATGGAATTGAAGAAGAAGATGACAAAAGGACATTATTAAATTCATATACGACAGAGATGTGAAGAGACATCATCTTCTTTCTCTCTGCTTCCTGCTGCTATTTTTGGAGAAGAAAAAGAAAGGAGGTTTCTGCCGCGCTAGTCATGTGCTGGTATTTGCTTTGATACTTTTGTTTTCTGGGATCGCTAACACAATAAACAACGGGGTCACTAACCTTTTCTTGGGCTGGGAGCTCATGCATGGCCCTCTTGTTTTGTCTAACATGATACACTTGTAGATTGTTGTTTTCTCTTTTCTCAATTTTCATGGTTGAATTTTGGATTACTTTGTGTTTCTTGTTGGGTCCAAAACCATATATACATTGTTTCAACAAAGCTGGCATGACAGAGAACTGTTTACCTTTTCCTTTTTATCTGAAAACTGACGAACATGTAAATGAAGAAAACTAATGTATATAGCGTATGAATTTCAATGTTGCATTTCCTTTCATAGCGAGGATTTCGTAATGATGGTGCATAGGTCATACGATGACAGACATGTAGTTATTTGGACATGAAAAAGTGAAAATTATACATGGCTAAAGTGAAAAGGTAAAAATAATTAGAGGGCATTGTTGGTGTAGTTTATAAATAATAATAATAAAAAAGATGTCTATCCTATATTATAAAGAAACACTTTCTTCTAAATGTTTATAAGTGTGAGTTTTTATTGTATATTAAATTAAGTGGAAGTTATGATGGATAAGCTCTGTTAGTTAGGGATGATCATTTTTTGTTCGGTTTAGTTTTTACCTATAAAAACAACCAAACTAAAATTTTGTAAAAAATAAATAAATAAACCTAAAACCGATTCCAACCAACCGGTTTCAATTCGTTTCGGTTTGGGTTTTTATGTCAAAAACCGAAAAAACCTATACACGGCTACTGCATGTGTAGGATGAATGTGCAATCAAATTCAAGTAAAATGAGTGCCTCCAATCCACATCTGCCGAACAACAACAATCAGAGTTTCATATCCAAGAAGAGAATGATAATAATCATGATGATGATGATCATCAAGAACAATAATCATAGAATAATAATAAGAGAAACAAGAGTAACAACAATGATCACAAGAAGAAATCTGATTGGTTTAGATATGTTCAGTTGTAGAATCAATTCCCAGATTCACCTAAAAAACAAGTAATATAATGACCACCACCTTTTTGAGTTTGGAGAATGATACAAAAAAAGAAAAGAGTTTTACTTTATGTTTGATTCTTGCAGGATTTGCCAAGAAAGGCCGTCAAAAAACCATCTCAACCCAATAGCTTAAGTTGTTAGGTAAGGTCTCAGGATATGATTTATATTATTCTCTAACACCCCCCTCAAGTGAAAGCCCTTTGGGCTTGAAACTTGCATAGGTTCATATTACCTTGTGCTTAATTTTTATGAAATAAATGGGTATGGTGAGATTCGAACTCGTGACCGCTTGGTCATCAAGGCTCTGATACCATGTCAAAAAACCATCTCAACCCAATAGCTTAAGCTGTTAGGTGAGGTTCCAGGATATGATTTATATTATTCTCTGACAAAGGTAACAGTGACAGAAGTGAAAAGATATGGGGCTGAAGGTGCATTCTAGCCATTTCACAAAGAGAAGTGTTGGGAAGAATACAATTGTACCAGGGAGGCAAGGCAAAGGGGTTAGAGCAAAGGGTTTTTTTTCTTACTTGTTATTGAACGTAAAAGAATAAGGCTAGGGTTAGAGATTTGAAGGGGAGGGGGCGGCTGCTAGGGTTATTGGGTTAGAATAGAAAGTATTTTTTTTTAATTTATAGTATCTTTTCTTTTAATCTAAATCGGTTCGATTTGGATGGGGTTTATTAGTTTTAGCATTACGAAACCGAAACCGAACTGAACCACAAGTTTTTCTAAATATTCTAATCGGTTTTTTTTGCATGGTTCGGTTTTTTAGGTTATTTTTTTTTTGTTTTCTCTGTTTAATTGGTTTTTCAGTTTTTTTTGCTCATCCCTACTCTTAATAGGCTTTCTAATGCTATTATATGTATATTTATCAATGTTAATACCCCATTTGACTCTAGTATGAAGTTAAATGATTATTGTGATAAAACAAGAGCACAACTAGAATATTATAATGCCATTGGAAGTCTTATGTATGTTATACTTTGTATAAGACTTTTGGATTGTTTATGCATAAAATTCAAAAGCTTATAGGCTTTTGGATTTAGAAACTAATGTCATAGTTGAATTTGTAAATGTTGAATTTATAAAAATAACTTCATAAATGATTCAAATGTGCAACAATCAGATCTAACAGTAATGACTCTCAACTTAACTTTAAGTGAATAATGTAAAAACCTAGAAGTAATAGGTTCAAATTATATTTCTATTAATTTAATTGTATTTTTAATGGGAGGTGATAGAAATGCAGTATTGAAAAGAACATCTATGATCCTAAATGTGGAAGATGATCCAAAGACATTCTGTGAAGCTATGTCTTTTAGGGATGTTATCTTTTGAAAAGAAACGGTAAATGATGAAATGGATTCAATAATTTCTAACAATACCTGGGTCCTAGTAGATTTACTTCTAGATTGTAAACCAATAGGATGTAAGTGGGTGTTTAGAAGAAAATACAATATTGATGGTTCTATACAAAATTTCTAGGCAATATTAGTTGCCAAAAGCTTTACTCAAAAAGAGGGTGCTGACGGTTATTCTCTAGTGGCATTGACATCAATTTATAAATTGTATGTTCATCAAATGGATGTCAAGATGAATTTCTTAAATGGAGATCTAAATGAGGAATTATAAATGGAGTAACTTGAGGGTTTTTTACTTCCTAAAAATGAGAAAAAGTCTATAAATTAGTGAAGTTTTTATATGGTTAAAGTAAGCTCCGAAACAAGGGCATGAGAAGTTTGACAAAGCAGTTTTGTTGAATGCTTTTCATCACAATGGTGCCGTTAAGTGTATGTATTCCAAATTTTCAAAAGATTTTTATGTGATTATTTGTCTTTACATAGATAACATGTTAATCTTTATCACTAATATGATTGGCAAAATGAAAACTAAAAGGTGTCTCACTTATATTTTTAAAATGAAAGATCTTAGTAAAGTGGATATAATGTTAGTTATCAAAGTTAAGAAATATAGTAATGGCTATGCACCTAATCAGTCACATCATATTGAGAAAATACTTGATAAATTTAAGCATCTCAATATAAAGGAGGCTAATACCCTATTTGACTCTATTATAAAGTTAAATGATTATTATGATAAAACGGTATCACAACTAGACTATGCTAGTTCCAGTGGAAGTCTTATGTATGTTATGCATTGTACAGGACCAGATATAGCTTTTGTCATATACAAGTTATCAAGATATACAAATAAGTTGAATATGAATCATTGGAAGGCTATTGCATGAGTCTTTGGTTATCTAAAAAGAACGATCGATTTAGGCTTGCTTAATTCTAGTTTTCTAGCTGTGTTGGAAGGATATTGTGATACAAGTTCGATAACTAGTTTGAGCAATAATAAGTTCGATATCTTGGGCATCTCAAAAAACAAACATGCATTTCTCATTCTACCATGGAATCATAATTTTTTTCTATAGCTGCTGCAGGTAAAGAAGCAAAATGGCTAAGAAATATGTTGTTAGATATTAAGTTATGGCCACAACCTATGGCAGCTATTTCTTTATATTATAAAAGTGAAGCAACTATATCTCTAGCTTAGAGTAATATTTACAATGGTAAGTTAAGATATATAAGTATTCTATATGGATATGTTTGGGAGATGATCACAAATTGGATAATCACCATTGTTTATGTGAAGTCTGTGAATAATTTAGCAAATTCGCTCACAAAAGAACTATCTAAAGACATTGTAAGGAAAATAACTAGTGGAATGGGGTTGAAACCCATTAGAGAACGGTAATGGGAACCCAACTTTGGATTAGCATGAAGCTTATTTCTATGTTTAATGAGTAATAACAAGTTACTGTTTAGTATTTGTTAGACACTGATAATTAATTTTGAACCCTATTATAATATAATTCAGTGTGTTTTGTTACGTAAAGGAAGATGAGTGTAGTCTCTTAATTGAATTTAAAGTTCATGTTTAATGTAATAAAGACTTGTAAATTCCACCTATATGAATATAAAAGTGGTGTCGCTTTTGACAAGAGCTAGGGTTTTTTCTTGTAAAAATTCATGAAAATGAGATTTTAGTATATGGCTATAAATAAGTGCTAGACACAGTTGTAAACCTTTTTAAGAGTTTGGATAGTATTGTGTGTGTAGTATATTTGATTCTATAAAAAAAAATTGGTTTAATTAGGAGACACCGATAACTTAAGTATGATTCAAGTTCTAACACTAATTGAAAGTTTAAATTTCAAAATACTTTCTTGTAAGCATAATTCTATCAAGTTAAAAGACATTGGTGTAGTTTGTAAATGAATAAAAAAGGAAAAGATATATATCCCACATTGAAAAGAAACACTCATCCTAAATGTTTATAAGTGTGGGTTTCTGTTTTATTGTAAATTAAATGAAAGTCATGGTAGATAGGCTCTCCTAATGAATTTTCTAATGTTATTATATGAATTTTTATAATATTAAAATATGGTAGTTGATACATAGGCACTTGGAAATTAGAACTTAATATGTCAGTGGGATTAAATTTTTTTTAAATTTATTTCTTTTAATTTTCATAATTAATTTGGACATTTGTAATTTTTGGGATAAAATTAAATAAGCAACAATTCAATTTAATTCAAAATATGATTGTTTCTTTAACAGTCATATAGTTTTATCAACATTCATAATGATTTAAATCTATATAAACTTGTTACTATATAGAGAAAAATATATACAAAACAAACATATTTTCTTTCTTTGACTTTTCATCTTATTCTTTTAGAGGATTCAAGAGTTTAGTTGTATCCTAAAGGTGTTTTATATGTGTGGAACAAATAAACACCTTAAAGATTGTTTTTTTCACGCTTTTAAGCCAACTCATTTGTTTCCATACCCAAACAATTTACTAACATTAACAGGCGCAATTGCCTCCCTCTAACATATACCTAGCTTCAACCCTGAAATTGATATATCAAATGAATATTATTTTTGTTTCAAAATATTTATTCTAAAAAATATAATCATAAATTAAACAAAATCAAAATATTCTTTATTTATCTTGATTTTTTTCTTTAATAACAAAAATAATCTCACACTATTTTTTATTTATAAACAGGTGATTCACACCTGAGATAGTGAATTTATAAAAAAAAAAAATTACATTCTCTTCTTCTATTATTTGAATATTGAAAAATAACATGGAAAGTAAACTTACAAACAAGATTTTAAATATATAAAGGGATTTTTGTAATTACTTGCAAAGGATAAGGGGGAGTTTTTATTGAAAATAACAATAATAAACCATCACTATATTTAACATGTCGATTCTTTTAGGGAAACTGTAGATCAGTCTCTCAAATATATAGTTGGTTTCAATTAAGTCTTAAAAATTAAAAATTAGTTAATATTACCTTAAAATTATTAGAAATTTATAAGTGTTGCCTTATATGAATGTACTTCAAAGTTTAAAAGCAATCAATAGAATCCAAGAACCATGTATGTCTTTTATAGTTGCCAATATTAACACCTCCTTTTAGACTTAAAATCCAAACGTTATTTAACATATTTGTCACTTATTGGGGTTGTAATGTCTTTTTCTTCTTCTTCTTCTTTAGTTTTGAAGAAACTAATTAATATCTAAGTCATTAGGCGGTTGCCAACTAATGTTTAAGAAACATCAAATGAGCCCTATACTATATGGGGATTTTAACGAATTGTGAATCAAGTGAGACTCTTGGGGAGAAGATTTTCCTGATTCAAAAGTAGTGGAGAAAGTTCTAGTAAGTTTACTATAGAAATTTGATCATAAAATTTACTCTCTAGAAGATTCAAAAGAGATCTCAAACATGAGTCTACAAGAGTTAGTGAACGCATTACAAGCAGTTGAGCAGAGACAAGCTTATAGACAAGAAGGTACAAATAAATGAGCCCTTGTTGCAGTTTCAAAAGAGATAAGTTGGGCTAATAACTTTTACAGGAACAATCAAGAAGAAAAAAGGGAAAAAGGGAGAAGTTGACAATCAATTAAATGGCAACAAAACAACAACAACATCACTAGAGGGAAAGAGATGAAAGAACATTTCCCTCCTTGTAAATTCTATTAGAAAACAAATCATCTTGAAACTTAGTGTTGGTTCAAGAATGCACAACGCAAAAGTTGTAAGCAATTTGGTCACATCTAAATATTTTGCAAAAACAAAGTTGAAGCAGTAAAACAAGCTCAAGTTGTAGAAAAATCAGAAGTTAATGAATATCTTTTATTCATGGCTACAATAGAAGAGATGTTTAACACAACAAAGGTAAACGATTCATCATGGCTTATTGATAATGGTTGCACTAATCACATGACTGCATATTTGAGTTTATTCAAGGATTTGGACAAAAGCTACCTGTCCAAAGTCAGAATTGGGAATGGAGACTATATCAAGGTGGAAGGAAAATGTGCAATTGAAGTAGAAACAATGTCAGGTATAAAAATTCTTAAGAATGTGTTGTATGTACCTAAGATTAATTAGAATCTAGTAAGTATGAAACAACTAATTGAATCTGATTACTCAATATCTTTTAATGATGGAGTGTGTGACATTAAAGAAAAAAAAAAGGGATTACTACTACTCTCTGTGAAGATGATAAATTGGAGCTTTAATGTTGATGGGAGAGAAGTCTGTTTGAGTGCTAATATTTGTGATGATAATGATTCTGTTTTATGGCATAAAAGGTTGAGCCATTTTGAATTATGCAACCTTAAAACGGATGGTTGATCTGAAGATGACGTTTGATTTACCAGAAATACAAGAACAAAATAATATTTGTGAAGCTTGTTAGCTAGGAAAGCAGACTAGAATTGTTTTTCCTGACACTGCATTTAGAGCAACATCAAAACTGCAGCCAGTACACACAGATGTGTGTGACCCGATGTATAATGAATCTTTGAATGACTCAATGTACTTTCTACTATTTGTTGATGACTATAGCATGTTCTGCTAGGTTTATTTTCTTACAACTAAGGCTAATGTGTTTGCTGAGTTTGTAAGGTTTAAAACAGTAGTTGAGCTAGAAACATGAAACATACTGAAGATGTTAAGGTCTGACAATGGGGGTGAGTATACCTCTCGAAAATTTGAGGGATACTTGGTAGAAAAGGAGATCAAACATCAGCTAACAATGCCTTATACTCCACAGCAGAATGATGTCAGTAAGAGGAGAAATCGAACATTGATGGAGATGGAAAGATGTTTACTATATGAGAAGAAAATGCTATAAAAATTCTAGGCAGAGGCAGTAAACACAACATCTTACCTTCTAAATCCTATGGCCACAAGAGTTTTGGGAGATAAGACTCTTTACGAAATCTGGTATGGTTTTAAACCCATTGTTGATCATTTAAAAGTTTTTGGCAACCCTTGTTATATTTTGAAACCTAAAGTTAAAAGGAGAAAACTTGATCTAAAGGCTGATTTAGAAATTCTTATAGGCTATAGTAGTAAATCTAAAGCTTATAAAATCTATGATCTGAAATTTAATAAAGTTGTTATTGCCAGAGATGTAAAAGTTGCAGAAAGTGTTACTTGGATCTAGGAAACTACATCAATTGAAGGGACAAAATAAGAGCAGTATATTAAACTAGATGTTATAAAGGATGATGATGTTGTCGATGACAAACCAGTAAAGAAGACAAGGTCCTTAACTGACATTAATAGCAAATGTAATGTTGTTGAAGCAAAACCAATAGATTTTGAAGAAGCAATCAACTCACAAATGTGGATAGCAGCAATGAAGGAGGAGCTCACTATGATAGTAAAGAACGAAACATGGATGCTAGTTGACAGACCAGTTCATAAGAAGGTAATAAGTGTGAAGTGGATTTTCAAAACCAAATTACATGCAGATGGGAATAATAACAAGCACAAAGCAAGGCTTGTAGTAAAAGGGTATTCACAAGAACCAGGTATTGACTTCACTAACACATTTGCTCCAGTTTCCAGGCTTGATACAATAAAGCTTTTGCTTGCTTTAGTAGCACAAAATGGTTGGTATATCTTTCAATTGGATGTTAAGTCTGCTTTTCTAAATGGTGTTCTAAATGAAGAAATATACGTTGAACAACCTGATGGCTTTGAAAAAAATATTACATCAAACTAGGTGTATTTGTTAAATAAAGCTTTCTATGGACTCAAATAAGCTCCTAGAGCTTGGTACAACAGATTGGATAGTCATCTTTTAAGCTTAGGCTTTGAAAGGAGTATGAATGAAGTAACTTTATATATGAAGCATGTTGATAAGCATAAATTGATTGTGTTAGTATATGTAGATGATTTACTGATTACAAGAGACAAGGAGCAGCTTGTAGAGGATTTTAAAACTAACATGAAGGATAAGTTTGAGATGAACAAATTTGGTTTGTTGTTATATTTCTTATGCATGGAATTAACTCAATTTGAGCAAGGTTATTTTCTATGTCAGAAGAGGTTTACAATGAAGATACTAAATAATTTTGCAATGGAAAATTGCAAATCAATCAGTACACCTATGGTATTTGGACAAAATGAAGGAGGATGGAGCACCCAAAACCGATGGTAAAGCCTATCGAAGTTTACTTGACAGCTTGTTGTATTTGACTACACACGTCCAGACATTGTGTTTGCTGTCAACTACCTCTCTAAGTTCATGCAAGGTCAAACAAATCTATTTTGTGGCAACCAAAAGAGTTCTAAGATATCTGAAAGGGGCCATAGGATTTGGTATGCATTTTGTGAAATCTAGTTATGTTAATCTTGTTGGTTATTCTGACTGTGACTGGGGTGAAGGTGATGAAGAAATGATGAGCACCTTAAGCTATTGTTTTGCTATAGGAGATAGGATTTTCTGTTAGAATTTAAAGAAGCAGTTTGTGGTTACACACTCCACTACAGAAGCAGCGTATATAGCGGCATATATGGCAGCAAAGCAATTAATATGGCTAAGAAAAATGCAACTGATATGGACTTTGATAAACAAAGTCCTACATAATTGGTTTGTGATAACACATCAACAAAAGCCATCTCAAAATTTTTTGTTTTTCATGACAAGACCAAGCATGTGAATATCAAATTCCATGCTATTAGACAATTTCAGCAAAAAGGGGAACTAGAGCTACATTAGTGCACTTTAGAAGAACAGTTATTGAACAAAATGTCAAAGTTGTGAACAAAGGGATTAACTGGAGTTTTGGAGATAATATATACCGGAAGCATGACGTGGAATAGTTTGAGGAATTTAAGGTTATTTTGCATGGAAATGCTAAAATTGAGGATGATAACTTTACCCTACAGGGAAATCAGATATTTCACTACCAGAAAATCAGCGAAAACCAACGAAATCACCGACGGAATTTTTTCGTCGGTAAAACTTATCGATGAAAATAATTCCGTCTATACTTCTGTCGGTACATACCGACCATATCGCCGACGGATTATATAGTTTTTTTGAAAAGTTGCAATGGTATGAAGACGTGGATTTTCTTAGACGATTTTACTGACAGAATGACCGAGGGATTCAAATTGGGATCTCTCTACAGTGACGTGGCACAGTCACCGGCGGACTCACCGACGGGTATACCGACGGAAACGTTTCGTCGGTGATTCTATCGGTAAAAGCCACTATATACCCACTCTGCCGACACTCTCTTCCTCTATTTCTCCTTCTACTTCCCCATCACAACTCTCCCCTCCCAAACTGCAGCCAAACACCTATCCCAACTCTCCCTCTCTTCTCAACACTCAAGTTATACTTTTGTATGTGGTCACAACATCCGTTCTCCGAGCAATTTATTGTGGATTTTATTATTTTTTGTAAGTAATCTATCCTTTCTAGTTTTAACATTTAAATGTCAATTATATTTTTTTTAGTATATTTATTTTGTTAACGTATGTACTTATTTGATTGTTATTTGTCAAAAAAACTTGTAGTATGAATGTATAATTTTGTAGTTCTTATAGTTTGTTTTAGATTTTGTCAAATAGTATTTGTTTGTAAATTGTTGAAACTTTGTTTGAATTACACCAAATTAGATGTGTTGTGATAAAATAAATAATAGCTTGTTTAACGGGTCCATTTTAATTTTTATCAATTCTATTGCGAAGTTGTGATTTCCGTAAATTTATATATGTATAAATTTTTATGGACGTTGATAATTGATAATGAATATTTAACATAAGTGTTTTTTTTTGTTGAATAATGTCGGGGCAAACCAATATTTTTGCAAATGTATTTACGTAACATAATTAATTAATACATGTTGTCGTCATAATTTTATAGAGGTTCGATAGAAGTCATGGATGATCGTTCATGGATGTATCGGGACTCACCCCAAGGATTGCGAAGGATGGATTATTATAACGGGGTTCAGGATTTTATTAATTTCTATTCCGAGAAATTTTACTGATGGCGGTATTAGGTGTCCATGCAGGAAGTGTAAAAATAAAAGTTTCTGCATCAAGATGTTGTAACGATGCATCTTCTAACCAAAGGGTTCACGGAGGATTACCTGTGTTGGTATGCACACGGAGAACTATTTGTTCCTAATCAGAGCATGGTAGAAAGGGGGGTTGGGTCAACTTCTAGTGCTAACAACGTGCATGAAGTTGGAAATGACAACAGTAATCCTTACAGGAATATGGTTATGGATGCAATGAGAATGAATCAAGGTAATGTCAGTGAATGTCCAATTGTAGAAGAAGAACCTAATGCAGATGCAGCAAGGTTTTTTGATCTGTTGAAATATTCTGACGAACCATTATGGGATGGCTGCACAAACGACAGTAAATTATCGGTCGTAGCACAAGTGTTCACCATCAAGTCAGATCACGGGTTGAGTGAGGCCGGTTATGACAAGATTATCGAATGGGCGATAAGCATTTTACCTGAAGGGAACAGGCTGAAAGAGAACTTCTATGCTGCAAAGTCCATGATGAAACCCTTCGGTTTAGGATACCAAAAAATTGACATGTGCCCTAACTTCTACATGCTATACTACCTTGAAAATGCTGAGCTGACCGAGTGCATAACATGTGGGCATTACCGTTACAAACCCAGAACCGGCAGGGGAAAGACTCTCGTGGCATATAAAAAACTTAGATAATTCCCAATCACACCTAGACTGCAGAGGTTATTCATGTCACCAAGGACTGTTAAGCACATGACATGACACCAATCACATCATGCGGTTGATGGAGTGATGGTGCATCCTTCTGACGGCGAAGCATGGAAACACTTTAATAGTGTGCATCCTCACTTTTCAGCTGAATCAAGGAACGTGCGTCTTGGGTTGTGTATAGACTGATTCAACCCATTTGGGTCATTTACTGCTTATTCTTGTTGTCCAGTCATACTAACGGTTTATATATAACTTGCCACCGGGGATGTGTATGAGGTTGGAGTTCATATTTTTATCTATGGTCTACCAAGTCCGAGCAGTCCGGGCCGGAATATAGATGTTTGTCTTCGACCGTTGATTGATGAGTTGACGCAATTATAGTCATCTGGAGCTTTGAATTATGATATCTCGAGGAAACATAATGTTGTTATGAGAGTGGCTTTGATGTGGACTATCAACGATTTCCCAGCTTATGGAATGGTTTCTTGTTAGAGCACGCATGGAAAACTAGCATGTCCATACTGTATGAAGAACAACAAGGCATTCACGCTAACAAACGGGGGTAAAGCTTCTTTTTTTTACTGCCACCGTCGTTTCTTGCCACCGTATCACAGGTATAGAAAGAACAGGAAGGATTTCTTTGTTGGCAGAGTTGAAAATGATGTTGCACCCCCACATCTTTCTGGTGAAGAATTGCATGATGTTGTGTCAGAGTACGGTGACATTGTGTTTGGTCTCCAATCAGGTAAGCAGAAGTTTCCTGATTTTGGTCTAGCCTATAATTGGGTAAAGTGAAGTATCTTTTGGGAGCTTCCTTATTAGAAGACCAATTTTCTCTGCCATAACCTTGACGTCATGAACATTGAAAAGAACGTGTTTGAGAACATTTTCAACACCGTCATGGATGTGAAGGGGAAGACAAAGGACAACATCAAGGCTAGATTGGATTTAGCGTTGTTCTATAACCGTAAAAATATGGAGTTGGTTTGGGATGGGTCACGGGTCGCAAAACCAAGAGCAAGCTTCGTGTTAGAGAAAAACGCACAACTACTAGTCTAGAAATAGCTTAAGAGTTTGTGTTTTCTCGATGGACATGCCTCGAACATATCAAGGCTGGTTAATATAGAGGAATGCAGATTAATGGAATGAAGAGTCATAACTGCCACGTGTTTATGCAAACACTCATCCCATTAGCTTTTCGTGATTTGTTGCCAAAGGGGATATGGGATGCACTCACGGAGATCGTCATTTCTTCAGAGATATATGCTCCAACAAGTTGAATATTGATCACATTAAAAGGCTTGAAACGAATATCGTCAAGATAATATGCAAACTTGAGATGATATTTCCTCCATCATTTTTTGACTCAATGGAGCATCTACCCGTACATTTACCGTTTGAGGTAAAAGTTGGAGGACCGGTCCAATATAGATGGATGTATCCATTCGAGAGGTTAGATATTACAGTTTCTATGTAATTCATAATTAATTGTTTTTTCATTTTTTTTAATTGATAATTTTTGTTTAATTCTATATATGCAGGTACTTGTTCAATCTAAAAAAAAAAGATTAAGAATAAGGCGCATGTTAAGGCGTCAATCTGTTAGGCCTATATTGTTGAGGAGATCTCAACATTTATCTCATACTATTTTGAACCTCATTTGAGAACGAGGATCAACCGTGTTCCACGGCATGATGATGGTGGTGAAGTGCCTTCAAGTGAGAACTTGTCATTATTCTCGAATCCTGGATGACCCCCACCTAAAAATGCCATAAGGGGAAGATATTTGTCTGAAATAGAGTTCAGACAAGCACACAATTATGTCTTATTTAACTGTAATAAGCTGAAACCTTTTATTAAGTAAGTAGATGTTTTACTTAAACTTTGTCAAGAATGTACTATTTATATATTGTGATAGTTGGAACAACCTTATAGGCAACATCCACGATACTTACTGTCCAATAACTCACAACTGACCGAATCCCAAATCTTTCAATTACAAGATGAACAATTTGCCACGTGGTTTAGAACACATGTAAATCCTATCACAAACTCATTATCTCTTGCAAGGTAATTAATTGTACGTCAATATTATAGAATATCCGTTTATTGATTATTGTTGTATTTGATATACAAGGTTTATCAAATGGGAGGTAGTGCTGCTATTTCACCGTCTTTACTAAGCCTGGGCCCTGAAAGAAAAGTCAAGTGCTATAATGGGTATTTTGTCAATGGATATGTCTTTCATACTGAAGAATACGGGCATGGAAGAAAGACATACAACAGCGGTGTTTGTATTAAGGGATCGACTTCTAGTGAGTTTGAAGTCAACTACTATGGTAAATTAGAAGAGGTCATCAAATTGCAATATCATAGCGAGCAGAATAGAGTGTTTTTATTCAAATTCTATTGGTATGACACAATTGACAGAGGAATCAGAGTAGATCCTCATTATGGTCTCGTTGAAATCAACTCAAAAGCCAGACACCGTAATGTAAACGATGTCTTTGTTTTCGCAAAGCAATGCCTACAAGTTTATTACACATACAACTCTTCCTTTAGAAAGGACCGATCAAGAGTTGATTGGTTATCCATTTTAAAAACCAAACCCAGGGGTTGTGTCGAGGTTGTTCAGGATGAGAACGAAGACACAAGTGTGATAGATAAAGTCTTTCAAGCTAGTGAGTTGGTTGAACCATACCGAGTTGCTCCTTCGATTGACTTAGAAGAAAATTTGAATTTTTGTGTTTTCGATGATAGTCTTGTTGATGTTGACACAAAGGAGTTGAATGCTGTTTTGAGCTCTAGTGGACTAGAGAACGTTGATGAAGAAGATGATAACTATATTGAAGAGTGCGATGAAGCTGATAACAATTCAATTGAGGACGAAGATGAAAATTCTGACTAAATATGTTGTAAAGCCTTATTTTTATAATGTAATAATTTGGATGATATTTTGGAACATGAAATATTTATTTTATAATTGTTTGTGCGTGCTGTAAGTTTGCAATTCAAGCTTTTGTGCAGGAGGATAGACAGGCAATACAAACAAAACTTGCAAAAGCTTGACAGTTTTACTGACGGATAGACTGACGGCTTGGGACCCGTTGGTATTTTACCGAGAGTTGCAAAACAATTATAGCCCCTGCCACAATCACTGACGGATATCCCGATGCATTCACCAACAGATGGAGCACATTCCAACGTGTACGACCGTCAGACTGCTTGGTCGGTCGACAGAGTACTGACGGATTTTCCGACGGACGTGGCAAATCCAATGCGCCCGTGCTCTGACACATAGTTACCGACGGACGTCGAAAAATTTGGAGGGATTTTCAAAATTTTAGTGTGAATTTCAAAAAAATACCGACGGAATTTAAAGCCACCGCCAAAAAAATATTATTCTATTTTTCATCGGTAATTTCGTCGGTAAAACTACAGTATAAAACCGACCCCCCCTCCGCGGTTCATTTTTTCGCGGCTCCTCTAATTTCTTCTCTTCTCCTCCTCTCAGTACAAATCATTTGCGTTTTTCATTGTATTTTTATTGTTTTGATTGTAGTTTTCAACATATTAAAAGGTATATATTCTCCTTTCTTTATCTTTGTATTTGTTTTTACTTTTTTTTATTTTAATTATGATTATTTTTGTGGTGTTCTTTGTTTTGTGTATTATTTGTAGATAAAATCTTGAAATCAACACACTATTAAGGTAAATATTTTTCATTCCTAAAGTCTTTAGTTTTTTCTTTTTATTTGTTCAAATTATTTTATTGTTTGTATTGCCATAATAATTGAAAATTTTGTTAAATATGAATTGTTATTGTTTAATTTACCTTTAAAATGTTAATTGAAATAAATAATTAAATTTAATTAGTTTATCTTAATTTTATTATATTATTTCATGTTATGTTTTTTATTATTTTGATTAATTTTAATCGTTATTTATGAATTTGTATAGATGTTAGTTGAAAATATATAGATGTTGAATTTCTATAGATGTTAGGTTGTATAGAGTTGATTTTGCAATATTTGTATAATTATCAATATTTGTAAGTATGAAAACTGTGGGTAGTCTCTAATATAGGGGAGGTGCTGGCGAATTTGTTTTAAATAATTGAATTTAATTATTTAATTATTCATATAAATTTGTGTAGATGTGTTGAATGAAAATTTAATTATTTTATTGTTTGTATTGTAATAATTATTTGATAATTTAGTCTGTTTTAATTGTTATTGTTGAATTTTCTGTGGAAATGGTAATTGGAAATGAAGAATTAAATTTCATTGTTTTATCTCAATTTTATTCTATTTTTGATTGTTATGTTTTTTATTATTTCCATTAATTTTAATTGTCATTTATTCATTTCTATAGATGTTAGTTGAAAATATATAGATATTGAATTTCTATAGATGTTAGGTTGTATCTAAGATTTTCCAATGGAGTCAATTGGTTTGTGGTTATTGTAAATATTTGCAGGTTTGAAAACTGTGGGTAGTCTCCAGTATAGCGGAGGTGCTGCCAAATTTTGTTTAAATAATCAAATTTAATTATGTAATTATTCGTATAAATTTGTGTAGATGTGTAGAATGACATTAACAGCACGTCGTCAACAGACGGTTGCAGCTAGTTCTTCTAGCAGCGAGGAGGACTTATCCTTAGGTACTGATCACGACGAGGCATCTGTGCCAACTTGTGATGCTGCCTCTTCTAGAGCGATTTCATAGCGCAGAGGCGGTGTGCCTTCATAGCAGGGTCAATTCACCCGCAAGTACCAGGCACAATGGAAGGATGACCTTTCAATGTCAATTTGTTTAGGTTTTAGTTTTTTTTATACTTATAACATAATTTATGAACAACTAAGTAATATTTTATTAATTTTATTTAATTTCAAGTTCACAAACATTGAGGTTGCCTGGACAATAACATCGGTGTTTAAATCGTCGATGGAGATTCCATTGTTTCAATGGAGTCAGGTTTCCAGAAATCATGAATGGAGACCTAATATCGATGCATGGTTTCGATGATTTCAGGTAGGTGTTAACTTTTAATTTCCAGCTTATTTTTAATAAATTATTTTTATAATTTTATATCTTGTACTATTTTTATTTTAAATGAATTATTTATATACACAGTATAGATTTAAGTGGGATAGCGCGAACAACAATATTGTGAGGAGGGTATGGGAGAATCACGCGACAACTAGGTAACACCAAAAATAATATTTATTTTTGTTTTATAATTTTATGATCTAAATTCTAATTATAATCACGAAGTAGGTTGCGTGATTTTTGGTATGACACAAAAAAATAAAAAAGATATGCGAGAGATAACGGTCTTGAAGGATGGGATGAGGTGGCTGTTTGGCGGGAATTCAATCTGCCATTCATCTCAGGGGATATATGGATGACATATATTGAGCACGTGATGTCTGAGCGGTTCTCACGATGCTCACGGTCCAGTGCCGACAACCGGAATCGGCAAATTCATGGTTCGGTGACCACCCACACCGGCGGCTCCGTCCCATTCAGTGCATATGCGAAGTAGATGATAAGATTAATTTAAATGAAATATATCGTTAATTAATTTTTTGTTTCTTATAAATATATTTAACTTGCAACGATTTTTTTCCTTACAGGCTACGTCTCTTGGACGTGAGCCGAGCCCAATGGAGCTGTTTGTAGAGACGCACGTGCGGAGTCAAGACCGCCAAAAAAGGGTGCAACAGCTCGTGGACAACCGTGCTTAACACTTCGTGGTATGTTCATTCAATCATTTATTTCGTAAGTTCTTATTTTCTTAAATTGAATATGATGATTTTTTAAATAAAAAAATCAGGAGACATATAATAGCCGGTTGAGGGAGAGATATGGGGATGATCCTTCGACCCATCCGGATTTCGATCTAGATTTATGGATGGAGGTAGAATCGTCTGGTGGACCCGATAAAAATCGGGTCTACAAGCTCTCCAACACTACGGCCGAAAACTTGTGGACGGCCCGTAGTGTCTCAATCGTTGGAAGCTCTCCATCAGTATCGAGCACTCAGTCTGAGGAGTTCATGGCCTTGAAACAACAATATGAACGACTCTCGACAGATTATGATCAGCTTTGTCAATTGGTGATGGACATTAGATCAAGGATGGGTGATGATACATGTGCAACCCTTTTTTGGTCGTACGGTCCCGGGATCAACCAGCCTCCTCCTCCTCATCCTCCTGCTCCAGCTCCACCGTTATTCTAGTTTAATTTTGTTGTTGAAACACATTAAATTTGTAATGAATATTTGGATGAATATTATTTTACATTATTTTTATATTTTTAATGTTTAATACAGTTTTATTTGGTTAATTATTTGGTTAATTAGTTTTTTTACTATTAAAATATTTTAAATAAATACCGACGGTCTTACAGATGGAATATATTCGTCGGTATTTTACCGAGAGTTGCAAAAAAATTACCACCCATGCCACAATCACCAACGGATATATTCTGTTGATCGTTACCGTCGTTATTAATGACGGACTATATCCGTCGGTATTTGATAGAGAGTTCTGAAATATTTACCGCCCATGCCACAATCACCGACGGTCATTCCGTCGATGATTACCGTTGAAAATACAGACGGAATTATTTCGTCAGTAAAGTTCTCGCGGGAATTATTTTTTTTGGCGTGCTTAGCCGTCTGTAAGACCATCGGTGTTTGGTTTTTTTTATTTCCGATAAAATTAGCGACGGAACGGGAAATTACCGACAATCAATATTCCGACAGACGTATTCCGTCGGTAAAACTTTTACCGACGACTTGCATGCCTTGCACCGACAGAATGAATGAATCCGTCGTTAAATAATATTGTTTAATGGTGTAGTGTTCGAAATACCAGATGGCTACAAAAATAATGATAAACCCACCAGAAGAGACCTTAAAATTGCACTAAAAAGTTGGCCCTTGGTTCCGTGAGGGTTTCGCACAGAACACCACCAGCAATGTGTTTGTTTCCAGGGATGATGAAGATGTAGGGATTTTTGGATCTCCAACTAAAAAAACTATCCTCTCTTGGGCAGTCATGTTGGGGATGAAGTTTGATGTTCTCAGATCAGAGTCCGAAATTTCCCTTTCAATTCCGAGAAAAAACAAGGTGGTGTTGCAGAACAAACGACTGGTTCTACAGTTCACATACAGTGGAAAGGAGAAACTGAGGTGGTGGTTCTTGCCTCTTGTACCAGATATCTTGATTCAAATGGTTCACTGCAATCCATTGATAAAGATATGGATTTTTCAAGGCCTCTATTGATGACATGGCTTCTTGTAGCTTGCGCTGTGTTACTATTGCATCTAAACCATATAAATCGGACAAAGTTCCAGTTGATGAACAACAACTAACTCAATGGGTGATTCCTCAAGTTGATCTTGTCTTGCATGTAATTATTGGCATAAAGGGCCCATGTTGTCCAGAAGTGAGAGATGTTGTTCGAGTGTGCCAAAATGTTGGTGTTTAGGTACATGTTGAATCCTATATAAACAGATTGTGTGGAACAAAACGTAAAGAAAGACAAGTTGTGTGGAAGATTGAATTTTATTGATTGCATAACTCTCTTAAATAGTGTTTTTGTTTTAAAGAAAAACAATCAAATCTACTGATTACATAAAAAAACTTCTAATTAAGAACAAAAAATAGAAAATAATAATAGACTTGATCTTCAAGTAAAATCTTCTAGCTAATCTTCTCCTCAGCAACTTTCCTGATCTTTTGCAGCTTTTAAGACATTCTTTCAACACTCCTCCTTGTCTTAACATAAGTAGACACTTAACTTGCTTCTTAATTCTTCAAATTTTTTTTTTGAAAAAGCTTTAGTTAATACATCTGCAATTTGGTCATTAGTTTTGCAATAAAGCAGAATAACTTCACCTTCTTTCTTTTCTGGACTTCTCTTAAAAAATACAACTTAATTTTAAAGTGCTTAGTCCTACCATGAAAAACATGATTATTTGCAATAGAAATTGCAGCCTGGTTCTCAACATAAATATGTGTTGTCTGAAGTTGATCCATAAGTAAATCTACAAGTATTTTTCTAATCCAGATTGCTTGATTTACAGCAACAATAGCTGCTACATATTTAGTCTCAACTGTGCTTTGAGCAACAACATCTTGCTTTCTTGAATACCAAGAGAACATTCCTGATTAAAAGCTGAAACAATACAATAGCCTGTTTTCATATCATCCACGGATCCTGCCCAGTCACTGTCAGAATAGCCATGAAGCATAAAATTTTGAAGATGAGAAAATTTTATACCATAGTTCACAGTAGCCTTGATATATCTTACAATACTTTTGGCAGCTTGAAAATGTTTCTTATAACACAATACATGAATCATGAGAGCAAACTTACTGCAAAAGTAATATCAAGTCTTGTGTTATAAGATACATCAAACACTCAATTAAGCTCTTATACCGACCTTCATCAACTTTGTCTGCTCCATCATCCTTGTTGAATTTCTCCTTCAGATTCATAGGAGTGCATGTGCTTTTGCAGTTCTTCATGAGAAACTTTTATTCCATTATAGCTTTGCTTCACCTTCATTCCTAGAAAATAGGACATCAAACCAAGATTTGTCATCTCAAATACTTTGAGCATTTCAGCCTTGAACTCTTCTATCAATTTCTCATCACTTTCTGTGACAAAAAAATCATCAACATAAACATATACAATAATTAAATTTGCATTTGTTTCTTTTACATATAATGTGGCCTCACTTGGCTTTCACTTGAACTTTTAACAAAGCCAAGTTTATGAAGATATTCATCAATTTTGTTATATCATGCCCTGAGAGCCTATTTAAGACCATATAATGTCTTCTTTAACAAGTAGACCTTCTCATCTTGCCCCTTGGCTTCAAAATCTTTTGGTTGTTTTATAAAAATCTTCTCATGCAGATAACCATTCAAAAATACAGATTTTACATCTAACTGATAAACTGTCCAACCCTTTTATGTTAATAGTACAAGTAACATTCTGATTGTATCATGTCATGCTACAGTGCAAATTTTTCTGAGAAGTCCACTCCAAACACTTGAGCATAACCCTTCACAGCTAATCTAGCCTTATATCTATTTATAGAATCATCTGCATTAAGTTTGGTTCTATAAACCCACTTGACTCTTATAGTCTTTTTTCTATAAAGGTTTGTCCACCAACACCCAGGTATCAATCTTTCTAAGATTTTCTTTCATTGCTTTAATTCATTCATTATTCTTTACTACCTCTTCAAACTCTACAAGCTCACAAATAGCAATGTTACTTCTTTCATAAACATCATATAAAGATCTTGTACCTCTGACTGGCTCATCAATATTGTCATTAACAACTTTCCAAATTGATGATTCTTGTTTCTCTTTTGGTTCCTCCCATTTCTATTGTTTGTCTTCCATAAAGTTAACATATTTGCTTACCAGAATTTTCCCATTTTGTGGTTGGAAAATTCTATAGGTTTTGGATGGACTGTTGTATCCAATGAATACTTTTAGTTTAGCCTTTCTATCAAGCTTGTCTATTTTAACTTGTGACACATAAGTAAAACACAGGCAACCAAAAGTTTTAAAATGTTGCAGGTCTGGTTTATATCCAAATCGAGCTTCAAATGGGGTTCTTTTCTGTAAAGCACTGGTTGACATCCTGTTTAACAAATATATTATTGTGTTTGCAGCCTTAGCCCACAATTTCTTTGGCATCTCCTTTTCATGCAAAATGCATCTAGTATTCTCCATGATACTCCTGTGTTTTCTTTCACTAACACCATTCTGTTGTGGTGTATATGGTGTTGTAAGTTGGTCTTCAATGCCAGATTCATCATAGAATTGTTAAAATCTACCATTAATATTATTTTTTCTCATTGTCAGACCTTATAGTCTATATCCTACAGTCACTTTAACTTTCCACCCATGTTTTATTCTTCCAAAATACATTAGCAACCTTGTATTTTAGTTTAAAAAAATAAATTCAACAAAATCTGGAATAATCATCTATAAAGATTATATAGTATCTACTATCATTTAGTGAAGTTGTTCTTTGAGAACCTCCAACATCTCTGTGCACTAGTTAAAGTTTATGTGTTACTTTCCATGCACTTTGAGGAAAAGGTTTTCTAGCCTGCTTTCTAAATTAACAAGCTGCACAATTTGTTAATCCATTCTTCAGCCGTGAAACATCTCTTACAAGATTATGTCTATGCATGTACATAAGTCCAGCATGATGAAAATGCCCAAGCTTTCTATGCCACAATTCTTCATTGTTTATATTTATGGCGAAAGCATTCTGCTCCTTCTCCGCAAGGTTTAGAGCAAAATCTTTTGCTCTCATTTTTACCTTGAATACATTTTGCCTTTATTATTTTTTATCAAACACCATTTGTTTTTAAATATAACTTTGAAACCTTTTTTATAAGTTGTTTACCACTCAGCAAATTTTAATCAATATCAGCCACATATAAAACATCATAAATGTATTTCAAACCTGAGAGGCTTTCTATAGTAACAATTCCTTTGCCACTGAAATATAATCACCATTTTCAATTTTTAACTTTGGAAATAGTGGTTTTGTCAAGCTTCTTGAACAGCTGTTGCTTGTTGCAAAGCATGTTGCAACAGTACATATGGTAACTGGTGCCCGTCCGTACGAACCAGCCCCTCACACACAAGCCATCTTAGACAGGAGGATGGTGAAACGAAGAAATCAAGCTGCCACTCGAAGGGTCTCTCTCCATCATATGCTTTTTGGGAGTTCACTGATGACCTTTGTCTAAGGTTTCCACAATTCTCCCTCGAGGACAAGGTCGATTTGAAGGGGAAGGGGTTTGAATTTTGGAGAAGAAGAAACAAACCATAGGGAGACAGAGGGATATTAGTCTTGAATTAATATGACCGTTTCTGAACAGCTATTAGTTACACACCACACAATGTTTTATTTGGTTTTATTTTCGTTCACATAATATTAGCACTCTTGATATATAGTCTGTAACAGAATAGACAAAGGGGATAATGAGAAAATGATGAATTAGCAGACTCTATGATCTCTCTCTCTCTCTCTTCTATTCTTCACTAATATGTAAACGCCATTACTGGATCTTGGCTATCAGCCATGTCCACCACTAAAGCCCCTCTGGGTATTATCCAGACTTGCTACACTTTGTTGATGCATTCGCGATACGCTCCTGAATGGTCTCTGTGTTCGCAGATGTGATTTTGAACCCATAATTAGCCAAGCTCCATTAAAGGAATTGCATGGACTTGTGCTGGCTAAGGTGTAACTAGAACATGTGGATTACTCATTCTACTAAGATTTTCAAATATACTTTTTGTTTATAAACTTAAAGTTCATTTCATTGTTCACGAAGAGGAGCGAGTATCGAAATTCCAAGTCCAAGAAGTCGTCTAAAGCGCAAGCACAATGCAGTAATGACCAGTAAAAAGAATGGGACTTTCAGTGCTTTTTGCAATAGTTGTGGGCTGATCTGCACCCCTTAAAATGTTCAAAAGACAGGTCTTTCTTTAGAGAAGAAATCAAGACTGGTGAGGATTGTGAGATTCTCTAGGCTACGTTCATGAACCTGCATGCTTTGCTGTCTATGGATGAGCCAAAAGTGATTTCCACAGCTCCTGCAAATTTTACTGCCAGGTAAAATATTGCTGGAGAAGAATATTTCCTGAGGTAGGCTACATGAAGTAGCCTTTTCCATCATTAGTCCCCTGTAATTCGAGGTATGACCAACGTTTTTTTTGGGACAAACACGAAGTTTCTTATCTATAGGGTTTTTTTTTAGTATGAATCAATTACTGCAAGGATTTAATTAATGGTGCCTGCAGGCCAGTACTTTTTTATACTCCAACTGGTACTGATTGATTCTTGGAAAATACTAGAGGAAGTTAGGAAGGCAGTTTTCACTGATTGGGCATAGGATAAGTACCTGGATATGCTTTCCAATTTCTTTATTCAAAGAAAGTTCATTTTCATTGCATTTTTTGTCGCTAATATGGTGAATTTTAGAGGAAGTTGTATATAGAGAAAAGAGTTTGAAATAAAAACTCTTCAAAAATTCGCTAATTTTAGCTCTGAATAACTTGATCTGATGATGGTGTATGCTATTGTAATTTTGAAGAAATCATCTAAAGATTTTAAACTAAGAAAGAGAGCAAGTACTTGATAATGCCAGGCTACATGTTACGAAGGCAAGATGCCAGACAACAGAGGCAAACACGCAAATCAATCTCTACCTCGAAGACATGTTGTGATGGTTGTAAAATAAACCACCTAAGCCTTGATCCATTCAATAAATCTCTTGAAATTTTGATAAGAACTACCACCTTCTTTGATACTATTCATGACAGTTTCCTTGAGTTCCAATGATGTTGCTTTAAACTCTTCATTACTCAACAGTTGCTCCACCCTGTTCTTGATTTCTCCTCTTGTTATTATCCCATGTTCATCCTTGTTAAATCCTAATCCAACCTTCCAAATATCGCAAATGTAGCTTTGATTAAAGAACTGGTCAGCAAAGTAAGGCCAGCACAGGAAAGGTACTCCATTGCATACACCTTCAATGACAGAGTTCCATCCACAGTGACTCACAAAACAAGCAACAGAAGGGTGTGCCAGCACATTTTGTTGTGGTGCCCAAGTCACTATCTTACCCTGAGGGCTCACTCTGTCTTTAAATTCTTGTAAAAAAGCATTAGGTGTTCCATTGGTTATATCTGGCCTTGAAACCCACAAGAATGGTCTATTAGTCAGATCCAATCCCAGAGCCAATTCTTGGAACTGAGTAGGGCTTAGAACAGTTGAACTTCCAAAAGCAAGATAGATGACTGATTGTGGTGGCTGCTGATCTAGCCATTCCAAACATGTTGAGTCCTCTTGCCAGAAGCTTCCTACTGAATCTCCAAGTCTGTTGCTAGCTACAAGTGGTCCTATTGGAATGATGTGTGGAGACAAGTTGAATGCTCCAGGCTCAAGTTCATAAGCTGAGTTGCATAGCAGCCATTCTGTTAGCTTCATGGATTGGATGTTCTTAACCATTAGTGCAAAAAATAATTTCTGGGAATTCATGTTGCCAAGACAAGCCCATACGAGTTGTGCTGTGTTTATTGCAGGCATGGTTGGTGAGAGCATAATTGTCTGCATTTTCACGGGGGTTCCTGCGAAGAAAAACTCAATCATGATGCCAATTTCATGCTTCTCTCATCCATACAGCTAAAAATCAAGCAAATAATTGACTATTTGACTTAGTGAATTATCTTAGAGTTTAAAATAGCATGCCTTTTCTGTTACTTTCTTAGCATGGAGCTCTCTATCCTAAAAAAAAGCGAGGGAAGCTTCAAGTGTTACTGTTGATAAAATTGGATAGAACATCTCATCGGGACAGACAAAAAATGGTGATAGAAAGAACTGACCTTCCTTGTCTATGATTCCGTCTTCAATCAGTTTTGGGATGCTGAATCCCTGGACTAACATTGCAGCTGCAGCAGAACAAAAGGCAGCTCGCTTGATCCCCTTCTTCTCTGCAAGTTCCAAGGCCCATCCAATAGTCTGATCAGCAAGGATGCAACTGATCTTGTCACTGTCCGATGCATTAATACTTTCTATTAACTCCTCTATTTTTCCTGGCATAAGCGTCAGGAACGTTTCAGATCTTTTCCCTGGCTTAAACCTATCCTCCCCAGATTCCAGACCATCAGAAAACGAGACTAGATGTATCAAATCTTCTGTATCACCTTTCACTTTCAAACCCGATGCATTCCTGATACGCTCTTCATTGTGTTGTGTGTTTACAAATGTGATTTTGAACCCATAACTAGCCAAGCAGTGTGAAAGCTCCAGTAAAGGAATTATATGGCCTTGCTCTGGATAAGGTATAACTAGGATATGTGGATTGCCCATTCTAGTTTATAGCTCTTTTGTCACTGCTTAAAGTGATTTTGAACTTGGAATTTCATGCCATTCTTCAGGGGCCTGGAAAGAACAGGCCAGTAAGTTGACACTTCTTCTTCTTCTTCTTCTTGTATATATCTTGTTTATTGGAATACATTACTATTCCCTCATCACCTCCCACTTAATGAGATGTTGATGTTTTGCTTTGTTTATATCAGATTAGTTTGGTGCGTTGTCTTTCCAAAATATTGATTAGCTTTCTCTATCACAGGTGGTCCTGATTCTTGCCTAAATACCTGTCCAAGGAGCTATTTAATACTGTCTAGGATTTATCATTTTGCATTTGCCATTTAATTTAATGTCACCTCACTGCAAATATATATATATATGTATCTGTGTCTGTCAGGATTGACAACGAAATCCTCTGCATTATTTTGCATTCTACATGAATTATTGCACCTACGTATATTTATCATTTTGCATTAACTAAACAGGGATGACAGTAATGGAAAATTAAACAGCTAGCATGAGCGTTGCATCTGTAATACCCATGTCAACAAACATAATGTTAAATTAAGGAGAATTCATCAGACCTTCAATGGATAGAAGCTTCTCATCTGATGAAAGCTGAGTAATAAAGCAGATTATCACTGCCAAGAGTGACTTAGGGCTTCTTCTTATATCATTCTCTTAAGATTTTTCTAGAGCTTATTGCACAGCCTTCATGATTTTTCGTGCCAAGATTGTAACTAAACCTCCTTAGAAGTTCACTTGTATATCCATTTCCAGTCCTAGCGGCCTCCTTGATTATAAGTTGTGTACCTTTATTTCCTTCATTGATAATCCAGATGTAGCATTACATATTTTCTTCATGTTGGGGTTCTCGAAATATATTCATAGAGCAGAAACAGTAAATTTGATTAATATTCATTCACTTTGGCCAAGAATTTCACAATTAATACTATTTGAAAACTGATGGAACATTTTTCTTAATTCATCTAGGGTATAAAATCCTCTTTTGATTATTTAAATATCTTTATATAATTTATGTTATACTCAATATTTGCTCGTTTGTTACTCTTGATTAGGACAATGTGTGGTCAAAATTAAAGAATAACACTTCTTATATAAAATAACTTAGTAATCTCAAGTCTAGGATCACTTACACAACTATCACGGGAGTTTTTCCATAGATATGGGTAATCCCTCCATATAAAATTTTTTCATGAGTCAGTTCAGTGTACATGTCATCTGATAAGCACCTGCATTTTAGTTTTAGGTATGCTTCGTACCTCAGTTTATGAGAGCTGCTATTTTCTTTCATAAAAGACAGAACATAATATGCATCGGTCTCAACAATTTTAATTAATATCTAATCTTAAGAGAACATTGACCGAAACATTTAGGAACAACACTTTGATGCAATAGAAATTTCACAATTATAATAATTTTATAATTTTTTGTGCAAAATATTTTTGTTCCATAAACTTTATTTTTTCTTTAAATTTATTAATCAAATATAATTAAATATTAAAAAAAATTATTAATAATAAAAATATTTTAAATTAATAAAAATAATGCTACTTGTAACAATCAATTGATTATAGAATATAATGACTAATAATTCAATGTACTCGGCAACTTATTCTCCCTACAAGAACAAACAAACAATCTTCCGCGATGCTTTTTTGTTCTTTTTCGTTCGAGCTTTATGTTCGTTCTGTCATCCTCGTGAGTATTTCTTTAGTACAAGACACTCTTTATTAAAAATGGGATAACTTTTGATTTAATCATGAGGTTGGGGTTAAAATTTGCTAAATCACTAGCTGTTTTGATGTCCAAATTGAGATTGGAAACTATTGTTTTAGAATTTTATTTATTTATTTTCTTTGTTGTTCTTATATTTTTCATTTAGAGGACCACGAGTCTGACAATAATGGTAGAGCTAGTCTCGGAGAAGCAAAGACAAAAGAGCCTGTTTTTTGTTTTTGTAGCTTTCCAACCACAGAAGAGCTTTGGAATTTGCGAGCTCTGCAAAATTCAACCTGCGTGCTCTGCAAAACGTTTTTTGGGAGGAACCAAAATTTAACCTTTTTTTTTCCCAGTCAACAACCAAGATTTTATCCTACTAAAGCATCTACTGAACAAAAATCTTGTAAGATTACAACGGGAAGCCATTGTAGATGACAACAGGGCTCCCACTGCGCACACTCGTCAGAGGGCCTTGAACAAAATAGACTTTAAGCTCCGATCTGCTCCTTCACTTGAGAAATAGTCATATGGCGCCATCGAACTGCCACCTCAAGAATCGGTAACAGAGAGTGCTAAGATGAAAATGTTTCTCTTAGAATAATCCATCCTCTTATGGCTTCCATAACTCAACCCTTTAAGAAAAGACATATTCTCAAGTTTGTAGTGGCTTAAAAACATCCAGTCACTCGCATAAACAAATTGTAACACAGCAGTTGAGGACAATTTAAAGAAATGAACTAATTTTCACACCGATTGCAGACAAAGAAAGGGAGAGGAAACAGATTCTACAGGTGGGTTGGGGGAGTAGAAATTTAAACTGAAGTTGATAACAGGATGACAGATAAACAAATAATAATCACAACTCTCACCTCATTGCACAGAAATTCCAGAGGAAATGCAGAGCTTCGAGTCTACCCCACCACTGATCACACTATCGCCTTTCCACCAGTCAGCACATAACACCTGAATTGCGGCACATCACCACATAAAGATGAGAATTTCTTTAATCTGTTTCAATGGGGAAGGCTTAAATAAATGAAATAGATGGCATTATACCTTGTCCTCGTGGGAATCAATAATAACCAGAGGCCACTGCAGCAGAAAAATACACAGTTTAACACTTCATATAGAAGATGAAGCGGATCAGTACACACAAGTCAGTCTTTTTTATTATTTCCAGGTTTCAGAAAAGTTTGATCATAAATTGTGGAAGTGAAGAGAATACAATACCGCAGTTCTTAGATCCCACAACATGACTTTCCCATCATAAAATGCAGAAAGTAGATGAAACAACGATTTAGTATGCCACTTGCATGCCGAAATCCAAGAATTATGTGAAGAGAACTGATAAATTGGAGCAGAAGTTCCTACAAGAGTAGTAGGATGCAAATTAGACAGACACGGGGGTTGGGGTGGGGAGGTGAGTACTTATCTCATAACGCACCTGGTTTTCTTAGCTCTCAAAAGCTTTTAAAACAAAGTGAGACAACCATAGTTATGTGGAGATCAAAAGGAATATGAGTAGAAAACGTGCATCACCTCCAACTGAGATTCCTCAGCATTGCTTTTCACTTTTCTCTTCTTAATGGACACTAAATCACCTTCTGTATCAGACAGATTTGTTCGCCATAAATTGATTGTACAATATTATCAATAATAACCAGAGAACACAATCAGCACCTGTGTATTATCACCATAAAGCTAATCAATTAGCAGATTGCAGAATTGGCGATAAAAACATGAGGAAATAAAGGAACATGTCTCAGCAGACACCAAAGCAAAGGGTAGAATATAAAACACACATAATTCTAGAAACCATGACAAAATGTATTTTATGTCATCACTGATATAGAGGATTCAAGCCAGATGAGTCATAATTCCAGTAAAACATCTTGCACTTGTACCTCTAGGCTGAAGCAGTCTTTGACAGTATACTGCATTTAAAATGATCATACATTATCTTTTTATAACTGCTTTAGGCAGAGTTAATTATTAGAAAGACACGGATGTGTTTGGTATTGTGGTAACTTTTGTGGTTGTGGTTTGAAAAAAGTTGTTTTGAAAAAAGTATTTTTAGTTGAGGTTGGTTTGGAAAAATACATGTTTGGTTAAAATTGTGGTTGAAATTAAGGTTGAACAAAAAGTAGTTTAATGTGTGTGGTTAAGAATGCTTTTCAAATTGAGGTTATAAAATGACTAAAAAAGATATATATTAATATTGATGGTTTTTAATTGAAATATTGTAGATTTAACTACTGCTATTACATCATGAAATAAACAATACTTTATATAAAATATTTTTTATTGTTCCATTAAACTATTTGCAATTCCATCACATACGAAATCCATCTGACAAGGACTACAGTTTCCATGGCTTCCTAGGCGTACAACAACATCAGGTAAAATATCATCAGGAACAAAATTAAGATTGCGATCAAATTCTGCAAATGTTACATCATCATGCGATCTCCTTTTAATATAATTATGAAGTGTTGTTGAAAATGTTAAACACTAATTTTACAAATAAAACACAATATCCGAGAAATTTTTTTGGATTTTTTTTTATTTTACTGGGTCGAACTCGGTCCAATGCATTTAGATTTTAGCCGGACCCGGTCCGGCTATAAACAATGGAGACGCTCTCCAATGTTCACGTGAATAGTGGAGAATGCAGAAGACAAAGGAGAAGGAGATAGAGAAGGGGAAGGGGAAGGGGAAGGGGAAGAGGAAGAGTAGTGGCTGGCGGTGGAAACGGCGGAGGCCAGTTGTGCGCTGCTCTCCACTGTTCACATGCAACGTGAACAGTGGAGAATGCAGAAGACGGAGGAGAAGGAGAAGGGGAAGGGGAAGGGGAAGAGGAAGAGCAGTGGCTGGCGGTGGAAACGGCGGAGGCCAGTTGTGCGCTGCTCTCGACTGTTCACATGCAACGTGAACAGTGGAGAATGCAGAGACGGAGGAGAAGGGGAAGGGGAAGGGGAAGAGGAAGAGCAGTGGCTGGCGGTGGAAACGGCGGAGGCCAGTTGTGCGCTGCTCTCCACTGTTCACATGCAACGTGAACAGTGGAGAATGCAGAGACAGAGGAGAAGGGGAAGGGGAAGGGGAAGAGGAAGAGCAGTGGCTGGCGGTGGAAACGGCGGAGGCCAGTTGTGCGTTGCTCTCCACTGTTCACATGCAACGTGAACAGTGGAGAATGCAGAAGACGGAGGAGAAGGGGAAGGGGAAGGGGAAGGGGAAGAGGAGTGGCTGGCGGTGGAAACGGCGGAGGCCAGTTGTGCGTTGCTCTCCACTGTTCACATATAACGTGAACAGTGGAGAATGCAGAAGACGGAGGAGAAGGAGAAGGGGAAGAGGAAGAGGAAGAGCAGTGGCTGGCGATGGAAACGGCAGAGGCCGGTGGTGAGAGGGAGTTGCTCTCCACTGTTCACTATTTACTGCTCTATTTATGCTCGTCTTCTTGCGGCCTCTATTTATAACACAGTTTGCAACTCAACACAAAAGGCAGCTTGAAGTTGTTTTTTGTTATCTTGTGGTTTAAACGCAAATGGTAATGGGTCCCACAAATAGAAAATTGTGTTTAGACCGTAACCAAACACATGATAACTACGTTTTTTTGTAAACACAGCCACAGTGTCAAACACACACCTAAAATGATAAATAGACCAATGAAAAGACTATTTTACCACTGCAAGATAATATTGTGTGATTTTTTGTTAAGATTAAAATCATTAATTAAATATTACAATTCATGGTAAATCAAGATATATATATATTACTTTTCCCACATGTGTTAGGTTTTTGTAATCTACTTATTTCTATACCAGCCATTTTAGCAAATGGGCGTAGCTTCTTTCTCATACCAAAGAAAACATGAATTTTTGAAATTCATATGCTAGCTAACAATTTGCCAATTTGTCACCCATTTTGAAATATCAATTTGCTTCATCTTAAACTTTTTAAAAGTAAGGATTAAAATTTTACTCACATTCAAACTGAAAATTTTACTTACTTTTTTAAAATGTGTTGGGCAAAATGATATCTTTTTATATTTTATGTTTTTGATGTTAGTATATTAAAATCATTCAAAAATACATAAAAAACCATTAACTCAAGTAAAAAGCATACTTATATAATGGGGAAAACAAATATTCATCAAGAATATAGAAAAAAAAAAGGAAAAAAAGTAAAATCTCCAGCCAATAATGTATTGTTTGTATTGGCTACAATTTGCAGCTTATATCATCCACAGTAGCATTAAATTGAATTTGTAGGCCGTAGAATTATGATACTTTGAAACAAGTTTGAATGGTTCCTTCTAATTGTCTACTTTCCTTTAGCTTTTATTTCGAATTTTTCTCTACCCAAATTAAGTAAGAACCAATGATTACCAATAATTCCGACACAATAATTACTTGTAAGCTATCAGAACAAAAAACAAAAACAAAAAAAGTCGAAAGTTTCATAAATTACAGCGGAAATGCCCTTGGCAAGCACAAACTGTTCAAGTGGCAAGCGAACCAGTTCTCCGTCAATTACAAAATCGAAAGGCTGCGGTTCGATCCCATTCATCATCTCCTGCCCAGAATCACAGAAAAATTAACAATACAGAAATTGGTTTTAATTGAAAATAAGGCTAAAATCACGCACTAGCTTTGAGAAGGGTATTGACGATGGTGGAGAGACCATAACGGGTGACATTAGCCGGGATAGCAACTGAAGTATTTGGGACTTTGTAGGGTGGCTTCAGTTTTGTTATAAATCGTGCTTGAACTCGCCTTTCTGCTACATCACCGTCCATGTCCATGTCCATGTCTTCTACAATCGCGCGCGCGCAGAGACTAGAGAGATCAAGTGAAGTGAATGGAAAGGCTAGGGTTTCAGAGAAGACTTTCCGGTTAATCCGCACTTTGCCATGGATTATAATTTTTTTAAAAAAAAATATTGATTATACAAATTGTTTTAATGTGTTTTTTAGATAAAAAAAAAATCAAACTATAAATTAAAAAGCTTAAATAAACAAGATCAAGATATTAAATAATATATTATAAAACTATGCTTGAAAATAGAATATATAAGAACAATGAAGATTAGGAGATGAAGAGAGATCACTTTTATTTCATATGAATTTGTAGTTATATGTATATATAATATTCTCTCAACAATGCTTCTATTTATAGGAGCATAAGATTATAAGAAGATGAAGATTCATATGAACTTGGAGAGATTCAAATGAACTTGATGATGATAAATAAACATAATAATGGAGTGTAGGAATGCAACTAGACATCCATATACAATGTATGATTTTATAACATTCCCCCTTAGATGTCTATTGTATAGCCTTACACATTGAAAACTGCCTCATTAAAAACCTTGTCAGGAAAACCCAATGAGACAAAACCTAAACCAAGGAAAAAAGAGTGTGGTGCATATTAACTACCCCTCATGAATATATCATCTCAAATCTTTAAGTTGTTTCATTCCAATATTGCGCCGCAATCCTTCAAACATTGTGGTTGGTAATTGTTTAGTGAACAAATCTGCTAGATTATCTTTCAAGCAAATTTGTTGAACATCAATGTCATCACACTTTTCAAAGTCATGTGTGAAGAAGAATTTTGGTGAGATGTGCGTTGACCTATCTCCTTTGATGTATCCCCCCTTTAATTAAGCTATGTATGTAGTATTGTCTTCATACAATATGATTGAAGTTCCTCTGCTGGAGGATAAACCACATGTTCCATGAATATATTGAGTCATTGATCTCAGCCACACACACTCACGACCGGCTTCATGGATTGCAAGTATTTCAGCATGATTAGATGAAGTGGCAACTAATATTTGCTTGGTAGATCTCCACACATAAAGACATAACCTGTTTGAGATTGACCTTTATGTGGATCAGATAAAAATCTTGCATCAGCATGCCCAACTCATTCATTATTAGCATCATTTGAATAAAATAAACTCATATTCGTATTTCCTTATAAATAATGAAAAATGTGTTTAATTTCATTCTAATGTCTCCAGGTGGAAGAAGAACTATATCTTGCTAGCAAGTTCACAGAGAATGTTATATCAGGTCGCGTATTATTAGCAAGATACATTAGCACACCGATTGTACTGCGGTATGGTACTTCAAGACTAAGTAATTCTTTGTTATCCTTATGAGGTCTAAAAGGGTCCTTTTTCACATCAAGTGACCGAACAACAATTGGTGTACTCAATGGGTGTGCTTTATCCATATAAAATGTTTTAAAGACCTTCTCTGTGTAAGTTGACTGATGAATGAGAATTTCATCTGCTAAATACTCAATCTACAGGCCGGAAAAAAAATTTATTTTTCCCAAATATTTCATCTCAAACTCTTTCTTTAAATAATTTATTATCTTTGGTATCTCTTCATGAGTTCCAATAATATTTAAATCATCAACATACACAGTAATAATAACGAAATTTGATTCTGACTTCTTTATAAAAACGCATGGGCATATAGGATTATTATTATACCCTTCTCTCAATAAATATTCACTAAGATAATTATACCACATGCGTCCTAATTGCTTTAACCCATATAAGGACCTTTGTAACTTGATTGAGTAAACTTTTTGAGGATTTGAATTATATGCTTCGGGCATTTGAAATCTTTCAGGGATTTTTATATAAACATCATTATCAACTGACATATATAAATAGGTTGTGACTACATCCATCAAACACATATCTAGCATTTCATAAGTTGTCGGGCTAATGAGATACTGAAATATAATTACATCTACTATAGGAGAATATGTTTCATCATAATCAATGTCAAGTCTTGGTAAAAGTCCTTGTGCCATAAGTCGTGCTTTATATCTTACACCTTTACGTGTCTAGACTACAGATCCAAAAACTTCACGTTTTGCAAGTGAATTTAATTTTATCTAGATTGCTTCTTTTCATTTTGGCCAATCATTTCTGCGTTGACATTTTTCGACAGATTTAGGCTCAAGATCCTCATTTTTATCAAATGATATATTATATGAAAAAATATTGTCAATAATTATTTCATTTCGGTTCCATCTTTTCTTTGTAGAGACATAACTTATCGAGATCTCCTTATTTTTACTGTTTTCAAGTACCTGAACCTTTTCTGGGGTTTTATGATTAGTTATGTCTATCTCCTCATTTTCTTTTTCAATAATGCCAATTTGATTATTTACTCCTTTTCTTTTCTGAGGATTTTTGTCTTTTCAACCAATTGGTCTACCATGCTTCTAGTATGTCGTAGACTCATTTGCTATAATGTAAGTAGAATGTTCTGTTGGGACTTCAATCCGGATTGGCGCATTTACAACTGATATATGAGATTTGGTTACTCTTTTTGAGTTAGTGAATGCATTTGATAGCTGATTTGCAATGTCTTGCAAAAGAAGTATCTTTTGAACTTTTTGTTCATATTGTTTTGTATGAGGATCAAAATCCAATAATGACAATGCATTCCATGTAATATCTTTATCCAGCTGTTAATTTCTCCCCCTAATGCTGGAAACATAGTCTAATCAAAATAACAATCGACAAATCGTGTTGTAAATGAATCACTTGTTAAGGGCTCAAGATATTTAATTATTGATAGGGAATCAAACCCAATATGTATTCCCAATCTTCTTTGAGGACCCATCTTTGTATGTTGTGGTGGATAAATTGGAACATAGACCGCACAATCAAATATTCTTAGATTGAAAATGTTTGGCTCATGACCGAAAACCAATTGTAATAGGGAGAATTTGTGATATGTTGTTAGCTTAATGCATATAAGTATTGTTGCATATAAAACAACGTGCCTCCAAGCAAAGACAAGAAGTTTTGTTCTCATGAGTAGTGGTCTTACAAATAACTAGAGGCGTTTAAATAGTGATTCAACAAGACCATTCTGAGTATGAATATGGGCAACAAGATGTTCAATGTTTATCCCAAGTGACATGCAATAATCATTAAATGCTTGGGATGTGAATTCACCAGCATTGTCAAGACGAATAGTCTTGATTATATAATCTGAAAATTGTGCTCGTAATCTAATAATTTGAGTAAGTAATCTCGCAAACGACAGGTTGCGAGTTTATAATAAACACACATATGACCATCTTGTAGATGCATCTACTAAAACCATAAAGTATCTAAATGGTCCACATGGTGGGTGAATGGGCCCACAAAATATCACTTTGAATACGTTCCAGAAATCTTGGGGATTCAGTCCCACCTTTAGCTGGTGATGGTCTAATAACCAATTTGCCTTGAGAACAAGTAGCACATGAGAATTCCTTGAATTAAAGAATCTTCTGGTTTTTTAATGGATGACCATGTGAATTCTCAATAATTCTTCGCATTATTATTGATCTAGGATGACCTAACCGGTCATGCCAAATAATAAAATTATTTGGTTCATTAAACTTCTAGTTCATTATTGCTTTGACTTGGATTGTACTAATACTTATATAGTACAAACCTGAAGATAAAATGAGTAATTTTTTCAATATTTGTTTTCCAGTAGAGATATTTGATACGATGTAAAGATATTTTATACCATTGTCATTGGCAATCTTAATATGACACCTGTTAAGTCGTATATCTTTGAAATTTTAGTAGATTTCTCCTTAATTTAGTAGAGAACAAAGCATTATCAATAATAAATATTGTTCCATTAGGAAGCATTATATTAGCTCTTCCAGAGCCTTCAATCAAGGTTGTTGAACCTTATATTATATTCACTTTTACTTTCATCATTCTCATATTTGAAAAATAGTGCTTATGCCTGAGAATGGTATGTGTCGTTGCACTATCCGCACTATCTACTAAGCATATATCTCCACCACTGATATTGGACTTATTTACAGCATGACGTGAATCCATATTTTCTTCATGAAAAGGAATAAATATATAATAAGTTTATAATAAGACATAATTATTACAACATAACCTTTTCATTAAATAAGTCAACATGAAAGAAAGAAAACAAAATACGTTGAAATATACTAGCATAAAGGAAACACACTGAAAAGATAAACATAATTTTAAATTCTCACATTGTTATATTAACTAATTATTATCATTACGAGATATATTAACTTTCTCATTAGTTTGCAAAAAAACAATTGCAAGGTCAAGGTGTGTCATATCCAAAGGATAAATATCATCATTACCTTGATGTGGGTGAGAAAAAATTATTTATATGTTCTTCTCCTTTCTTTTCAATGAAGACTGATATAAATCAATAAAATGTTTGGTCATATGATAGATACGAGACGAATGTCCTTTTATTCCACATCGATAACAGGTATTTTCTACCTTCTTGGTATCTCCGCTATGTATATTCTTTCTCCTTTCTTGTTTCTCCTCATTCTGTGAAGGTTTGTAAGAATTTCATGAATTACAACCATTATAGTTGCGGTAATTAAACCATCTTCTCTCATGGCCACGTCCTCATTCTCTATTACGACCACGACCATAATTATTATTATTATATTTCGTAGCATTCATTTCAAGGAATGGAGTTGAACTAGTTGGTCATGATTCATGATTTTTAATTAAAAGCTCATTATTTTGTTCAGCCACAAGGAGACATGAAACCAGTTCATAATATTTCTTAAAACCACATTCTCTATATTGCTACTACATGAGCATATTTGAGGCATGAAAAGTAGAGAAAGTTTTTTCTAACATATCATTATCGACGATATTGTCTTCACATAGTTTCAATTTAGAACTGATATTAAACATTGAAGAATTATATTCACTTACTGATTTAAAATTCTGCAATCATAAACGTATCCAATCATAACGAGCTTTTGGGAGAATAACTGTTTTTTAATGGTCATATCTTTCTTTCAAATTTTGCCAAAGAATAATGGGATCTTTGATGGTGAGATACTCTATCATGAACTCCTCATAGAGATGACGGCATAAGAAAATCATGATTTTCACCTTGTTTTGACTAGATGCTTTATTATCATCTTTAATGGTGTCTCCAAGACCCATGACATCCAGGTGAATTTTGATATCCAGGATCCATGACAAATAATTCTTGCTTGTAATATCAAGTGTCACAAACTCAAGTTTGGCTAGGTTTGTTATTGTTACTTTGTAAAAAAAATCAATATTGTTAGAAATTTGGTGTGTGTGTGTGTGTGTGTGTGTGTGTGTGTGTGTGTGTATTTTTGGAATATAAAAATAGATTTTAAAACACAGAAAAATATTTATAAAAATATAAACATAAAATGAAGATCAGTACGTGGTGTTGTTACACCTGAGAATAATCTTAAGATTTTGTCACAGGTTTCCATCATATATACTTGATCTCAAAACAGAATGTAGAACATACAACAACAATAGAAAAACATACCTTCTACTTCTTATCAACAAACCAAATATGATTATCTACTTTAAGATGAAAGTGAGGAGAAATCCATGTCTCTACTTCTTACCAAATATGATTGTCTGCTTCAAGATGAAAGTGAGGAGCAATTTGTGCTAATAATATATTATAAAATTATATCTCAAGAAGCATACAATAATAAAACAATATAATTAATAAATAGTAAATATAATATATAAGAACAATGGAGATTAGGGGGGTGAAGAGAGAACACTTTTATTTCATATGAATTTGTAGTTATATGTGTATATCATATTCTTTCAACAATGTTCCTATTTATAGATACATGTACATAAATACTTGTAAGCTCAAAGGTCATAAGAAGATATAAATTCAAATGAACTTTAAGAAATTCAAATGAACTTGATGATGATGAAAGAACATAATAATAAAAAGGTGTAGGAAGGCACTTAGACATTCATATACAATGTATGATTGTATAACATAATATAAAACAAACATGTGTCTTATTATGTTTATTGAACATATTTATTTAAATTAATAAAAAATAAATCCATACCTGAAAAAATCATGACTTAAAAGATAAACACAAATAAAATTGTCTGAATAAAATCGTGTCATAAAAAATATTACATAAAGTCGAAGATATCTGCAAAATAATTTAAAAACTATTTTTCTTCTTCTCCTTTTCTTCTCTCTCATCGCCTCGGGTTTTGCATCTTCCCTTTCAAAATTAAATGTGTCATGTTAGTTTATATTTGTATCAATTTAAGTTTTTGTTCTTTTAATTACTATTTATTTTTCTTTTAATGTTTTTTGAAGTTTTTTTAGTTGATTTTTTTCTCAGTTTCGTCTTTCTCCATTATTTTATTTAATTTTTTTTGTACAATGTTCTTGATCGAGCCATGAATTTAGCATATTTTCAAGTTAGGTTTTTTTTTATCCTTTTTAAAATTAATTTTTTTTAGTTAGTCTTATTATGTTTAATTTGTTGAAAATTAAACTTATTTTTTTATTTATTTTTCTCTTTAAGATTATCTTATTTTCATTGAATTTTTTCTTTGTTAAAAAAAATCATTTAAGTATTTTAAGAATATTTAGAGTGTATTTTTTAATAATATTGACAAATATTTATTTTTTTTATTAGTAATTATCATTTGCAATTTTTTATAATTATATTATTAAATTAATCAAACTTATTAAACTCAATTCAAATCAATGAACAGCTGATCCCAAATCTTTCTAGCACTTTTAAAAACATTATTATCATATAAGTGTATTTTTTATATATATTAAAACCAGCTCGTAGCATAGTACTGCTGGCCACTTATACGGTGATTAACCATGGAGCATATTGCAGCAGCATGTTTAATGTTCAAAAGAAAAAAATAACCTGACATATTTATGTGGACTCGAAACTGAAACACAGTAAATATTGCGTTGGGATAAAGTAGAAGTCCATAAAAAGTTCGACAACATCTAAGGACGCAATTCTACTGGCAAACAGTCCACTCTGAGGGTAACTATTTCATCATTACATGCCCCACACTACCATGAACCATTCTATCCGCGTGAAGCCGTCACCTGAGCCAAGCAAAATGGGCTCTTGGCATCAACACCAGCGTCATCTTCAGCAAAATTAGCAATCAATTTCGCAACCCATTTGGGATTATCCACATGAGGGAGATGGCCGGAGTCATATACTTCTCGAATAATTGCATTAGATAGTTCAGAGTGCAATTTCTGCATTAAATTCGGTGAAGACATTAGGAAGAAAACCCTACCTAATAGCCTTGACGTAGGTAAACTTACAGTAGTGAACTAGCATTAAGGGCTGGTAAGTTTAATAGATTTAGACGCAAGGCAAAGTAAGCTTTACGAACAAGGACAACAATGTTTCCAAGTAGATAGAACAGTGATGACAACTTCTAAAAGAAAAATAGATATGATTAGGATATTACCACTACAAGCTTGTAGCTCACAATCTGATCTTTCTCACCACATATGATAAGGGTTTTGTGCTTTACCTGTTTAATAACAACAATACATGCAGAAATGTGGTATTAACAGTATGCATCATCCAATAACTTCATATATATATATGTCTTTGTTAAGGCTTTGACCACAGCTGAGTTCTATCCTCCACACTGTTTAAAGCATGACCGATCGATGGAGTTTATTATATTATATCCTCAATGGAATGAAGATGAGCAATTCTATTCGATGAAGTGATTCATTGTTGAAGCTTGAGTTTATGCTTCTTTAGCAAGAAAATAGTTTAAATGTTTTAACTCCCAGAATTCGCACCAACACATAATCTCTCTCTCTCTATTCTTTCTATATCATGAAGTTGCAGTAGCATACTAATTAACATGTATCTCATGAAAGTTAATTCATCACGAACTATATACATGGATTGATTCACTAAGTCATCATCATCAACTAAGAGTAACTTCACTAAAATATATACAACAAATTGATATAGATGCTATCCTTTCTTATCATTTCAGCATGAAAATCAATATTGTACCTGTTTTATCTGGGAAATAACATTATAGCCCCCACTTAACATGAAACTGACAGTTGCATCTTTCCACCATGGTAGCAAACAATGTAAT
Organism: Populus trichocarpa; assembly: GCF_000002775.5. Lineage (NCBI taxonomy): Eukaryota > Viridiplantae > Streptophyta > Magnoliopsida > Malpighiales > Salicaceae > Populus > Populus trichocarpa. The sequence goes on from NC_037288.2 coordinate 11,356,445, forward strand.
CGGCCAACCTAAATCACGACAAGAGAACAACATAGGCATCAAGTTACACCTTAAACAAAACTAGGCAAGACCTACAACTTCGACTAAAAAAATTCAACTGCATATACTCTAATTCTCGTTGGTTTTGAAAAGAAAACAAGTCTCGTCAAAAGAAAATATCAGGGAAGAAAAATAAAATAAAGTGAGAGAGGCAGATTTTTGTCCGAAAAAGAACGAGCACACTTACATTAGTCCAGTCCAAGATTGTAAGGAATGGAATGTTATTGAAGGCCAACATATTTGCATAAAGACGTAATGGGAGGCTCTTTAACAAAGAAACCTGATCCAAAAAAGATAAGGAAAAAAAAAAAAAAAGAGAGCAAAAGGTTAGACACTTGATCAGTTAAAATGAATGTTATAAAGTAGTATATTACAGAAGGGTAAAACTTTAGACGTACCCCAGCATAGGCTACCGATTCTGGTAACTTTGCAAGATGTCCCGTGCCTTCAGCATACACACTTGGGTTGATCAAAACCAGCTTCTCAACCTATCAAATATAGAGATCATGTATTATAAACCAAAGAAATCATGACTGAAGTAGATACTAATTAACCAGAAACTAGAATAAGAGCAAAACCATAGACTTGTAAGAACATTTTGACCTACAATTAGTCATCTTAAAATTTTCGGACGATTTTATTCTTGGACTTGGACAGGTTAGTTTGCCGCTGCTGATTGGTAATGTTTTTCTTCTTCTACTAACCCCACACCACCATCATGCACCTCACAAGTTAAAGCACTATGATCTTATATCTGCAACTTAGGGCAATGGGAAAAACTGAAATGGTTTCTTTTAAATTCAATGTTCAGACTCAATCATACAGGTTTAAAACTCAAATGATAGAAAAAACTTGTCTAGACCTCTTGATTCAACATAAACCTCTCAAGTGAATTTTTCAACAAGTCAAAATTTTGTTGGATTCTTCTCCAATCATATTTTTCCAAGGACTTCAACTGATTTCAGATTTTGATTTGAGTTGCGAGCATGATCAATTGATATCATTAAAGAGATTCACATTTGATACATTGACATGAACATAAGACTGCATATTGCAATGTAGAGGAGTTGAAGGGCAACGAGTAATTGATAAGATAAGTACTTACAGCTTCTGGATAACGGACTGTAAAATCAATTGCAACAGAGGCGCCAAGACTAGGTCCAACTAATATCATTGGCCGTCTGATGTGAGACTTCCAAAGCTGGTATTTAAACGAGAAAAACATCAATTAGTTTCTGAGCTCATGGTCTTAAATTCAGCTACACACATGATCACACACATTGACTCGCATTGTTCAAGCCATGCAAAGACATTAATAATCAACTCATATTTACAAGAAAAATACAATTCGTGGAAAATGAAAGCATTTACAGCACAGAATAAGATGTAGCTAAGCGATTGAAACAGCTCTTCCAAGTTTCGAGAGCCAAAGAATTCAAGAACAAACCTGATAAAGGTGATCACGCTTGGATGCCATGTCACATGGTGGACGAGTTTCTATAACATATATCAACAATGATCACAATAAAGAAAATGTTGAGAGAAATTAAGAACGGAAAGTGTAGAATTCAATACAGTTTACACATGAGAGTTGAGTTGGTTAGACTTAACCTAAATCAGAGAAGCCCCACCCTAGAACATCAATAGCCCAGGCTTCCAAACCAGCCTCCTCGAGTAAGGGAAGTGTGCATCTCCATTCCAAACAAGAACTATATATGTAATGCAACATAGTAAACCAACGTTAGCGTTGACACACACACACACACACACACACAGTTTCACACGCACAGGTAACAGAAGGAAAAAACTTAAATAATTGTTGTGATCATTCTATGATAACTTGCATGAGAATCAAACCTGTCAAAGCAATGCAGAAGAACCACTGGGGTGGTCTTATTGCTTTGTCTGATGAGTGGTTTAACACAACTACTCATGATACAACTTTTAGAATATCCAATCTGCAATTATGACAAACAATAAGCCTAGAATGAGGGGCTACGCAAAATTCACAATATTTATTAATCGTGGCCTAAAGCAAATGGGATTTTTGTACGGGTTAGAAACATTGTTAAGTGCTCCAAAATGATTGCTCAAGTCTTGATAACTATTTTGACCAGTATAAGGTTTAACTAACCCAAGGCTTTTTGACTTTTTCAAGGCTTTTTGACTTTTTCAATCACTTGAGGGTTTGTCCCTGCCTAGTTCTTTGTGTATTTGGGAATTTTTTTATTAAAAAAAAAAAGAAGGTAAGCAGTTTACTAATAACACAACCAGTGTTCTTTTTAACATTTTCATGATGGCATACTTAGAGGCAACAAACTGATCTAAACCCATGGTGCCTAAGCTCGAAATAAGGTGGAAGCTAGCTACCTTCTCTATTATCTTCATATTCTTACCTTCTCTTTGTCATGATGACACTTGGTTCATTTTTCATGCGTTCATGGGTAACAAGCCAAGTTTTATGTTATACTCTTCTTGTTTATTCCCCTGCTTGTTCAAAGCATTTACCATCTTCAGAGCTTTATGTTCTATTGACCAACATCTAACTCAAAAGCTGAGGATAGACTAATATTGAGAAAATCATAGTTTTTAGACCCGGCCCAGTCCAAAGCCCGGGTTCCGGGTTTTGACCGGGTCACCCGGGTCAATTTATTTTTTTTTTAAATCAAAACGACGTCATTTTAGTAAGAAAAAAAAACAAAAGTCAACGGGTTGCAACCGGGGTTTTGACCGGGTCTTACCGGCTCACACTGGGTTTTTCCTTCCCCTGTTTTTCTTCAACCCGACCCGGTTCCAGCCCCGGGTCGGGGCCGGGTTTTAAAACTATGGAGAAAATTTATTTGAGGGAATTTCTTTTAATAAAAATATACATGTGGTACAACTATATTATTTTTTTTTTTTTTTTTTTGATTTACGTGGGGTGTCCGGGCCAGCTTACGCGCACCACGACTATTCCCCACGGCCCACTGGACATCCTGCAAGCCCAGGAGCAGGTAATATTATTTTAGGGATATGTATTTACAACTATATTATTTTAATTTTATTGTACCTATGTTTTTAATGTCTGGTGCTTTCAATATGCTAATATTATTTTAGGGATATGTATTTCATTATTATATTATGCATGTTGGCAATCAAGAATTGAATTTTAGGAGAGGATGCCAAAAAATAATCTTGTAAATACAATATTATAGGTAGGAGTGAGCATTCAAATTTTTCATTTCTAGTAATTACATAATTTTCTTTTTATCTGATCCGGACTTTTTTTCTTTTACCCAATCACGAAATTGTAGTTACTCAAATTTTTGAACAATTATTTTTTTAATCTATTTTTTAATTAAAAAAACACAATTAACTAACCGAAGTGAAGCTCAAGGAAAGAATTCAATTGTCAAAATTAGATATAAGGAAATTTAATTTCTAAAAGAATTAAAACACAACTCGACTCAACCTGTCAAACTTGCGATGTAAATCATGATAATAAGATAACTTCAAAGAAAACAAATAAAATACAAAGTCTAATTCCCAACCAATACAATATTGAAGGATAAAAATAAAAAAAAATAAAAACCAAATTTATCTATATCAAGGAAGGCTATCTATGAAGGTCGATGGCCGCTACATGCGCCTCCCAAGTGAAACGCCCTTCACACACGCCAGCCACTTTTTATTTTTCATTTAATTCAATCCCTAAACACTTGTTTTAGTTTCAAATTCAACACCTAAAGCTTAAATTATTCAAAATCAATGAAATCGAAATTAATTTTTCCAAGCCAAGTATTAACTGTTCACCAAATTTTTTCCTTGACACTACAAGAATCCCGAGTCAATTAAACAAATTACCCAGTCTCATCTTAAATTAATGCAAGTTGAGAGTATAAAATTAAAAAAAAATAAAAAACATAAATAAAAAGAAACTGTGACGCTAATACATTTCACAATAATTTCATGACTGTGTCTACAGTGAAACCCCCGACAGTTTTAAGTTCTTCGTGATTTACAAAACTATACCAAAAATATGAATAACGCATGCCGAGGGTTAACATTGTGGGACAGACATCTTGTTCTAGAAAAACAAACAAGTCATTTTCTCCATCTTCGTGTCTCAAAAAAGATCTGCGGCCTCTATTAAAACAGATCCATGGTGCCTAGGCACGAAATCAAGTGTCAGCCATAGACATGTATTGTAATGTGGGAAGCAAGGCTCTGCACGAATACATTTTTCACCCTCGGGGCATTTTTCTGCTAAGCCCTAAATACATGGGAAGCAAGGCTCTGCACGAATAGTAGTTACTGTGGAATGCCATTAAAGATTCAAGAAGCGGCATCGTCACCAACACAAATATGTTAAATCAAATCCATGGTGGTCGTCAATCCTAGGAATGAAATATGGTACGAATAAAACTGATTCTTATGTATATGTAGTACCAATAAGTGTGTAATAAATTTACACAACCAATACTAAGAAATTCGAATGGTGAATGCCCGATGGTGGACCATGAGGTGGTTGCTATGTTGTCCTGGGTTTCATGGCTAGTCAACGTCAATGACACTCTTGCTCTCCTGTTGAAAATGCCCAACTATCTCTTTCAAGTTAATTGCGTTGTTTTTTAAAAAAAATTATTTAAAAATATATTAAAATAATATTTTTTTATTTTTTTAAAATTATTTTTAACATTATCATAGCATTGAAATATTAATAAAAAGATTGCAGAAGGTAAAACTGAGTCTGTGAGACATTTCTCAGATCCTCGAATATAATAAGTATTTTTTTTTCCTTTTACCGACTAGAGCAGGCCATGGATGGTGAACCAAACCCAGGAGGGGACCGACAAACAAGTTCCAAGAGAGGGTGTCTCTTTAAACAACCGGCGGACACCTTTTCAGATACGAAAGGGGGAAAAACAATGGCTGTTTGTGATCTCTAGGCATTTCCTCAAGAACAGAATCTTTTCACTGCTCCAGTCAATAATGCTACTTCCTTACCCAAATATATATATTCCAGAGGAAGAATTTCAGGCAGCTTTAGTAACGTTATTAAATTCTCAAAGAAAGGAAAAATTAATGAAAATAAAATATAAGGATTTGATTTTATAGATCGAAAACAATGTGTACATGCGTAGCTTTCAGTCATCGGTTCTTTAATTTCCACCAAAAATCTTCACGAGAAAAAGAAAAATAATGCGAAATTAATATCAACAGAATAAACGCAACACATGATACTATATTATATTACATTTATTTAGTCACAAAAAGCAGATAATCCCTTGGCTACTACGCTAATCATAGAAATGATAATAACGTATTAACATTAATAATAAACATAAATAGGCTACAGATTAAACAAGAGGGAGTGGAGTAGAATAAGTAAATTATGATGATCATGACTAACCTGCACAGGTAACCTCTCTATTCTTTTAGCCAAAGATCTGGCAAATGGGTCTTTGATTCTCTCTACCTCTTTTGGAAGAAATGAAGGAAACTCGGCATCACCAGCTCCATCAACATCAAAAACTTTATGCTTGCTAGCCTTTAAACTCGCACATTTTTTGGCCACATTGCCTCCCAATAATGGTAGAGACCCAAGCTTAAGAGACATGGTCATGCTTGAAAGCTCAAAGAAACAGAAGTTATTTCTTCCAACTTCCGATGGAAGTAGCTAGACAGGAAAGGGGAGGGACTAGCAGAGAGAGAGAGAGAGAGAGAGAGAGAGGCGGGCTTAGGCCTGGCCTGATTGCACTGAGTAGTTGAGACGTGTCCAACACCTACAGGAAAGAAAGCTACCGTGTTGTCTCTTATGGCTGAAAGTATGAAACTAATTTTATATATAGGGAAACCAGACTACGTTAAAGTTTTACTGCAGTACTGTGTACCTTGTCTTTGTCCATTAAGTTTTTTCGTTGCTTTCACGCTGTATTTATTGCAAAGGAAACTTGAAATGAGTAGGCCTTTTTTTTCTTTTTTCTTTTTTCTTTTTTCTTTTTTCCTTACATGCTAAGAGAAGAGATTCTATTTGTATTCAAGAAAAAAAAATAGTTTGGTATTTGATATACAGATCATGTTTGTTTTCAGAAAATTATTTTCTTGAAAATTATTTTTTTTATTTTTTTATATTTGATAAACACAAGAAAAGTTAGTCAAAAAAACTAAATTTCAGTTAAAGAAAAAAATAAAACTTTATAGCAGAAAAGTATTTTCATTCTCTTATTTAAGGAAAACACTTTTCTTTACTTAAACAAAATAAAACATGTGTTGTCTCCTTGTGACAAGCAAAAAACATGTGTTGTCTCCTTCATTTTCATTTTCCTTGTTTTTTTATTTTTTTTTAATTTCCTAGTTCTTTGTTATTTCCTAGTGCTTTGGTAATAACAAATAGAATAGTGAAAATTTTATTCACATGGAGGATAAATGAATATGAGGGAGACGAGAATATAAAATATAAAATATAAAATGAAAATAAGATTTTTTAAAAAAATAATATATAGTTATATTTTATAAAATAAGCTATATATGAATATAGGATATAAAAAAAATTCATCATTACACTTTTTAGATTTTATTCTTTTAATGTAAGTGATTAAATATTTATATTTAATATTTTCATATATTAGATAAATTTGAAAAAAACATTAATTCATTAATAAATTATTTTCTAGTTCATTTTCCATAACATAACCAAACACCGGAAAGTGTTTTCCAGTTTATTTTTCATAACACTACAAAATATCAGAAAATAATTCACTTTCCAAGAAAACAACTTTCCAAAAGGAAATTACTTTCCAGCAAACAAACGAGGCCTAACACTTGTTTAACTTTCTCCACTTGGTTTTTTCATGAATCATGACTAATCATCTTATAGTAAAATAGTATGACTAAATAAATATAAACTTATATTTAACTAAAATTTTATTTTTATTATTCAATACAAATTGATTTTTAATGAAAATAATTTTTTATTATTAGAAGAAAGGACAAAAATAACTTCAATATTATAAAACTAGTTAGGAAAGATGATTTTTTACCAAGGAAATGATAAATATTTTTTTTTTGAAGTTATTATAGTCTCATTACCTAAATCACAGGTTTAACAGGTTAGCCCGTGTTGATTTGAGTTTTTTTTTTTCATCCTTTAACATTGGGTTTGTTGGAAATTGAGCCCGATAGTATTGTTTTTTTCTTTCTTTCTAGGGGTTATCTCGATCGCATGACTCGGGTTGTAGATTTGACAACTTTGTTAACTCGAGTTTTTTGTTCTTTTTTTAATTTAATTTTGTTTTCAATTTCATCCTTCAACACTAAGTTGATTAAGAATTCACCTTCATGATTTATTTTGACTTATTTTCTATAAGATTATCAAGATTTTATGATCCGGGGTGTAGATTTGACAAGTTAACTTAAATTAATCTAATATATCATCCAATATGCATCATATTTTGAGTTTATAATTATCCTTTTTTATTAGAAAACATGTTAGCAAAGTTTAGATATTTTTATGTATAAAAAAATCAATCTAACCTACAGCGAGCAAGAGTCAACGAACTAGCGAAAACTTAATGCTTTTGAAACTAGAGCTAAGCTTTGAGTTAAAAAAAAAAGAAAAGGAAATTAAGTTTGAAGTGTTCAAAATAGATTTGATATGTATTTATCCTTTTTTTAAAAAAATTGTTTCCAGGTATATTAGTATACACATGTACATATATTCATACAAAAATGCATCATAGGAACTAGCCTTACTAAAAGGGAGATGTTCATACTCTATTATTTTTATTATTTTCTTTCACATTAAGGACAATGCGAAATTTAAGCTTAACCTTTGAATGATTCGTGTGATTTCATATACATAGGAACTTTTTTAAATTTAAGCTTAACCTTTGAATGATTTCAGTGTATTTGGTATTGTGGTAACTTTTATAGTTGTAGTTTGAAAAAAGTTATTTTATAAAAAATATTTTTGGTTGAAGTTGGTTTGGTATTTATATATGTTTGATTAAAACTGTGGTTGAAATTAAGGTTGAACAAAAAGTAATTTAATGTGTTTGGTTAATAATGCTTTTCAAATTGAGGTTATATATATATTGATGGTTTTTAATTTAAATATTGTAAATTTAACTACTGCTATTACATCATGAAATAAATAATACATTATATAAAATATTTTTTATTGTTCCATTAAACTATCAACAATTCCATCACGTATAAAATATATCCGACAATAACTACAGTTTCCTTGGTTTCTTAAGCGCGCAACAACATCAAGTAAAATATCACCAGGAACAAAATTGGGATTGCGATCAAATTCTGCAAATGCTACGTCATCAAGCGATCTCTGTCTAATTTATGTAGTGTCATTGAATAATGTTAAACACTAGTTTTTCGAATAAAACACAATTAAAAATAAAAAATAAAATAAAATATTTTTATTTTACTGGGTCGGATCCGGTTAAATGCATTTAGCTTCGGATCGGACCCGGTCCGACCGGAACAGTAGACACATTCTCAACTATTCACACGAACATGAACAGTGGAAACAGTGGAGAGTGATTCACTCTCCACGATAAAAGAAGCAGCTTGGAGCTGCTTTTAGTAACACTATATTTTAAACGCAAATAATAATGGTGTTTATAAATAGTAAATAATGTTTTATTCATTATTAAACAATTATTTTTCGTGGTTTATTTTAAAAATAGAAGCTTCATATATGTGGAAACTTTTTTAAATTTATAGTCCAGTAAAGGGGATGGTTTTAAAAATATTAAGGCATTTTTTATACCAAATAAGGGTTTTTTTAAAAAAATATAATTTTTTAAATATGGAGGGTTTTTTCTATCAGAATCTTAACCTTTGAATGATTTGTGTGATTTTATAATATTTAAAGAGGTTATTATAATTTTTACTTGTCAGTGAATTACTAAAATGTTGCTTTTTATAGTTTCTATAATTTAAACATATCTAATAAATAATGAGGGTTTAGTCATTCATTTAATTTACACATTCCCTCTTGACTACAAAGTAAATTCTAACAATTTTTTAATAAAAAAAAAGATGGTATTATTCTTGCTCAATGATATATTAATTTCTTATGATAAATAAAAAATAAAAGGAGGTGAAAACCCAACATCTTTTTGTTATACTGAGCTTTTACTACTTCCATGTGAGTGTGACAAGGTGAGTTCAGAGTTGAAAGACACCGCACCTGCTGCAGCAGAAGATGACGGCGGCTCCCCTGCTCCTGCAGAGAAGACGTGTGCAACTATGCCATCCCCATGAAAGGTGACTTTCTTTCATGTCTTTAATCGCTTTTTTTTTCATTAGATGGACCCGAGACGAGACAAGCATTGATTGGAATTAGATTTTGGTCAAATTTAACTACTGACAAAAGATTTGGAGGCTCTTTTTCTTTTTTCAATATAAATATAATTCTCCGTCTATATATATATATATATATATATATATATATATATATATATATATATATATATATAGAGAGAGAGAGAGAGAGATTAAAAGCAAGCCTCGAAATGAGAAACAAAGCACACAATACATTTAAATTTTAGAGAAAAATTCATAAATTAAAAACTAAAGTAAATAATTAGTTTATATAATAGAAAGTTAACTCTAATAAATCAAAACTTGATAAATAAATCTTAAAATATTAAAAATCTAAAATAATTAAAATAAAATTTAATCCAAATAAACCCTTAAATATAATTAGCTGTAAAATAAACTAAAAGATAATTCAACTAATTAAAATAAAATTAAAGTCAAATCATAAAATCTGTTAAAATTGCACCGGCCTTTCCTTGGATGAAAAGCCCCAAAGCAAGAACCCAAACCTCCCACAAACAAGGAATAAGGTCATTAATTTTATTTTTTTGGTTTAATGTGGGTGTCCAGGCCAGCTTGCGTGTTCCTTGACTAATTCCATGGGCCTTGAAGTTAATGATCATGTAAGTCTCCAGTAGCCATCATATAAGCAACCACAGGACTCGAACCTGAGACCACAGAAAAAACAAATTTTTTTATTCTAAACTTTATTATTGAACCACATATGGTTGATATTAATTAATATGACTGAAAATGATGTAGCAGCAAGGAGAGCTGTTACAGTGACAAACTCTGCCAAACAAACTGTTATAGACTTATAGTGATAGGTACACGCAAGAATTAGACAGCATTGAAAGTGAATGAAAACCACAGTCACAACAAAAATAAAACCATCACCTAATCTCTAATAATAGCCTATGGAAAGAAGAACAAACAAACTGGTTCAATAAGTTTTTTTAAGTTTTTGAACCGAACCGAAAACCGGTTCAAACCGATTAATTTCGATTCGGTTTCGTTCGGTTTTTTCCCCTTCCAAACTGGTTCAAACTAAAATTATGATGTTCGAGCTAATTTCATATTCAATCCACTCCTTCTCCAGGGAATGTTACAAGGCCTACCAGTTGCAAACAAATAGAAAGCAATTCTCAACATCATGCATGCACCCAAATCTCATCCTATTGAGGTCACCAAAGATCTGATCGAGTGCATGATTATTGGATTCAACCAAAAATATTTTCAAAAGCAATTACCAAACATCACTGTAGGGAAAGAATTAAATAGAAGCGTAAGCAAGTCTTGACCAACAGATGAACCTACTAAAACTGTCAAGCACCACAAAGCTACAACGTTTGGGCCACAAACATAAAGATCTGAGAGATGAGAGACAAAGATAGAGAGCATGGAAGAGAAGAAGACAGATTTGACTTTGAGAGATGAGAGACAGATAATAGGTAGAGTGGGCGGCTGAAGGAGCATGGAGCTTAAGCAAAGGAGCATGGAGCAGGAGCTTAACAACTAACAAGTAACAATCGTGGAGCTTAGCATGAAGAAAAATTAGAGAGGAGAGATGCAGGGGAAGATGCAGAAAGCAAAAGGAGGGGGGAGATGCAGAGAGCAAACTTTTTTGTGAGGGGGGCTGAATGTTACTTTAGGTTTAGGGTTAGGAAACATTCTATTTATACTTATTTTTTTTTTTAAGTGTTGGCCTGGTTGAACCAATTCAGTCAATCGATTTCAGATTTTGAAAACCGAAACCGAACCGAACCAGAATTTTTTTGTGATTTTTTAATCGATTAATTTGGTTTTTTTTTCGGTTATTTTTTTGCCAGTTTCTTTAGTTTAATCAGTTTATCGGTTTTTTTCTCACCACTAGCCACAGCTAAACCAACCATCTAAAGCCAATGCAAGTGTAAAAATAAAGAATGGGAAGCATTGTCACGCCAAAGCTGCCTTTAACCCTCCTGCAATCACTCTCCCCTGAAAAAAGCCATCAACCCCATCTATCAAGAAGCCTAATCTTATCCAAAGCTCACCAGCAAGCACGTCAAGAAAGCTAGGCCGGGGGCCAGCCAAAAACAATTTCAATGTAAAAAACAAATTATGTCAGTGTGAGGCAAATGTTTCTAAAATAACAAATTCAAGACTTTTATAGTTGATTCAATTAGGTTTTATAAGCTCTAACAATTTAATGTATCAATATAAAAATTTAATGATAAAAAATAAATTGATAAAAAATCGACAATGAAAAAAAAGTAAAGAAACCTTGACTCGAGCTCATCCGGGTTAGCATATCAAATATGCGACCAAGTCATGATTTATGGGTAACTCTATTAAAAGTAAACTAAATAAATCTATGAAGTTCAATTATAAAACAACTCAATGTTGAAGGGCGAAACTAAAAAAATAATTAATTATAAAAAAACAACAAAAAAAACTAAAGTCAAACCGGGTTAACTCATTAACGCAACGACCATGGATATAAGATTGAGATAACCCAATAGAAAAGAAAGAAGAAAAAAAATCATGAAGACTAATTTTCAATTAATCAAATGATGAAGGATGAAATTGAAAAAAATAAACTAATTTTTAAAAAATCTAATGTTGAAGGATCTTATTTGTTAAAGAAGAAAAAAATTAAATAAGAAAGTGATAACCCCATAGAAAGCAATATGGAAAAATTTTGAAACTCAATTTCTAGCAATTAAATTGTTATAGAACAAAATTGAACAAAAAAAAATATTATTAAAAAAAGGTTAAAACAAAATCGACCCGAGCCCACCTAAGTTAACATGCAAAATCTACAATATGATCATGATATCGAGGTAACACCATCGAAAGCAAATAGAATAAAATTATGAAGCTCAATTATCAAACAACCTAATGTTGAAGGGTGAAACTAAAAATAAAATATTTTAAAAAATATTTGAAAAAAAAACCCAAGTCAATATTAGGTTAACTCACTAACCCCACAATCATGGACATAAGATTAAGATAATCATATTGAAAGAAAAGTGAAAAAAAGAGAGCATGAAGATCAATTCCCAATAAACAAAATGCTGAAGGATGAAATGATTTTTTAAAAAAAAAAAACCTAAAAAAACCAAAGTCAACTAGTGTCAACTTTTAAAATCCTGACCTTAGCCATAAGCCCGGGACTAACTACATAAAACGAAACCCTAAAAAATAATGAAGCAAAATTTTTAATAAACAAAATATTAAGGGATGAAATTGAAAAAAAAAAGTATAATAAAAAAGGATCTAAAATAAAATAAATTGCAATAAAAACAATGGTGACCAAATTTGACATAAAAATAAATTAAAATAAAATGTTGAGCAATGAAATAAAAAAAAATTCAATTAAGAGAATGATGAAAAAAAAAACAAAAACCAAATTGAAGACACAAATAATATATATATAAACAAAACAAAATAAATAGCAATTATAAAAATAAGAACCAAATTAGCTATAAAAAACAAATGATAGGACACCTTTATATTTTGGCATGACAATGCAAAACCTGAGGAGAATAAAGAAAAAACAGAAGGGGGAAAAAAAAAGTTCATCGGAGCCTAACTATTGTGTCGTCGTGTACATATGCCTCACCACTAGGAAGAGCATGTCAAAAAGCTTTCAACATCACCATTTAAGGAATCATTTTGTCGTCTTATGATGCCTCATGTGTCATTCAAAGATGAAAGAGGCACTCAAAATGCTAGCGAGTGCGTTATACGCATGAGCCATTTTTTGTTTTTAAATTATATTTTATATTTATTAAAATATAATTTTAATAAATATTTAATAATTTTCTCGGTGAGATGCCAGACTCAACATCGGCTGAACCCAAGGAAATTCTTTTATATTTTTACTATTGCTCATCTTCTACTATCTATTTTCCACAAAGACCATCACCAAGCAATCTTCTCAATTGATAAGGTAATTATTTTAGCATATCTTTTTAAGACTTAAGAGAGTCTATAACAAGGTAGGCCCGATGATATGTCAGACCCAAAACAATTGAGTTTGGCGATTAGCTGAACCCAACAAAACATGAACTCAATTTATTTGGGTTTAGCTGACAAAATGGGTCTAGCGAGATGCTAGACCCAACATGCTTAGGTTCAGCTGTCAGCTGAACCCAAGGAAACATGAGCCTGGTGAGATGCCAGACCCAACATGCTTAGGTTCAGTCATCAGCTAAACCCAAGGTAACATGATGCACATGCCTTTTAACTTAAGTTTAACTTAAGTCAGGTTATATCTCATGTTTTGAGTATTCAAGACTAAGGAATCTTGCTTCTAAAATGATTATATAAATCATTCATGAATGAGGTAATGATTTATCTACACTTATAGATGTACAAAAGGTCTTTTAAGGGACCTACCATACTTATTATCTCATTAATCACATGTAAGTAATATTTGTCCCTCATTAATGTCACTGAAAGCAAGGGACATTTCAGTTATTCCCTTCTTTGAAAACGACAAGGTTAGAGAGTATAAACACCCCTAAACCTTCTAAGTAAGAGGTTCCGAACCTTTTTTATTTTTTAAGAGCTTATATATATTTTAGAGTATTAATCATCTTAGAGTATAAAAACAAAGATAAATTATTCTTGGAATTTAAGGCTCTTTTAAATTATTTATTGTCTTTCCCATAAAGTTACTAACTTTATCATCGGAGTGTCTTTAAATCCCCCGACTGGAACTATTTTTATAAGTACTTAGGGCTTTGCTATTAATTTGTGTTGTGATGTCGTGGTCATACAAATTAATTATCCTAACTTAAATAAACAAGATAATATAGAGTAAGTAAGGGGTCGATCTCACGAGAAAGGTCTAGTTCAGCTTTTTATGCTAGATGATATGAAATTGAAGGGGTTTTGAGGTTATCTAGGTTATACTATGATAAATAGAATAAAAAAATCAAGCTAAATTAAATAAATCCAAAACTTATCAAGAGAGAAAACCTTGGTCTCAAGTAAACATCCACATATGAAAATTAGATATGATCATTGAAACGATACGTCAATTTATATTATATATTTTTTTAATATTAGTTAGTTAACCGATCTGCAGTGTAACTAACTCTAACCATTAAACAACCACAGTGCCCGCACTAGTAATTTAATTCAATGGCAGCCTTAAAAACTAAATAAGTTGATAAATCTAGATAACATAACTGTCTACAGTCTATTTTTGATTTGATCGAATGTTTTCTGTAAGATTAATAACATAGATCCACCACAATTATTAAACTTAGTTGCTTCACAAGTTTAAATATCACAACTTTGGTTTTGATAGCAAACTTAATAATAGATTGTTTAGAATAATAACTTAGAGTCCGTTCTAACAATCAAACTAAACAATCATTGAAAATAAACATGAGAAAACAAGCATACTCATCGTATAAACGAAAAATAAAAGGTAAAATAGATCTCATAGTTCTTAAAATCTGAAGGTTTCTGTGTCTTCGCAACCAAGAAAAAAAACTTAGCCTTGCATGTTGACATGATCAAAGAGTTGATGTCTTATCCCAAGTTCAAGAGTGTCAAAGTAATAAATAACCCGACAAGACCGGGGTCGATCCACAGGGAGGTCAACTATATATATATATATATATATATATATATATATATTATTTCTAATACCATTAGTGGATCCTCTAACCTTGACATATGTTTTTATTATTGTTTAATCCTCACATTAATCTCACATCTCAAATATCTCTTTAACTCTTTGTTACATTATATATATATATATATATATATATATATATATATATATATATATATATATATATATAATGTAACAAAGAGTTAAAGAGATATTTGAGATGTGAGATTAATGTGAGGATTAAACAATAATAAAAACATATGTCAAGGTTAGAGGATCCACTAATGGTATTAGAAATAAGTATAGTATAAACTCTTTTTATTACTCAACTGGAAACCACACACAAAGGAGGTTCCAATCGGATGATTAATCCTTAATAGTTCATTATAAATTTTTAACATGATCATATTAATTATCTTATTTGATAACATCATACTTTTAAATATTGTTAGGAATTCATGATGCTAACTTATGTTAACAACCAATCAAGTTCCTCTCATAACAACGATGTCGGCCGAAGACTATGAAGAATCAAGAATTTATTGTACCAAGTGTTATACAACACAAATCTACATTAACCATTTACCAAGCAAGGTATTAAGAATTGATAAGATAAAAAAATAAGATATATTAATAACAAACTTTCTTGGATATAAACATTGAAGTTCATGTTGAGTTTATATTATACATATTCTAACACCATTAGTGAAACCTTTTCACCTTGACATAATTAACTTAGCTAGACATAATGAAGAAGAAGAACATAAATAAACAAGATAAAAACATAATTATGATATAAGTTAACTAAGAGTAGTAAAGGAAATGAAAAGCATAAACAAGATATTAATGAAAATATAACATGAAATAAAACTTGAACATTACAAAGAGAGAGTAAGCAAGAAAATGGTCTTGATCTGAAAACCAAGATACCTAAATGAATGACAAATACCTCCTTTTATAGGCTAAAATTCGAAACTATTCATTTGGTAATTGATTATTGATGTAGTGGCCCATTATTGATTTAATGGACTTGGTGGACAACAACACTCAAGCATTTTGGCTGGATGAAATGACATTGATGCAATCAGAATTTGGCAAAGTGTTCTTCATGAAAGTGTTGGCAGTTATCTCCTCTTTCCACCCATAAAATTTCAGAGCATTTAGATCACTACAGATCGAGATATGGCTAAAAGAATGAGTAGTGCTTCTTGTGGACGTGGTGGATAGCCCTCAAGCTCTTGTCTGGATGAAATGTCATTGCCAACATCAGAACTTGAGCAGGTGGTCCGCATGAAAGTTGTTGGAAATTGTCTTATCTTTCCACCCACCAGATTTGACGTTATTTTCCGTTCTAGAACTCTAGCTATGGGTAAAATTCTGAGCAGTGTTTGGGCTTGATTGTAGGACAGATTCTGACTTCTCTTTTGTGGCCAAGCTTTGAATTTGCAAATGGCAGATTTGGGTCTTCCACTCTTCATGAAAATTATAGGCCTATTTCTTAGCTTTCTAGCCATATAAACCAAACTAAAATCCAAGATCTACAGCTCCAGATATGACCCATTGACTGAACAATGTTCCAATTTGAATTGAATCAGCATCTCTTTTCTAAGCTTAGCATTTTCTTTGTCCTTTCACTTTCAATAGTTAATCACATCAATCAATCATTTGAATTACAAGATATTCTTGCATTTAAAATGAGCATTTACCATAAATTAAAGCTATCTTATATTATCAGACTTGTTATTATAAAACATGCTCTAGTTAAGGAGTTATTGATAATAAAACTTTGATAAAAATACACTTTTAAGTACTAATAACACCCCCCAACCAGATTATTACTAGTCTATAGTAATCAAAGCATTAAAATAGAAAAATAATTTGAGATATTCTTTGTCCTTTCACTTTCAATAGTTAATCACATCAATCAATCATTAAAAATAAAAGTGCATTTTCTTTGTCCTTTCACTTTCAATAGTTAATCACATCAATCAATCATTTGAATTGTGAGATATTCTTGCATTTAAAATAAGCATTTACCATAAATTAAAGCTATCTTATATTATCAGACTTGTTCTTATAAAACATGCTCTAGTTAAGGAGTTATTGATAATAAAACCTTGATAAAAATGCACTTTTAAGTACTAATAACACCCCCCAACCAGATTATTACTAGTCTATAGTAATCAAAGCGTTAAAATAGAAAAACAATTTGCAAGTTCCACAAAGTAAGGCATTCATCATTCAACTTTCATTAATCTATTCAAATAAAAAAACTCTCATTAAATTTATATATCTGCTTCATACTATTGAAATAAGATATTAATAAACCTTATTTTTATGTGTTCAATGTATGAAAACATAGATGATGGGGCTTTTATTGGAAGAAAACAATATTTTGTTGTAATGTTTTTCTAAAGTTAACTTCCTTAGGTTGGGATTAATATCTTCTTTTTTTTTCTTATATATACACACACACACACACACACACACACACACACACATATAACTTAAAACACAATGCATCTTTAACCAATGCAATGAGCTTTCGGCTAATGACTCCCGGACCAATTGGTCTTAGGGCATTAGGTGTTGAGACACCCCTACGAGCTTAGTAACTCTAGTTGCAGATACTAAAATATAGATAATGCAATGTTTGATTCCCTTAAGCTTTTCTCCTCAACCCATGTAACAAGCACTAGGCCAATAGCTCCCAAGTCAGTTGACTTTAGGGTATTAGGTGTTAAAACACCCCTTCGAGCTTAATTGCTTAGGTTAGGGAGGCTACGAAACCAAATTTATCTACATTTTTATTTATCATTTTTTTGTTTTTTTTAAATTATATACTATCTCTTTCCCTTAGTTATTACCTTTAACAAAAGAACAAAAATAATGTAATAATCCAATGTGCAACCCACAAGCATATGTTAAAGTGTGTGTGTGAAAATGAAGGTTTATGAATACTTGTTAAATGAATATATGAGCAGAATCAAGTGATAACAATGCGAGAGTTTGTAAACCTGAATATTTCAAGAAGTGTAATGATAGACCTTGTTATGAATGTTTACTAAGATGCGTCTCAAGAGTCAATACTCATTACTCTGCCATCTTAATAATAACAGTTTTGTCTAATGATTTTAATAACAACAAAAACAATTTTTTTAAAAAAAAATTTAACTACCCTCGCTCTCCAACCAAAACGAGATATTGTCCTCAATGTTTTAATGTAGAAAGGTAGAGTATAGAAGACATCACCTAAAACAACGATTACTGACAAACCTGAAACACACTTAAACAAAAATAAGAAATAACATAACAGAAAAAATAAAATAAAATTATGCTATTAATAAAACCAAAAGACACAAGGTTTTACAAACTAAGCCAGAAACAATAAAATAAAATTATGCTATTAATAAAACTAAAAGACACAAGGTTTTACAAACTAAGCCTCAAATCCAATTTAAGCTTTTTACGGCCTTCCATGTTTGACCAATCTATTCGACTCACAGAGGAATCAATTACAGGGATGCAAGCTTGCAGTTGATCAATCAGTTGTTCAGCAGTAGCAGCAAAGATTATGATTTGTCGTGCCGAAGATGTAAGAAAATTATGTTCCATAGCATGATCAAGAAAAGACAACAAATGATCATAAAAACCATTAACATTTAACAAACTTATAGGTTTTTGGTGAATGTTCAGTTGGGCCCAAGAGAAAATATGAAATATCTCTTCTAATGTGCCCAGACCACCTGGCAAGGCAATGAAGGCGTCAACATGAGCAAACATTGTATCCATTCGTTTAAACATTGTAGAGACCTGTAGTTCCTCTCCAACTGTTTTTCCAATGAGATCCACTTTGGCTAAAGCTTTTGGAATGACACCCAAAACTTGACTGCCTCCTAAAAATGCAGTTGTTGACACACTCCCCATTAACCCAAGGTTGCCTCCCCCATATACTAAATGAATCTTTCTTTCAGCTAGTACCTGACCAAGATGATGTGCTGATTCTAAAAATGTTTTTTCTTTCCAAAAACTGGATCCACCAAAAACACAAATATTTTTTATTTGATGACCTGAGGAACTTGCCATTGCTACACGCTTCTATATCTGTTGAATGTATGGGTTGAGTAGAAATAAAGGAAAGGAAGAGAAGATTTTATAGATGAGAAATTCAAAATGCAATCATATCACCTATATGTAGGCTAGCTGTAGTCTCTCTCTCTCTCTCTCTCTCTCTCTCTCTCTCTAAACATGTGTATGTACAAGTAGTTGTGTGGCTCACATCTTTCCTTGGTTTTACATCTAAGAACAGCTTAAACGCCCTCTATGGGTCGAGGATAGGCTTTCCATCCAGTTTTCTTAAAAACTGGCAAACAAGGTCTTTTTTAGTCAAATTCCCAAGACTATGTCGATCATGTTTTTTATGAAATTGGGGTCATAAATCATGAATTGCATGATGCACATCTCTACTAGCATGCGTCTCAAGAGTTAATAGAAGATTATCTAAAGACTCCTTATTCAGGCCATCTTTAATGAATTGTATTTTATCTTCACGGTTTACGGAGACCATTCCTAAAGAACGACATTTTGCATTATAAGTCCATCTAGCACATCTGTGATAGACTTTCAGTCGTTTTGCACGACGTTTCTTTGCAAAAGTGCTTTTACCTGTTCCAGCCATGTATGAAATAATATAATTAGAAGACTCACCTGATAATCGGACCTTTGCTTCAATTAGCCAGCGAATATTTTAAGGAATTCCATAGTTCATTAACAACCTTAATCTTTCACACCTAGTACGGTAAATTTTTGTAATCGCATTTTGAGGCAAAGTGGGAAAATACTTTTTCAATTTTTCAAGAGTGATGTCCATTTTTCAAAAGAGAAGTGGAGAAGAGATGCAAAGAAAAGAGAAGGAACAAGGAATTGAACAAATATATATATATATATAGATATCAGTTATCATGTGAAACTGAAAGAACCGTCTTAAGAGTCACGGAGTACCGTTATCCGCCATGTGACCGGGGTTGGAGAAAGACTAGTAAAACAAAAGTCACACAAAAAAGAAACACAAAAACAATGTGAGAAAAACAAAATAATCAATCTTTATATATAAGATCAGTCAAATCAATGGATTCATTTTCACTAGGAAAATTATCAAAGTAAACTTTCAAATGATGCCCATTTACCTTAAAAACATTGCCATTCTTTGGATTCTCAATATCAAAGGCCCCAGAAAGATACACATGTTTCACAATAAATGGACCACTCCATCTTGATCTTAGCTTTCCAGGAAATAAGTGGAGTCAAGAATTATAAAGCAAAACTTTTTGACCAACATCAAATGTTTTTCACAAGATTCTCTTGTCATGAAACTCTTTGATTATTGTTTTATGAATTTTTGAATTCTCATAAGCATCATTTCTTATTTCCTCAAGCTCATTTATTTGTAACTTATGCAGCTGGCTATCATTATCAAGGTTCAAATTAAAAGCTTTAATAGCCCAGTAAGCTTTATGTTCAACTTCCATAGGCAAATGACAAGGTTTTCCATAAACCAGCCTATAAGGTGACATACCTAATGATGTTTTAAAAGCAGTACGATAAGCCCAAAGTGTTTCATTAAGTTTTAAAGACCAGTCTTTCCGATTAGGGTTCACTATTTTTTCCAAGATTTGTTTGATCTCTCTATTAGCAAGTTCTACTTGTCCACTTGTCTGAGAGTGATAAGGGGTGGTAACTTTGTGTGTGATTCCATATTTTTTCATTAAAGATTCAAATGGCTTATTGCAAAAATGTGTTCCACCATCACTTATCATGACTCGAGGAATTCCAAATCGACTCAAGATATTTTCTTTCAAAAACTTGATCAATGTTTTATGATCATTGTTTCGACTTAGGATTACCTTTATCCATTTTAAAACATAATCTACTACGACCAATATGTACACAAAACCAAATGATGGAGCAAATGGACCTATGAAATCTATACCCCAACAGTCAAAGATTTCAATGACAAGGATAGGATTTAAAGGCATCATGTGACATTTTGAAATAGACCCTAACTTTTGACAATTTTCACAAGTTTTGTAGAATGCATGCGTGTCTTTGAACATGGTGGGCCAATAAAATCCACATTGTAAGATTTTTGCAGTTGTCTTTTTTGACGAGAAATGATCCCCACATGCCTTAGAATGATAAAATTTAATGACACTACTTACCTCATTGTCGGTAATACATCTTCAAAATATTTGATCAGGATAATATTTGAATAAGTAAGGGTCATCCCAATAAAAGTTCTTCACTTCGTTCAATCTTCTGTCTTGGGTACTCCAATGAGCTGCAAATCTCCTGTTGTAAGAAAATTGACAATATTAGCAAACCAAGGCATTGTAGCAACAGAAAGTAAATATTCATCAGGAAAGTAATCATTGATTTGTGTGATGTCAGATGTGGAATCTATTATCAATCTTGACAAATGATCCGCGACAACATTTTCAGTGCCTTTCTTGTCCTTGATTGTGATATCGAATTCTTGAAGTAACAAAATCCACCGTACCAATCTAGCCTTATAATCCTTCTTAGAAAGAATATATTTTAATGCTGCATAATCACTAAAAACAACAACAGGTGAGCCAACAAGATAAGATCGAAATTTTTCACATGCAAATACTACTGCAAGTAATTCCTTTTCAGTGGTAGTGTAATTCATTTGAGCACTATTTAAAGTTTTACTTGCATAGTAAATCACATAAGGTTTCTTATCTTTTCTTTGTCTTAAAACAGCACCCACGACATAATCACTAGCATTACATATTATTTCAAAAGGTAATGACCAATCAAGAGGTTGAATGACAGGAGCAGAAGTAAGTAAATTTTTAAGTTTAACAAAGGCTTCTTCACAATGTTCAGTCCATTCAAAAACAGTATCTTTTGTTAGAAGGTTACATAATGGTTTAGATATGACACTAAAATCTTTGATGAACCTTCTATAAAAGCCAGCATGTCCTAAGAATGATCTAACATCTTTAACAGATTTTGGTGTTGGCAACTTGGCAATTAACTCGATTTTAGATTTGTCAACCTCAATTCCTGTTGATGAAACAATGTGACCTAGTACAATGCCGTTTGTTAATGACATTTTTCCCAATTTAGCACAAGATTCTTTTCTTCACACCTGTTTAAAACCTTTTCTAAGTTAGTTAAACAATCATCAAATGAATCGCCAAAAACAGAAAAATCATCCATAAAAATCTCAAGAAAACGTTCAACCATATCACTAAATATACAGAGCATGCATATTTGAAAGTGGCTGGTGCATTACATAATCCAAAAGGCATCCTTCGATATGCAAAAGTACCAAATGGATATGTGAAAGTAGTTTTCTCTTGATCTTCAAATGCAATTTCAATCTGGTTGTAACCTGAATAACCATCTAGGAATCAATAAAATTCATGACCTGCGATTCTTTCTAGGATTTGGAAAGGTAAAGGAAAATGATCTTTTCTAGCCATTGAATTAAGTTTCCTATAGTCAATGCACATACGCAAACCAGTAATAGTCCTAGTTGGAATTAACTTATTTTTCTTATTTGTTATCACGGTGACTCCAGACTTCTTAGGTACAACTTGGGTAGGACTTACCTATTTGCTGTCAGAAATAGGATAAATGATTCCATTATCTAGAAGCTTAATGACTTCATTCCTCACCACTTCTTTCATATTAAGATTAAACCTTCGTTGCATTCATCTAGAGGGTTTAACATTTTCCTCCAAATAAATTTTGTGTGTGCAAATCAAAGGACTAATTCCTTTTATGTCAGCTATGGTCCATCCTAATGCATTTTTGTGCATTTTCAGAGTCTGTAATAACTTACCTTCTTGATGTGCATTAAGTTTGGAAGAAATTATTACCGGAAAAGTTTTATTTTCTCCAAAAAATGAGTATTTGAGATTAAATGGTAATGACTACAAATCAGGTTTTGGTGGTTGAACACTTGAAGGTATGGACTCAATTGATCATGATGGCAATTCCTTAATTTTTGGTCTCCAACTGCTTGCCTTTGGTTCTTCCTGAAAATAAACCATTTGCAAATCTTCAGATTCATTAAACTCAGTTTCACTGGAAGTATTTTCAAATTGATTATAAACTAATTTTTCAATAAAATCTACTTCCTGTAAATCATTATCATTTCCAGGTTGGTTGCAAATGTTAAAAACATTCATCTCCAATGTCATGTTTCCAAAAGATAACTTCATCAGTCCATTTGACACGACCAAAAGATTGATGTCTTCTTCCAAGTGCAGGAGTGTCGAAGTAATAAATAACCCGGCAAGACCGGGGTTGAACCACAGGGAGGTTAATTGTATAAATTATAAGCAACAACAACAACAACAACAACAACAACAACAATAATAATAATACTAGTAGTAGTAGTAGTAATACTAATAATAGTAATAGTAATAGTAATAGTAGTAGTAATAATAATAATACCAATAATACTATTAATAATGATAATAATAAAGATTAAGAAGAAGAAGAAGTTGATGAGAACTTTGAGATGAAAGATTAACGTAAGGATTAAACAATAATAACAACAAATGTCAAGATTAGAGGATCCACTAATGGTATTTCAAACAAGTATATTATAAACTCTTGTTATTCAATTGGAAACCACACACAAATGAGGTTCCAATCAGATTATAAATTGTTAACATGATTACATTAGTTATCTTATTCGAATAATGCTAATACTTGTAAATGTTGTCAGGCATTCATGATTATAACTTATGTTAACAATAAATCAAGTTCCTTTCATAGCTCAGGTGTCGGTTATACCATACAGTATGGGCTATAAAAGTGCCAAGTATTTGTTGTACCAAGTGTTATACAACATAAATCTAGATTAACCATTTAACAAGCAAAGTATTAAAAGTGAACAAGATAACAAATATAAAGCATGTTAGTATCCAACATTAAGGTCCATGTTAAGTTTATATTATACTTATTCTTACACCATTAGTGTACCCTTTTCACCTTGACATAATTAACTTAGCTAAACATAATGAAAGAAAGAAACATAAATAAACAAGATAAGAACATAAATGAGAAAGAAGTTAACTAAGTAAAGAAAAGGAAATGAAAGGCATAAACAAGAAATTAATATAAATAAAACTTAAGTATTACAAAAGAGAGAGCAAGAGCATGATCTTGATCTGAACATTAAGATGCCTAAATACATGGCAAATGCCTCCTTTTATAGGCCAAAATTCGGAACTATTGATTTGTTGACTAATTGATGAATGGGTGGCCACATCTTGACTTGGTGACAATTCTTATCTTCTTGTCTGCCAAAAACGTCATTGATAACATCATAATTTGAGCAGACTTAAATCATGAAAGTTCTAGGAAATTGTCTCATCTTTCCAGGATAAAAATTTATGACCATTTGGACTTCTAGAACTCGAGATATGGGCTGAACACTGAATAGCGTCTGGGCTGCAGGACAGATTCGGACTTCTTCGTTGTTGCTACAATTTGGACTTGAAAACAGCCTTGTTAAATCTTGGACTCCTCATGAAGGTTGTAGGCCTATGTCTTACCTTTCCATACATATAAAGTAGACCTAAATCCAAGATCTACAGCTTCAGATATGACCCGATTACCGAACAATGTTCCGGTTTGGACTGCACCAACATCTCTTTTCTAAGTTTGGCCATCTCTTTATCCTTTCAATTTCAGTACTTCAACTCATCAATCAATTCTTTCATTTATGTGATAGGCCTGCATTTAAGATGAACATTTACCATAAATTAAATGTATCTTATATTATTAGATATGTTATTATAAAACATGCTTTAGTTAAGGAGTTATTGATACTTCAAGTGCAAAATGATGATATAAAACCTTGATAAAAATACACTTTTAAGTACTAATCACCATTCCTACAATTAATCAATGCATTAAAAGTTGCAAGAAATGGACGTCCTAAAATAACAGGAATTGAATTACATGCTTCAACGGTTGTGTATCCAAGACAACAAAATCCACAAGATAAATGAATTTATCAACTTATATTAACACATCCTCAACTATTCCTCTAGGCACCTTTACAGATCTATCAGCAAGTAAAAGAGTTACAGAAGTTGGTTTTAACTCACCTGGATTGAGACTTTGAAAAACCAAATATGGAAGTAAATTCACACTAGCTCCAAGATCAAGTAAAGCTCTTTCAACTTTATGTTCTCTAATAAAGCAAGAAATTGTAGGACAACCAGGGTCTTTATATTTCAAAGCATTATTGTTTTGAAGAATGACACTTACTTATTCGGCTAAAAAGGCTTTCTTTTTCACATTCAGTTTTCCCTTCACGGTGTACAAGTCTTTCAAAAATTTAGCATAAGAAGGTACCTGTTTAATAGCATCCAACAACGGTATATTGATCCTTACCTGTTTGAAAGTTTCAAAGATTTCATAATTGTGATTAACTTTTCTTTGTTTGGTTATGGCATGAGGAATTGGAAGTGCTGGTAGGGAATCAATATTTTCTTTGCAGTGTTCAGGTTCAACCCCTTCCTTACCCTTAGTGACTACCTCATCGTCTTTCTCACAAGGTTTAAGAATGGGTTTTTCAATAACCGTACCACTGCGGAGAGTAATGACTGGTTTTGACTTGATCCATGTGTTGACTTCCAGAGCTACTTGCACTTGAATTGTATTGCCCTTTGGGATTTTGCTGTGGTTGAGATGAAAACTTACCTTTCTCCTAAAAACTGAGAGCATATGTGAAGTTTGCAAGAGTATCTTTTAAATCTGTCATGTTTTGAGCATGTTGAGTGTTGATTGTCTCTTGCTTTTCAATGAATGCATGCAATGTTTCCTCAAGATTTCTTCTAGGAGAGGGAGCATAAGGAGGTGCATATCCTTGAGAATTTTAAAAATTATGGTGGGTTTGAAATGATGGTTGTGAAGTTTATGCATTATTGTTACCACTGTTCCAACTGAAATTTGGATGATTTCTCCAACCAGGGTTATATGTTTGCGAGTATGGGTTATGATTGGGCCTTTGGAAACTGTTTAAAGCATGGGCTTGTTCATGGAGGCATTTCTTAAAAGAAGGAAAAGTTGGACAATCATTGGTTGAATGTTCGTTTGTTTCACAAATTTGACACACAATGTCTTAAACAGATTTTAATTGACCACTCTTTTTAAATTCAAGTGTCTCGACTTTTCTAGCTAAAGATGCAAATTTGGCTTAGAGGTCATGATCTTCCCTAAGGTTGTACATACCTCCAATAGATGTATGAAGTTGAGTTTTACCTGGTACCTCACAAGTGCCTGTAGTGTCCCAATTTTGAGCATTTTCAGCTAACAAGTCTAGGTACTCCATTGCTTCATCAGGGTCTTTATTTTCAAAAGTTCCATTGCACATCAATTCCACCATTTGCCTATCTTTCGGTGTTAACCCTTCATAAAAATATGAAACCAATCTCCATGTTTCAAAACCATGATGAGGACATGTATTAAGCAAGTCTCGGTACCTATTCCAACATTGGTAAAATATTTCTCCTGGTTTTTGAGTGAAAGTGGTGATTTGTTTTTTGAAAAAATTTGTTCTATGAGAAGGAAAAAACTTCTTTAAAAACTGTTGTTGCATTTCATCCCAAGTATGAATGGATCTTGACCTAAGATTTTGTAGCCATGTTTTAACTTTATCTTTTAATGAAAAAGAAAAAAGCTTTAATCTGATGGTGTTCATGCTACAATTTAAGTCATTATAAGTGTTACAAACTTTTTCAAATTCTCTCAAATGCAAGTATGGATTTTCTAGATCTAAGCCATGAAAAGAAGGTAAAAGTTGAATAATGACTGACTTAAAATTAAAGTGAGATGCATTAGGAGGGAAAACTATACATGAGGGTGCACTTATTCTTGTTGGATTCATGTGGTCTCTCAATGTTCTAACATGATTATTCTCATTATGAAGTGACTGGTTATTTTCTTCGGCCATGTTTTTTGAAAATGATGAGGATACCCTACAAAGTCTACCACTTAATGTGCGTGACCAAACTCTCATGCAAGTGCAGAAAAAAAAGAAGAAAGAAAAAAAACAAAAAGAAACAAAAGTTAGATAAGATAAAAGTGAAAAGAAAAGAAAAAGAAAATAAAATTTATACCATAATTTACCTCCCCAGCAACGACGCCAAAAACTTGACACGATCAAAGAGTTGATGTCTTATCCTAAGTGCAGGAGTGTCAAAGTAATAAATAACCCAGCAAGACCGAGGTCGATTCGCAGGGAGGTCAACTATATATATATATATAATGTAACAAAGAGATAAAGAGATTTTTGAGATGTGAGATTAATGTGAGGATTAAAAAATAATAAAAACAGATGTCAAGGTTAGAAGATCCACTAATGGTATTAGAAATAAGTATAGTATAAACTCTTTTTATTACTCAACTGGAAACCACACACAAAGGAGGTTCCAATTGGATGATTTATCCTTAATAGTTCATCATAAATTTTTAACATAATCATATTAATTATCTTATTTTAGTAACACCATACTTTTAAATATTGTCAGGAATTCATGATGCTAACTTATGTTAACAACAAATCAAGTTCCTCTCATAACAACGATGTCGGCCGAAGACTATGAAGAATCAAGCATTTATTATACCAAGTGTTATACAACACAAATCTAGATTAACCATTTAACAAGCAAGGTATTAAGAATTGATAAGATAAAAAGATAAGACATATTAATAACAAACTTTCTTGGATATAAACATTGAAGTCCATGTTGAGTTTATATTATACATATTCTAACACCATTAATGAAATCTTTTCACCTTGACATAATTAACTTAGCTAGACATAATGAAGAAGAAGAACATAAATAAACAAGATAAGAACATAATTATTATATAAGTTAACTAATAGTAGTAAAGGAAATGAAAGCATAAACAAGAGATTAATGAAAATATAACATGAAATAAAACTTGAACATTACAAAGAGAGAGCAAGCAAGAAAATGATCTTGATCTGAAAACTAAGATGCCTAAATGAATGGAAAACGTCTCCTTTTATAGGCTAAAGTTCAGAACTATTCATTTGGTAATTGATTATTGATGTAGTGGCCAACTATTGATTTAGTGGACTTGGTGGACAACAACACTCAAGCATTTTGGCTGGATAAAATGACATTGATGCAATCAGAATTTGGCAAGTGTTCTTCATGAAAGTTGTTGGCAATTATCTCCTCTTTCCACCCATATAATTTCAGAGCATTTAGATCACTACAGATCGAGATATGGCTAAAAGAATGAGTAGTGCTTCTTGTGGACGTGGTGGATAGCCCTCAAGCTCTTGTCTGGATGAAATGTCATTACTAACATCAGAACGTGAGCAGGTGGTCCTCATAAAAGTTGTTGGAAATTGTCTTATCTTTCCACCCACCAAATTTGATGTCATTTTGCCTTCTAGAACTCTAGCTAAAGGTAAAATGTTGAGCAGTGTTTGGGCTGGATTGCAGGATAGATTCTGACTTCTCTTTTGTGGCCAAGCTTTGAATTTGAAAATTGCAGATTTGGGTCTTACACTTTAATGAAAATTATAGGCCTATTTCTTAGCTTTCTAGCCATATAAACCAAATTGAAATCCAAGATCTACAGCTCCAGATATGACCTAATGACTGAACAGTGTTCCAATTTGAATTGAATCAGCATCTCTTTTCTAAGCTTAGCATTTTCTTTGTCCTTTCACTTTCAATAGTTAATCACATCAATCAATCATTTGAATTGTGAGATATTCCTGCATTTAAAATGAGCATTTACCATAAATTAAAGTTATCTTATATTATCATACTTGTTATTATAAAACATGCTCTAGTTAAGGAGTTATTGATACTTCAAGTGCAAAATAATGATTTAAAACCTTGATAAAAATGCACTTTTAAGTACAAATCACATGTCTATCGAAAAACTAATGAAAAGAAAAGATTAATACATGATTTCAGGTATAGGAGGAAAGTGTGGAGTTTTTCTTCTCTTTCTGGCCACCCCTCCCTTCCTTTCTCTCTTTCTTTTTATTTGATAGGAAACTCTAATCCCTACTTTCCTACAAAATAGTCATTTTTTAAGTAGACAATTTACATTTAAGTAGTGCAATAACTACTTTCCTAAAAAAAAAAAGAAATAGTCTTGCATCAAATCTTCAAGCTTTGACTTTGGACTTAAAGAAGTTAAATTACCCAAATAAAGACTTGGATGTCGGTTTGGATGCTTGGAAAGTAAATTGGACTTGTTTTTTCAAAAAACTTATATGCCGGTAGAATTTATGAGTCGTCTTAGAAAACTCATATCTCTCTCATATGAGCTCCTTTTCTACTGAAACTTGGTAAGATGATATGTCTTCGAGTCAGGCATCCAACAAAATTGAGTTTGCATCAAATGGACTTCTTTAACTCAAGATATTCAAGTCGGAATGATCAAAAGTCAACACTAATAAAATGCGAGATATGTCTTTGAAGGCTACGATTTCCATGCTTTTTTTTTTCTTGTCATATATGTATAGAAATGTATGGATGTTAGCTTTCTAATACCACTAGAATCACTTTATTTTGACCTCTAGAGCTCAAGCTCTGCACAAAACATCGATTGAAGATCAAATCCGTCAATGTTCGACACGGGCTATAACATAGTCTGAATTATCTTCAATTTACTTCTTTTTGAATCTTACATCCAAAAATACCTTCAAAATATAAAATAAAGAATATCAAGGCATTTTATATATACAATATAGGCAAAATACTAGGTAAATGTGAGTAAAACTATCAAATAATATGGTTGCATTAATTTGATGTTTCGTGGGCTAAGAAGAAAAAAACTATTTACTTGAATAACTTGATTAACCGCTAACTACAAAATAAATAACTTATTACTTATAGTTTGTAGGACATCATCACCACCAATCGACATTAATCTCTATCTCTCTTTGTTTACAATTTTGTTGTTGCTCAGAAAGTAGAGTCACTGGTTATACCACTTTTTTTTTCCTTACCTTGAAACACCTTATACCATAAACAAAATAACAAATGTGAAGTCATGAGAGTACATGGACTGCAAATGTAAAAGGTAGACGTGATACGAGGACGAAAGATAACAATTCAATCAAGTAAATGCTGAGCAGTCAGTCAATGTTCATAGAATAATAGTTTCCTTTCCAATTATTCCCACAAAATAATCTTTGTTGAAAACATGATTCAAACTGATTAATGCACAATTACAAACCATTCCATTTGCAGCAATTACACAACCAAACTCTTTCTTCCTACTAATTTTGTTTCAATGGTCAACTAAAAATGAGACATCCTTTTGTCTACATTCCACCAATAACAACAGCATGTTTCACTAAAATACAGGAGGGTTTTTCTTTTCAAGACTTGGGAAGGGGCTGCCCTTTCAAAAATGATTTGAATAGCTGAAGGGCTGCTCTTGGCTTGAAAAGTGGCACTTCATGACCAGCCCCTCTCACTGTTGCAAATGTCAGTCCTTCATATACCTCTGTCCACCCTCCCACCTTCACAAAACCACATCCAATAATTTATCACTCATTATAACAGCTTTAATTAGTTTGAAAATCAGGTGGTTAATATCTTGACCATGATATGAACTAAGTATTGATTAAAGCTCAGCAGCTAAAAAGAAGGACATTGCTTGTTTGTATCTATCGTGATGAAGCCTTAATCAGAATCCTATGTTAGGCATCGATAACTATGCTAATGTGGGCGAATCAAGAACAGAAGAAAACAATAATCAAGTGGTGACAAGGTTTGGTAAGCTGGATTGCTCTGACTTTCTGTTCTATGCTCAAATTGTTGAACACATTTAATAAGGACTAATTCTGGTAGGTTTCCCTAGTGGGCAATATAAGCCTATTATTAGAACATTCTATCAATTCCATACCAATATAAACAAAGAAGATGGATAGAATGCTGACCTGCTTCTTAACATACCAAGGATGCCATGGAATTTTTGTCGCTAATTTAAGTTGAGCAAGGGAGTATCTAGTAGCTGTAACTGGCACAACTGAGTCGACGTCGCCACTGCAATAGTTCAATGGAAAAGAGAAGGTTATTCTCAGTTAAACATTACATTTGAAAAATAATGTTGTAGGATCATTATAGTAGCCAAGGAAAATAGCTCACCTGAATACCCAAATCCTCAATCCACTAGCAAGCATTTCTCGGTAAATTGGGAGAACCGAAACATCCGTGTCGTTCCAGTTACGATTTAGTACTTCACTGTATAAACAAAAACATCAATTTAGTTCTTCAGGAAAATGTATGAACTCCCTTCGATTGTTTTTTGCACACTGACTGTATACATGCCTAGTGTTCTGGTAATTCACCTGCAAGCTGTCCACTTGTAAGGAGTTTTGGTCACATTGGCATGGAGTGCTTTCTGCACATCTGGTCTATTGTAATAAATCTCAGCATATTTTTCAGTACAGGGATCATAGCCAGACAATGGCCTGACAACCTGATAGTTACAGAAAAATAGAAGGTATCAATCCTAAGGATATAGCATATGGATTTTGACAAAACTTACTCAGAATTGTTAGTCCTATTACTATTGCTAGTATTACTTTGGGTATAGGAACTCGAATTACACATACCTTGTAGGGATGGTGAGGCAATCGGATACTCTGATGAGTAGAGGTGCTACCATCAGAGTTGTTACAAGGGGGTGCATAAATGTTGTACTGATCAATGTTTCCAAATTCTTGATCCATGGCATAACTATACAATGATTCACATTCGACTGATTCCTTCTGCCTTCGAAAATCGCACGTGTTGATGAGCTGCCGATATGTTTTATCAGAGATCATCGCATGGCTCCACCAGTACGTCACTGTTCCAAGGTTATCATAATAGTTGTCCGTAACTGCATTCCCAACCTGGATACCATTTCATATCGATTTATTGATTGCAGGAATGCAATGCACAGGGAAAGAAAGTATACTTAGTCATTAGCTTTTCTTTTATAGAATTGAAATCCCTACACAATCAGGCATTGCATGTCATATTGTCTGATGAATAAAACCCTTTACGAAAAACAAAATTTGATCAGTCCATGATCTGTCTAGTTGTGATTGTGTAGAACACCCAGGTGAGAATAAAGCAATGCTAATGAAGCTATTAGGTAGTTCCACTATGTGGATAAAAAGTTACCATGAATCCTTTAAGATTTATTGGATGCTTGGACCTTTTGTTGTACATCATAATTTCTCTAGCCAGCTGAGGAACATAGTGGCCTGCATAACTCTCTCCAGTAAGATATACTTCTCGGTGCTTGTATCGTGGGAATCGATTCATCCATCCAACCAGAAATTCCAACGAGTCCTTGGCTGAATCATGATGAAAAAATCACACTAAAATACAATTGAAAACATACTTCTCAATGGCTAATAAGATTTCCTCCAGATATTCCTTAAGTGCAGAGTGTCGAATGGTTAGCAAAAATGGCTTGCAACAGGTTTCAATTATGCACTACCAGATTAATTACGTTCAGATATTGACGCGAACACTACAAATTACAGACAATCCAAAGACATAGTAGTCCCTGAAATGGTTAAAAATCCTATATCAAACTTCCCCTGCCGTTTAACAAATGCACTAAATGTGGACCAAAGGTCCACTATATCCAGCAATATGCAATTATAGA
Organism: Populus trichocarpa; assembly: GCF_000002775.5. NCBI lineage: Eukaryota > Viridiplantae > Streptophyta > Magnoliopsida > Malpighiales > Salicaceae > Populus > Populus trichocarpa. The sequence continues at coordinate 11,389,149 of NC_037288.2, forward strand.
TTGGGACATATCCTGACAAGTATCGATGCTACCATTGATAAACACTAGGACCTGCGGTATCATCATTTTAATATAGAGCGTGTTTGGCAGTGTGGTTGCGGGTGTTTTTCAAATAACTTTTCGTGCCAAAATGCATGCCAATGATGTTTTTTTATTTTTTAAAAATTATTTGTGACATCAGCACATCAAAACGATCCAAAACGTACAAACCATATTAAATTTTAATAAAAAAAAATTTAAATTTTTTGGAAACGCAGTCACAGCCGCGTTCCCAAACGTTCCCGTAGTGGTGCTGGCTGGTCTTTCAAATTATGGCCGACAAAATATCCTATATGCGCACTTTCTTTCTTCAACAACTAACAAACTTAGCGATAATTTATCAAACTATGACTCTACCAGTGCGAATATCGCCAGTATCAAGCAAATCAGAGGACCGATTGCTGTAAGAGAAGCCAACACCAGCAGGAGTTTCCAGGAACAAGAGGTTGGCCACAGAGTTCCATGAGAACTTGTTAAGGTACAATCCTGAGGCAGTCTTGTTGATTCTAAATGGCCCTATTTCCTCAGAAGCACCATATGCCACAGAAGAGCAACCAGGACCTGCTTGTTTACAAGTAAAAGGTAATGAAATCAAGACCATAATTTAAATGAGATGGGCCCCAAAAAAGATACCAGAATATATGGTTTTGCTAGAAATGGTGAAAAGTAGTGCCAATAAATTCGACTCCACATCTTCTATGTGCCTCAACATGCAAAGTTTCTCTGAGACTCGACCCAATAGACAGAGTGATGTAAATATTTCATTTCAGAGAAAGATATGTTATGCGAAGTTGACTAGTTGAGTGTATGAACTGTAGCGAGGGTAAAATTTAAGCTAATGAGTGGGGTTCAGCAAGAGAAGAAAAAATGGGTGACGCTATAATTTGCCGGTTTAGTAATGCATTGATGGTACACCTACACAAGCGGACAACGATGGCTATGAGATCGTAATTGCTGTAACCTAATAATGAGGCCTCTTTTTGGTTGCTTTCAAGCATTTATCTTTCTGATCACTCCATGCAGAAGACTCAGAGAGTTCGTGTATTTAGACATGTAATTGTTTATTTTTTGTATTCTTGCGTTATGATTTTTCTTTCTTTTATTATTTTTTTTTCTTTAGCTTTTTCAAGGTATCAACTTTTTTTTCTGTTTTCTCATCGGTGGTTAATAAAGGGGAGAAAGAGCCTAGGCATCCCATCATTTATGAGTAGTTGGGTCATCATTTTTAGCCATTGGTAGGCCACGTTTGCCATTCATGTGGGCACTGGCCACTCCCTCTTTTCTTTTCTTCCTAGTTTTTTCTCCAGCAAATTAACTAGAGAAAAGCAAATGAGTTAAACTTCCATGCCTCTTTACAGTTTCTTTGGTGGAGTTTCGAGTTCCAAAGAACAAAACAGGTGTTCAAGAATTGCAAGTACGAAGTAAATAGCAACTTCAAAAGATAACTAGTACTCTGTACTCCTAGAAGAATCTAAAATCTTCATCATTCATTGTCATGTCGGCAACAAAGAAAAGTTTTCTGTTTCTGGACTTAAAGATGAGAAACAAAGACAATATTAATTCTTGTACCAAATACAAGAGAATGCACGTTGACAGCAAGAACCACTAAAGTGTTTTTTGAGCATGAATGAGCATGGATCACTAGTGACCAATACAACAGTAACAGAAAATAAAACTAGTGATGCATAGAGACATATGTAGAGAGAAGGAGAGAGCAGAAGGGGTCTGACCTCCATTGAGCCAAACAACCAAGGGTTTAGACGAGGGGTCATGGACAGCCTCAGTGAGCCAGTAGAAGAGAGCTCTACCAACAACTTTGTTAACAGTAACATAGCCAGAGAATTGTTGAAAAGAGACCTTAGGCTGGCCAGGAAGTGAAGATATCCTGTCTGCTTCTTCTTCTACTTCATTTACTGCATGGTGATGGCTAGCACTAGAAAAAACAACCAAAAGCAAAACAAGGACCATGGAAACAAAGATCTGTTTTTCAGCCATGACCATGGCCTTAATTAGTGGAAAGAAGAAGCAGAACTGAAAAAAATAAATGGGCTTGTCACTTCCTAGTAGTGTGTATGGGGTGTGTAATTAAATAGGAGAGAGGCAAGGCAGGGGACGGAAGGGAAGGGAAGGGAAGTCATGATCTTGAATGTCATCGGTCATCACTCAATAACACAACATTTTAGCCATTTGGACACCCATAATATTTGCTACAATTTGAAAAGACAACACTAGCCTCACAACATTTCATAGATATTGATTATGGTCAAAGCCTCAAAGTTCAAAGATAAAGAAAATGGCTTGGTTTTTATTTTTTATTATTTTTTTAAGAGGGGTGTCACAATTAAAAAAATAATCAATAAATATTATATTATGATTCAAAACACATGTCATTATTCATTGAAACAGTAAACTCTTCTCAAAAGAACTAATAAGCTTGCAATTAGGGGTGACATCGTCTTTTGCAAGGGATTTATTGGGCATTATAAAATTAATTGGAGACAAATTGATTCACACATATTTTTTTAGCAAAATAAAATGACTCTTAAAAGAAAAAAGATATATAGCTTTTGTCCAATGGCTTTTTTGTCTTTTCAATATTATTTACACAATAAAATTATGATGATATCCTTAAAAGCAAAAAAAAAAAAACATTAAACTTGCACAAATGGGCTTTTCTGTCTTTTTGTTTTTTTTAGAAAAGTAAATAACAAAATTGCCCTTAAAATTTAAAAAAATCTAAGGTTCGTTTCAAGGGTGTTTTAGTCTTTTTATTATGTTTATTTTGTTATTTTTAGGTTCACTTAGGAACTATTTGGTAATTTAAAAAGTTAAACATTATTAAAAAAAAAAGGTTATGCATTAGAGCGTGAAGGCCCCCACGCCCTTCAAGCGACGCATGCGAGACCATCCGATTACCAAACTCTTTCATCCGTGACAGCGTTGGAAGCGGTGCGTCGTTCTATTTATGATGGTGAGGGGCGTTCTCAAGATGGAGGTACGGTTGGGCTTCAATGAATCATTTTTCTTTTCCTCTCATTTTTCTCTCTCCTATCCTAAAAATTCGCGCTATCCATTCCAAAAATCAATTATGCCCTTCAGTTTGTATTTCTATCAAATTTGACATTTATTTTTTTTATTACCATTTGTTTTGCTTTTAATACTTTTAAAAGTTTTTTTTTTTAATTTCATCCTAAGGCATTTTAATTCATATAATTTGTTTATCCAATTTGATCCTTATTCTTTTGATTGTGTTTTTTTTGTGTTTTATCCTTGATTTATTTGTTTTTCAATTTCACCCCTCATCATTTTATTTTATTTTTTTTATTTTGGTCCTTATTATTTTGATTACTATTTTCTTATCTTTTTCTTTATTTTTTTATTTTTTCTCTCTACATTTTATTTTATTTTATTTTATTATCCAATTTTGGTTCTCATTCTTTTTATCCTTTTCTTTCTTAATTTTTTTTTCAATTTGGTCCCTAATTATTTTCTTCCATTTAGTTTTTATATCAGATTTGGTCCTTATTGTTTTGACTGCTATTTGTTTTGTTCTTAATTTTTTTTATGAATGAAAAATTTACTTCATGATTTTTTTTCATGCTTGTCTTTCTACAGGGTAATCTCAGTCTTATGACTTGGGCTTGGTTTAAGTTCAGTCTTTTTTTAGGTCCTTTATTTTTTTTTTTAAATTCATCATTCAACATTGGGTTATTGGACCTTAAGTTTTGTTATTTGTTCCAATTTTATTTTTATGGGGTTATCCCCATTTAATATCTCAGGTGGTGAGTTAGTCAAATTAACCTGAGTTGACTCAATTTTTTTATCTTGATGTTTTTTTATGAATTTTTTTCCAGTTTTATCATTTAGCATTAAATTATTAGCCCTTGAGCTTTGTGATTTTTTTCTTTTCTTTTTGCGGGGTTATCTAGAGTATAGATTAGTCAAGTTAACTTAGGTTCTTTTAGGCCATGTTTGTTTCTCGGAAAATGGTTTCTGGAAAACCACTTTCCAAACTTTCCTGTGTTTGTTTGCCATTAGAAAAGTTGGTCAACGAAAAACACTTTCCAGTCAAAGGAAAATTTGGCTTGGTTTTCAGGAAAGTGTTTTCCTGGAAAATTTGGGCGGAAAACACTTTTCGGAAATTGTGAAAAATTCAGAAATGTCATATTATTTGCTGATTATATCAAATTTGGTCCTCAAACTTTTGATTGATATATATATTTTGTTTTGAATATTTATTTTTCAATTTCATCTCTTAAAATTTAATTTTTATATTAACTTTGGTCCTCATTTTTATAATTGTTATTTTCTTTTCCCTTATCATTTTTTTATTAAAATTTTTTATCTATCAAATTTGATCCTTATTCTTTTGATTGTTACTTATTTTATTTAAAATAATTTATGAAATGTTAATTATTATTATTTTAATTTCTTCATCTTTTATTTTTTTTATTTTTTAGATTTGATCTCTATTATTTTGATTATTATTTATTTTATTTGAGATAATTTATGAATTTGTTTTTTCAATTTCATTCTTATTCAACTTTTTAATTTGTTAGATTTGTTCCTCATTATTTTAATAAACTTGAGAAAAATAAAACATTAATAAGTTATTTTCCAGCTCATTTCCATGACATAACCAAACACTGGAAAGTGTTTTCCAGCTCATTTTTCATTACACTACCAAACATCAGAAAATAATTCACTTTCCCGAAATTCAATTTCCAAAAGGAAACTACTTTCCAGCAAACAAACGGGGCCTTAGTGTTTTTTTTTTTTATTTAATCTCGTCTTTTTTGTTAGGTCTTTTTTTTTTAAAAAAATATATTTTTTTATCCCGATCTCATATTGCGAGAGGCGGGTTAATCAAGTTAACCCGAGTTAACTTATGTTTTTTTCTTTGACATTACTTTTTTAAAATAGATTTTTTTTACTTCCATCCTTTGACATTAGGTTATTGATCCTTGAGCTATGTAATTTCTTTTTATTTTTTTCCTACGGATTATCTCGATCTTATATCTCGGGTGACATATTAATCAAGTTAATCCAGGTTGACTCAAATTATTTTTATTTGAATATTTTTTATAATAGAAAAAATTTGACTCAACCCGCAGCATAATGCGAGCCACCTATCTAGTTTATGTATGAAGCAAATGGTTGTTGATAACAAATCATCACATCACACTCTTTATCTTTGCTCATCTTTGATATGATCCTTCCATGAAATTTTGTATTTTATACTCACATCATATGTCCTCAACATTGACAACATTGCTTCTTCTTCTTTTTACTGTTGGTAAGTTTGGTTTTGAGATAACTTGTTCATTAATTAAGCTCGAGTCTCTCTCCAAACAATTTGAAAAACATACCATTTATATCGGTCTATTCATTTAGAAGAATTTAATAAATTCTAAAGGTTTAAACCCAAAAAATAAATTAATGAAGCAAATCTCCTTTAACTACTAGGCCAATTTTTTAGGTTTAAATTTGCTTTAGTAATTACTTGATTAGGGATGTGCTATGTTTAACTTTGCTTGAAATGAAATTTTTTTTTAATTTCATTTGGATTTTGGCAATATGCAAAATTGCTTTAGAAGATTCTTGTTGTCATAACCCAATTTTGAATCACCCAAAATTCTTTTACAAAAATATTTTTCTTTCCTTGAAATATTAGAGAAAACCAAAAAAATCATAAATTCAAAATCCAAAAATATTTTCAAAACAAAAATAAATGAGCTTTTAAGCTGCAACAAATCAAAATGCTAGAGGGATAATCAGAAAGGAATATTGTTGATGAGATAGGTTGAAGAAGGACTTAATTGAAGGAAAATTAAGTTTGAAAATCAATTTGACTAAAATTTTAAGAATTAATTAATTTGAAGTAGGGCTGAACATTTTCGGTTCGGTCCGGTTTTGGACCAAAATAAACAATCAAACCTATTTTTTTTTAGTTTTTGAACCGAACCGAACTGAAAATCGGTTCAAACCGATTAATTTTGGTTCGGTTTTTTTCCCTTCCAAACCGGTTCAAATCGAAATTATTCCAATTGCAAACAAAATTTATTCACAGTCCCAAAAAAATCCCTACGATTTTTCTCATCATCTCTATTTCTTTCTGCTATTGTGTAGCCACAAGTAGTAGGGAGCACAACCCAGAGGAGCCAAGCCCATGACCACCACTTTTCTAACATCAACATTGTACAAGCATGATTACAGATTTTATTGTGTTGTCAAACCAGAGGCCGCAAACTTTTCTTTGTCCATTCATTCCATTTGATAAAGTCCTAGAGCCTATTCTTGCAATGCGCATTTGAAGCTTATTCTATCAAAGAGCTTGGGCATCTTTCGATGAGTAGGTCTAGAAAGAAAGTAAGCTTGTAACTTTAGGTTTACAGAGAGTAAAGGGAGGGGAGAAAAATCAAAGAGAAAAGATGCAGAGAGAGGGGAGAGATATGCAGAGAGTAAAGAGAGAGGGGGGGCAGCTGAATGTTATTTAAGGGTTAGAAAACATCCTATTTATACTAGTTTTTTTTTAAGTGCTGGCTGGTTAAACCGATTCGGTTCGGTTCGGTTCAATCGGTTTCAGACTTTAGAAACCGAAACCAAACCGAACTGGAATTTTTTTGTGATTTTTTAATCGGTTAATTTGTTTTTTTTTTGTTCGGTTTTTTCGGTTATTTTTTTTTCCGGTTTTCTCGGTTTATCGGTTTTTTTGCTCACCCCTAATTTGAAGGGCTTAATTAAACTTCTAATAGGTTTTATTGACTTAATTGAGGACTTATTTGAAGAAAAGTTTAAGGTTGAAATCTAGCTTGATCAAAATTAAAAGAATTAATTATGTTTAAGGGCTTAATTAAACTTTTAATAGGTTTAATTGATTTAATTAAGGACTTAATTAAAGAAAAAAATAATTTTGAAAGTCAATTTGGGAAAAATTAGAAGAATTAATTAAGTTCAAGGACTAATTGGAAAAAAATTAAGTTTATAGGCCAAATTTGGATTAATTTGCAATGATTGGCAGATCAAGGACCTGATTGAAGCTGTGATTAGCCTAATTGGTGCAATCAAGGGCTTAATTGAAAAAAAATAGAAGTTTGAAAGACCAATTAAGAACATTATTGAAAATATCCAAAACCAAGGACTGTGTTGAAAAGGTGCTAAAGTCAGAGGATCCGATTAAAAAAATTTAGGTGTGAAATTGAAATGATTCCTAAAAATTAGATTCAATTGAGGGTTTAATTTTAAAAACTCAAAAGATTGAAGGTTGCAATTGAAAAAGAAGATTAAAGCCCTAATTAATCTAGAGTTACCAAAACAACCCCATTCCATTTAAATAAAACAGTGTGTTTCAACCAAAATGGTTTGTTTTGGTTTAAAATGAAGTTGTTTTGTTTTGGTCTTAGAAAAAATATATAAGGGCTAGATGACTTATTGTCTAGCTAATATTCATCTTCTTCCCCAAAGAACCTGAAAACCATAGTTGGGTTGCCACCTTTCAAGACATATTTCACCCTCGTCTAACCTTGAAACCAAGATAAAAGTCACTCTATCAATGACCTAGATTACTCCCCACAACATCCAACAAAATCATTTTCCTTCTTCACTAAGCCTTTCTCACTAGACAACAAAACACATACCCAACCAGTTATACCTGTAAAAAACAATTATAGAAACAACTAATGTAAAACCCAGTTAAAACTTTCCTAGAAAACAAAAGTTTATAGATGGTTAAGGACAAATTGAAATAAATGAATGGGCTTGTATAAGTGAACATACTTATTAAGAGGTGAAAATGAATGTCTAGTAAATTAACTACGAATGAATTAGAAAGATGGAGTATAATTTTAAAACTACTATAATGAAGGACTAAAATGCAAAAAAAGGGGGAAATTTAGCCTTTCTCTTAAAAGAGGGTCGACGATGTGAAAAGAAAAAAACCTCCATCTTTTTCACCCATAACAAACACTCCCTCACCATTTCTCTTGCATGTTAAACCATTTTCCCAAAAGAGAGAAGAAAATAAAAAGATTAGTTTGAGATCTTGAGATAAGACCTTAAAATAACATCAAGAAATAGAGAGAAAAACCTTGTAGTGTGGATTTAGAGGAAGAATAAGAGAAGTAAAAGAGATAGAAAGGAGAAGCCATGGAAGGAACATTAAAGAGAACCACAAACGAAAGTTAGAAGAACATTAATCATCTTCAAGGTATTTATGGTAAGTAAATTTAAGAAATTTCAAATTTTCTCAATTAGGGTTCTTGAACCAATTTGGGGAAAGTAAAAAATAAATTACATGATTATGTCAAAAAGAAGGTTAATAACCTAGAAAAATGACCTTGTAATTTAGAAATAGTAAAGAAATGGAAGTGAACACAAGACCTATATATTCGGCAAAAAAAAATGGTTGAAGGGAAATATTGTTCCAAAATGTTTGTACATATAATGAATGTTTTAGTTTGTTTATACCATTGTGATAAATTGTTGTTGATCAAAATACCTTACCACAAGTATCTCAATTTTTATTGATATTAAGTGTACTTAATTGTATTGTTTATGTTTGATTGTGTGGAACAAATTATATCTTGTTAATATAGATTAGAATAGGAAAATTTTGATTGGAAACACAAAGCGGATACATGTTTATCATAAGCCTATATTCGATCATACTTGGGAGATGAAGAGAAAACAACATAATTCTTGTGTATGGATGGCCTATGTTTCGGCCATGATGAGAAATAAGAAAGAAAATTGTTCATATAGGTGTTTATAAATAAATTCAATGATGATGAATATCCTTTGTTAGAAATTGATTGTCCTGGAACATAACCTAAAATATTAGTAAATTTTTTTGATAATGATGTACATGCTATAATACATTAAAAGGGACGTTGTGAAAAAGTGTCAAGGCATGCTAAGTGTAAGAAAAAAAATCACGATGAAGAATCATTGTCCATGCATGAACATGGAAAGAGAGATATTAATGATGACATTAAATGCACCTTGACATGTAGAACCAGTTAATGATGTTAATAGTAATTAAAGAATGATGGTATAAAAGATTATGCTAACATAATTATATGAATATGGATGTGTATAGCTAAAAACAATATTGAGGGAAAGGATCAAATATGTAAATTATTAATGTCTTAACTCTTGTACAAGTTATTGCTAGGATGTGAAACCAATAAGAAAAAAGTATATGATTTAAGACTTAAGACTCTGTTTGGATTTGTCAAAATATGTGAAAGAAAAATACTATTTTTGGTTTTTAGGCTTTGTTTATAAAACACGTTATTAAAGCTTTTTTAAGCATGTGATTTTTTAGCTAAGAGATTGTTTGATGAACACGTCCTAACAAAAAAAAAATAGCCTTTTTATTTCCTCTTTTAGGTGTTTTGTCAAACGTAACCCTTTTTCCAAATTCAATCTCAGATTTTCAAGGGATCATTTTGCATTTTTTTTTTGTATCTCATATATTTTTACCATTTCATATTTAATATTTGAGATTGTGAACTTATACATAAAACACTTTTCTAATATTGTATAAACCTTAAAAAAAACAAAAAAATATCTTTATTATTTTAGATTTTTTTTTAAATTGCACATGGCCAAGTTTTCTCCAAAAAAGTCATATTTGTATTTTTAATAGAAAAACAAAAAAAATGAAAATACAAAAAAAATATTGCATGATTTAGCATATCAAAAAATCAAAGAAATAATTTTTAATATTTTACATGCATTATGGATTTAATAATAGGTTTATTAAAGTCATGAAGACCTAACCTAAATTACAAAAACACCAAAATACCAATTTGTTTATTTTTAATATCAAAGATTGTGAACTTATATGTAAGTTGTATTCCCAGTATTAAAAACAAATGCAAGAAATATGTTTTGGCTCTAAAATGACTAGGTTTAACCCGTAAAGTCATGTTATACTCTATTGGGGTGAGCTTGCTTTAACCAATAGGTAGATGAATGGTGAGGGGAAAAAAACACAACAGTGTTGTAGTAATATTCAGACAAAAACATAATGCAACTTACCTTATGTAGAGTGTATTAGGGGTGATATTGTCCTTCTTATACACAACAAGTCTCCTTATCTAGATTCTAAAGACCAGCTAGGGTTCCTAGTAACCAAAATACTAGGTACGACTCTAAACCTTTTTAATTAATAAAGGACAAGAATTCTTTGTTCTTTTCACCCATACCAAAAATCCTAATCAAGGAGGATGATCATCATGACATCAAACTCATGTGACAGAATGACGACTTCACTAGAACTCTTGTAGACTAAGTTTCATTGTTTGTCTGATTGATGTATTTTGTTTTGATTGGTCTATAAATTTATCATCAACATGCATTTTTATACAAACTACTCTTACATTTTATACGTTAATATTTGTTTATATATTGCTAATGAAATGCCTTCATGCATCACATGTTTTAATTTTTTAGAGCATATACAAGCTTCTAGATTGGGTGGGGGAGTAGTGGTTTGTCCTATAACTATCAATCAAGGTTCAAGACTCATTAAACACTCAACTCAAATATCAGTGCTTGTTTAGTAATGGTGGGTATACGTGCTTTAACCATTTCTTGTAATGGCTCTATACTATCTTTATGAGGATCGTCACTATGTAGATTTGAGACCCTTTTAAGACCATGTAGAAAAACTTACCCCCACTCATTTAATGAATAGAACATATCCTTAGGGTGTATGTGCCATCTGTAAATTGCATCAAGGTAAGGTTGACAAGTAGCATCCTGAATTACAGGACTTTTAGGTGGTAAATAGTTGTCATATAGATTCTATAAGAGTCTAAATTATTACAAATTGACTACGATGAATATAGGTTCCATTTTTTGTGTAATAATGATATTAGACGACGACCATTGTCACCCTTAAATGGCAAACATGTATTCAATTTAACTTTTCTTTCTACAAACATCTCATATTTATTTACTTTCCAAACTTGTATAATTTTCATTTGAAAGTTTGGAATACAAGTCATTTTTTAAGCGAACCTATAACACCAAATCCAAAAAAAAACTGATGGAAAATGAGGAGCGAGCTTGTTAGGAGGTTGAACATCAAAAAAAGATGGAAAGCCTTAAAAGGGACATAGCAAGGCTCACCACCATACTTAAACAGAAATTAAAGGAAAACTCTATAGAAGCCTCAATTACTCAACCAATAGTAGCCACTTATCTAGTAATTATGACTCCCTTCCATCAACAAAATTCAAACCCTAGTGGAACATCTTTGAAAGCTCAGTTCATAAGCCATTACCTGCATGTCCAAACCTATAAGTCCTATAATACTACCCTATATGGTAGGCTTGACTAGAGAAGAGGCTTATGACAAGTGTGATGCTTTAAAAGAAATGATGAGGGTGATTGAGGGGTCTATTTTATATGACCCAATAAAAGCATCCAAAATATACCTAGTCCTCAATGTCATAGTGCCAAAAGAATTTTGAGTGCTCGATTTGATCAACTACTATATAGAAAATTAATACCTATTGATTAATCTAAAAGCATACAATAATAAGATAGCACCAATTATCCATGATGAGAAACTACTCATCCATTTTTTCTAAGATAGCTTTAGTTACATCGCCTTAACTAGGTATATGAGGCTCAATTATATTGAGATTAAAGGGTGGAAAGATTTGGTTGGTGTATTTGTAAAACAATACAATTTTAAAATGGACATTAATCTGAACAAATTCAGTATGTTAGTGATAGAGAAAAGGGAGAAGGAATCAGTCCAAAAATATGGTCAACGATGGAGAAAGAAAGACTGTTTGAGTTGACCCACCTCTAATTGAAAAGGAAATTATCAATCTATTTTCTAATACTTTCAAGGACCCTTATATTCGATCATCTGATGGGTGTTCTAGCCCAACACTTTACTAATATAATGATAGTGAATAAGAGAATGAAGCAAACCATAAGAGCCGGCAAAATTATTGATTTAACTAAAAAGAAAGGGTTCACTGAAAAGGATAAAGAAGATAGTTAGATCCACCAACTAGGATCTAACCAAAATCAGCCAAGGAAAGAATATAATAACAAGTGGAAGTCAAGGAAACAAAACAACACTCCTCATGTCCAGTTCCTAGCATTTATATTTTCCCAATTCCCTCAAAACCAGCTAGCTCTTGATCAAAACAATAAACAACTACATGGACATACACAACATAACAAAAAGACCTTACCATTTCTTTCCTTACCTTTAAAAAAGATGATTGATAAATTGGTCAGTATTGGACAAATTACTCTGATTTCATAAAAACTATTCTGACCACCATATAGGAAGTGGTATGAGCTTGACCAAACATGTGAGTATCATGACGGAATGACGGTGCACAACATTAAAAATTGTCATTATTTCAAGGACAAGCTTCTTCAACTTATTAAGGTCGGGTGTACTCATTTAAGGGCTAAAACACTTTCAAGGGCAATACAAAGGGATAAATGAGCCAAACATAAAACCTTCAAGTGTTAAAGAAAAGAAGAGAAGTCAGATTGTTGTCGTCAACATGTTTGTCATTTTAGCTTTGTAAACAAGGTCTTCAAGACCACATTTTATTTTGAGATGTTTTTGACAACTTAATTGTATCTTTTAATAGATTGTGTCTTTTTATAGTCTAATCTTTCATTGAAATCAAGAACTATTTTGTTATGAAAAAGCTATTTTGAATTTTTATTATTGTCCATGATTGAATAAATATAATGTTAAAACTAGTTGAACCCCAAGGTGTGTCATGCAAAATGCTAGGAGGCACTACCATACGAGAAGTGGTATAAGCTTGACCAAACATGTGAGTATCATGATGGAATGATGAGACATACTATGTTTGAGGGACACCTCCAATGGAAATACGAAGGGATAAATGATTCAACCATGAAAGCTTCAAGTGTTGAAGAAAAGAAGACAAGTCAGATTGTTATAGTCAACATGATTTGCCATTTTAGCTTTGTGAACAAGGTCTTCAAAACCACGTTTTATTTTGAGATATTTTGTCAAACTCAATTGTATCTTTTAATGGATTATGTCTTTTTATAGTCTTATCTTTGCATTGAAATCAAAAACTATTTTATTATGAAAAAGGTAATTGACATTTTTATTATTGTCCATGATTAGATAAATATAATGGTAAAACTACTCGAACCCCAATGCAAAATGTTAGGAGGCAATCCTCACTCTTTTGAAACTTATAATTGATCTCATGGCTTTGTTCAAAACATTGTGATCAAATCTATTGTATAAAAAAAATCATTTGATGAAATAATCCAGAAAAATTAAATTTGCTTTTTTTATTTAAGAAATAATTCAATGTTTGTTTAAAACAATGTTTAGGCACCCGTTATATAGGGTGGCAAATGAATCATTCAAATAATTCTCATTCTAAGATGACCAAATAGTTATTAAACTAAAATATTTAAAATAAAAATATGTATATACCCACACATAATGACTTTTGAGCCATTTTTTTTTATGTATATGTAACGACATGTAATGAATTCAATAGTTACAGACTCCAAAACATAGTTATTTGCAAATCCAAACCATTATACCGGATAAGGTCAAAATTTACCAGTTCTAACAGTTTGTGCTTGAAATAAGAAAAATGCCATTTTTGTTATCCTTTCACGTTCTAAAAATATATCATTTGCAGTCTTCAGTTGAACTTGAATAAATGTTTCTTTATAAAAACCCTAACTAGGATTACATCCTACCTTAGGGAAAATAAAAACTCCAAAGACCAAGAGTTGATCTTGATTATGATCACACCCTATACTAGGGCAAGCAAAAATTCAAAGATCAAAGACTGAGAAGATGTTGTGAAAGATCCAAAGAGCCTGAGAAATCCAAATGTTAGGGGGTATGTTCAGATGAAAAAAAAAATTGACCAAATAAAGGTCAAAACAAAATGAGAATTCTATTCCAAAGCAATCAAAAAGAGAAAATCAAAGAAATATGATGAAAAGAAAGAACATCCAAAGACACAATGAGTCAAGTAAATAACAATGATCCTAAATCTTTAGAATCTTGAAACACCTTTTGAGCTTACAAATCTCTTTCTTTCCTAACCAAAAGTCATAGTCTGTATTACATGCCTTTAAAATTCCTTTCTAATTAAGCAAGCAAACAATTTGGACTGATAAATACTGCTTTCAAAATACAAAGAGCTTTTTTTGAGAATCATGACATCGTGAACAAGCTACTTATTATTATTCGTGCTGATAAAATAAGTGTTAAAAGGGAGATTTTTTTTTAAAAAAAAAACCTTAAGTTTTTTCTTAAGCCTTACTTTAAAACCCATAAAATAGAAGGTCACCTTATCATGTACCTTCATCAATTCCAATATTGCTTACATTGGATAAATTTCTTTCCTTAAAGATTAAACCTCTTAGGAATTGTAAGAAATTCAAAACAAAAATATTTTAAGCTTACATTGGATAAATTTTTGTTTTCAAAAAGCAAGAAATTCATTTGAGTCATGGATAGCCTGACTTTGAGCTAAGACATGATCCTTGAATTTTGCGATTTGATTCCAAAATAAGAATTTCAAACACCAAGGCTCATTGACTGAGTTTGCAAAGTTGATAAAAATAGTGTTGACACTTCTTATGAGCTCTGGTTTTGGCATAAAATGTGTTTTCAATCGTAAAAAGAAAAAAAAAAGGATGAATGCTTTGCTTTAGTTGTTTCTTAGGCAATGTCAGGTTTAGGTGCGAAATGTTCCATAAATGATGTGTTGATCTTTCAGAACTAAAAAATATGCATTTAGTTTTGTTTGTGGGTTGGGTTTTCACCCTAATTGGTTTTAAAATTTGGCTACCTTGTTTTTTAAGCTCATTGGTCCTTAAAGTTTGGTTTCATTCTTGATAGTTACGGTTTTTTTTTTGGCAAACATGCTCTTAATATATTTTTTAAGCATGTGATTTTTTAGCTCTCCAAACATGGCCTAACAATATATATATATATATATATATATATAAAACATAATTTTTGTTTTCATTATTTTAGATTTGTGTTTTAAATTGTATATGACCAAGTTTTCTTGTAAAAAAAATCCTAATTTCATTTTTAATAGAAAAAGGAAAAAGGAAAAGGAAAATAAAAAAAATAAAACATTTCATGAATTGACATATCACAAAATCAAAGAAATTGTTTTTTAGTATTTTCATATACTATGAAATTGTTTATTTTTAATATCAAGAGTTATGAACTTATACGTAAGATGTATTCTCGTTTTAAAAATAAAATGCAAAAAATATTTTCAGCTTTAGAATGACTAGACTTAACCTCTAAAGCCATGGTTCACTCTACTGGGGTAGACCTGCTTTAACCAATAGACAGATCAATGGTTAGAAAAAAAACACAATAATACCTTAATAATATTTAGAAAAATAAATAATATAACTTATCTTAGGTAGGGTGTACTAGAGGTGATATTGTCCTCTATATACACAACCAGTCTTATTTTTCAGACTTTGAAAACCAGTTAGGATTCCTAGTGAAAAAAATATTGGTTGACGACTCCAAATATTTTTAACTAATAAAGGATAAGAATTCCTTGTTCTTTTCACCCACACCAAAAATCTTGATCCAGGAGGATGATCATCACGACGCCATATTTGTGCGACATTTGTACTCAAGTTTCTAATTTTGGTGTTGGATTCTAATGAGGTGGGAAAACCTATTATGATGAAATGACTCTTCACAAGGCTAAAATAAGGTGGTTGAAAGTGGAGAACAATGGATAGGTTCATTAAAATATCTGCAAAACAAGTTTCTTTGTTTAGAAGGAAAACCCTTTAATGACTAAGTCAAAAAAGAGAAATATGAGCCTGAAAAGGCAAATCGGTGTGGGCCTGAAAAGGTAGTGATGCATTTGAAAAAGAACATAAACCAAGTTTTTGATAAGAGATTATGAACTTGCTACCCCAAGGTTCATAGTTATTTATATTACTATGAGCCCTTCCAAATTGCATGAAAATTAAGGTAAAGTCATTAATTTCTTTTTTTATCTATAGTTTTAGTGTATAATTAGAGGGCAAATATTTAGAATTGATGGATTATTGTTGAGTGTGGATGATGTCATGGGTATTGTCCACTTGTCCTTGTGATTGATGGAGGTAAGTTTGGTTGATTCAGGTATGTCCATCCACCCAAGTTATGATTAGTCAAGAATATTGAGACTTGTTCCTCTTGTATGTGTAGTGTTTATTCTCCCTTAATATAATTAGATAAGCTTAAATAGATGATAACATCTTATATGGTACAAGGGTCTAACCATCCATGGTATCTCCAACTCTAATTGTCTATCCAATATAAGGTTGAATAACCTTGATTATGACATGTGAAGTTCCTTTCATACTTGCCAATCTAATGAGACCTTATGGAGTATAGTTTTTTCTAGAGTAAATCTAATTCTTTTATATCTGTTTACCCTCGTGTCTCAACCAAGAATATATATACTCTTTTTGTTTGGAGTTTGAATTCGGTAATGCTTAGAATTTAAGATTTCCTAAATGACCTAATCCATTTAGGTACATTACAATAATAAATTAAAACATAATAGATATTTATTGTTCATATGACATAGTGCATACATTAATATTTTTACTATTCACTGCAATGTTCATTCTAGAATGAAATAATTTTTTTATACTTTGGTCTTTGCAATTTGCCATATTTACAGTTCGATCATAAAAATTTATTTTATTCATGTTTCAATCCTTGAATACTAGAAGAAGAGAGAGTCACTACAAAAAGAGTAGAGAGGGAGTTTTTGTCCGGCCATATTCTAATGAGAAAAAAGACCAATTTCGTTGTCAATAAGTGTCTTAATTAGAGGAGTTCAATAAAGATTGTTTGAATATCTACTACCATGGCGAAAGATATATGTCAGGGTCAAAAAGTTTGATATGATTTTGTATTTTTAGACTAGTTAAATTGTGTTGCAAGCATGGAAATGAGGTTTTAAAGGTTCTATGGATATTTTCGGGTGCGTTTAGATAAAAAAAAGTTGAAAAAGAAAGGGTTTTTAGGGTCCAAAAACTCGAACCTTAATTTTTCAGTCACTTGCAACAAATAATACATCGTCTATCCCTTAAAAAAAAAAAAAAAAACTAGGCGTGTTTAAGCTTTTTTATATAAAAAAACCAAGCATACAAGTTTGGTATTTTTAATGTTAGACACATACGCTTGGGTTTGGTAATGTTGACCCTTCTTTTTTTTCTATGTTTTTCTAATATGCTAAAATAAAATCATCTTCAAATAAAAAAATTACAATTATATTTTAAAAAGCATATGATGATACCATGCTTTTTAAATAATATTAGAGGTTTCTAATACTATTAGTAATTACTTTATAGATGATTATATATGAACCTAAAGTGCATATTTTTTTTAAAACTATTTCTCATATCAATGAGAATAAAATATCTAATATTTCTTATTGTGAGGTTTTTATATAATGTTTTTAAATTAATTATTTCTTTATTTTTGTATATAGTGGCATAAAAATAATCAAGGCAAACTTTGTTTTTATTGAAACTTACTTTTTTAAATTATAATAAGTTTTTATTAAAAAGTCATGTTATGAATAAACAATGTATGTTTTTGTATACAAAAGAAGAAATACAAAAATAAAGAAGCTTATTTTAGCTTGAGAAAATTTTGGAAAAAATTCATAAGTGTTGATTGACCAATCAGATAATTTTTGGATCAATTATACTACATGTTTTTATTTTTTTCCTTCCAATAAGAAAAAACTACAATTAGAAATTTAATCCCAAGTAAAGGTAAGTGGTAGCCTTAGAAATCAAATATAACGTGGGTGTCTAAATTTTTTTTATCTCTAAAAAAAAGTATGTTATTCCAAGCAATGCTAGATAAAAAAAAAGTTAAAAGTAAAACATAAATAAATTAATTAGTCAGAGTTTCAAAGAAAGTTGTAAATAAAGGATAGATTGCAAGAAGTAAATTATAGGAGGTAAATTGCATAAAAAAAAGTTGTATATATTAGGTCCGTTATCTTTATGGCATATTTATACTGGTATAGTATTAAAGTTTCATGTAAACATCTAAATATAATTCTTTTAAAAAAATTATATTAGAGAAATTACATGGTAAATTGTAATACATACGGAGTTCTAATTTATTATACGACTCTTTTCTAGTAGTTACATGGATGCTAAATTATTCTATGAATATTCATTTATTTTGTTGACGACTCATGCTCTAAATAGGACTGAATCTTCTAGTTTATTAAGTGAGTTTTTATTGTTGTGATCAATCGTTTTTTTTATTTTTTGTCATGACTCTCCTCATGATTAATTTTCATTTTTTTTATTTAATAGTGAATAATTATTTTTTTAATTAAATGATATGTGATTTTTTATTTTTAATATAAATAACAAGATCAAAACTGTTTGCCCGGTGCAATAATGTCTAGATAGTTTCTTGAAGTGAAATGTTTTTTTGCCATGTCAAAGAACATTGTTTTCTGCTTTGTTGTGAAAATAATTAATGGTTATCAACAATTAATTATTACAAGGTATATAGTAATCGTTATCAACAATCTTGTTACTAAGTTCTCTCTGTTCTGAAGTGATATCGAATTTGAATTCTTTTTCCATGTAAAAACAAAACCAACAATCTGACAAAATGATTAAGAAGTTATGATTTGGCTAACAATTTACCTAAGTGAATAGACAAATAACCTAGTAATTGATCCACAAATAGCATATTTGAAGAAAAAAAATCTTACATATGAGATGGGTTCTAAAGAATAGAAAAAACTAATACAAGATAGGATGAGTCTAAATTCACACATTAATTAGAGTTTAAAAATCATCTTCATTAAAAAAAAAATTAATTGACATGGAGAATTCATTGTGTTACTAGACATAGATCACTATTTATTGCAATAGTATAATTACCATTTTGCTCTTTTAAAAAAATAAACTAACTTAAAGGTAATATAGTATTTTCTATTGATCAATTAGTCATTATGAGATTGAACTGGAATAATTTGATCTTTTTATCTTTTAAATATATTATGTAAAGAATATATTACCCTTAAAAGCAAAAATTTTAAAAGATTGATTAAAGACAATTCGATATTTTTATCTTGTAGACGTATAGTGTAAAGACTATATTACGCTTATAAGCAAAATTTATTAAACAACTAACTAGGGTCAATTTGATCTTTTTATATTTTAAAAGTACAATACTGTAAAGATTATACTACCCTTAAAAGCAAAATTTGTCAAGCTTGCTTCCAAGGTTTTTTCTTTTTGTATTTTCAAACTGGTTTTTTAGTTATTAACTTGTTGATTAGGGGTGATTTGGTCTTTCGATAAATATAAATATTATTTAAAAAAAACAATTGTTGATGCATGCAACACACAAGCCTACAAATAGGCGATGTCGGTGCCTTTCAGGTGATACATGCAACAACGGCGTTGGAAATGTCTCGTTATAAGCTTTCTATTGGAATCGCACATGTACACGGTTGAGTAGTGGTTGATTAATTTTAGTTTTTTTCCTTCAATTACATCCCTCATTATTTGATTTTATTTAATTTTTATTTCAAATTTGATCCTCTTTTTTTTTTGCAATTTGTTTTTTTCCTTTTCTTAATTGAATTTTGTTTTCAATTCCATCTCACAATATTTGATTTCAAATTATTTTTATATTAAATTTAGTCCTTATTCTTTTTATTGTTATTTCTTTTATTTTTTATCCTTTCTTAATTGCATTTTTTTTAATTTTACCCCTCAATATTTTATTGATTTAGAATTTTACAGCGTTATTTTTTAAGGTTTGCCTTCTATGGGTTTTCGTAACAGTCTCCTGACCATGGTCACGAGTTTCGAAAGTTAACATAAGTTGACTTTGATTTTTTTTAGGTCCTTTTTAAAAATGATTTTTTTTTCAATTGCTTCCTTCAAGACTTGATTTATTGGGAAATGGTCTTCTTGCTTTTTCTTTTCATTTTTCTTTCTATGGGGTTATCATAATCATATGCTCAAGATCGCAGGGGTTAACAGGTTTACCCGGGTTGACTGAAATCTTTTTTCTTGTTGCTTTTTTTTTAATTAAATATTTTTTTTCAGTTTTGCTCTTCAAATTTGGGTTGTTTAATAATTGAACTTCATAGTTTTGTCAGTTTATTTATTGTTGTATTTTTTATTCATATTATTTAAATTAGGCAAATGAATCTAAAATTAGGCAAATGAATTTCATATTTATTGTTGCAAAGCTAGATATCAAGCAAATCAAATGTTGAAGGATGAAATCATGAAAACAAATCAATTATATATATATATATATATATATATATATATATATATATATATATATATAAGGATGAAAATAAAAATAAAAAATAAATAAGAGGGCAACCACAAATGTTTTTTAGGGTTAAATTGAAAAGAAAAAAACTTTAAGAAAAGGAAAAAAAATCAAAAGAAGAGTACCAAATTGAAAATAAAAATACACCATAAATTTTGATTGAATGGTGAAATTAAAAACAAACAAAAATCTTATGAGAAAGCTAAGAAAAAATATTAAAAATAAAAAGAATAAGGATTAAATTGAAAAAAATAATATGTGACTAAATTGAAAACAAACAAAACTTTTATAAAAGGACCAAGAAAAAAGATTAGAAATCAAAAGAATTGTCATCACTCATTTTGACCCCATTTTTCAACATATTTTTGAAAAAAAACAAAAAATACCAATATTCATAAAAAAAATATGTTTTTGACGCAATTTGGCCAGTTTCTAGACATTTTGTAGTTTGT
Organism: Populus trichocarpa; assembly: GCF_000002775.5. Classification (NCBI taxonomy): domain Eukaryota; kingdom Viridiplantae; phylum Streptophyta; class Magnoliopsida; order Malpighiales; family Salicaceae; genus Populus; species Populus trichocarpa. Next base: position 11,410,023 of record NC_037288.2, read on the forward strand.
TTTTTTTTTTTCATTTCACATATTTTTTTTGTATTAACAAACTTTTCAAAAAAAAATCAATAGAAAAAAGAAGAGAAGGAAAGATCAATCAAATAGAATTTTTAGTGATTAAAATGTAATTTGAAAAAAAAAATATAAGGACTGATTCAGTTTTAAAATAATAATTGTAAAAGAAAAGAGAGAAAAATAAAATTAGCTTATAAGAAGGGACACTCTAGAGAAATCTAAGAGGTAAGAGAACACTTTAAAGATATAAAGGTGGAGAAAAAAAAGACTTCGTAACTCTATCTAATAAAAAAAAACTCAACAAAAACATAACCTTGCAAAGCAACACCAAAAGAACATGACAAGTATTACTGGAAAAATACACTCTCTCTTTTAAAATCAAAAGGAAAGTTGTAATTGGATTTGGCAGAGAAGACCAACAACTCCTCCATTGTCCATGACAGAATAGCATTGTGGGCTTCATGATGTTGGGTTTTTTGAATATCATACATACACTGGAAATAAATAAAAATAATTATTTGAGAGTCCTTAAGATCCCGTTAGACAGATCTAGAGTTGTTTAGAGACTTATTACCTGAAGATTTGATCTTCTTCGGTTTTGAATAATTCCTTAAAGGTTGCGTTGTCGCAAACCACAAGTCGTTCAATTGTCCAGCCTCCAACGATAATCCACATGAACTACTCGTGATAAATCTTCTAAATCCTTATATAGAATAGAGGGATTGCTATGCCTAGAGTGCTAGCTCTCCATTACATGACTTAGGTAGTTTTTCTATCTAATAGATAACAATCTAAAAATAAGAGGCATAACTTAGTATTTATAAAGAAATCTATAAAAACCTTATAAATTGGCAAAATATTACTTTGCCCCTGAATAATATCCATATATTAATTCAGGATAATTTTAGAAATTAACTCAATCTAGTCTTTACTTGATTATTCTAACTCTAGAAATATAATTCATGTATTAATTATATTCTAGTACTTAATTTCTAAAATATATTTTAATAAAGTCATACTAAATTAAATCATCTCAGTTTAATTTCTAACTAATGGTTCTTAAGGTGTGTGACCCATAAGATTCCTAATATGTTGTTCCAAATATAAATTATAATTATAATTAAATATAATTAAATAAATGTTCAGATGATCAGGTGCATTGTGTAGCAACGTGTCATAATCCCCAAAATATTAGAAAAGTCATTAGTGGTTTGACTTAACCTTTCATTGACTGGTTTCTCAGTGTAATTAATATTCTTTCGTCAATAATGTTCAAATTTAATATTAAAGCGCGAAGCATGTCTATCATGTTAAATCATGTTTGTTCTCTACATAATAGTCATTGATTGTTTGAATAAGATTTGAAACCCTTTTTAAATAATGAAATATTTTTTCTAATTCACATAGGGTGATGAATCTTCTATTGATCACTAAGGTACCTTCATATAATTCATGGTATACCCAATGTCTACCTTTTTGTTACCTTGATTAAGATAACTTGTAATATAATCAAAGTATAACATTCTCTATATAAGATAACTTAGTGATCTCAAGTTTAAGGAGAGGCCACAAGAATTATGTAGCATTAAGGAGGTACTACTCGAGCTCCGATAGTAAGTAGGTGTCATACACCTCGTCATTTCTTTAGTTTATCGTAGTAGCATATTAGAAATGTTATATTATCTCTTTCTCGGTAATGAGACGAATGCCCAATAAGGGGCGAAGGAATTAGTTTTCCAGTAATGGACATAGGGGTTAGTTTTCCTGATATTAGGACTAACGCTTGATACTGAGCAATGAATCTAGATTTTTGGAAGCAGGAACAACGTCTAAACATAGGCGAAGAAGGGAATTTACCCATTGTTGGGTATTACTTGGAAAAATTGAGTTTATAGAGAATGAATATCAGGAAATTAATGATTTATTAAACCACTGACAAACAGGAAAATTTAATGTGATGAATGAATAATGTAGATGATTAGATGGATTATGTTGATTAATAATTAGAGAATTATTGACAATAACGAGTTACATTCTAAATGCGTTATTACATATGTCATGTTTGTTACATATTTGCATGTAGAATTAATTGTTATTTATAAATTACAAGTACCTCTTAGTGACGAGTCAAATGATAGAAGTGTAGGGCAACTTTTGATAATTTTGATTGAACTTGTATTAGATTTCCTTTTTGTACTATAATGGGTTTTGTATTTAAATATTCATTGTCTTGAAGATTATGTAATTTAAACTTGACTTAATTATGTAAACTTATAATGTGGTATTAGTTATTTTATTATGTCATAGATAATAAGCGTGTGATTATGCTTTTTTTTTTGGAAGACTTGAACATTATATATGTGTGTGTGTGAACCATAATGAAATGTGATGGATGTGATGTTTTGAGTTGAGGTGTGATGAGTTCAGAATGATTGAACAATGAATGGAATGGAATGTGAATTGGTTGAATATTGAAGTATAACAAGGTTTTAGTTGATAACTTGGGACATCCCGGTATAGGGAAGACTCTGTTGAAATTTTAATAGATTTTTCAATTTAAGATTTCTTTTATATATATATATATATATATATATATATATATATATATATTCACTCTAAAAATTGTAATAATGATTGCATGTAATTATGGAGGATGGTATAATTTTGAAGTTTGGATTGATGATTGATTGATATTAAGTTTTAAAATAATAGATTTTATTTTTTTATTGTAATTGAATATTTTTATTTATTTATTATGATTTGATTTTTTTAGATTATTTGTTTGAGAAAGCTATTTGAGAAATTTATGTGAAATGATTTTAGAGTAATGGACATGTTAAATGTTTTGGTAATTTTCTTTCAAAGAAAATAACAACATAAAAAATAATAAAAATGAATGATCTATTGAGTTGAAAAAAATTATTGATTTTAGATAAGCCTTAGTTTTGAAAGCATGATCTAAAAAAAATGGTAAATAGAAATTTGAAGAGTTGTCAATAAAATTAAAAATGATTAATGTTGCTAGATTGCATTTTATTTGTTGTTAATTTTTCAAAAGCTATAAACATTGAGTTTAATTGAAGGATTTAAAAAATAGTAGACTTGCTTTTGGGTATAAACCAACATAATTGAATTTTCCATAAAAAAACATAATAAAGAATGATAATTGATTAATCAACCTAAGATGATACGGTCTAACATTAGGTCATGTCTTCTAGATGTTGATTAAAAATAATAAAAAAATGATAATAATAAATAATAAAAAAATAATAATAAATTGTCTTTATATTAATTGTTTCTATTAGCTGCATATTAATTGTTTCTATTAGCTGACTCAAGATGAAATGATCTTATATTAGATCCTATCTTTCAGATGTCGGTTATAAGATAATAGTATCAATTAATTCTTGATTGATGAATTGATTGTTTCTATTAATTAGCAATTGACCCAAGATGGCGTGGCCTAATATTGGACCATGTTCTTTGGATGTCAATAAATGAATAATAGCATCAATTAATACATGATCTTTGTGATATTAATCAATAAAATTTTCGCTTACCCTATAACCACTTTAATTTTTACAGATTTAATTCAATATTCTTATCATTTATTAAGTAACCCATGATGGTATGGTCCAATAGCAGACCCTGTTCACATACGCAACTTAATAGATAATATGAATTTTTCAACCTAAAATAAGCCTTATATATGGATGCACCCATCATTTCCAAATAACCCACGATAGTAAGGTCCAACATCGGACCCTGTCCTTTGAACATTGTTTTATGAATAAAAACAATACCTTGAATAATATACATATCAATTTAGGCAAACAACAATAAAACACATCTATCATTGAAAACAAACAATAATGAAGATTTTCTTAGGCAAGATGTAGATGGTGATATCTGTCTTTCATATTACATAACAAACTTCTTACCCAAAACCTTTGAAGACCAGTTAGGATTTCTAGTTACCACAAAATTAGGTGGCGACTCTCTTTTTTTTACACCCCTTTTACACGTTAGCTCGCCTCAGTGTCCACATGTGACAAGAATAAAGATTAAAATTGAAATAAAAAAAAGATGACCAACATGTACTTTTTTAGGGAGAGAAGAGAAAAAAAAAATTAACCACAACGACAAACCATCCGTATGCTACTAACACGCGTTGTACCATGTGAAAGATAACATAACGAGACTTCTAACAAAACAACGAAAGAGCATATTTAACAACCGAGAGGCACTACATGAGTTGTTCAAACGGCACAAGTGTCTCCCACGCGCTGGTTCATGCAACAACTTTCTAAATATTAAAATAAACTATTCAACATCAAAATATCAAAATGCCTTTCATGAATTTGAAATTAATAAAAAAAAGCTACTCTAAAAAGTTAAAAATGACGCTGAATGTATGCTTTAATTTTTTTTATTCTAAGAGTAAAAATATATTTTTATACTTTTAAAAATATAAAGACATAAATATTCTTGGTATAGAGTTTTAATTTTTTTTACTTGGAGTAAATAAGTTATTTTATTATTTAAAAAATGTTAAAGTAATGCATGTATGTCTATATAATTTTTTAATGACTAACAAATTATTAAAAAAAGAATAAATTAACCCTAACTTATGGCATTAAAAAAAAACATGATTTTATTATTGAAGTGAAATTTAATATGTTAGTATGTTGACAGTGATTTTCGTACGTGTTTTAATGTTAATAGTTTTTGTGCAGCAGTAATTCTAAAAAAAAAAAAAGAAGGTATATATGTAGTAGTAGGATAGATGTAGTAGACTAGGTGTACAAGATTCAGTAGTAATTGCGGTATTTATGACCAACACAGTAGAGAGCAAAGCAGAGTGCTTTAGAAGTAAAGGCCTCTGCGTATAGGGCCCCCAGCCCCACCCTCTACACTGCCCCTACTATAGGCATTGAAGAAAGGGAGGAAGAAGAGATAAAAAGGTCAAGAGTCGCTGCCTCTCACAATCCACCAAGCCTTGAAAATCTCATATTTTTCGTCGGAGTAATTGGTCAATGGGCATCCATAAATATCCCTGGAGAAACCATACTGAAACTTAAAATATTCTACTCAGAATTTTTTTTTTTTTAGTATTGGTATTTAAAGGGGTAGTAATAATTATTTTTTAAAATATTTTTTATTTAAAAATATATTAAAATAATAATTTTTGAAATTTTTTCAAAAATATTTTTGTAAGATAAAGATAAACGGTCTAAATATATATGGTGATAATTCAGTTTTATGATTAAAATTGATTTTAAAATTTTTTGAATCGGTTCACCCGAAACCTGAAATATAAATCTCCTAACCCTGAAGCCACCCTAAATCTTAGTTCATCTTTGTTAACAGCCTCTGCGTCTCCATCTTTCACTTGTTCAATTTTTTTTTAATCAATGCTGGGAAATTTATTTCTTAATAGAAAGGAATTAATGAGGTATTTATCATGAATTATCCAAAATTAGTTTAATAAATCCAGACTCCTCTCGGTCTCGACCCATAAAACCAAAACCCTTTACCTCATTCGCAGTCTCTACACCTCACCATGCTCACAAATCCTTTCGAAAACGTTCTCTTTATACAAAATTCTCTTTACTAATTAAAACCCTGGGAGTTTAGCCGCTTGTATCTTTTTCATGGGTTTTTTTTGTCAAATCAACAGCTACACGTCCCATTCTAATTTCTTTTTAAAAAACGTTTTGGTAATTTAGCGACTGTAAAACAATTTCTTTGAAAATAACAGTGGTAAGCGCAATATTTAAAATGTCATATATAAGTGCGATATTTTTTTTTTAGTTTAACGTGGGTGTCCGGGCCAGCTTGTGCGCACCTCGACTAATCTCACGGGCCATGAAGTTAACGACCATGTAAGCCTCCAGTGACCATCATATGAGCAACCACAGGGCTTGAACCTGAGAATACAGAGGGAGCAAACCTCTTGGTCCCAAGCTCTTACCACTGGGCCACCACCTAGATGGTTATAAGTGCGATATTTTAATTGTAAGAGAAGTTACTATAATAACATTTTAGATATAATTAGAAAAATTTCAACGAAATAAATTTATAAATATCAAGAAAAGCTATTAATAATGGCCCGTGTGAGGCACACTCATCACTTAAAGGTAACAAGTGGACTCGTCTTTGGGTATCGTGTATGGCTCATGTCAGTCACTATTGGTAGCTTTCATTAATGTTCTTGATTCGTCTTGTCAATTCTCTAAAACTCGGGTGCCGGGGTCCAATTCTCAACCCAAACATTGGGTATTCGTGGTTCGATTCCTGACTCGAACCCTTAACCATCTTGAATTAGATCTTGACTTGAATCCCGAGCACCTTACACCAAGTCCTAACCCAAACTTTAAACATGATCCATACTTTTTTCTGAACTTCCTAACCGAACTCTAACTTTGAAAACTTATGATGATAATGCATAAAACTAGTTTTGAAATATATTTTTTTAGTTTTCAATTTAATTTTCTTTTTTGAAACAAAAAAATGAAAATCACTAAATTTTCATGTCTTTTTTAAAAACATAAGGCAAAAAAAAAAAAAAATAGCAAACAACCCTCTAAGAAGTATTTTTCCACACAATTCAACTAGATGCTATATAAAATTAACCAGACCAAATTAAATGAGAACATTTTCATAAGTTGTTCGATAAAAAAATCAGAATGGAAGATCAGACCCACCACAGTTAATTTCTTAATTACAGCGTAGAAAGACAGCTAGACGCACGTGGTATTGACGCGATCAGCTTGCAATATTGTCCAATCAATGTTGGATAAATTGAGTCTCTATTGGTCAAAGCCACCACATTAATCGTCTTTTCTATAGTTTTTTTTTTGTTTTTGTTTTCTAGTCTAGTAAAAAAATATATGATAAAATAATATAGTGTAAAAAAAATATTTTAAAAAATAACATAGTTTAAAGAGTCACAAATGACATTAAATTGCAAAACTGATAAACACATAATTTAATAAAGATAGAGGAGAGAGATAAAAAAAAAAGACCTCGGAGACATACCAAAACTCTGATGATGACACCACCGGTACCGTTGGAAAGATCTTGACAAGAAGAATTCAACAGTACTAAGAAAGGTCACCAACGGTGACCGGACACCTTTAATCAGTTCGTGTGGGCCACTCCGTTCATTATTTGTGAACTTTTTTGGTATAATTGGATTCCTCTTATCAAGATCTTTTCAACAGTACCAGTGTTGTCATCATCAAAGTTTTAGTGTGCTTACGAGATCTTTTTATTTTTTTTACTTTTCTCTCTCTCCTCTTTCTTCACAAATTACAAGGAGGAGAGAGGAGAGAGAAAAAACAAAGAAGAAAAAAAGGAAAATAACCCTGGAGACACACTGAAGCTCCGATGATAACACCATATGTACCATTGAAAAATATCTCGATGAGACGAATTCAATGACATGAAAGGTCATAAACAATGAACGGAGTGGGTCATACAAGTCGTCCAAAGATGTCAGGGCTCACATGTCTTTAGTCAGCTCGTGTGGCCCACTCCAGTTACCATTGGTGACCTTTCTTGGTGTTGTTTGATTCGTCCTGTTGAGATCTTTCCAACGGTACTGGTGGTGTCATCATTGAGGTTTTGGTGTGTCTCTAAGATCTTTTTCTTTCTTTCTTTCCTTTTTTTTTTATCTCTCCCCTCTCATTAAATGCTGTGTTTTTTAGTTTTACAATTTGAAAGAGTCGTAGATGACACTCGCGACTCGCAAATCGCAGATGTCATCTGCAACTCTTTAAACTATGTTATTTCTCTAAATATTTTGTGCACCATGTTATTTTATCAATTTTTTTACTATACGAGAGTCCAAAAATACTCTATTTTCTAGAGTATTTTGTACTTTAGCACTTAAAAAAAGGATAAAATAAAATAGTACAAAAACTGTTTAGGAGAGTAGCACAGTTTAGAGAGTCATAGATGACATCTACGACTTTTGAGTTACAAGTGTCATCTGCGACTCTCTCCAAAATTAAAAATAGACTGACACAATTTACACCAAAGAGAAAAGAGAGAGGATAGAGAGAAAAATAAGGAAAGAAAGAAAGAAAAAGACCTCAAAGACACAACAAAACTCCAATAATGACACCATCGATACTATTGGAAAGATATCGATGAAACAAATCCAACGACAACAAGGAAGGTCACGAACAGTGACTGAATTGGGCCACACGAGCTGTCCAAATATATTAGGGTTCATTTGCCTTCAGACAACTCATGTGGCACACTCCGGTCAGCATTTGTGACCTTTCTTGGTGTCGTTGGATTTGTCTCGTTGATATTTTTCAAACAATACCAGTGATATCATCACCAGAGCTTCGTTATGTCTCCAAGAGCTTTTTACATTTTTTTAATTTTTTTTTCTCTCCCCTCTCTTCACAAATTACAAGGAGGAGAGATAAAAGATAAAAAAAAGAAAAAATAAATAAAAATACCTGAGGTACATCAATGCTCTGATAATGACACCATCGATACCATTGGAAAGATCTCGATGAGACGAATCCAACGACATCAAGGAAGCTCATCAATAATGACCGGAGTGTGCCCCACAAGCCGTCCGAAGGAAAATGAGCCCCGGTCGCGAGTTTTGCTAGTTAGTCGTGTTGACTCAGGTTGTTTTTTTGTCCTTCTTTTTAATTAATTGTTTTATCAACTTCATCCTTCAAATCTAGATTGATTGAGAATTGAGCTTCATAATTTTTTTTTTATTTGCTTTCTATAAAATAAAATAAAAACATCACTTGAGTCATAAGTTTTGCGAGTTAGCCAAGTTGACTCGAGTTTTTTTATCCATTTTTAACTATTTTTTTCCATTCCATCATTTAACATTGGGTTGGTTGGGAATTAAATTTTATAATTTTAGTAGTCATAAATAAAATCAATTGATTTATGACTTTATTTGTTGATGTGTATTTACAGGTAATAAAATTATAGGTAGTCTCCTATATAGGGGAAGTGCTGCTAAATTTTTTAAAAATAAGATATATTGAGAATATTATTACCTTTTTTATGTCATATTCTTGTTTAGATGATGAAGGCAATGTCATTAGTGAATAATACAGGTATGAGCGCTGTTAGTTCTTCTAGCAACACATCTGATGACCATGAATCACTAGGTGGCGACCATGACTAGGCACCTGAGACACATGCACTCTTTCTCGATGCATACTCATCAAATACAATGTAACATCGCAAAGGGGGTGTCTGTTCTTAGAGGGATGTATGTACTAGAAAATACATTTCTTAATGGAAGATCGATCACTCAATCTAAGTTTGTTTTCATTGCCTACACAATTAAAAAATAAACAATGGATAGTTTTTTTAATAATTAATTGCAATGAACATTTGTAATTTAGGTTTACAAATGTAGAGATTACTTGCACGATAACATTGGCGATGGAATCATCAATGGAAGTGCCTTTGTTTTAGTTGATATAGGTTTTTAAAAATCTCGAATGGAACTATATGATTGATGCATGCTTCAGAAAGTTCAAGGTTAGTATATACATGAACAAATTTTTTTATTATTTTTGTTTGGTTAGTGTTTTAGTTTTAATGAACTAATTATTTTACAAAAATTGACATGCAAGGAAAACATTTATTAGGATAAAGCTGACAATGTTATTACTAGGAAGGTTTGAGAGAATCACAGTGCAACTGGGTAATATTGAATTCAAAATGTTCATATTTTATGTTTTATTATCTTAACCAATAATTTATTTCTACCTTATAGGTTGCGTGATTTTTGGTATAAGGTGCAAAAAAAATATGCACAAGAAAAAGGTCTTTCAGGCTGGGGAGACATGGTTGTGTGAAGGGATTTCAAACCTTCACACGTCTCAGAGGCTATCTGGCAAGCTTATATATAGCACGTGATGTTTGAGCATCTTGTGTGGTGGTCGTGATATGGTGCGAAGAACCGAAACAGGAAGATTTATGATTCAATTACCACGCACATCGGCAAATCCGTTATGTTCATTTTATATGCAAAGCGGATGGTAAAATTCTTTTTTATTACATATTTTTTTTAGATGTGGTTTTATATGAAAAATATTTAACTAGCAGTAGCTTCCTTTTGCATGCTAAAGTTTTTGGAAGCAAATCAAGACTGATGCAATTTTTTATAGAAACTCACATGCGAAATGATGACTGTCAGAAAATGGTGTAGTGGCTCATGGATAGCCAAGTTCAAAAGTTCATGGTAAGTTGGATTTCAACCATTTTTTTCTTAAGTTATTATTTTTTTAATTAGCTGACTAGTTTGTTTTTAGGAAACATATACCACCCAATTTCAGGAGAAATATGAGGAGGATCCTTCCACCTATCGAGAACTCGATCGGATTTGTGGATGGTTTACGGTGTCTCAAACACTACAACTGAGGATATGTGGATGAGTCGTAGTATATCGATCGTTGGTTCCTCACAATCGAGTTCGAGCTCCCGATCTTTGACCATCCAGGCGATTGTACAAGAACAAGTTGAATCTCAGACAACCCAGTTTACTGCTGAGATAACCCGACATAGTGCTGAGATGGTCATTAGGTGATTGTACATGGAGCTATTGTCAAAACTCGATGGTACATGTGGTCTACCTTGCCTACCATGTCCCGGCGAAAATCCACCTCCTCCAGCTTCTGTTCTCTAGATAAATTGTATTCAAACTAATAATTTTTAAATTAATAATAAATATTTGGTTCTTTTATTTTAGTTTTATTTCTTTTAATTTTTTATATTTTGTTTATTTTCATTTAAAAAAATATTAAAAAAATAATAACAAAATTATTGACGGGCTAAATCCCTTGGAAAGTTTCAGAGAATTGAAAAACATTACAAGACTTTGCCGTTGACCATTACAGACAAAATTACCGATGAACAAAACCCCTTAAAAAGTTCCTGGGAGTTCAAAACAATTACAGGAAATTCCACTAACAATATGTAAATTACCGATGGGATAATGTTATCAGTAATATGAATTAAATCACCAATGAAATTATAAATTGTATGCTCTATCGGTGATATGCTATACTCATTGCTAGAATTACCGATGAAATTATGTTGGTAATTTTTTTTTTGTTTAGCACGTTTTTTTCATCTATAAATTCATTGGTGATTATATTATTGATGAAATGATCAATAGAATATTAAAAATCACTGACGATAGGTTTTCCAACGATCATTTACCATACGTGATTCTGTCAGTAAATGTTTTCTCGATAGAATCAGTATTTCAATACCGACGGATTATTTCGTCGGTATTATACAAAATTATGGTTGTGATCATTGTATATCTCATAACTATAAAATAGATAAAATTGTGAATAAGTTTTACATCCAAATTTATGGACCTTAAACAAATTTTGTTATAAAATAAAAATTAAACTTTCATACCATTCTACGGTATTAATTTTAATTTATAATTTTAAATTTCAAAATCTAATTCTACAATATTATAAAATAAAAAATACAATTTTCGGTTTATTATGATGTGCTTATACATTATATTTTTTAAGGAGTGCATCCATTCATATTTTATAACATAGACTTTTAGTTGTAATTCAAAAATATAAAATAAGGTTAATAATTTGGTCCCCCAATAATGCTATAAAGTTGAATTAATAATTGGTAGACGGGAAATTAATAACACCTTTCTTTAAATAAAAAAAAACACTAGCTAGGCTGGCTAGTTACAACTTGGGGTGTAACTTAATGAGAAATATTGTCATTAATTACTTTCATCCAACCTGACAATTAGTCAGTTCTTTGGATTATTGGATCATTATTATCTGAAAGAAGACAGCAAGGAGCAAGAACCCGATCAAGAAAAAGCTAGCCAGAGACAAATACTTGCTAATCTAAAGGTCTTGCTATCAATTTATATTGCCACGAGAAAAGACCTTCACTACAATTGTGGCCATGAAAACAAGGAGAGTGGTCAAGGTTGAGATTTTAGTCATAAGTTAAGACAAGAACTCAATTATCTGGGGATCTTGTGATCATGTATTCTCATTAAATTCACACACGTGTGCATCAAAATTATTCTCTCTTGAGAGTTATGTACGTCAACCCCACCACGTAAATAAGAGTACAAGTCAAGATTAAGGACTCCCTCGCTTCTAACTCATGGATAATTAATGGGGTCTCCTTGCTTTTGTAGTATCTATCTCCTGGATCCCTGGATTACTACTAGGGCCATGCATGTAAGGAGGAGCCGAGGAGCAATGATGCCAGAGCAGTTTCTTTAATGCAGTTTTGACCAGTCAGCTTATCAAATTCAAGGGATCCTAATTTGTTTATGCATGGTCCAATGGGTTGTGGATTACAACGATCCATGCAAATGAGATATTCTTCGATCATTCCCCTTGAAAACATGTGTGTTTAATCAAGTATTAATCATAAGGATGCCAAATCTCGAAGATCAAAACAGCTGTAATGGAAAATCAGACGGTAAAGAAAATTAACTAAGAAGAAAACGTAAATTCTGTCCAAGAAAGTTGGATGTCTAAGATTGAGTATAACTCTGTAACGGTGCTTATGGGTGGCCATTGACAATGGGTGCTGTTTCAACAGCAAGCAATGAAGTAGTGGTGCGAGGGAGAAGAAAACGAGTGAGAGGGCACAGTCAAAAACTCATGGGCCAAAAGATGCTGACACATAGCCCCGGAGCCAGTCAGCTAATGTATGCTTACAAATCATGGAATATAATCGGTGATAACCCTAACATATTTTAACCCAAATGATATTTCAATTCAAATTGATAGTGTTAAGGAAGAGTTGGAAACATACGATGGGGAGCACATAAGTAAAGGTCTTACCATTCTTCAAATACGTGCTAGGCTGAGAAAAATAGCCAATTAGATGATGCAATTCAAAGGTTAGTTTAAGATTCTAGAGAGGTTCTGAAATAACAATTAAAGAATTTTTAGAAGCATGAGAAATACAACCTAGTTAAAGCCTATCTTCTTCTCTAGTTCTTTTTATTAAGAAAAATAAATGGTTCTTAGAGAATATGCATAGACTATTATGATATAAACAAATAGACCTTTATAGATAAATTTTGCATTCATTTGGTAGATGAATTACCAGATGAAATGTATAGATACAAGGTGTTTTCTAAGCTCATTTTAAGTTATGAGTTTTTGGTGATGCCTTTCAGATTAACTAATTCTCCATCAATGTTTCAAGGCTTAGTGAATAAGATATTCGAACTTATCTCTGGAAATTTATATTGTTTTTTTTATGATATTGTAGTATACAATTGAAGTATGAAGGAACATGTATTTCATTTAAAAGAGGTGATGCAAGTACTATAAAAACAACAATTATTTGCTAAAAGGGTGAAGTTCAAATTCATATAAAGAGAGGTAGAGTATCTAGACCATATAGTCACTAGTGAAGATGTCAAGATCGATCTAAGAAACTTGTAGGTAATGATCCATTGACCAACCCCTAATAGCCTTAAGTCTTTTTGTGTGATTCTTAGGTTCGACTAGGTGTCATAAAAAAAATCATCAAATGAAATGGGGCAATTGTTAAGCTTTTAACAAAACTACTAAAAAAGAGTGGATTCTATTAGGACTCAAAAGCAAGTTTGGCATTCAACCACTAGAAGTAAATAGTAGGTCAACCTCCTATCCAAGCACTACTAAATTTTACAAAGTAATTTATAATAAAATGTAATGCTTCTGGAATTGAAGTTAGAGTTGTGTTGATGTGAGAAGGTTCATAGTCTATCTCAACAAAGGTTTGAAAGGTAAAGAAATACTTTAATCCACCTATAAAAATGAACTGCTTGCTATTTTCATGTCAGTTTAAAGGTGACAACTATATTTGTTGGGCCAATATTTCAACATCAAGACTGTCTAGTGGAGTCTTAAGTTTTTGCTGGAACAAAAGACAGGTACTCCATCCTTGCATAAATGAATTTCTAAACTAAGTATGATTTTATTGTGGAGTATAAAACTGGAATAAAGAACAAAGTGGTTGATGCCTTGTTAAGGAGGGATGAAGTAAAACCTGAGGGAGAATTATCAATTATAGTTGTGTTTGTTACATAATTGATGAAAAAGTTAAAAGGAAACCTTGTTGATGATGAAATATATGAGACTTTTAAAGACATGGAAAAGGGAACTTGATCCGCTCTAAGTTTCTAATTGTAGAATGGGTTATTGTTATGTAAATTGAAAATTAATATCTATAAGACATGTCCCTTTAATCAAGCAATATTGTAGTACATAGATGACAATCCTTCAGCAAGTTATTCAAGATATGAGAAGACCTTTCAACAAGCTAAGAGGGATTCATGAAAATGAAGGTTAGAAATTATATTAAGCAATATGATATCTATCAAATGGCTAAGGTTGAAAATACTAGGCCATCAAAGGCTTTTGTAACAATTTTCTATTCTTGTAAAGGCATAGTCTTCAATTTTCATGGATTTAATAGAAGCTTTACCCTCTAACCAATACATATTCATCTTAATAGTGGTGGATTATATGACAAATTATGCTCACTTTATGGCCCTAACCATCCATATATAGCATTTAAAGTGGCCTAATTTTCACTCAACATGTGCTGAAATTGCTTAAGTTACTTGAAAATATTATGACATATAAGGATCCAACTTTTACTAGCAAATTTTGATATAATTATTCAAAGTTTAAGGAATAATTAAACTATTCAAGTGTTTATCACCCTCAATTTGATGGTTAGACTAAATAGTTAATAAAGTCATAGCAGGTATTTACGATGTTTCATATGTGATAATCCTAAAGACTAGTCAAAGTGATTGCCCTTTTCAGAATAGTGGTACTAAAATGACTCATTTTCAAGTAATGTAAGGTTATTCCTCTCACAGATTGACGCAACGCATACCTAAACTTACATTAAATCAAGCAGTAGAAGAGCACCTCATATATCAGGAGCAATTGTTATAGATAATCAAGAAAAATCTTAACAAGGCATAAGGTAGACAAAAATTACAAGGAGATCACAAATGCAAAGAGAAGTAATTCCAAGTAAGGGATTGATTTTACCTTAATCTCTAGCCGTATCGATAATTGAGTATGAAATAAAAGAGAAATTAGAAGTTAACCTTTAAATATCATAGGTTATTTAGAATTTTAAAAAGAACTAGAAAGGTAATTTGTTGATTAGAGCTACCAAAAGATTCTTAGGTCCACCCTATTTTTCATATAATATTGTTAAAGAATAGCTTAAGAAAAAAAAAAGTCATTTATAAGCTCCCTTTTCACTAGGAAAGTAAGTCAAAACCAAATAAGGTTTTGGATATGAATGAATGGAGCACTCGTTATAGCCATAAATAGAATTTTTAACACAGTAGGAAGGATAGAACAAGAAAGATGTGGTTTGGGTATTGTGACGAGACCTAGCCTCACCTTTAGAGCAAGGATTTATTTTTTTATCTATAAAGAGTGCAACGATGCTTGTATATGAACATCTACCATAAGTGTTGTTTAAATATTAAACGATGGAGTTATGGTACAAAGAAGAAGGAAATGAGTGGGGATTCAAACGTGGAGTAAACAAGGAGGTTGAGAGTGAGAAGTCTAATTATATACTCAAGAACTTATGGACCATTAAATGTTGACTTGTAGCCCAAGGGCTAGCTAGATAATATACTCCCAAGTTACATTTTTTTTATTTATCTAAATTAGTATTTGAATTCAAATTAAATACTGAAAGCAAACTATGGAACAATTGATTATAAAACCAACATCTAAACCTAAATTAAATTAGAAATAAATCAACTCTATTAGGCATAAAAAGCATAATCAATAATTTGGATGTATTACACTAAAAGACCCGTATTACCTTCAATCGGTTCAGAAAATTATTTATCTTTTTATTTATAATTATACAATTAATTTAATAAAGCTTCATAGAATTTCTTCAACAACATTATTGAATCAGATTCTCACAAACTCTCTTAGGTGGCTACGATACTGATATTTGTAAACATAACCATTAAACCATATATGAATTGAGAGGGATAATTTTCATTATTTTGATAAAATTAAATAGTTTATCTAGCATTGGTTGATATATTATATTATCATACTATTATGCTAAAACCAAACTGTTGGGAAAGAGTAAATGTGATGTGAAAGTGTTTATGAAAGGAAATAAATAGTTTATCAAACAGCATTGGGTGGACATATAAGATTTAACATGGTTTGATAAAAATCTCACTACATCCATAATATAAGAATAACCACTTTTTATTATGAAAGAAAACTAGTATAAGAAAAAAAAAAAACCTTGAGTTTAATTTCTAAAATCTCTTGTACACCACTTTCACAAACCCGGATAAAACCTCCCAATCATAATGCCTTGGTGACCATAAGTTAATACAATGAATCATATCTTATGCCACATTCTTTCCATCTATTTATAAGGATTTAAACACTTGTTGAACAAGAAATGAACAAACTTGGTGACCAAGTTTAAAAGCTTGGCCACCACTATTCTTTTTCTTAGCCAGCACCACATTTACTTGGCCATTATTCAAAGAAATATGAGTCATAAACCCAACAATCTTCACATTAGTGAATATTTTTATCACTATAAAGCTTTATAAGTTATACATGCTCGTAAAAAATCATAAAATAGAAAAACCATTAGACTTCAACTTTACCAGCTACATAAGATCACAAATACCACAAAGCAAAAAAAACCATTGGCCTTCAACTTTATTAGCTACACTTAACCTGAATTAGAAGTCCTTGTCTAGAATTCTAACTTATTTGTAAAACTTGGCCAAAGCCGACTTTACTGTTGACTTACTAAGAAGTACCTTGATCTACCTTCTCTCTTAGCAAGATTTTTCCCTCGTGCTTGTCTAAATTCTAGAATCTCATCTTATACTGAATCATAAAGAGGTACCTGCTACTCTACCCATATTATTCTAGGCAACCATCAAGTATAACAACTAGACAACAAAACACTTTTCTCCTTTTTAAAATGAATATAATAAGAAGAGTAACTTTGGAGATTATGAGGATATCTCTACCTTCATCAAAACACCATTTCCCTGGCCTTGGATTTACTCGTCGATATTAAATTCCCTACTAGTAAAATCATTTTCTACAAGGCAAGAAGTTAAAGGAAAAAAATTCTTCCTAACCCTACTCACCATTCTTTCCTCTTAAACCTTTCACATCTAAGTATTACTTACTCATTGAACCGAACTGAAATCATTAGCTCTAATACTACTTATTCGGTTAAGCGATCTGGAAATGTGTGTGAAAGAAAACAAACAACCAAAGTAAAAGAAAAACATCAACACACATTAGTGGACATATAAGATTTAACATGGTTTTGTAAAGCTCTACCTACATCAACAACCTAAAAGTGGGCTATGAGAGAAAATTAGTACAAGAAAAAATACGAGTTTAATTTTCGAACCCAGTCTCAAGATTTTTTGTAAATCTACTCTCATAAACCCAAAACTAAATAAATAAAACTCTAAACTCATGAACCTTAATGATCCTAGGTCAACACCATAGACCATGCTTTATGCCTCATGTTTTCCATCTATTTATAAAGACCAAGATATTTGTTGAATAAGGAATGAGCAAACTTGATAACCAAGTTTACAAGATTTGAAGGCTACTACTTTCTTCTTTGACCACCTATCTACTTGACCACTACTCTAATAGATACAAACCAACTATTTGCACCATGGCGTAGGAGTATGCCCACACCAAATACACTAAAATGCTCTCATGGCCAATACCAACCAAGGCATGCTTAGGAACATATGTGTAAGGGGAAAAAAAAGGATAACATCATAAGGGATATACAGAAGTCATATCTATTGATTATTTTATTCTTAAATAGGAATTGAATTGTGTGTCGCAAGACTGAATCAATCTTTCATCCTTCCATCCGACCCTGTGTGTGGAGATTATTTTTTCTTGAAGACGACATCAACAGTAAAGCCATGCATGGTCCTACCTCACAAGACGCTACTAAACACACCATTATTTTTTATATGAATACAATAATGAGCAATTTTCAACTAGAGAAGTCTGATTTCTCAAAATAAACATGAGAAGTCGTGGACATGGCATAGTAAAAGCATCTTTAGGATGGGAAATGCTCTGGATTCACCGGCACAGATTTGGTTTACGAGCCTAATTAAAATCTCAGCTGCATTGCTAGGCTTGGGTCTAGGGTTTTTCTGAACTTAATCTTTGGGCCAAGTTTGTCAAATGGAATCAGGCCTTATGTCTTATGCTATAGGCTTTGATTCCTCAAGCAACTAAACCATTCCTCTGTAATTATGTTTCAAGAAGAGGTGTTCTACATGCGTTAAATGGATGGATTTGGGTCAAAATTCTATGCACCGCCGCCAGCTGCATGAAACAGTCTTATGTGAAGGTAATCGGTGAACCCATCTCATCAAAAACTTTTAAAAATTGGGCACCTAATGCACTGAACCCGAATGATACCTTTTTTTTTTTTCTTTCAAAACAGAAGTTAATTGATCAAACTTACACATCACAAATCTTAAATTTATGGATTTAATTAATCAAAGATAAGCTGTATACCTAAAATATTTTGTACATATATTTAGTTGACCAAGTACCCATTTGATAATAGCTTCTATTTTTCAAAGTGTATTTCAATATATTTTTTTACTAGAAAAAATATCAAATTAATATATTTTTTGTGTTTTTTAATAATTTTGATGTGCTAATATCAAAAAAAAATTAAAGATTATGAAAAAAAATCATTTTAATTTATTTTTTATTGAAAAATATTTTTCAAAAATATCATACATCACGTTACCAAACACACATTAAGACTGTGTTTGTTTACGCAACAGCAGTTGTGTTTTGAATAAACCACAATTTTATGCTGTTTGGTTAAAGTGAAAAGCAGTGTTTTTAGTTGATGGGACCCACTGAAAATCACATAAAAACGCAGGTAGGGGAGAAGCAAGTTATACCTGCTTTGCCAGCACTGTTCACTTTTACTAAGTGAACAGTGTGCTCTGCACATTTGTTTGTGTTATACGTTGACACTACAGTGATTTTCACTGCACTGTTCATGTGAACAGTAAAGTGAATTTATTCACTTGCATGCACTGTTCACGTGAACAGTAAAAAACTATTTTTTTAAAATATATTTTATTAAAAAAATTAGTGTTTAATATTATTCAATGACACTGTATAAATTAGAAGGAGATCGCATGATAGCGTAACCTTTGCAGAATTTGATCGTAATTCCAATTTTGTTTATAATGATATTTTACCTAATTTTGTTGTACGCTCAAAAAACTATTGAAACTGTAGTCCTTGTCGGATGAATTTCATACGTGATGAAATTATAGATAGTTTAATGGAACAATAAAAAATATTTTATATAAAGTATTATTTATTTCATGATGTAGTAGCAGTAGTTAAATCTACAATATTTAAATTAAAAATTATCAATATTAATATATATATTTTAAAATTATTTTATAACTTTAATTTCAAAAGCATTTTTAATCAAACACATTAAATTATTTTTTGTTCAACCTTAATTTTAACCAAACATCTATTTTTTCAAACCAACTTTAACTAAAAGTACTTTTTATAAAACAATTTTTTTCAAACCACAACCACAACAGCTACCGCAATACCAAACACACTCTAAACCTAAAAGAAAACCCATTTTGAACTATTAATTGTATGGTGCTTAATTTGAGGTTTGTCCACGTACATTTTGGTCAGTATGATCGTGGAAACTAGGTCGAACCCAAGGAAAATTTATAGTATGAACTATCAAAATATAATTCTGACTTAACTATCATAAACAAAATAAATTTATAGTATGATCGTGGAAACTAGGTCGAACCCAAGGAAAATTTCATTTAATCTTCCTACAATTTACTGAAATGAGAAAGAACAAGGGATTTGAATGAAAAATTCAAGAAACAATAATTCTGAAAATAATAAATTGATATGTTGTTAAATCAGTTCAAGGGTCCACATATCCATTCCTATAAATTTATTAATCATCGAAGTAAAATAAACATTCTTTTACATCAAGCAAATAAATTTGATATCCTTTAAAGCTGAGGAAAATCGATGAGATTACGAATATATTAATTAGGAAAAGCTTTCTAATCAATTTCTTACCATCAAGCAAATGTAATATTGAAAGCAATTTTCATTCATTCAACAGTAGTCTTAGGAATAAAGTGACCCGGGACAACAAAGAAAAGAATTAAAGCTGGGAAAAGAAAGAAGCTTTTAGAGAAGAAGCTGAGAAGAGAAAGCAAAGAAAGGGAAGAAAGGGGATTGGAGATATGCAAAATCTGCAAATTTTCATTAATCATCAAAAGTCCCTTAACATTTAGAAAAGTGGGATATAAATACTAAAACCCTAACTAGAACAAGCGTTTGGGCTTATAGCCCACTAAATAAAATATCCAACAATAATTAAATCAAACCCAACAAATAAAACCAAATTAATAAACCTTAACTAAAAGTTCATATAAATTAAACCCAAAAACATAAGTTAAAGCTCAATCTCTCAATTGTTTGGGCCATCCTCCATCGTCTATGATCATTCGCGTGCATAAATAATATTTCGGATTCAGTGTCCCCATCAATTCTCCCGGGGTTGGAAGAACTCGACCCCGTCGAGTATAGGCCAAGGTGACTCCAATAACGCTCTCAAAGATAAAGATCAAGTTGTTGTGATGTCTCTCTGATAATCGAAGTATAGTCTGAATCTGGTCATCGAGCCCATATACTAGGATTTGCTGAAGTTCACCATCCCTGGTAAAAACAACTTGTGCATTCAAAGTAGCATTAATATGTTCCTTTTGTGCCAAAGATATGGATAATGAGGTAGGGGTATCAAAAGGAGCATCGGGGATAGGCTGTATTTTATAAATACTGAGGTCTTTCATGTTAAAAGTAGAGCTAATATCAAAGTTTAATGGCAATTTAATGACATAATTATTTGATTTAATCATTTGCAAAACTTTGAATGGTCTAGCACTACTTACTTGCAATTTATGATCGGTTTCCATAGGACACCATTCAGGTCTAATCTGTATCATGAAATAATATCCAATATTAAGTGCATCATGATACTTAAGTAAATCAGCTCAAAATTTATATTGTTCATTACTTGCTTGAATTTGTTTCATGATCTCAATATGCAAATTATGAACCCTACATGGTAACGACTCAGCTGACTTAGACATCCTATCGTGAGGAGATATGAGAAGGTGTTCTATAGGCTTCTCAAGTTTGTAATTATGAACACTAAATGATTGAGGGTGTGGAATGAGACAAACATTGTTTGAAACCTGTGTAGATATGGTATGGATACAATCAAGTAAACTAGGATTATCTTTATCTTCCTCATCATGTGCATGTGGTAAGGGGTCAAAAAGCTCAACATGTTGCTCTAAACTTATGATGTGCTGGACATCAAGCATGTGGGATGAGGAATCAGGTAGTTTAGGAGGACTAATATCATGAGACTCTTCTCAGACCATACTCATCTCTATAGGCGATTCCACTGAAGAGTTCCCTAAAACTTCCTCTACCATTGAAGCAGACATATCAGACTCTTTCTTAACCTCATTCTCAAGCTCATGTGGACTCATTGTGTTGGGTCCCTCTTTTTGCACATCCTCTTCATCTAGGTCACTAAAATCCTCAAGATTAGGCTCATACACTTAAACACTACAATATTCCTCTTTACCTATATCCTTATGTTTTTGGATGACTAAGGGTTTCGAGGTGCAATCTAAAGAGATATGACCAAAACCTAAACAATTAGTTCACTTAACCTTTGAACTCACCTTAGACACTTCATTGACAACTCGTTTGCCCTTATCTTTCTTACAAAGTTGGGCGCTACTAGGATTAGGTCTGTGAGGTGGAGCACCTAACAAAGAATCACTACTTCTGAATTGGGACCTAGTAGGGATACTATAAGAGCCCTAGCGATTCATCCTCTGATTCTTCGTGACCAACTTGTAATCTTGAACTAAGGTATAAGCTTGGTTAAGGGTAGATGCACCTTGAAATACAACTTCTCTTCTAAGATCATCATTTAAGCCTTTACAAAATCTACGCAAAGTCATGGTTTCATTCTCTCTTATGGCACATCTAATCATGTAATCGTTAAACTGCGTTATATACTCATTGATAGACTTATTTCCTTGTCTTAGATTGTTTCATTGGTCTAAGAGTTTATTCCTATAAGACTGAGGTAGGTACTTCTCTTGAAGTTTTTATTTCATTTTGATCCAATCAGTTATAGGAGGTTTACCTTTCATCTCTAAACAATCCTCAACATCTATCCAATAAATTTTGGCTTCATCAATGAGTTTCATCTTAGCAAATCAAACTTTACTATCATCAGACAATTTATGCCATTCAAAGAATTTATCCATATCACGAATCCACATATCAAATATCCAAGGGTCATGACGACCGTCAAAAGTGGGAGCTTCTATTTTGTTAGGACTTAAGACTCGCTCATCAAAGTCATCGTGTTTAGAGTAACCTAAATAATAGTCATATTGGTGGCGCTCAGAGTGAACTTGTCCATAATGATTATTCTTGTGATATTTATTGGTCTTTGAGTGCCTTATTCGAAAACTCTCTTGGGGCTCAATTCTTCTAAACATGTTAATCGCCTAAGTTTGCAGTTCCTTTTAAATGGTCGTTGAGAGTATCACTAAAGGTTGAGTCTACAGTAAGTGTAAACTTAAGCTTGGACACTAGATGATCATGACACAAATGCATGCAATACTAACTTATAAATTGAATTAAGATCACAAATGGTTCTTACATGTAAAATCACAATACAAAATAAAGCTATTTTTTTTTTAAAAAAAAAGTAATCTTTTTTTTCTTAAATGTGGAGATTAATCAAGAACAAATTACACTAATAAAATTGTAAGCATGTAATACTAGATTCTTAAGTGTAAATGATTAATCAAACACGATGTCACAAGCAAGAACTCATAATTATCAAATAGAATAAGATATTAGCTACCACTGATGAAAGAGGTTGATGAACAAAAATTAACAATTAAAAATGCTAGGTAAGATATATATATTTTTTTATGATTTTTTTTTGCACAAAGTAATATTAATGATAACTCTAAATACCAAGTGCAATACCAAAATAGTAAAATCAACAAATCAAAAGGTAAAATAATTTACCGACCAACATTTAAATTGTCGAATTCAGTCGCGGATGGATCTCAGATGACGTGTCAGCTGACATGGCAATAGGAGATGATGTGGTGATGTCTGCTGACATGGTGGCTGATTGGCATGACGTGGCTCCGGAGTGATGACGTGGCGGATGACATGGGCCCAGGAAGCTGACGTGGCAGGGTTAATTAATTTCGCCTCAACTCTCTTCTTCTGTGCTGCAATTACTTTGTTGAGTTTCCCTTGTTGCTATTGCTGGTGGCGCGGCGTGATTGCTGAAGTCGAGGATAGTTGTAGTCTGTTGAAGGTGGTGGTTGTCATCGGCCGGTTCTACTGCTTTGTCTGTGGCTGACAGTTGAGGGCGACGACACTAGGGGCGGTGGCAGATGAAGATCTGTTGATGGCGCGGAGAGGATGACACTGGATGAGGCGCTGCCACCGACGAGGATTTACTGCTGCTGGCGTGGGCGACCTGTTATGGCTGCTGAAGGTGATGGCACTATGTACGGTGGCATATGAAGATTTGTTGTACTGCTTTTGTTGCGGTGAACCACCAGTTGGTGCTAGCTGTGATGGGTTTGTGGGTGGCTGTTGCTGGTGGTTTTGTGCTGCTGAAGCCGGAGATCCACTGATGTCTCTTGCGGTGTCAATCTGGTGGTTGCCGCTGGTCTATGTCCGAGGTAGCAAATCGGCGTGGATTAGTGGACTGATGTGCAGGTCTTCTCGGTGGTGGGTCTGCCGCTGTGACTGGCTGAGGCGCCGCTGATGGCAGGGGCGCCGTTGTGACTGGCTGAGACATCGTAGATGGCAGGGGCGCCGCTGCTGGAAAACCCGATTACAGTCGTAGATGATGAACAATGTTTTTTTTTTTGTAATCAGAACAGTAAGTGTTTTTTTTTTTAACAGTGATAATTGTTTTTAGATCAAACCGGATCTAGGGTTTAGCATAAACATTGTGGATCGTTTAATTGTAAGAACAATTAAAACCTGGGCTCTGATACCAAATTTGACGTGGGACAACAAACAAAAGAATTAAAGCCGGGAAAAGAAAGAAGCTTTTAGAGAAGAAGCTGAGAAGAGAAAGCAAAGAAATAGAAGAAAGGGGATTAGAGATATGCAAAATCTATAAATTTTCATTAATCATCAAAAGTCCCTTAACATTTAGAAAAGTGGGATATAAATACTAAAACCCTAACTAGAACAAGCGTTTGGGCTTATAGCCCACTAAATAAAATACCCAACAATAATTAAATCAAACCCAACAAATAAAACCAAATTAATAAACTTTAACTAAAAGTTCATATAAATTAAACCCAAAAACATAAGTTAAAGCCCAATCTCTCAATTGTTTGGGCTATCCTCCATCGTCTATGATCATTCGCATGCATAAATAATATTTCGGATTCAGTGTCCCCATCATAAAGTCTGTGTATTTATTCTAAGCAAACATTCAAAAGCTTGACAATTTAACTTAGTTTATTCTTCCATAATAAATCAAGATGAGAGTTACAACAATCAAATTAATTCTTTTGCTTCTTATTATAGTCCCTAACAACAATTACAGATTGAAAGAAAATAGAAAGCATACATGTCATCTCAAAACAATTCAATAAGTTTGAATAATAATATAATTGTGAACAAGGAAAAATAAATACCTGAATCTGAAAGAATTACAATGATAACGTTACTTCTCACAACTTGTTAATAGGGATGGTGTGTATCCCTCTTGAACCGAATTTAGGAGTTTAGTTCATAATTGCTGAAAATTTGACAAAAGCAGAGAAAAATGGAATGTTTTTTCGAACCTGTTTCAGTTGTGTTCTGCTCTATTTATCCTCTTCCTTGGCTACCAATATTCTTTAGGATTATTAGGCTAACTAGAAGTCTTTATGATACTTAGTTTGTTCCTTCTTTATCTGGTCCTTAAGGTTGGATAAATCTCTTAGAATTTATGTTGAACAGACTCTACTGCTGTCATAACTCTATTGTAATTCCATCTCTGTTGCAACTTAGACTTTGTTTCTGACTTGGTTTCTTGCAATATCCGATCATCCTAGCTGTATTCATTCATTCATGGCATGTTAGAGGCTTAATCTACATCTTTATTGGGTTCTAAAGCCCACCAATTTTATATCAGATTCTCAGCCGTAATGGGATGCTCAACACCGTTAGTTTCTTGATCAAATCAGGAGACCCATCTCATCCTTCAGATTGCGTCTGGAGTTTGACCTTCAAAAATATTTTATCTAACTTGGAGTCCTTCATAAAAGTTGTAGTCCTCAATGTGTAGATGAATTTATCCTTTTGAATCGCCTAATTTTGATATCGAAAGCTCAAGATATTCTCATTTGAATATCTAGTGTGAAAGCAAAGAATCCTGCTACGAGTAACATTTTGGCCCGAGTTTGCAGGTCTGATTAAATATCCAAATGAGATCAGAGTTTTTTTCATAATCCCTTCCTGAAAAGCTTGACATGTGTACTTCGACTTAGATTAAGCCCATATTCTTATTCGGGAACTCTAACTTAGCGAAAAACTTGTCATAAGAAACTAAGTCCAAAACATAAATTACAAAATTCTTATCTTTAGCAATTACATCACAAAATCTCTTAGACATGTCAAAAATCATAAAAATAACTTTATAAAAAAAATAAAAATATATATATATTTTACACTTATCAAATTTTCCCCACCCTTAGCAAACAACAAACCAATGTTTGTTTTATTTGTTAACGAATGCTGAAGTTTTGCTTTATCACAATTCTTTATTTTTATTTTTCTGAAATTTGTTGTCTCACAATTGCGACGGATTGCCAACTGTCTCTTTGATAATGACATTTTAGACTTCCAAGGAATTAAACTTGAAAATGTTATTATAAGTTGCCAAAAAATAGGAAAAAATAGAATATTCAATTGAAAATATGCGATATGTTAAGTGTGTGTGTGTGTGTATATATATATATATATAGACCTCCAAGGCATACAATTTTTTTTGAAATCTTTTTTAAAATTAAATTATTTCAATTTTATTCTTTAACATTTGATTTATTAAAAATTACTCTTTGTATTTTTTGTTTTTATTTTTTTATTGGGTTATCCTTATCTTTTTTTTTCACAATTTTATTTTCTATGAGTTTTTTTTCATCAAATTTTATATTTATTTTTTTACTGCTATTTTTTTTCCTTTGAAATTTTTTCTAAATGGATATTTTTTTCATGGTTTTATGATTTCCATGGTCAACCCGAGTTGACTCGTATTTTGTTTTCATTGCTTTTTTAAAATACATTTGGTTTTTTTTCTATTTTTCTCCTTCAATATTAAGTTGTTCAATGAATGAGCTTCATGATATTATTCAACTTGCTTAAGAACGCATTCACCCTGGTATTATGGTTGGGTAAGAGATTTTGTATCTTGATCTAGGTGGGCTCATATTAGGTTTTTTTTTACCTTTTTTAAATATATTTTTTCTTTAATTTTCATCCTTCAACATTTTATTTGCTAGAGATTGAGCTTCATCTTTTTCCTTTTTTTTTCTTTTGTGGAGTTATTATGTTCTCATTTGATTTATTAGGAATTGATGTTTGAATTATTTTTTTCTTGTGCTTTTTTCTATGAGATTATTCCAATTATATGTTCATGATCACAAAGTTTTCTGGTTAACCTGGGTTAACTAAGTTTTTTTTGTTTTTTTTTTATTTTTCCTTTTATTATTGAGTTGTTTTATATTCCGGGTTGACTTGTTCTTTTAACTCTTTTTTTGTTGTTATTTTTATTAATTTGTTTATTTATTTTTGTTGTATTTTTTTTATTTATATTATTTAAAGGTCTCAAATATTTTTTCTTAATATTTTTTATGTTGAAAAAAATTCAGGTCCAGCTCACAATAAGGCAGCGGAATAATCTGACTTGGGCATATCTGTTTTGGACACACTACGGGCTAAAATTGAATCTGCTCAAATCCAATTTGTCATTTTGGGTAGAGCATAGAAAATTTGAAACTTTTCAAGTCGCAACGGTACTTCTTTCCTAAAGAGCCCTAAATTGTACCGTTGCAAACTCATATATGCACTAGTACTTTCTTCACATCTATAAAATCCAATCACCAAATTCTCTAAGATCTCCCCTCTCTCTCTCTCTCAATTCGGTTTGTACCTTTTGTCATAAATCCTGTTTCTTCAACCTTTTCTTCTTTTTTGGCACCTAAGTATCTATTTTGTCAAACAAGAGGGGCCCTTTTTTCAGTGCTCCAGAGCCGACTGGCCTATGGAGAACATACTCAATTCAGTGGAGAATATGCAAGAAACGCCTTTTAAGAGTCTAATGCAATCCAAACCCACCATGTTGGATTGCATAACGCCAGCAAAGGAAGATCAAGAGATGGATCAAGAATCTGAGAATATGCAAGAAACGCCTTTTAAGAGTCTAATGCTATCCAAACCCACCATGTTGGATTGCATAACGCCAGCAAAGGAAGATCAAGAGATGGATCAAGAATCTGAGAACTCAGGCAATGATTTGCGCAAAAGTAGCGCCCCATATCATCTCCAAGTTCCCAAGGCATTTAAGTTCCCTGAAAGGTATAGAAGCCCAACTGATCTTATGATCTCACCCATTACAAAAGGCCTTCTTGCAAGAAACAGAAAGGGTGGTGCTCTCTTGCCACCAAGTTTGAATCAGCCCAAGGTATGACCAAATTCCTTAATTGGTTTCTTGATTGGATTTTTAATCAGGGGATAATATAAACTGTCATATTAGATACCAATTCTGTTATATTTTGTTCCATAAAGTTGTTTGTTTTCTTCTTATTTTTTATTGTGGGTGCATGAATTAAATCTTTTATTTTGTCATCGTAGCAGGTGCAAGATGTAGAAGTTCAGGGCGGCGGCTTTCAAAATTGAGATATCAATGTTGGCAGACAAAAAGCTATATCAGATAGATGTATTGGTTTCTTGTAATCAGATGGGTTCTTGAACTTCATGAATTTGTCTGGATAAAAAGTCCTGTTTTCCTGTCACGAGAGATGAGATGTGTAGTCATGGAAAAGAAACCATCGTGCCCTTCCCATTTCAGAGAATTATTAAATAGGCAAGATGAGGTTCGATTCAAGATGACTTGCTTCTTTTAGGAAAGTAAAAAAGACGTTCTGCAATATAGATTTTTCTCTCTGTATGTAAAACAGCTTGGCAGAGGAATTTTCACGGCCAAAGAAACCATCAATTGCAGCGCAGCAATCACGGCATTTGGAAGATTATGTGACAGAGCCAGCATCCTATATATTGTCCATCAAGATAACAAACTACTAGAGTTAGCCCGCTTTAATTTTACAGTGTCAGAAGGAGTTCTAACATAATAAAAAAAATCATACATGGAATCGGTTGTTCGTAAGAATCTAGGCCTGGTTTGAGCTAGCGAAAATCGTATTTTGAACTCTTCTCTCACTCCAAACGAACTTCATACCATTGGACTGAACCAACATCTCCATCAATTTCAAGTTCACAAACAGAACTTACCAGGAAAGAAGCAGCATCATCGACGGTTTCAAATTTTGCTAGGTCTAGCGGCAAGGTCGGTCTTGGCCAATTCTCAAGATAGCCTTTAAGTACAGCCTTCAATTCTTCTTCAGAAACAAATTTCTCATCTTCTCCAGGTTCTAAAAGGACATAAGTTCCCGTTTTCTGATGTATCCTTCTCCTCCTCACCCCAAAAACCTGACTCAAAAAACAAAGTCAGTGAATCAAAAAACAGGCTTGCACCTATGCTAAATGTATGTTGGTGCAAGGCAGCATAACAAAAGGCTGGTGGCCCATGCCAACAGCAGCCGCAACTACACGAATCTGAGTCCTTTTCGCGCTTCACTGCGCGATGCACGTATCATCCTTCAAGGACAGTTTGCTAGAACATCATGTCCTAGTTTCCATTTGGTTAAGATGTTACCAAAGTCAATAAAGGAAAAATATGAGCGCAACTTATTTTGTTGTTAAAGATTCTCATTAGTACTCAACAAACTCGGTACTTGTTATTTTCTCTTTTACTTGATAGCTTGGCTACTATTAAACTTGCTTAAATGTCAACAGAGAAAGAAAAAAGAGAAGTACTTGAGCTGGAAGAAGAAGAAGAAAACAAGATTAGATCTCCCGCAGAAAATCAACCAGATGCAATGATCAAAAGGCTTGTCATTTAGGATCAAGTCATGATTAGTAAACTCAAAAATTCAACACGTATGCTTCCTCCTTTTCACATTGATTGTCGTTTTAAACAAGATTAGCATTGGATGCAAAAAGCATGGCCAGAAAGAGAAGAACGGTTACCTTCACAGAATTGCCACGTCGGTTCATCAAATTGGGGAGTTTGAGATGGATAAAAGAAGAACTGTCAGCAATGTCTGCTGAACTCGCTTGGACAAATGGTGCAGAACTTCTCTTTCCCGTTATATTGTCACCTACAATTAATCAGAATGGATGAAACTGCCAGTAATTTGTCAGAGCGATTTCTGTTTACATTGCGACTTGTTTCAGTACTGTGATTGAAAAGTTCTGTATGCTTGGCTGCTATATTTAAACAGAACATAGACCGGAAGTCTTTAATGCCAACGTACGTAGGCTTTGCCTTAACCATAAATTTCCCTCTTGAATAAGTTATACATGCCATCAAATCAAACTGGTTAAGAAATCCAGATCAAAAGGAGACCAAACGGAATTTAAGACGGAAGGAGAGATCAAAGTAATGGACGATTGATTCACAATGAATCAAGCGGTGCACCTATTGGACCAAGGTGGTGAAGATGTTAAAGGCAGCCCTCATTAACCATCATCGAGCAACTCGAGAGTCAAGGTGCGTACAACTACGATGCAACTAAAGGAGTAGAGATGGTAGAGGTGGATATGAGCCAAGGTGATTGGGAGTTTGGTTGCATGATCATGCAAGAAATGCCCGGATGGCAACGTTGATTTACATGCTCTTAATTTTTCCTATTTTGATTACATTATTTAGAGATGCAAGGTCGGATAAACTATATCAAAAAGCATCAAGTGATGGCTGTGAGTGGCAAACAGTGTTCTCTTCACCTAATTTCTCCGGTATAATTCAACCTAATACAAGGAAAAGCGTAGATCAATTATTATTTAATATAGCTTCCTGCTCCATGATGCAACACAAAATCTCCTTCTCGTGTAGTACTCAGGAATCAACACTATACAGTCCAGGTTTCAGAATCAAACAAACATTTCCAGATTTCAATGATTACACAAACCTCACGAGCTCATATTAGAGATAGTGAGATGATTGGCAGGCATAGAGGGTTGAACTAGCAATCAAACAGAACCCAACTCCGTAAAATCCTCGAACATTGCTTATAATCAAGTACATGTACAGTGATTATACAAGCATGAAGAACCATGTGAAACCAAGCCAGAAATACCAATTAATGATTGTCTTCCATATAAACAAAACAAACTCCTAACATGTTTAATCACAATTAAAGGCTCAAGTAGCTAGCATATGAATGAAGTTGCAGTTTGAGAAGAAAGGAGAGTAGAGCTTACAGTCAAGACCGTCAACTTTAGTAATCAGTAGCTGCTTGTGGAAGGCTATCTCCATTGACAAAGCACTGCCCGGAACTCTCAGCATTATTATTTTTTCCCTGTATTACAGATAGTAAGAGATTGTCAGGTTGTGGAGATGACATGCTAAAGGGAACCTTTACTTCCCAATGGTACCTTATCCTCGACTTCTCATCATATTTACGTAAGTACCCTCTCTCTATATATTTATTTATTTGTGTGAAATTGTCAATTTGAACATTAGAGGGCATTAATGGGGTGTTAAACAATCAAGACTTATGCTGATTAATGGGCTTCTGGATCAAAGAAATATGCTCGTGAATGTATTTCTTAGTACATGTTTTTCACCCTTATTATTATAACAATATGTTATTATTATTATCATTATTTTTTTATTATTATATTTTTAAATTATTAATTAACAAACATGGAAAAAAAATTTCATGTAAAATATTTTACATGTTCATTCATAAAATATTTAACGTAGAATAAAATATTACCCTCTAATCATTAAAATAAAATTAAGTTTTCCATCAATTACTCCATATCAATATTAATAAGCTTTAATATCACAAAAAAATAAAATATAAAATAAAATTTTAAATGATGAAAAGGTTTTTTTTATTTCATCATATGAAATATCTCTTAATGAGCTTTGTACATCAATAAAAATTAAATCTCCTTCATGAACAATACTAAGAAGTAAGAACAAACACACCCATATCAATATTTATATAGAAATTTAATAAATTTGCAACGACAATATAATATAATATAATATAATATAATATAATATAATATAGGCAGAAAAAGGTTGTCAAGTACACAAGTTGTAATAACTAGCTTCTGATTTCCCGCATATACAGTTAGTTAGAGCCTCCAAGAACACGTCGTAATAACGAACTAGCCAGTTGAAAATGACAACTAATTGGTTAATAAATAAATAAATAAAACAAAAGACACCTGAATGTCAGTTAAGCACCTGTAATTACTACAGAACACCGAGATTTTCTCTCAGCCTTCCTTTTTGTCCTTTCCAACACGTAAACCCCAGGCACCTCTCTCGTTTCCCTGTATCAATTCTGTCTTCCTTTTCTTCATTAATTAAATCCCCACCCTGAATTTCTTTTTTTAGAGGGGGGGGATGCGAATTTGTATAGCCAGAGCTTTTGGGGGTTAATTTTGGTTCACATTCTTCGAGACATTGAGAAGGGCTTTCATTCAACATTGTGATCGATAGATTCAAGTTATTTTTTTTTCCCTCTTTGAGTTTGATGCATATATTTGTATTTGTTAATTTGGGTTTTTTTCAACGATTTTTTGCACAGAATCTAGTTGTCCAAAATGAAAAGAAAAAAAAATTGTTTATGCTCCAGATTATTTGCACTGAAAACAGCATTTTTTCAAGGAAGTTTCAGAAAAAGAAAGAAAGATTTCTTTTTCTTCTGTGGTTGACAAAGCTAAAACTGGCAACTATTTAAAGTGATTAAGAATTTGCGTGTTGTTGATGCTGCAAAGTTTTTCTAGGACATTAATTAGATAAAGATGGCCCGTTTACTGTTTTGTGTAGAAGTTCATAGGATTCTACTGAATTTTTCCGTGCCTTGGGTAGTATGGCCCTTTCCTTCTATTATATTGGCTGATTATGCAACACAACGCGACTTGTTTTGGGACATTCATTCTGTAAAAAGTGCTAGATATGCTGTAGATTTGATATAGATGTTAATTTCCCTTCTCGATTTGCAGCTTGAATTCCTATTCCAAGGCAGCACAGGGAGCTTAATTTCAATAAGTTGGGTGGAACTAGCAAGCGTTTAATAGATTCTGAGGGAAGTAGCAACCATTTAGAAAGTTACGAGGTTATGGCTGACGAAAATGCTATTCCTGCTCTCAAAAGTTCAAGTTCTTGCGCATCATCAGAATCTTCAGCAAGATCTGGTGGGGTCGAAAAGGATGATCCTGCCAATCCCTTTATCGAACCAAACCAAGCAGGTGTTAAATCATCACGAGGACCCTTATTTCCAGCAGAAGTTTCCAGCCACAATCTGGTTATTAGCACACAGCTAGTGCCCCCACCATCGCCTCAAAGTAATGTGACGCCAGGCTATGATCCAAATCGGCTCTCATCATCCATTTTTGCCAAGCCTAGTAATCCTGCCGAGTGGAGCGCCACTTCAAATGAATCGTTGTTCAGCATTTACATGGGAAATAGTAGCTTCTCAAGAGATAATGCTTTCATGTTATATAAATCTGGAGAACTCCCCAAGTTTGAAGAGACAAGCAATCCTTTACCCAGCTTGAGTCCTGTCATTGAAGTAGAGAGCAATGATAGAAAGAATAAAAATATATCGATAGAAACAGAGGTGAAAGAAAAAGAATCGTCTGATTCTGAAGAAATGGAACCTAAATCAACAGCTGATATCAATACCAAAAAGGAGGTTCTGGTTGCAACAGAGAAAATTAGCTGTCAGGAAAAGATGCCTCCTGTCGAGGAGGTTCAAGTCTCCTTCTCCAGTAGTAACAGATCATTTCAATTCCCACTGTAAGTTACCTGACTGTGTATCCATGCAGAATAAAATGGTTTTTGTTTCCAGCATCTACCCAAACCAAAATGCTTGCGTCTCACCTTTCTCTCCTTGCTTTTCCACTTTGATTTTTGATTTCGTCGCAAGAAATTGAACTTGTAAGAAACGTTATTTTTTAAAAACATAAATTTGGAACTCCGGATTTATAGCTATAATTACCCTTTTCCTATCATCCATTATTAGACCATTTAGATTTCTTAGTTCTGCTAAGTACTAAGTCTGCCTGTCCTGTATTGGCAAGATACCTGAAGCTAATGTTTAACTTCATTTCAGATTCGATTCTACCTCAGGAAGGACAACTTCTTTCCATGAGGTGACGGGGAAGCATCCCTCGGAGAAGCACTCGCAACAGGAGCCACCAAAGCCTGCAGAAACCACCCCTGGAACAAACCCTAAGGCTGCGGGAAATAGTTGGTTTTCTTGCTTCTCCTGCTGCTCACTTGGATGTTAAAAGAGAATTCTTCATAACTATTTTAACACCAACCTCTGTAAATCTCCCTCTTCACGAAAATTCCTGCCCTGTCCATCGGATCTAAATATGAACCATATTTTCTGCAATTGTTGTTTCTTGTATTGGTGATTCTTCTTCCAATGCAAAACCTTAGAGCTTATACAGTCAAGGTATAGAAATCACCATCTAAACTAATTAAGTTGTAGAACCTACAGTCTTCATTCAATCATGTGGGAGAAGTTTGGCTTTTAGATTTTGAAAAAAGGAAGTCAACGTAAGAATCATGTACGAAGATCTATTGATTTAGAAATTCCAGAGGGAAAATCATAGGTTGGATTCTTACATTAGATTCTTCATTCTTCATAACTATTTTATCTTGACATCATTTCTTAGTTTGTTTCTCTTTTTTATTAAGAATACTAGTGCCAGTCTTAATAAATTAAAAAAACGAGTGTTTTGTATTTCTTAGTTTGATCTCTAGTTAATCCAAAATTAGCTTAGCTAACAAATCTGCAGCTGCATCCCCTTCTCTATATGCATGCTGCGCTTTGACTGTCCATTCTCTATACAGTAATTCCTGAGCCTTGGTAACCATAGCATAATTGGCATCTCCTGCTTCGTGATAAGATTCACCACAAGAAGACGAATTCCAAGCGATCAAGGCAGCTCCAAACCTATGATGACTGCCCGGAGTTCCGCTCTTACAGAAGAATAAACTCCAGTATTTATAGCAAAACCCTGAACCCAGGAGCCCATGCTATCTCTGATAAGACCCCCAGCTTCTGCATGCTCCCCCTGGATTACCTTTGCTACAACCATACGTTCAACCATCTCATGACACTTGCATCTCCCGCCAATCCTGTGCTTTCAATAGTACTAATTAGCCATGCTCTTGATCGCCTCTACTGGATTGCTACACGCCATATCCGCCTCCTCAGAAATTCTATGGTTTCTACTCTTCCATTTCCGTATCAGATGTCAAGTTTCTAATAAGCCACATGAGCATCTCCACATCAAAGAAATGTCACACCTCACGAGCGTCATGACAATTTCTTAACACATGCATAGTCAACTCCACCACTGCCGGGCAATGGTGGCAACAAGGGTCGTTCACCATGTGTCTTTTATTTCTTCGCTCATTAGTCATCAGCCTATTATGCACAAGTAACCATATAAAAATCTTAACCCTCACGCACACAAGCTTCCATGGTGGTGCCAGCTGCCTACCTTGATCGCCCACGTTACCTTGAGCATTATACGCCGATTTTCACCATTCTTCGAGTGACGCCAATACATGTGGTCCTCTCCCAAATCATTTGATGGGGCTGAATAACTTGCTAAACCATGACTAGGTGTCCTCCTGGCAACAGATGGGCAAACTCTTCCCATTTCCATTGCTTGTTCTCATCCACCATATCAGCAACTGTCTCCATGCGAGTCTCCTCTGGAATCACGTGATTAGATGATTGATTAATGGGCCATAACCCTCAATCCACTCATCAGTCCAAGATTTTACCGGTCTCCCATTGCCGATTGTCCATGCAGTTCCTTGATGCCAAACCTTGCCAATTACCCTCCAAAAAATATAAAAAAAAGAAGTCCCTGTTTTCGAATTGCACCTTATTTGATTTGACAAACTTTAATCAGAATATGATCTATTTGAACAAATTCATCAACTGAGGGCAACCATACCATTGAGCTTAAATTTCCATCTTCAAAACTCAATCACCATTCTTTTTACCAATGGCACGAGAATCACAATGACTAAGGTATTGCGACACTATTCATCATGAAGCACCTACAACTTCACTCATCATGAGACACTTACAACTCTACTCTGCTCTCACAACGAGGAGATGTAGTATCACTCTCCACGGAACAAGCACCACCAATGGTATTCTCCAC
The DNA here is from genome assembly GCF_000002775.5 of Populus trichocarpa. Classification (NCBI taxonomy): domain Eukaryota; kingdom Viridiplantae; phylum Streptophyta; class Magnoliopsida; order Malpighiales; family Salicaceae; genus Populus; species Populus trichocarpa. The sequence continues at coordinate 11,445,776 of NC_037288.2, forward strand.
TTACCACAAGCATCTTTATCATTGCTCCACTTGTGCCAAGTTGTACACCACAAGATAGTTATAACTGTTAAATAATATTTATGTAGTCTTATGTATTAAGGGTAGAATAGTACTTTCAGTTTAACCTATATATACTTTATTTATATTTAGGTTAAGACTAAGCATTTATAATATACAGATTGTTCAGAATTCTAACCTTCTTTTTATATTTGATCTCAATTATTTCAACATGGTATCAGAGCTGTTTTTATGGAACGAGGCTTAATCCCGAACACAACTTCGCGGATCCAATTATTTTTTGGAGTGAGATTTTGTCTTCCGCTTCTACAAAATTTGGTATTTCGTCAGTTTCTGCAATTATTTTGGTATTTAGTCTTCCCTTCAGCTTTTGCAATTTGGTATTTCCGTTCAGTTTCTGCAAATTTGTTTTGTGTTTTGGAGTAATCGTATAATTTTGAGAAGATATTTGTTTAGTTTCTGCAATCTCTGTTCAGTTTCTGCAATTTGGTATTTTGTTTTCCGCTACTTTTGCATTCTGGTTCTCTGTGACTGTTGATTATGGCTACTGAAAGAGATGATTTGCTTCAGTTTGTGAGTGTGAGGTTGGATGGGAAGAACTATTCATATTGGAGCTATGTAATGAGAAATTTTCTTAAGGGTAAGAAGATTTTGGGATATGTTAGTGGAACTTATGTGATACCTAAGAATACTGAAGAAGGAGATACTACTTCGATAGATACATGGGAAGCAAACAATGCAAAGATCATTACTTGGATCAACAATTATGTTGAGCATTCTATAGGTACACAGTTGGTGAAGTATGAGACAGCAAATGAGGTTTGGGATCATCTGCAACGGTTATTCACGCAATCAAATTTTGCAAAACAGTATCAGTTAAAGAATGACATACGAGCTCTTCACCAGAAGAATATGAGTATTCAGGAGTTCTATTCTGCCATGACAGATCTTTGGGATCAATTGGCTCTTACAGAATCGGCAGAATTAAAAGCATGTGGTGCTTATATTGAACGTAGAGAGCAGCAACGATTGGTACAATTTTTAACAGCACTTCGCAATGATTTCGAAGGACTCAGAGGTTCAATTTTCGTCTTCCTTTCGTTTGAGTCTTTCATTTTCTAGTTTTTATTTATGGCATTCCCATCTAGGTCATGTTTCGTCTTCTCGTTTGAGATTTTTGGCATCCACAGGAGCTTTAGGAAATTTGAAAACTTGTGACATTTCTGATTATAGTGGATGTAAACTGGCAAAATTTTCTGTTTAACCTTTTAATCGAAGTATTTCTATTTCATCTTCACCATTTGATTTGATTCATTCTGATGTATGGGGACCTTCTCCTATTTCCACAAAAGGAAGGTCTCGATATTATGTCTCTTTTATTGATAATCATACTCGTTATTGTTGGGTTTATTTACTGAAACATCATTCTGAATTCTTTGAGATATATGCAGCTTTTCGAGCTCTTATCAAAACTCAACATTCTGCTGTGATCAAATGCTTTAGGTGTGATTTGGGTGGGGAATACACCTCTAATAAATTTTGTCAAATGCTTGCCTTAGATGGAACCATCCACCAAACTTCATGTACAGATACTTCTGAACAAAATGGTGTTGCTGAAAGAAAATATAGGCACATTGTCGAAACTGTTTGTTCTCTCTTGTTGTCTGCTTTTGTTCCTAGTGAGTTTTGGGGAGAAGTTGTTCTTACTGCTGTAAGTTTGATTAATACAATTCCATCTTCTCATAATTCGGGTTTATCTCCTTTTAAAAAGTTATATGGGTATGTCCTTGATTATTCCTCATTTAGAGTCTTTGGTTGTACTTGTTTCGTTCTTCGTCCTCATGTAGAACGCAGTAAGCTATCCTCTCGATCCGTTATTTGTGTCTTTCTGGGTTATGGTTAAGGTAAAAAGGGGTATCGTTGCTTTGATCCAATAACTCAGAAACTTTATGTGTCTCATCATGTTGTCTTCCTTGAGTATATACCTTTCTTTTCTATTCCATCCACTACTCATAGCCTGACAAAATCTGATTTTATTCGTATAGATCCTTTTTCTGAGGATTCTGGTAATGATACATCTCCCTATGTTCAATCAATTTATACTCATAACTCTGCAGGTACTGGTACTTTACTCTCTGGCACACCTGAAGCTCCATTCTCATCTACAGCCCTTCAAGCTTCATCTGAGATTGTGGATCCACCTCCACGTCAGTCCATCCGCATTCGTAAGTCCACAAAACTACCAGATTTTGCTTATTCTTGTTATTCTTCATCATTTACTTCCTTTTTAGCTTCTATTCATTGTCTCTTTGAGCCCTCTTCCTATAAAGAGGCAATTCTTGATCCGCTTTGGCAGCAAGCTATGGATGAGGAACTTTCTGCTTTGCATAAGACAGATACTTGGGATCTGGTTCCTCTACCTCCTGGTAAGAGTGTTGTTGGTTGTCGTTGGGTGTATAAGATCAAGACTAATTCTGATGGGTCTATTGAGCAATACAAAGCTAGGCTGGTTGTAAAAGGATACTCTCAACAGTATGGTATGAACTATGAGGAGACATTTGCCCCGGTTGCAAAAATGACTATTATTCGTACTCTTATTGTCGTAGCTTCGATTCGTCAGTGGCATATTTCTTAGCTTGATATTAAAAATGCATTCTTGAATGGAGATCTTCAAGAAGAAGTTTATATGGCACCCCCTCCTGGTATTTCACATGACTCTAGATATGTTTGTAAGCTTAAGAAAGCATTATATGGTCTCAAACAAGCACCTCGTGCTTGGTTTGAGAAATTATCTATTGTGATCTCGTCTCTTGGCTTTGTTTCTAACAGTCATGATTCTGCTCTTTTTATTAAGTGCACTAATGCAGGTCGTATCATTCTGTCTTTATATGTTGATGACATGATTATTACTGGTGATGATATTAATGGTATTTCAGTTTTGAAGACAGAGTTGGCTAGACGATTTGAAATGAAGGATTTGGGTTATCTTCGATATTTCCTGGGTATTGAGGTAGCATACTCACCTAAAGGTTACCTTCTTTCTCAGTCAAAATATGTTGCAGATATTCTTGAGCGGGCTAAACTTATTGATAACAAGACTGTAGATACTCCTATTGAGGTTAACGCAAGGTACTCTTCTTCTAATGGTTTACCTTTGATAGATCCTACTTTATACCGCACCATTGTTGGGAGTTTGGTATATCTCACCATTACTCGTCCAGATATTGCATATGCTATTCATGTTGTTAGTCAGTTTGTTGCTTCTCCTACTACTGTTCACTGGGCAGTTGTTCTTCGTATTTTGCGATATCTTCGGGGTACAGTTTTTCAAAGTCTTTTACTTTCATCCACCTCTTCCTTGGAGTTGCGTGCATACTCTGATGCTGATCATGGTAGTGATCCCACAGATCGCAAGTCTGTTACCGGGTTCTGTATCTTTTTAGGTGATTCTCTTATTTCTTGGAAGAGTAAGAAACAATCTATTGTTTCTCAATCATCCACCGAAACAGAATATCGTGCTATGGCATCTACTACCAAAGAGATTGTTTGGTTACGTTGGTTACTTGCTGATATGGGAGTTTCCTTTTCTCATCCTACTCCTATGTATTGTGACAATCAGAGTTCTATTCAGATTGCTCATAACTTGGTTTTTCATGAGCGCACTAAGCACATTGAGATCGATTGTCATCTTACTCGTCATCATCTCAAACATGGCACCATTGCTTTGCCTTTTGTTCCTTCTTCTTGCAGATTGCAGATTTCTTTACCAAGGCGCATTCCATCTCTCGTTTTTGTTTTCTGGTTGGCAAACTCTCGATGCTTGTAGCTGCCACATCGTGAGTTTGAGGGGAGATGTTAAATAATATTTATGTAGTTTTATTTATTAAGGGTAGAATAGTACTTTCAGTTTAACCTATATATACTTTATTTGTATTTAAGTTAAGACTAAGCATTTATAATATACAGATTGTTCAGAATTCTAGCCTCCTTTTTATATTTGATCTCAATTATTTCAACAATAACAAGTGATCAAGGTCTATAAAAACATCTAGTTATTAGTAAGAATATATACAATTTTATCCAACACTTATAGTAACTACAAGCAACAGTCCAACACTTCCAATAACTACAAGAAACAATACAACAATTCCAATAACAATAAGCAAATATACAACAATTCCAAGAATCACCAATATTCATTCAGCAATCCAATATGTTCACAAAGAACACCCAACATTCATAAATATACTCTCATACGTTCTTTACTCTCTTGTACGTTATTTACCTCATACTTTTTATTAACTTAAGCATTAGAAGATCTAATGTTCCAATAAATAAATTCTTTTGCAGGAAAACTCATGAATCAGTGGTCACGCCCACTCATGGATCAGTGGTCACGCCCAACCATTCCACCAGGCCAATATTACAATCGTGGAAAGCCTAATTCAGCCTGAAGTTTTCATGGCTTCATCACTATCAAATCAACATTCATCATAGTCATTACTAGATAGGTGGCTCGCACTACGTTGTGGGTCGAGTAAAACTTTTTCTAATATAAAAAGGATGTACAGACAATGATAACTCTAGTTAACCTAGGATAACTTAACAAACATGTGACCCAGAATATGAGATCGAGATGAAAAAAATAATTTAAAAAGAAAAAAGAAAAAAAGACCAAAGTTATATCAATAAAAAAACACTGGAAAAAACTCAAGTCAACCCGGGTTAACTTGACTAACATGCACCTGCAATAACCCCACAAAATGGCAAATGGCTAAATCACAAAGTTCAAGGGGCAATAATTTAATGCAACAGGATGAAAGTGAAAAAAAAAATCAATTTCATGAAAAAACATCGAGAAAAGAAAAACAGAGTCAACTTGAGTTAACTCTACTAACCCGCTACCCGAGATATGAGATCGGGATAATCTCATAAAACAAAGTAGGACAATTCGCTAAGCTCAAGGGCCAATAACCTAATGTCGAATGATAAAATTAAAAAAAAATTTTAATTTTTAAAAAGGCCTTAATAAAACCAAACTTAAACCGAGCTAATATTCAAAACTAGTGACTTAAGTCATGAGACTAGGGTTACCCTATAGAAGGAAGACACGTAAGAATAACGAAGCAAAATTCTCAATCATAAAAAATTAAAAAACAAAACAAATAGCAATCAAAACAATGAGAACCAAATCTGGTATAATAATTAAATGAAAGAAAATAATTAGGACTCAATTGAAAAACAAAATAAATTAAGAAAATGATAAAAAAAAAAAGCGATAAAAAGAATGAGGACTAAAATTGGATACAAAAATTAAATGAAATAAAATATTGAGGGATAAAATTGAAAAACAAACCAGGAAATGGATAAAAAATAGCAATCAAAAGAATGAGGAGCAAGTTTGATGTAAATATTAAATGAAATAAAATGTTCATAGGTGAAATTGAAATAAAAAATAAAAAATCATTAAAATCAACACAGATAGCAATTGAAATAATAAGGACCAAAATTGAATTAAATACAAGTTGGAGGACACAATTAAATTTTGGAAGGTTCAATGTGAATCCCAAGGTCAGGAGAGAGAGAAAAAATGAGAGAAGAAAAAAAATTAATTGTCGTACCATAGTTATTAAACCCAGCCCGAGGGTTGACCCGGCCAAGGGGCCGGGTCCCGGGTTTCATGGGTCAACCCGAGTCAACTCGGGTCAACTCGGATCAACCAGGAAAAAATAAAAAAAAATAAAGTTTTAATATTTTATATGAAAAAATTAAGAAAAAATCCATGTAAATATAGGCTATACATATTGTAAATAATGAAGTTTAAAAGAATATTTTAAAAAGTTTTTTATCCCACATTAAAAAGATATTATGTTAAGCTTTTAAGTTAAAGTATTTAAACCTAAAAAGTTTATTATCCCACATTGAAAAAACATAGTTTTTTTCTTGTAAACATAGAGTATATAACTTCTAATGAGTTTCAAATCTCACATTGAAAAAACATAGTTTTTTTCTTGTAAACATAGAGTATATAACTTCTAATGAGTTTCAAATCTCACATTGAAAAAACATAGTTTTTTTCTTGTAAACATAGAGTATATATACTAATGTTTTTCAAATCCCACATTGAAAAAAGATAACTTTTTTCTTGGGAACATAGAGTATATATACTAATGAGTTTCAAATCCCACATTGAAAAAAGATAACATTTTTTCTTGGGTACATAGAGTATATATACTAATGGGTTTCAAATCTCACATTAAAAAAATATTATGTTATCCTTTTAAGTTGAAGTATTTAAACCAAAATGTTTTTTATCCCACATTGAAAAAACATAATTTTTTTCTTGGGAACATAGAGTATATATACTAATGGATTTCAAATCCCACATTTGAAAGAAAAAAAAACATCGGGTCTCGGCTGAGTCGCCCGAGTCACAGGTTGACCCACCGGGTTGACCGAGTTTGACCGGGTCGTTGCACTGACCGGTCTTTTGACAAACCCGGACCGGTCTAGCCCCCAGGTCGACCCGCTGGGCCGGTCCGGGTTTAATAACTATGCGTCGTACCATCACGAATCTCACCACATGTACTACCACGTAAGCTGCGTCGCCCCTAGATGTTTTAGATGACTAAATGGTTGATTTTTTTTACCATTAGACACCCTTGCACGCATCGTCCAAAGGGCGTAGGCGGTGTCCACTCATTGGGGAATGCAACCACTTTTTATTTTTTTATAATATATTTTATTTTTTTAAAAGACTGGTTTGCCTCTCATTCAAATTGAGTATAACAAAAAAAAACACATGATGGAAATACTAAAAACCCCCTCACAATAAGTTTAGTATTTTTTTTTCTTTAAGGGGTAATTTAATCTTTTAATTGTTTTTGAAAAAAAGTGAAAAACCAAGAAGCCCCTGTAAACCAGGTTGTTTTTTATCCTAAGGGTAAATTAGTAATTTCAATGTGAAACAAAAAGTGAAGAGACCAATTTACCTTCATTCAATTTGTTAATGCCAATTGAACCCCTTAAATTTATATTTTTTTAGGTTGTATTATGAAGGGAAAAAACATCATTATATTGCAACAATTAACAGTGCATTGAGTCTTGCTCCATAGTGTTCTACCGAGCATTCTTATTGTTTTTTTTATGGTAATTTTCAAGCAAATATTATATGTAGCAACATGTCTCTCCCTTTTTCTTCTTCTTGTTCCAAATGGATGGACCATGGATTGGTAATTTTCAAGCAAATATTATATGTGTAGCACTCTTGGTATGAATTGATGAATATCCATTATAACATATACTAAAACATATCAGTGTTTTACTATGGATTGCATAGTGCAGTCAACAGTAAAAAGGGCTGAGTGCTTTTTTTTTCTTATTCTTTTTTTTTTTGCTTTGTTTTTTTTTGCTTTGTTTTTTTTTTCCTTTTTTCTTTGTTTTTTTAGAGCTGTTTTTTTTTTTTGTTTTTCTTTTCTTTATTTTTTTAATGAATATTTTTTTTGTTTAAATTTTTTTTGAACGTTAAATTTTTTTCTATTTAATTATTAAACTTTCATGGCACGGATTCCGGGTATGACGGGTTAACCTGAATTTTTTTTTCTGGTTTTTCTTTTTAATTAATTTTTTTGTTTAATTTAATTTGTTAATGTAAAATTTTTTTCTATTTAGTTATCGAACTTTCATGACACGAATTTCGGGTTTAATGGGTTAACCCGGCTAATTTTGGGTTAACCCGTAAATTTTTTTTTCTTATTCAGTTATCAAACTTTCATGACATGCAGTCCACAGTAAAACGCTGAGTTTTTTTTTTTGTTTTTTTTAAGCTGTTTTTTTTCTTTGTTTTTTTTAATGAATATTTTTTTGTTTAATTTTTTTTGTTAATGTTAAATTTTTTTCTATTTAGTTATCAAACTTTCATGACACAGGTTCCGGGTTTGACGGGTTAACCCAGATTTTTTTCTGGTTTTTCTTTTTTATTAATTTTTTCGAGTGCAGTCCACAGTGAAACGCTGAGCTGTTTTTTTTTTTTTTGGCTTTGTTTTTTTAAGTATTTTTTTTCTTTTCTTTTTTTGCTTTTTTCTTTGTTTTTTTTAAGTTGTTTCTTTTCTTTATTTTTTTTAATGAATTTTTTTTTTGTTAATGTTAAATTATTTTCTATTTAGTTATCAAACTTTCATGACACGGGTTTCTGGTTTGACGGGTTAACCCGGATTTTTTTCTGGTTTTTCTTTTTAATTAATTTTTTCGTTTAGTTTAGTTTGTTAATGTTAATTTTTTTCTATTTAATTATCAAATTTTCATGACACGGATTCCAGGTTTGACGGGTTAACCCATCTAATTCTGGGTTAACCCGTAATTTTTTTTCCTATTCAGTTATCAAGCTTTCATGACACGAATTCCAGATTTGACGGGTTAACCCAGTTAATTCAGATTTTTTTTCTTTTTCGTCATTAGTTTTTTTCTTCATGTAGGCTTTTCTTTCTTTGTTTTTTTTTTTAAATTAATATTTTTTTTGTTTAGCTTTTTTGTTTTTTTTGCTTTTTGCTTTTTTTTTCCTTTTTAATTATTATGTTTTTAAAATTTAGTTTGTTAATATTAAGTTTTTTTCTATTTAGTTATCAAACTTTCATGACACGGATCCCAGGTTTAACGGATTAACCTGGTTTGACGGGTTAACCCAGTTAATTCAGGTTTTTTTTCTTTTTCTTCATTAGTTTTTTTCTTCCTGTAGGTTTTTTTTCCTTTTCTTCATTAGTTTTTTTCTTCCTGTAGATTTTTTTCCTTTTTTTTCCTTTTTAATTAATCTTTTTTTTTTGTTTACTTTAGTTTATTAATGTTAATTTTTTTCTATTTAGTTATCACACTCTCATGATACGAATCTCAGGTTTGACGGATTAACCTGATTTGGTGGGCTAACCTAGTTGATTCAGATTTTTTTTTTCTTTTTCTTTATTAGTTTTTTTCTTCCAATTTCTTCTTTAAATATTGTAATTAACTATAACTAAAAGACATCAATCTTTTTTCTTTCAATTTCATGACACGAATCTCAGGTTTGACGGGTTAAACCAGTTGATTCAAATTTTTTTTCTTTTTCTTAAGTAGTTTTTTTCTTTCAATTTCATCTTTTAATATCGATTTGATTAAAAATTAAAATTTATGATTTGTTTTGTTTACTGTTCATTAGATTATTGTGATCTCATAAGGGGATTTTATTGTACCCCTCCTTGCAAAGCACTATTCATCGGAATAATGCTTTGTTTTATTGTTTTTTTCTTTTCAATTAAATTTTTTTTAATTTCATTATGTAATATTAAATTTTTTCATTTTTAATTATCATACTTTTATAACAAGACCTTGCAAGCAGACTCATATCTAAGGCTCCGGGTTTAATGTTGCAACCAAACTCACTTACACTTGAGTCATGCAAGTTTAATATTATTATTAATATTGTAAATATAACTTTTGGGTCAGGAGTAGCGAACATACTCAATGCTCTTAGGTATAATTTTGTAGAAAGACCTAACATTCTTAAATTTTAACTTTTTTTAATATTTTTTATACAAATAAATTGACTCGCGGCGTAGCACGAGCCACGTTTCTAGTATAATACTAAGAGATATTCCCCTTACATCATCGAGGAGTATTATTTAGAAATTCTCCTGCACTAGCCTAGTTTATTTAATTATCTTTCCACTTTTTAACATGATTCTATATCTGTGCTTCATTGATTTTATGCTTACACCATCAGTAAATAATTATAGCCATATTGCTCTCATTTTATGACATAAATCATTACTAATTGATTTTTTTTTTGTTTGTTTTTGTGTTTTAAAAGCGTTTTTAAAAAAAATTATTTTTTTTCTTTGCTTCAAATTAATATTTTTTTGGTGTTATCAAATATTTTAATGTGCTGATGTCAAAAATTATTTTAAAAAAATATTATTTTGATGCATTTCCAAGTGAAAAAATATTTTGAAAAGCATCCGCAACTACACTTCCAAACGGACTTTTGTTCTTTTAAACGTGATTCTGTCTTTGTGCTTAATAAATTTAGTGTTGAAAAAAAATGAAGTTTCTTTAATCTATATCAATTTATTTTTATCAAGAATAATTCTTAACTAATTAAAAAAAAATCAATGAGTATCCAAAATGAAAATTGAAAAGGATAAATCATTACATAAAGTTTAAATTTTTTCCTTGCCTTCTAAAATCCTAGCTAGCAGTAGAAAGAAACATGAGTATTTAATTTTATAATAATAGATTTGTAAATAAGTAACTTTTAAAAATTTGTAGCTTTTATTTTATTTTCACACAAATAAAATGTACTGGTATAATAGTTTGAAATATAAACAATCGAATAAGTATGATTTATTATTTTTGTTTGCTTATTGGTTGATAACAAATCTATTTCCATTTATTCAAAGGTTGTAGAATAGGAAGAATCACATTTAAAAAAGAAAAAATAAATTAAAAAAAGAGAGAGAGAGAGAGTTAAGTAATGATGGTAAATAGCTTAAAATAAAATCAACTCGAAAATTTATCTGACAAGAAAAAATATATATAGTTCATGACAAGATTAACGATACCTAAGTAGCTACCATATTTATTTTATTCCATAAGAAATGTTAACAATATTGAGATTTATTTATTAATAATGGGCGACTAAAGGTATAATAAAAAAAATCCAAATAAGTTATATAATAAATAATTGTTTTAAATTTAAATCACATATAGAAAGATATTAATTTCTACAGGATATCTTAATTGGCTATATTAGTTCTCGGGAACGTCATAATTATTAATTCATAGATGCTTCCTTCAAAAAGTCTTGAAACAATTATCAGTTGATGCTTTTCCATTAAAAAAATATTAAAGAAAACAGGAAAATAAAAAAAAATAAACGTTTGAGAGGGAGGAAGAAATTCGGATTTGACTGCACGAAACATAGTTAATGCTTTTCCATGAAAATTCTTTGAAGAATAAAGGAAATAAGAAAAGAACGTTTTAAGAGGAAGGGAAAAAAAAGTTTATAATGATTTAACGATCATAATTAGAGAGCAAATCGTGGATCGAAGAAGAAGAAGAAGAGAGCAAATCTTACCTAATAAAGGAAGGAAATATTAGCAAAAGGAAATATTTTTGTATTCTATCAACCATTAAATTTTATTTTTGTACATCTCTTAGTGGATCTTTCCTTTATAAAAAAATAATTACTTTAATTTTAAATCATAAATAGAAACATATTTCAGGATATCCTAGCTATAAAAGTTTTTTAAAAAATTTTAAATCTTTTAACAATGTAATTTCTTATTATAGGCATCATTCGCTATTCCACTTGGTTAAATTACTAGCACATTGTCCTGCGTTGTTGTTGTGTCATGGATCGGAGCAAAAAAAAATTCAAATATATATAGACACACACACACATAAAAGCATTGCTAATATGTCTTCTAAAAATATAAATTTTAACCATGAATTCAAAATCAGATACATATTGAACGATATTTTTATCTAATATTGAGAAAAAAAACGCATTGAAATTATCAAGATCAACCCGTGTAACAGTCGCAATTTAACTGAAAATACATATCCATGTTTATTGGACCAAATGTAACAGACCCAATACATATGAATTGTTTATGCACACCGTTTTTTTTTAATGTATTGAAATTTTAGCAGAATTTCTCCTATTTCGAGAGATTCTAAGTTGTCGATTATACTCCAAATTCATTTTTATACACATTTTTCAATTCCAATCTATTCATCCTAGATCTCACCACAAATCAATTATGCTCACCATTCTAAACCAAACATTTATATTAATGTCCAAAATTCACAATATAATCTAAGTAAGAATACAATTCAAAACATGCGTGCATGAGTTATAATAACATCACATTAATGATTTTGTTTGTTTATAATTAAGCATCAAAGTAGAGTTCAAACTTCATTGATACATAATTAAGTAAGATTACATGTAATCTCAAAATGATATATTTTTATTCCTAATCTATAATAACAAAACATGATAAGTGGGAAACTATTCTTGATGCAAATGAGAAGGTCCTAGAAAAAATATAGTTATTATGAAAATGCAATAATTATATCAGTATTTAATATTTTAAATTTTAAATTACCCATATTTATCATTTCTTATCAATATTTTTGAATCAAGTGCAATCATATCATTACACTTTCCTTTATATCTAATTCACTTCATTTCTTATGAAAATTCATGCTCTCTTAGTATTCAGTTATACCTTTTGCTGATGCTAGTGATATTACCAGCATCATTAGTTTTCCTTACCCAAGACCGACCAATCAAAACTAGTAATGAACACCGATATCAATATAACCCATTGATATCATTAGTTATTCTAGCTCCGATAACTAATCAATCTCTTTTCGGGTATCTTAAATCCATTGTTTAGAAATGATGATATCAAGAAAACTCTTGACATCATTAGTCTCCCTTCGGGAGTTGCTAATCAATTTTTTCACTCATTCACTCCCTTTTTCTTCCATAATTCACTTATTTGCTTACTTTCACATTAATATCGGAACAAATGATTGAATTTCTACATTAACAATGTTAACTTAATGTAACAAAATTATAAATGCGAAGCACCTACCTGCTGTGTTAGAAGCTCCTCATCCAGCTCGGGTTAGTGGCACAGCTGTCAAAGTATCCCCTGCAAATCAATTCTCTCATTGATTAGCATTACCCTTAACGGACTCAAAATAAAAGTCACTATTATATTTAACTTTCCCTTATCAATGTTTTGTTTCGTTCTCTAACAGAATTAGTTATACTTCCCATATAACTTCATCATTCAAATTTCTTATTAACTATTCGCCATAAAGGTTACGAAAACATACATAACCCTTTCACCATACTTTCATCTCTATCTACTCATGTTCGTTTATATTTTAACTACGTCACATATCATATTTGATATAATTTCCATACTAATATAAACATGACTTATTTTACCCTCCTATTATTATTATGTAAAATAATACCAAATACCCAATGAATCATCATTCACATCATTTATAATACAATTATAACATAATTTACACAAACTAGCAAGAAAAATCACTATTCACCCATCTACACATGGCTGGCCACTCAAGACCCACCGATCCTCTAATATTTTTTCATCGTTTCATCATAATTTCATTCATTCCATAACCTATAATGATCCTAAGGACCCAATTTCAAGATAATTTACATTTTCTCCAAATTTTCACTCATAACCCTAATTCAATTATGCAAGAATTCTAATGAATATCAAGAAATCCTCATTCTAATTGACATAAAGATACTCTAAACATCCTACCAGATCATAATTTGAACTTTGAACACTAACCAGTTTAGATTTTCTTCAAGTCTTTTTCTTTCCTTCCTTTTCTCTTCACTTTCTTCTCTAATCACTCTCTTTCTCTTCACAAATCCTACCCAAATTTAGTGTTTTTCTTGTGTTTAATCCTTCTCTAAACCCTCCCTAACCCTTAATCTCTCTTTTCCATAAGCATTTGCACAAGAATTTCTTTCAAATTTTTCATGTTCTCCTCCTTTTTTTTCTTTGTTCTAGTTTTCGGCTTTGAAGGATAAAAGGAGAGGATGAGAGTTTTTTTTAATTAAAATTTTGCCCCACAATTCCTTTAATTCCTTTTTTGGTTATTTTCTAAACTTAATCTAACATTTAATACCCTTCTTTTATTAACTTGGCCCATTTTTCCTTTTCATTTTCAAGACAATCCCTCTAATTATTATTCATTTGTATATTTTTACCAAAATAAAATCTTCCTGATATCTTATCCATCCATTCATTATAATTTGAAAAAAATAAAACTTTTTTATCATAATTTCTCAAGGATTACAACCCGGGTTGACATGCAAAACTTGCGGGGATAACCTTGAAAAAACAAATTTGAAAGTTCAATCTCCAGTTAACTCAAGAATAAAATTGATAAAAAAACAAGACTCAATTAAAAAAAATCAAGTGAACTTTAGAAAACCAACCAAACTCACAATGCAAGCCATGCACGTTATCAAATTCAATAAATTTTTAATCCCATATATTATTTTTCATTTCATAGATTTATACGACAATAAAACGCACGAGATTTATACTATAAAAAAATAATCGGTGCATGGGACTAAGATAACAAAAGTGAATAATTGATAACAAATGGTGAAATTGTATTTTTTTTACAAGAATTGAGGGACAAAAAATGCATTAAATAAAAAAATAATAGTCAGGATGTTGTGGCATAACTTGTTAAACCTACGATTCAAGTTATGGACTCAACCGGGTTCAATAATTTTTTTATAAATATATATTTAACTTAAATATAAAATTAAAAAGAATAATTAAAAAAAAAAGCTTAGGCACTCATGCCTATAGCCCATCACCCTTGGGCCTTAGAAATAAAGAACCTAGACGTATGTGTCTAGGCCTGTTTTTTTTTTCTTTTAAAGATTGTCCGCCTCTATTTTTAGGCAAATAACATGTCACCCGTTGTGGTAGACAAAATATCATCTGTCAGCTGGAAAATTAAGGCACTATTATTTTACCTAAAAAACTCATTTTAATCCAAAAACACCCTACAAACATGCTTAGAACATCTAGAAACCAATTTATCAACCTAATAAACTTAAAAAAAAATCCAAATCACAAAATTAAACTACATAAAATTTCTCATCCTCAACTTAGATCTATTTTAGTAGTAGTAGTAGTAGTAGTAATAATAATAATTGTTGTTAAACTGGAAGCAAGTTAACTTAGCTGCTTAAATTATTTAGCATTATCCTCCCAAATATGAGACATGGTGAAAAGAAATTAAATATAGGGGGCTATAAAAAAAAAAGTAAAAGGAGAAAAAAAAACATTAGAATTACTTTATCTTTCACCTGGGGTAAAAACTACTTTGAATAATGCTTTAGCTGAAGAACCCAACAAGTGGTTTAGGTAAACACATTTCTTTACAAATTAGTCTTACATAGAAATTCTAAACATATTCTCTATGTCTTAAATTATTTCAATCTTATCACTAAGGGTTTTTTTTTTAATAAAAGAAAAAAATTGATCACCAAGCTCTATTGGTTTTGCTCACAATATTATACCGAGCCAACTACTAAATTTTTCAATATCATGGTTAAATTTATTTTTTCAAAATGTTTTTTAATTAAAAAAATATTAAATTAATATTTTTTAAGTATTTTTTTTATGATTTTGATGTGCTGATGTTAAAAATAAAAAAAATATTATTTTAATAAATTTTCAACTGAAAAGTATTATTGCAAAAATATTGTAAACTGTCTTTCTAAATACATACTTAATGATGGATCAACCAACCTAATAGCTCAAGGTTTGGAAAAAATTTTATCGTAAATTTCCTTTTATATATAGGTTCTATTAATTTATATCTGAAAAATTTGTCTTTTATCTATTTTCACCCACCTCTATTAACAAAAATAACCAAAAATACTCTTTATAATGTAGATTTGATTTTTTGTCTCCAAAATTATAGATAGCTTATCAATTAACTTTTTGAAAAAAAATCTAAAATGATGATTAAGCTCTGAAAAAACTTTAAATAAATTTAACTGGACCTGAGTTTTCTTGATGCAAGACATCCTTCTTCTTGCTTTCCCTTTTCTTATATAAACAAGGAGTAGCCTTTAAAAATAGGAGTAACTTCATATTTAAATTGGACATAAAAAATATAAACCCAAACCCAAAATGAGTTTGATTAGATTTAATCTAATTGAACCAACTCAGGAGCAAAACACCAAACCCGAAAACGGGTTTGGTATGACCTGGTCAAACTGAACCCAAGAAGAGTTCATGGGGTTGGTTTGACCGTGGTCAAACAGGCCCAACATCTTTGAACCAAGCCCGCAAATGGGTTTGGTTTGACCTGGTCAAACAGTCCCTACATCATATTATTATTTAATTTGAATTATTTTCTTAGAAAAAAATGAATAGAACTTACATATATTTTTTAAAAAATACAATTAAATAAACCCCAAAAAATACTATAACTAGTGAAGAAGAAGAAACATATAAAATATTATCGTGCAATAGTTAACTTGAGTTGTAAATAATTTGCAGAAGTGGCAATCCTCTGCTCATATTCACATGTAAGACAGAGGATGAACACCAAAATCATTCTTGTGAATACTGTTAAATATTTTTTTTAAAAAAAACTGGAACCAAGTTTAGAACCACTTGTTGACAAAATTAATCCAATCTTCTGCTCATCATCATTGAATAAAAAATACTAACATTAAATAATTAAATAATTAAATATGCATACTTGTATGGAGGAAGCACTGTTAATTAAGCATGGTGAGGTCACTCCTTCATCGCCTTGTCGTCATTGCTTGACAAAAGATTTGTGTAATTGAAAATTATGGAAAGAGATAAGGTTTATTACTCTTAAATAGGGTAAAATAGACTACGTAATCTACTTGAAAAAAATATTAAATTATTTATTTTTTATTTTTTAATCTTTTAATATGTTAATATTAAAAAATATTTTTAAATAAAAAATATTTTTTAAAAATTACAAAAACATCATACCGGGTACTATTATAATAATAGTAAGCACAATAAAGATAGTTGTTGCCTTTGCTTCAAACCTTTTTAGCAGTGAGGCAGGCTCATGTGGTATAGAAAGAAAACTGTACTCTTGACTGGTCCCCCACTACACTTTCACGGCAGTTAATTTTAAGTGTCTTTTTGAGATTGTAATAATAATTATATACTTAGAAATATATTAAAATATTTTATTTTTATTTTTATTTTTTAAAAATTATTTTTGAATAAAACTTAAAAAATTAATTTTAAAAAAACACAATTGTATCCCGTTCCCAAATATAACTTAAGTAATTTGCTGGAAAAAAAAAGAGAAATTATGTGAGTTTCACAATAATTCTTAATAATTTTGTTAGTTGAAACTAATAAAGAATTTAATTGAGAATCCATTGGTTTGGTAAGTATCTAATAAATAAAAGTAGTGGTTGGTGATTTTTTAAAATAATTTAACACAGTCTTAAAATTATTTTCTCAAACTCTAGCACAAACAAAAAAAGATTTTGAAAAATAAAAATAGTTAAGAAAAAAATACCACATTTTTCATTTATATTTTTTTTAAATACTGCAAAAAAAAAAAAAAAAAAAAAAGCTAAGTTGAAGGGTGAGCAATTTATCAGTGGAGGTGAGGCTCCTCTTTAGCGGGGGAAAAAAAATGCTCTTTTGCCGATGCGTGGATGGGTTTTTTTCTTGATGATGCAGTGTATGATGATGGAAGTGGGATGGTTTTTTCTCTCTTTTCTTAGAAATTATTGGTTAGTTTTTATTTTTATTTTTATTTTTTTAATTTATAATTTTTATTCTTGACTCTTTACAAAATTAAAATTTATTTTTAATTTTGTTTTTTAATCCCAATTTATCATATGTTATCTTTTCTGATTTGATCTTTATATTTTATATTTTTTATTTTATTGGTTTTTAATTTTATCATTCAATTCAAATTTATGGTGTGTGTGTGTATATATATATATATATATATATTTAATTTGGTCCTAATTCTTTTGTTAAAATTATTTTTCTTTTCAATTTAACCCTCAAATAAAATATTTGTGGTTGCCTAATTTATTTTTTATTTTGAATTTTTTTGTCTAATTTGTTTTCTTAGTTTTATCTTTCAATGTTTAATTAGCTGAAAATTGATTATTTTTCCACTCCTTTTTTTCACAAGTTATTTTTGTTGGGTTTTTTTTAAAGTTTTTGCGTATTATTGTGTTTATTTTTTTGTCTGATTTTAATAAAACCATCTTATTTAACTGGTCGAAACTATAATTCGAGTGATTAATTTTTTTTAATAAAAGAATTTTTTAAAAGAATATCTTTAAAAATTACTTTTTAAAGTATTTTTTATTTGAAAATATATTGAAATGATATTTTTTATTTTTAAAATTTGTTTTGATATAATAAATAATTTAAAAATATAAAAAAAAACTAATTTTAAACTAAAAAATTTAAAATTATTTAAAAACAGGTTGAATCCACTGTACCAATCGTATCTTATTAAACGACTAATCATGGTTATTGAGGACCCCATGAACTTGAACTGAGCAAGAAAAGGGGAGGGTGGCCCCATCCTTACCTTCTGGAAGGACACCCCACGTGGAGTCCTTTATCCTCAGCCACGCTCTCAACTGTAAGGATTATTATTATTATTATTTATTTTATGGTTTCATGGTATTTCTTTTTTAATAACCCCACTAATAATACATGTATGTGAGAGCCCAATCCAACAATAAATTGACAGGGCTGACGCATTTATTGACCGTCTGTGGACCCCATTCCTCCACCTCACGACAAGCCTCCCTCCATTCGTAAGCAAAATCCAATAAAATTGTTTTTAACAAATCAAGCAAGAAGAAGAGCCTCAATTCAGTCCTCTAATCATCTATTAATTCTTTATATGGTCCCTAAAGAAATTTGTTTTCTTCAATTAGGTCTTCAATAAATTTCCCAAAGAAGTTCCGCTATCAATAGAATTAAAGAATCCATCAAAGTTCAGTGAAAATTTCAACCTCATGGACATTGTTTTTCACTGGTTTAGAATTGTTTCCAAGAATCTATTTATTTGGAGTTTATTAGGAAAAAACAATTAAAAAAATAAGTGAAAAGTGAGATGGAGGAGCTAACTTGATAAAGATTCTATGAAATAGAGGGTTTAATTGAGAAACTAGTTTGCTAGAAAACTAAGTTGAGAATTACTTGATAGTTGGGGGACTATATTGGGTTTGGCCCAAAGAAAAATAAAAGGAAAGAAATTTATGATACGAGAAGGAAGGAAATCCACCGTTTTTCAAAACCTCTAAATCGAATTTAATTAAGATTTTTTAATAAAATTTTATATTTATAATTTTCTTAAGAGTTAAAAATTAAATTTTATTCTTAAATGCTATCAAAGTAAATTGAAGGTCAAACCTTAATTTATGTAATATTTGAATGTTTCTTTTCAAAATATTTTTAGTTTTTAAAAACGTGGTGATATTATAAAAATAAACTGTTTTTTTTAAGAAAAAAATTAATATTAAAATATTTATCTACATCTTTTTTAACAAGGTGAAGGGAATAAAAATAATATATAAAATAAAATGAATTCAGTCATCAGAAGTAGAATTAGCTTCAAATAACTGTTAAGGAAAGTGAAAAGAAAAGAAAAGAAAAACGCGTACTCTAAAGATCACAAACACTGTTGAATCTTCTCTCTATCTCGCTCTCTCTCTCTCTCTCTCTCTCTCTCTCTGTGAAAAAGACCCTAAATTAGGGTTAGGGTTTTCAAAAACAGAAAAAAGAAAACCCTCTCCATTCATTCACTACAACAACTGAAAGAGAGGGGTTTTCAGTGTTTTAGAGACCCTTTTGAGGGTTCTGAAATGGGTTCCTCTTGTTTTCCTTCTTCAGTTATCAAGTGGCAAGCCTTCACAAAACTGAAACTTTTCTCTCTCTTCTGCGCCTTCTCGCTGTCCCTAAACTGTGCCGCTTCTTTTGATTCTGACAAATCTGTGCTGTTACAGTTCAAGAACTCAGTCTCTGACCCTTCAGGGCTTCTCTCTGGCTGGAATCTGATCAACACCAACCATTGTCACTGGAACGGCGTCTCGTGTGATGCTAATTCGCGTGTTGTTTCGCTTAATATCACTGGAAATGGCAACTATAGAGGTAAGGACAGTGGAAATGGAAGTGCTTTTTTGTGTTCTGGTGATTCTATTGAGCTTTCACTGTATGGGTTTGGGATTAGGAGAGATTGTAAGGGTAGTAAGGGGGTTTTAGTGGGAAAGTTGTTGCCTTTTATTGCCAAGTTAAGTGAACTTAGGGTTTTATCATTGCCCTTTAATGGCTTTCAGGGTTTGATACCTAGTGAAATATGGTGCATGGAGAAGCTAGAGGTTCTTGATCTTGAGGGTAATTTGGTGTCTGGGTCGTTGCCGGTTTCATTTTCCGGGTTAAGGAACTTGAGGGTTTTGAATTTTGGGTTTAACAGGATAGAAGGAGAGATACCGGGTTCACTTTCTTACTGTGAAGGTTTGGAGATCTTGAATTTAGCTGGAAATCGTATCAATGGGACAATTCCGGGGTTTGTTGGCAGGTTAAAGGGTGTGTATCTGTCATTGAATCAGCTTGGTGGTTCTCTGCCTGAGGAGTTTGGTGATAATTGTGAGAAACTTGAGCATTTGGATTTGTCTGGGAATTTTGTGGTTGGAGGGATTCCTAGTACTTTAGGGAAATGTGGGAATCTGAGGACACTATTGTTGTATTCAAATCTGTTTGAAGAAATTATTCCACATGAACTCGGTAAGCTTGGGAAGCTAGAAGTGTTGGATGTGTCAAGGAATAGTCTTAGTGGGCCAGTGCCACCTGAGCTTGGAAATTGCTCTGCATTATCTGTGCTTGTGCTTTCAAATATGTTTGATCCATATCAGGATTTTAATGGTACGAGAGGGGACAGTTCGTTGGATCATTCAATTTCTGTGAATGAAGATTTCAACTTTTTTCAAGGGGATATGCCTGCAGATGTTCTGACTCTTCCAAAACTGAGGATGCTGTGGGCACCAAGTGCAATGCTTGAGGGCATGTTGATGAGCAACTGGGATCCCTGTGATAGCTTGGAAATGATCAATTTGTCTCATAACTTCCTCACAGGAGAAATCCCTCATGGGATTAATCACTGCAATAAGCTGTGGTATCTGGATTTGAGCTTCAATAAGCTTAATGGGGAACTTCTTGCGGAGTTTCCAGTTCCTTGCATGACTGTTTTTGATGTTAGTGAAAATGCATTGTCAGGTTCCATCCCCAGTTTTTATAGCAGCAGTTGCCCTCGTGTTCCTTCCGTGAATGATAATCCCTTGAATGCTTATGATCCATCATCTGCCTATGTATCATTTTTTGCATATAAAGCTCAGACTGGAAGTCCTGCTATGTCACTTGGAGGAAGTGGTGGAATCACAGTTTTTCATAACTTTGGGAGCAATAACTTTACTGGTACTCTCCAGTCTATTCCTATTGCACCTGTAAGATCAGGAAAGCAAACTGCTTACACATTTTTGGCTGGAGATAACAAGCTCAGCGGGCCATTCCCAGGTATTCTGTTTGAGAAGTGTCACGGATTGAACACGATGATTGTTAATGTTAGTAGCAATAGAATGTCTGGTCAGATTCCGGCAAATATGGGTCCAATGTGCAGATCTCTCAAGCTTCTGGATGCATCTAAGAATCAGATTATGGGGACCATTCCCCCAAGCGTTGGTGATTTGGTTTCACTCGTTTCTCTTGACATGAGTTGGAACCTTTTGCATGGCCCGATACCATCTAGTTTGAGCCAAATAAGGGGTTTGAAGTACCTGTCTTTGGCTGGTAATGGAATAAATGGTTCCATTCCTTCTAGCTTAGGGAAGCTGCAAACTTTAGAGGTTCTGGATCTCTCTTCGAACTTGCTTTCAGGAGAGATACCAAATGATCTTGTGAAGTTGAGAAACCTGACTGCTCTTCTTCTCAATAACAATAAACTCTCTGGGCAGATACCCTCTGGTTTAGCAAGTATGACTTTGCTCTCAATGTTTAATGTCTCCTTCAATAACTTGTCTGGGCCACTGCCATCAAGTAACAGTTTGATGCAATGTAGCAGTGTTCTTGGAAACCCATATCTACACCCTTGCCGTGTTTTCTCCCTAGCAGTGCCATCTCCGGATTCTCAAGGAAGGGCTTCTGAGGCACAAGGCTATGCTTCTCTCTCAGGTCAAACCCAGAAGAGGCAGGGTGGTGGCTTCACTTCAATTGAGATAGCATCAATAGCCTCTGCATCAGCCATTTTTTCAGTTCTCCTAGCTCTGATTTTCCTATTCATCTACACCAGAAAGTGGAGTCCAAAGTCCAAAATAATGGGATCTGCCAGAAAGGAAGTAACAATCTTCACAGACATTGGGGTTACCCTGACATTTGAGAATGTGGTGCGGGCCACTGGGAGTTTCAATGCGAGCAATTGCATTGGCAATGGAGGTTTTGGGGCCACTTACAAGGCAGAGATCTCTCCAGGAGTTCTGGTGGCAATTAAAAGGCTTGCAGTTGGACGGTTCCAGGGCATTCAACAGTTTCATGCAGAGATCAAAACCCTTGGAAGGCTCCACCATCCAAATCTTGTCACTTTGATTGGTTATCATGCAAGTGAAACAGAAATGTTTCTCATATATAATTATTTGCCTGGTGGTAATTTGGAAAAGTTTATTCAGGAGAGGTCCACAAGGGCAGTGGATTGGAGGATACTTCACAAAATTGCTCTGGACATAGCTCGTGCACTTGCCTACCTGCATGATCAGTGTGTACCACGTGTACTCCATCGGGATGTTAAGCCCAGCAACATTCTTTTAGATGATGATTTTAATGCCTATTTATCCGACTTTGGTTTGGCCAGGCTCTTGGGAACTTCGGAAACCCATGCTACTACTGGAGTGGCTGGAACTTTTGGGTATGTTGCCCCAGAGTATGCAATGACTTGCCGTGTATCAGATAAGGCTGATGTTTATAGTTACGGGGTTGTGCTTCTTGAGTTACTTTCAGACAAGAAAGCTCTGGATCCTTCATTTTCCCCGTATGGAAATGGTTTTAACATTGTTGCTTGGGCATGCATGCTCCTTCGGCAGGGCAGAGCTAAGGAGTTCTTCACGGGAGGATTATGGGATGCTGGGCCACATGATGATTTGGTAGAAATCTTACACCTGGCAGTTGTGTGTACGGTGGACACACTATCGACCAGGCCTACGATGAAGCAGGTTGTACGACGGTTGAAACAACTGCAACCGCCATCATGCTAGTTGCTTGATAGGGTCATGCTTGATTTAACATAGTGATTTGTAGTGGTGGGTAAGCCCATTTAATTTATGCTTTCTTGGTCCTCGTTACGGGCTGCCCATAGGAGCTAAACTTTTAGTTATTTACCCACTTGTAAATGGTAATATAGTTTTGCCCCCATTTTTCTAAGCTGTTCCCCCGCTCGGGGGGTCTCATTGATGAATCTGCAAAAGAATGCAGATATTCATTTGCCACGGTGTATAAATGAATCTCAGTTTCCATTTGCTTAATAAAGCCATCGAATCGAGATATTTCTGGGAATCTGTTCGTGCGTCTGCTAAAATCATGCCATTTTTGACAAGTGAGCTGGACTATCCCACGATTTATTTGAAGAGCAATAGCCATTTTTGACAAGTGAGCTGTACAAATGGCTATTGCTCTTCAAATAAATCGTGGGATAGTCTTGGTTTAGTTGCTTGCAGGTCGCATGTGAAGTTCAATTGAACAGGGACTGCGGCCATAAAGTCCTAGAGCAGCAAAGGGAGATCCTCGCCATGCATTCTTGATCAAATCATGACATAAGCCCTGCAGTGACGAGGTAGTTCTGCAAGTGGCTATCGTGGGGTTGTTTCCCTTTGCAATCATGTTTTTTTGGTGGCTCTTTTCCTCGTCATTTCACTTCTGTTGGTCACGAGCAACAGCAACGATCATGATATCCAATTTTACTTTCCAACTTACCTGCAACCAAATTTGGTATATTTTAAAGAGGACAAATGCCAATTCGTGGTTTGCCTACTTTGCATGCCATTTTGTTAATGTCTATCCCAGGAAGACCATCTGCTCGACTACTTGCTGGTTTTCTGAAATCAAGACTTGGATCTCGGCTGCATTTTCTCTTTTAAATTTTATTCTGCGCATCTAATTCCTGAACCAAAAAGGATTAGGTTTTAGGCCCTTCAAAGTAGGTTGAAGCTTGCAAAGAGTGGAACGTGGTTTTCACTTCTCCAAAGCCCCAGTTCTTAAGCAGTCAGCAATAGTCCCATATTTTGTTAGTGCTCGATTGGGCTTGGACGCATTCACCTGCTTGTAAAAATTGAAAGAAATAGGCAAGCCAGCATAGACACACCCTTCATCAGCTGACCTGCTTTACATCAGGAAAAACAATCTTGCATCCTGCTATAAGGCCGAAATAGAGCAACTGATTTAGCTTTGCAGCAACAGCCATCAGGCATGATAATTAAGAACAAATTGAAACTGAAAACAAAACAAAAATTTCATTAGCCTTAAACCTTTTTGGTTCTTTTTTCTCGCTGTCTGTTTTGCACGAGATTAACATTACAAAAGGGGGGGAGGGTTAACAACTATATGCTTAAGGGGTTGCTCTACATCACCATCACCATCACCAGCATGCTTGACAAACTCAGCTGCTGAGAGAAAGCTTCCATGGCAAACACATACAATCCTCAGCTCCTCTCCTTTACGATACTGGTAGAGAAAACCTTCAATTCGTTTCCCGTTGGGACCATCTCCTTTTGTGGACACACATGGCGTATCCTCCAACACATTTCTCACTGCCTCCTTAGTTCCATTCTCAGCGACTATAAGTTTGTTAGATCTGTTCTTTTCCATTGCAACTCCTGCAGGGAAACCTAATTTTTCAGCTA
Organism: Populus trichocarpa; assembly: GCF_000002775.5. Lineage (NCBI taxonomy): Eukaryota > Viridiplantae > Streptophyta > Magnoliopsida > Malpighiales > Salicaceae > Populus > Populus trichocarpa. The sequence goes on from NC_037288.2 coordinate 11,470,338, forward strand.
GTGCTAATCTCGGCGCTATGATCGATTTCCGCTCACACTCTGACAAAGACTGCACACTGACAGGACTTCTTGACTCAACACATTTGTTCATTCCTATATTGAAACAAACAGAATATAGGAATAAGAAGTTGGATTAAGGAAAATAAGTAGTTCAAATACAACCAGAAATTATGGAAAGTTAATACACTCCACGAGAATGGAATACATAGGAAGCAACATTGGGAATCCTCTCTAAAGAAGACTAGCCAAATGCATCCCCCATGCATAGCTTCAAAGAGAGTTCTGCTTTAGCCCGGGGTGTCGCTACGCCGGGAGAAGTTATGCAAGCTTGCATTAAAAGAGTATTTTGCCCAAGTACTTTGGGCATGAAGAACCCAGCCACAGTGAGTTTTAAGAAAAATATTATATTACAAACAAGACAACAAAACAGAAGCTAAAATAACCATGCTCAGGAACTCGAAATGAACCAGAAGCATGTGCTTTAGAGAGTCAACGATTTGTTTTTTTGTTTCCAGAAATCTAATCAATTTAAGATTGCTGGAGTCTTTTTTTTGTGCATCGGGATTAAGGTAGCCAGGAAGCTTACGCCTTTGAAGTCGTCCAAAAATTAACACAAATGCTATGTATTGAGAGAAGCCTCACGAGAAGCTACCATATAAATTGCATACAAAATTTCAGCACATACATTTCAGGCTCACTCTGTTGTGCACTCCTTTCAGGAAATGACTTATACCACCAAAATAAATTGAGAAGAGAACAATCAGCAACATAACAAGCCAAGATATTGGTCGCTTTACTATTACCTATGCTATCACCACAAACCAAAGATTCCTAGTAATTCATCTGCATATTTATATCATAAAAATATGGCCAAGTGAAATTAACAAAATGGAGCTCTCATACCTTTCGCTATACTGTTCTGCACTGACCAAAGTTTGAAGACAACGAAACATAGAAACATCTTATGCATGCTTGAATACGACTGAGAAAAATGTGAAAAGAAATCTATTCTAAACTCAACTAAAATTGAAAATAGAAAACGGATAAGAAACACAGAAAAGCTCCATTGGAAAAAGGTTTGTAAATGCGAAGGCCTTTACGAGTTCTAACACTTCAGAACAGATTTCCCACTGCAAAACATCCCCACATCGAACAACAAAGCATTCATAGATTTCTCACGGAACTAGACAGCCAATATTAAAACATTCACAGACTACTGAACTTGGATCAAGCTTGAATGATATACAAAAAAACACATGGTCCGAAAAGCCCAGCATGTTGCATGCTGGAAAAGCTAAAGAAAATAATCACAAAAACATAAATAATATAATTTTTTTCAACAATGCAGACAAAATAATAACTAAAAAGATGCCAAAAACTTTCCAATTGGTCTACTTCCATAGATTATAACCTGGCGAAAAATCGGAACAGGCCAGTATCAGGCTAAAATAGCATCCAACCATTGGCACAGCATCTTAATAAAAAAAATAGCAATCAAAATTCAAATAAGAATTAAAGCAACCACACATGCACCAAATGTTTTAAGGAAAGGGAAAAAAAATAAAAAAAAAAGAATGTTTGTTACCTTTAACTGGCTGGCTTTCAAATTCTGTTATCCCAGAAGATGCAGTCCCTTGTGATGTTAGTAATAATGGTGGTGGTGCTACTTCGGCTTGTTTTAACAGCCCTTCTATAGCAACACCAAACAAACCATTGAAGCTCTTAAGAAACTCTTTTTGATGGTGATTACCAGTTGTGCCATTTTCTCTCTGATCATCTTCCTCACCCCTATTTTTATCCTTCACTGCTTTGAAATTTTGCTTCTCTGATCTCTTCCTTTTAGCCTCCATTCTCCTAAGTGTCTGCATCTCTTTCCTCTTCCTCCACTCCTCCTCTGTCTCTGTTGGCAAAGAACAAGTCCTTGAAAGATTATTACTTTCCATATTAGGTACCACAAAAGAACTTCCATTTCCATTTTCTCTTAACGGGTTAACAAAATCTGTTGCTATAGAAGATGGCCTAGATCTAGTAATCTTCTTGGCTTTTGGGTCCACACCGAATCTACCATTCAATGAAAGTCCAAGACTTAGCTCAACATCTTCTTCTCCGTTGAGTTTGTGATTACAATGATTCCCAGATATGAACCTTGGCAACAAATCCTTGGGAAAATTGTTGAACATAGAGATGTTATTATGTTGCTGTTGGGTTTCAATGTTCTGAAGTTTCTCTGTTTGTGCCATTTGAGATATAATCAACGCAAAAACCAAGAACAGCACCGAAGTAAAAATGACTTTGATAGAAAACTTGCAGAACAACCCAGATTTTGAAATTTGAGTAGGAACTGAAATCCCATTACCAAGAATATTGTCAAGAACCAACAACTTCAAATTCTAACATGAAGAAAAACCAAACATTTTGAGTTAAAAAATCCTCATTTTCTCCATTTCTTAAAAAAAAATTTACATAAAAAACTACCCATATTAGAAACACAACAAAAAAAAAATATTAGAATTATTTGAAAATATATTAAAAAATATTTTTTATTTTTTAAAATTATTTTAATAATAATATATAAAATTATTTAAAAATATTAAAAAATATTAATTTATTTTTAAAAAAATTTAAAATTAAATTAAATTCTTTTAAAAAAATATTTTTTAAACATAAAAATAAACAGGGTTTAATTTTTTCCACTGCACAACCCAAAACTTTTCAAGAAACCAAAGTGAAATCTTTGTAACAGAAAAATTTAAGGCCATGAAATATAAAGATTAAAGGTGTGTTTGTCGAGCATGTTTTTAATTTTTTTATAATTTTAGTTTATTTTAATTGGTTGATGTTAAAAAATAATTTTTAAAAAATAAAAAATAATATTATATTAATTTATTTTAAAAAATGTAGTACGGGCTACATTTCCTTAGGACTATACCCCTAGTTTAAAAACCAGCCACTTATCCTATTCTTGTGCGGGAAATATTTGTGGGCATAGGCATAAGAGCTAAAAAAATTTAGTTCAGATAGATGCAAGTTGGTTAGAACATTCTGATTATTAAAAAAAAAAATTTTATTTATTCACTCAATAAACTTAACACTAGCTTTTCAAGATATTGAAATCTTTTCACATGATTCATTTATTATTTTTAAATAAAACAAAAACAAACAAGTTTTTTTTTCATCTTAATTGCATAGTTAAACAATTAAAATACATTTGGAAGCAAAAAATCTAAACTTGGTGTCAAAAGATATTTTTTTATTTTCACAATGGTTTTTTCATTAATATAATTTAAGCTAAGAGATAATTTGGTATTTGATCAAATATATAAAAAAAAATAATTAAAATACATAATAAAAAAGATGAAAATACCCTTTTAAAAAAAAAACTTAAGCATGAGATCAAGTGACATTTCTGTTATTCACAATGGTTTTTTTTTCTTTTTATAACTATAAAGTTAGCTCAAGAAAAATTTTGTATTTGACTAACTAAAAAGAAGGTAGGCGTGTGTATACAACCCTTAGAAGCGTGTGTGGCACCTCCCAACATCCAAATATGTTTTCCTATCTTGTCATTGAAAGTGTCATCGTGTCCTCTTCCTATTTGTGTGATGCGTGTTGGCGTTGGTGGTTCATTTTGTAGCCAATGATCTTTTCTTTATTTTATTTTTCTTTTTTTCTCTCTCCTTCCTGAAAATTACAATTTAATCCTCTTTATTGGTAGTATTTTAACTTTAGTTCTCATTCTTATGATTTTTAATTTTTGGACTTGTCTTTTTTGTAGAAATTTTATTTGTTTTTAATTTAATTATTCAATCCCAATTTACCAAATATTATATTCTCCAATTTGATCATCATGCTTTGGATTTCTAATTTCTTTACTTAGTCCTTTTGTAAAAGTTTTAATGGTTTTTTCGTTAATATAATTTAAGCTAAGAGGTAATTTGGTATTTGATCAAATATAAAAAAATAATAAACAATTAAAATACATAATAAAAAAGATGAAAATACCCTTAAAATAATAATAATAAAAAACTTAAGCATGAGATCAAGTGACATTTCTGTTTTTCACAATGATTTTTTTTTCTTTTTATAACTATAAAGTCAGCTCAAGAAAAATTTTATATTTGACTAACTAAAAAGAAGGTGGGCGTGTGTATACAACACCTAGAGGCGTGTGTGGCACCTCCCGACATCCAAATATGCCTTCCTATCTTGTCATTGAAAGTGTCATTGTGTCCTTTTCCTATTTGTGTGATACGTGTTGGCGTTGGTGGTTCATTTTGTAGCCAATGACCTTTTCTTTATTTTATTTTTCTTCTTTTCTCTCTCCTCCCTGAAAATTACAATTTAATCCTCTTTATTGGTAGTATTTTAACTTTAGTTCTCATTCTTATGATTTTTAATTTTTGGACTTGTCTTTTTTGTAGAAATTTTATTTGTTTTTAATTTAATTATTCAATCCCAATTTACCAAATATTATATTCTCCAATTTGATCATCATGCTTTGGATTTCTAATTTCTTTTCTTAGTCCTTTTGTAAAAGTTTTAATGGTTTTTTCGTTAATATAATTTAAGCTAAGAGGTAATTTGGTATTTGATCAAATATAAAAAAATAATAAACAATTAAAATACATAATAAAAAAGATGAAAATATCCTTAAAATAATAAAAAAAAAAACTTAAGCATGAGATCAAGTGACATTTCTGTTTTTCACAATGGTTTTTTTTTCTTTTTATAACTATAAAGTCAACTCAAGAAATATTTTGTATTTAACTAACTAAAAAGAAGGTAGGCGTGTGTATACAACACCTAGAGGCGTGTGTGGCACCTCCCGACATCCGAATATGCCTTCCTATCTTGTCATTGAAAGTGTCATCGTGTCCTCTTCCTATTTGTGTGATGCGTGTTGGCGTTGGTGGTTCATTTTGTAGCCAATGACCTTTTCTTTATTTTATTTTTCTTCTTTTCTCTCTCCTCCCTGAAAATTACAATTTAATCCTCTTTATTGGTAGTATTTTAACTTTAGTTCTCATTCTTATGATTTTTAATTTTTGGACTTGTCTTTTTTGTAAAAATTTTATTTGTTTTTAATTTAATTATTCAATCCCAATTTACCAAATATTATATTCTCCAATTTGATCATCATGCTTTGGATTTCTAATTTCTTTTCTTAGTCCTTTTGTAAAAGTTTTAATGGTTTTTTCGTTAATATAATTTAAGCTAAGAGGTAATTTGGTATTTGATCAAATATAAAAAAATAATAAACAATTAAAATACATAATAAAAAAGATGAAAATACCCTTAAAATAATAATAATAAAAAACTTAAGCATGAGATCAAGTGACATTTCTGTTTTTCACAATGGTTTTTTTTTTCTTTTTATAACTATAAAGTCAGCTCAAGAAAAAATTTGTATTTGACTAACTAAAAAGAAGGTGGGCGTGTGTATACAACACCTAGAGGCGTGTGTGGCACCTCCCGACATCCAAATATGCCTTCCTATCTTGTCATTGAAAGTGTCATCGTGTCCTTTTCCTATTTGTGTGATGCGTGTTGGCATTGGTGGTTCATTTTGTAGCCAATGACCTTTTCTTTATTTTATTTTTCTTCTTTTCTCTCTCCTCCCTGAAAATTACAATTTAATCCTCTTTATTGGTAGTATTTTAACTTTAGTTCTCATTCTTATGATTTTTAATTTTTGGACTTGTCTTTTTTGTAGAAATTTTATTTGTTTTTAATTTAATTATTCAATCCCAATTTACCAAATATTATATTCTCCAATTTGATCATCATGCTTTGGATTTCTAATTTCTTTTCTTAGTCCTTTTGTAAAAGTTTTAATGGTTTTTTCGTTAATATAATTTAAGCTAAGAGGTAATTTGGTATTTGATCAAATATAAAAAAATAATAAACAATTAAAATACATAATAAAAAAGATGAAAATACCCTTAAAATAATAATAAAAAAAAACTTAAGCATGAGATCAAGTGACATTTCTGTTTTTCACAATGGTTTTTTTTTTCTTTTTATAACTATAAAGTCAGCTCAAGAAAAATTTCGTATTTGACTAACTAAAAAGAAGGTGGGCGTGTGTATACAACACCTAGAGGCGTGTGTGGCACCTCCCGACATCCAAATATGCCTTCCTATCTTGTCATTGAAAGTGTCATCGTGTCCTTTTCCTATTTGTGTGATACGTGTTGGCGTTGGTGGTTCATTTTGTAGCCAATGACCTTTTCTTTATTTTATTTTTCTTCTTTTCTCTCTCCTCCCTGAAAATTACAATTTAATCCTCTTTATTGGTAGTATTTTAACTTTAGTTCTCATTCTTATGATTTTTAATTTTTGGACTTGTCTTTTTTGTAGAAATTTTATTTGTTTTTAATTTAATTATTCAATCCCAATTTACCAAATATTATATTCTCCAATTTTATCATCATGCTTCGGATTTCTAATTTCTTTTCTTAGTCCTTTTGTAAAAGTATTAATGGTTTTCAATGGTTTTTTCGTTAATATAATTTAAGCTAAGAGATAATTTGGTATTTGATCAAATATTAAAAAATAATAAACAATTAAAATACATAATAAAAAAGATGAAAATATCCTTAAAATAATAATAATAAAAAACTTAAGCATGAGATCGAGTGACATTTCTGTTTTTCACAATGGTTTTTTTTCTTTTTATAACTATAAAGTCAGCTCAAGAAAAATTTTGTATTTGACTAACTAAAAAGAAGGTGGGCGTGTGTGGCACCTCCCGACATCCAAATATGCCTTCCTATCTTGTCATTGAAAGTGTCATCGTGTCCTTTTTCTATTTGTGTGATGCGTGTTGGCGTTGGCGGTTCATTTTATAGCCAATGACCTTTTCTTTATTTTTTTTTCTTCTTTTCTCTCTTCTCCCTGAAAATTACAATTTAATCCTCTTTATTGGTAGTATTTTAACTTTAGTTCTCATTCTTATGATTTTTAATTTTTGGCCTTGTCTCTTTTGTAGAAATTTTATTTGTTTTTAATTTAATTATTCAATCTCAATTTACCAAATATTATATTCTCCAATTTGATAATCATGCTTTGGATTTCTAATTTCTTTTCTTAGTCTTTTTGTAAAAGTTTTAATGGTTTTTAATTTCATTTTCAATTCAAATTAATGGTATTATGTTTTTCAATTTGGTCCTCATTGTTTTGATTTCTATTTTTTTGGCCCTTTTATTTTCACCCTTTAATTACAATATTGTTTTTATTTTTTATGTCAATTTTTATCTTTATTTCTTTGATTTTTTTGTTCTTTTACTAAATTAATTTTTCTTTTCAATTTCACCTTTCAATTAAATATTTTTTTTTAAATTTTGATCATTATTCTTTTAACTATTTTTTTTTAATTCTTTTGTATAATTAAAATTCTTCTTTCAATTTCATCATTTAAGTTTTGATTAAGTGAGAATTGGAATTCATAATGTTTTTAGATTAGTACTTCGAGGTCTAATGACCCGAGTCACTGGTTTGAAAAGTTAACACGAATTTGATAGGATATCTCAAATTGACTTGATTTTAATTAGTAGAATTATAGATTTGTCAAATTAACTTGAATTGATTAAAACTAAAATTTTTATATTATTTTTAACGATATTTTATTTTTTTGGTATTTAATACATTGTGAATCTAATTGAATTAAAATTTTGTTCTATTGGGATATATGACAGCTTCAGAAACCAAGACTAGTGTGTGTGTGAATAAAGTTTGTTGTAATAACCCTGAGGAGTATAACTTAACTAGTCAGATCTTAGGTTTACTTCCTAGAGGTCATTAGTTCAAGTCTCACAAACTTCAGGGCCACTAGAGGCTTACATGATTATTAACTTCAGGACTTGTGGGATTAGTCGAAGTACACAAACTAGCCCGGACACCCACATTAAAAAAAAAAATTTGCTGTAACGTTTCTGCCTTTTGAATGATTATATCGGGTTGTGAGGGGACAAAATCATATAACACCCTTGAGATGATTAAAATGTGACACGTGGGAGGCATGAAGGAGGGTGTACAGATAGAAGCTGCTCTTAATTCCACTATGATTCCCATGCCTCATTAGCCCATATTTCTCTTAATAGAATACATATGGTTAAAAAAAGAAACCATGTACTAAGAATACAAAAACCCTAATGATCTAATTGTTGAATCAATTGAAACTTGTAATAATTCTTATTGCTATCATCACCACAATTATTGTTATCACTACCATTATTATTATCATTATTGTTGTTGTTGTTACTACCACCACCACCACCAATACTACTACTACTATTACTACCATAATCATCATTATTATTAATATTATTATCACAATCATCATTATCATTATCATTATTACTATCATAATAAACTATTATTATTACCACAATTATTAATAGTATCATTAGTAGTATTATTAATAACATTATAATCATTACTATTATTACTAATATTAATATTATTATCATTATCATTATCATTACTAATATTATTATTATTATTATTATCATTATTATTGCTTCTACTACTACTACTACTACTATCATCATTATTGTTATTATTATTATAATTATTATTACTCCAACCACTACTATAATTACCATTACCATTATTATTGTTGTTGTAGTTGGAATAAAAAAACCATAAACTTGTTTTGAATAATAAAATTACTACTACTACTACTACTATTATTGTTATTGTTGTTGTTGTTGTTGTTATGATGATGATGATCACAATTATTAATATTATCATCACAATCATTACTATCATTAGCACCATTACAATCATAATAAACTATTATCATTGTCACTATTATTACCATTATTATCACTACTAGTAGCATTATCACTATTATTACCATTATCATCATCATCATCATTACTATTACCATTATCATTATTACTATTATTATCATTATTATTAGTGTTGAAAAAACATAAGCCATGAATTTGATTTAAAAGATATTATTGGAAAAACTACCAAAACTTTGACAAAAGTACCAAGGAAAAAAACCAAGAAATCAAAAGAAGGACCAAATTGAAATTTTTATTATTATTGAAAAACAAATCATAAAATTGACTTAAAAGATAAAATTGAAAGCATAAAAACTTTGACAAAAAAAAACAAAAAAAAAAATTAAAAGTAGAAGGACCAAACCGAAAAATATTATATATAGAAATCAGAATTGAAGGATTAAATTGAAAAAACATAAAACTTTAATAAAAGAGAAATAATAACATGGGTTTGTTGAAGATGGGTTTGTGATGATTATGGTAAAGAGAGATTAAATATAAAGCTTGATTTTTAAAGGAGATGGTGATGGAAAAAACGAGGTGCAAAGCGTAATGGAGCAATAATAACATGGCAACTAAATTAGAGCCCACTGCAATTAGAAGAATGGCAATTGTGGAAAGTTTCTTGGACTTTTTGTGTGCTGATGGAAGCCCAACTGGGATTTGGATGAGGATGGAGCTGGTTCTGGGAATGAAGTCCATGGTGGGAGAAGAGGCTGATCGATGGAACCAGATCCATTATTATTATTATTATTATTATTATTATTATTATTATGTATGGATGGCGACTAGGTTTTTTTTTTTATAAAAAAGTTAGGGTTTTGTTTTTTGTTCTAACTAATTTTTTTTTCCAGTTAATATTATTTAAGAACAATTTCAACTTAATAGTTTAAGCTGTTAGGTGAGGTCCAAAGATATGGTTTATATTATTCTCTAACACACCCCTTCAAGTGAAAGCCTTTTGGACTTTAAATTTACACAGATCCATATTATCTTGTACTTAATTTTTATCAAATAAATGGGGAATGTGAGATTTGAACTCGTGACCGCTTGATCATCAAAACTCTGATACCATGTTAAAAAATCATCTCAACCCAATAGCTTAAGTTATTAGATGAGATCCCAAGATATAATTTATATTATTCTCTAATAAATGCTTCCCCAAAGTTCTTCTTCATTCTTGTGTGTGTTCCTTCACTACTTATATAGACAAGAAGTTTTTTTTTCCTCCCATTCGCTTAGTTCTCAAGCAAATTTGGTGACTAAGCAACCTAAAATCACTTTGGTTCCTTAATTGTATTTGCACTTTTGGTCCTCTTGTCCATATATTTTTTATTTTTCTTATTTTTTTTATTTTGATTTAAAAAAAAAAACATCAATGATGACTTGATAAGAAAACAATTATTAATGATTTTGAAATGAGCACGTTAAAAATTGAACATGTTGAAAGTAATTTTTTGAATTTGAATTTTTTTAAAAAAACACTGAAAATGATATTGCAAATACATTAAAATATGTTTTTTTACTATCATATAATTGATTCTAAAATAGAATTATTTGTGACAAGACACGAGTAATATATTATTCTTTTCTTTTGTAATATATTTAAGTTAAAATTACCATAACTTATGTTTTTATCTCATTTTCTTATTATATTTTGCTTTTGTGGTCTTGATAAACTATTATTTAAAAAACAATTATTCTAGTAAAAAAAAGTATAAAAAGTAGCGTATTAATAAAATAAAGGAGTTTTAATTAAATAGATACTATTTTATCTTAATTTTAAATCATTCAATTTTATTTTGATTATTTTGATGATTACTTTCAATAGTTTTTAAAAAACATAGCTGATAAAGCTATCTAGTTTTTTTTAATTACATTAGTAAAAAGAAAGAGGGATTATACTAGAAAATTATTTTGTTTTAATATAATTTTAATTATTACTTTTCTTTTTAAAAAAATTAATTTTTATATAATTAAATAAAAAAATTAAAGAGCTCAATACAACACAAATTAAATATCTTAATCCGTATCTATTTCTCAATTTTCCAACTTAGCTTTTAGTTAGCATTAATAATTCTTTTTAATATTTATTAGCACATCTAATTTTTAATTTATTTTATTAAATACATGCATCATCTTTTAGATGCACAATTCATGTAACTCCCGGGTAAATTCCTGTATTTTGATTTACAAAAAAAAAGGGGGAAATAATTATATATATATAGAAGTTAAATGAGTGAAAATTACTATCTAATAATATAAATGTGGGACAAGGATTTAAATTGAATAAGTCAAACTTTTGGGCCAAATAATTTTAAAACAAAACAAGGAAGGACTTAAATGAAAAAGGGAGGAAACTTGTAAATATATAAACAAGTGGGGAGTGGATTTTAAGAGGGGAGTGGCCGGCCATGTTAGGGCATTGAGAGGAAAATAAGGGGGGAAGGAGGAAAGAAATTTGTGTGGTGATTTCAAGCTTTCATTCTCTTATTTCTTTGAATTAAAAGGTAACAAATCTTTTCCTCTCAATTAAATTGATATATTTAGTATGTTAAGATTTTATGCAATTGTATTAGTGAATAATTATGGTATGAGTTGTGAGGTTTAAGGGGTTAATTTATGAAATTATGATGAATTAATGTTTTAATAAATGAAATAATAGTGGGTAATGTTTCAATTTGTGAAATTGAAGAAAAAATAATTATGGGTTCTTTTGAGGAGAGGTTTCGGCCAAGAGAAGGAAAATGAATGTAAATGTTGGATCAATAATTAATTGTTGAGTTATGTGGTAATATTGATGACGAAGGAGTTATATTAGTGATGAGTTAATAATTAAATGAGTTATATGGTAATATTGATGATGAAGAACTTAAATAAGTTATATTAGTGATGAGTTAATATTGTTGAGTGATAATTAAATGAGTCATGTGGTAATATTGATGATAAAGAAATTATGTTAGTGATGAGTTAGTATTGTTGTTTGATAGTTAAATGAGTTATATGATAATATTGATGATGAAGGAATTTTATTAGTGATGAGTTAATATTGTTGAGTGATAATTAAATGAGTCATGTGGTAATATTGATGATGAAGGAATTTTATTAGTGATGAGTTAGTATTGTTGTTTGATAGTTAAATGAGTTATATGATAATATTGATGATGAATGAATTTTATTAGTGATGAGTTAATATTGTTGTTTGATAGTTAAATGAGTTATGTGATAATATTGATGATGAAGGAATTTTATTAGTGATGAGTTAATATTATTTTTTAATAATTAAATGAGTCATGTGGTAATATTGATGATAAAGAAATTATGTTAGTGATGAGTTGATATTGTTGTTGAAAAAAATTAAATGAATTATGTGGTGAAGTGTTGATGAAGTAATTAAATTAACAATGAGTTGTTTTGCTGGTTTGATAAGTGAAATGGTTTTGTGGTGATGTTGTTGATAAAATAATTAAATTGATGACAAGTTGATTTTGTTGAAACAAAATTTTATTGGTAATGAAATGAACCTGCAGGAGTGGACGAGGCTACAGGAACCACTCAGCAGACATGTTCAGTTAGCAGGACGCAAACACCAGGTAGGTGTTTAATATCTTGAATATTTTTTTTATTTCTCTGAACTTTAGATATTTAAATTTTCCCTTGATCAATGAAATTGTATGTGGAATGCTGGTAGATTTTCCCATGATAATTTATTTTGAAAATAGAAAACTTGTGAGCCAGTTATCCTGGAATGGAACTGGTGCCCTGTGAATGGGCTGCTGGTGGACCAGTTATCCTGGTATGGAACTGATGCCTTGTGAATGGGCAGCTGTGCTGGTATGGAACTAGTGCTGGTTTGGAACTGAAGTTCTATGAAGTGGACATATTTAAATTTTAGATTATTGATTTGTGAATAGTACTTGGAAGATGATAGTAAATGTGGAAATTTTGTGAGTAACTAATGTATATATTTATATGTTAATGCAAATGTAAATGCTCTAATTGACCAAAATTATCTTTTAAATCATTATGCAGGTTCATCTTAATACCGTGCCTCCTAGTAGTTTTAGAGTTTACTTCCCATTAACAGTAAATCTTTTGGATATGTAAATTGTTGATAATAACATTACTATCTGTATATTTTAAAGATTATAATGTTGGGCATGTATGAATTTAAATGGATCAGCTTATTTAACTTGTACTCTGTTATGTAAATATTATCTGATTATAATGGTGATATATATATATATATATATATATATATATATATATATATATATATATATATATATATATATATAAGCATGTAGTTAATATTATTTGTGATAAACTGTACTTAAAAGATTATATATGATTGAAGGAATTATATTAAATCTATAATCTATGGTTTGTGTATCATGGTTAAGATAATTCTTTCTTCATTTTAGCAAAATAATTATTCGTTGAGTTGATATGTTAGAGAAAGTGTAATATTGTTGATTAAGATATGTTGGAGTATAATAAGAATATTGAATTGTGGAAATGGTTGATTAGGGACTGATGTTGATTTTGTCGATAACTTGGGATAGGCTAAATTAGAGGAAACTTTGCTGAAATTTTTGAAAAAAAAAATCATGAATTTTCAAATATATTGCTGAAAAATTACAGGGTTGTTATAGTTGGTATCAGAGCCTTGGTTTGGGTTCTAGGTGATAAAAAAAAAACTCACAAAAAAAATGATTGTATTATTACAGGATAGTACAAACCAGAAAGGGTGCAACTACTGACCCCTCCCCTTTGGAGAGGCAAGCTCAAGATAGAGGATCTATGGATAGACGTCAAAATGATCCTTTAGAGGATACTGCTTTACATGTACCTCCAGTGTCACTACAATAGAGTATTGGGGGGATCAGTCAGACTACAGGCTGAAGAGGGGCCTAGACAAGTAAATGCACTTCCTTCCGAGGGACTAGGACAACAGGGGCATGGAGGGGTGCCCCTACCAGCACCACCAGTTGCTGCACCAGCACCATATACATACCCTGTTTTCCTAGCATAGGTTGTTAGAGCAGTTATAGAAAGCATGTCAGGTACGACTGTTCCAGTGGCTCCAGCACCACCACCAGCTCTAATTACTCTTGTGTCTTCCGATAATATAACTTTGTTGGTAAGGACAGTGAAGAATATGAGGGAGTTGGGGTGTGAAGCTTTTCTAGGTGAGCAGGATGCAGAAATTACGGGTAGGTGGCTACGGAAGGTAGAAAGCGTTATGACTCAGATGAGGGTACCTGATGACTGGCAAGTGAGTTGTGCTACCCAGTTACTTTCAGATAGAGCCCAAACATGGTGGGAAGTCATTCAATCTCGAAGGACTACTAGAATTTGTACTTGGGGCGAGTTTAGGAAACAGTTTGAGACCCAATTTTTCTCTCCTTTCCAGTGCAGAATAAAAGAACAGGAATTTCTGGCATTGAAACAGGGAAACATGACAGTACTAGATTATAAGAGAAGATTTCATGACCTCTTTTTATTTGCCCCACAGTTTGTTACCACTGAGCAACAGATTATTGACAGATTACGGGATGGATTACGCCAGGAACTTAGACAAGGATTGGTTGCTTTACGGTTTGAGTCCTCCAGAGAACTTATTGAAGCAGCCCATGCATTAGAGGCGTGTATGAGTGAGGGTCAGCAGGGTCAGGTTGGGTTTGGCAAGAGGAAGGACACTGATCTTATTCAGAGTAAACCTCTATTTCCTAAGAAAGGGAAATCTCAGTTTAGTCAGTTTAGAAGGAAGGAGGGGACAACATCGGGAATGGAGCAGAGTTCGGGTATTGGGCCTATTGGAAGCCAGTCAAGAGGACGGAGTGGATCATTTGGTTGGACTTCTGATCAGAAGTCAATTTCATACCCTCAGTGTGTTCGATGTGGCCAGAAACATCATGGGGACTATTCGACTACGCCTGGATGATGTTATGTTTGTCGGGGTGAGCATAGGTGGAGGGAGTGCCCACACTTGGGCAAAGGTTGTTATTACTGTCATGGACAGGGACATATCAGAAAGGATTATCCTAGGAGGTCAGAATTCATCCAAACCCAACAACAGTCTCAGAGTCAACAACAATCTGTTACAGTAAATCGACCGGTTAGACAATCACAGTAAGGGGCCAGTGGTAACCGGGATCGATTTAGAGCCCAGGGTGACCGAACTCAAGGCCGGGTGTTCGCCACTACACGAGAAGAGGCTCGGACTGCCCCAAATGTTGTTGTAGGTACCTTGTTGTTAAATCACCAGCCTGTGTTTGTACTTTTTGATTCGGGAGCTACTCGTTCTTTTATTGCTTATAAAACAATAGAAAAACTGGGTATGAGTCCACATAGAGTTTTTATGGGGTTTGCTATAAGTACTCCTCTAAGGGAAAGGGTAGATGTTGATATAGTGTATAAAGATGTCAAACTTGTCATTATGGGGTGTGAGTTTAGTGCAGATTTAATACCCTTACCATTGCACGATTTTGATATCATATTAGGAATGGATTGGTTGGGTAGGCATAGAGCCCAAATGGACTGTTTTGCAAAAACAATTACCTTCTGTGGACTTATGGGTAGAGGGGTGGTTTTTAGAGGAGAGAGAAATGTCATACCAAATTGTTTTATTTCGGGAATGACAGCACAAAAAATGGTGAATAAAGGATGCGAGGTATATCTCGCTATGGTGATGGACTTGAATAGTGGGAATAATGAGTTAGCAAATCTTCACATAGTGAGAGATTTCCCAGATGTGTTTCCAGAAGAATTACCGGGTTTGCCCCCAGAGAGAGAGGTAGAGGTCTCAATTGATGTACTGCCAGGCACAACACCTATAGCTCAAGCACCATATAGAATGGCACCAGTAGAACTAGCTGAGCTAAAATTTCAGTTACAAGAACTATTAGATAAAGGGTTTATACACCCCAGCAACTCACCTTGGGGAGCTCCAGTGTTATTTGTAAAGAAAAAAGATCCCGGTACTACCAATTGAGGATTAAAGATCTAGATGTATCAAAAACTGCTTTTAGAATTCGGTATGGACATTTCGAGTTCTTGGTAATGCCATTTGGATTAACAAATGCTCCTGCGGTATTTATGGATTTAATGAATAGGGTCTTCCGACCCTATTTAGATAGGTCAGTTGTGGTGTTCATTGATGATATCTTGGTGTATTCCAATTCATATATAGAGCATGAAAAACATTTGAGAGAGGTACTACAGACTCTAAGAGAACATCGACTATATGCCAAGTTGAATAAATGTGAATTCTGGTTAAAAGAGGTGACTTTCTTGGGGCATGTTATCTTAGCTGAAGAAATCTTGGTGGATCCAAGGAAAGTGGAAGCTGTGTTAAAATGGGAGAGGCCCACAAATGTGACAGAGATACGTAGTTTTCTCGGGCTAGCAGGATATTATCGGAGGTTTATCGAGGGGTTCTCTACAATAGCGGCTCCAATGACCCGTTTGACCCGAAAGGAAACGAAGTGGGAATGGACATTAGAATGTGAAAGTAAATTTCAAGAGCTAAAAAGAAGACTCACCACGGCTCCAGTGTTAACTTTACCCTCTGGAATGGAAGGGTTTGTCATATATAGTGATGCGTCCAAAAAGGGTTTGGGATGCGTGTTGATGCAATACGAGAGGGTAATTGCTTATGCCTCAAGACAGTTAAAAACCCATGAAACAAATTATCCAACCCATGACTTAGAATTGGTTGCAGTAATTTTTGCCTTACGGGTTCAGAGACATTATTTGTACGGGTCACGGGTACAAATTTTTATTGATCATAAAAGTTTACAGTATTTAATTACTCAAAAGGAGTTAAACATGCGACAGAGACGATGGGTGAAGCTAATTAAAGATTATGACTGTGTAATAGATTATCACCCAGGAAGAGCTAATGTGGTGGCAGATGCACTTAGTCGCAAAAGTAAGTTATTAGTTATAGAACCAGATGATTGTGATGAAAAAGAACTAACAGAATTAAGACAAATTGATGCCAAGGTGGAGGTTGGACCTGAAGGTTCCTTATTTGCTCAATTGAGGGTAAAATCGACATTTCGAGAGAAAGTGTTGGAGGCGCAACAAAAGGATATAGATGTTATTAAAGTAAAGGAAAAGATTAAACTGGGTATTGAGACTCCTTTCCGGATCTTGGATGATGGGATGGTATTAATGGGAAAACGGATGTATTTACCAGGAGACCAAGTTTTAAGAGGGGAATTATTAAAAGAGACTCATGAAACAAGACTCAATATACACCCTGGGAGTACAAAAATGTACAATGACCTAAAGGAATTCTACTGGTGGCCAAATATGAAGAAACAGATAGCAGATTTTGTAGCCAGTTGTCCTGTATGCCAGCAAGTGAAAGTGGAACATCAGAAGCCGGCAGGGCCCTTACAACCATTGTTAATACCACAGTGGAAATGGAAAGACATTACAATGGACTTTGTATCTGGGTTACCTAGAGGGAAGAAGGGAAATGACGTTATCTGGGTGATAGTAGACCGACTGACCAAGTCTGCTCTTTTCTTACCAATGAAGATGACCGACCCAATTGATAAATTGGCTAGATTATATGTCAATGAAGTAGTGAGATTACATGGGGTGCCTTTGTCAATAGTATCGGACCGAGATCCTCGATTTACTTCTCGGTTATGGCCTGGCATACAGCGTGCTTTAGGGTCGAAACTGAATATGAGTACAGCTTTTCATCCTCAGACTGACGGACAATCTGAAAGGACAATCCAGACCCTGAAAGATTTATTGAGGGCATGTGCTATGGAGTTTGGTGGAAATTGGGAGGATCACTTACCTCTCGTGGAGTTCACATATAATAACAACTATCAGGCTACCATAAGGATGACTCCATATGAAGCCTTGTATGACAAAAAATATCAGACTCCAGTATGTTGGGAAGAAGTAGGGGATCAAAATTTAATGGGGCCCGAGTTTGTTCAGGATACATCAGAGAAGATTAGAATTATAAGGGATCGAATGAAAGCAGCTCAAGACAGACAAAAAAGTTATGTCGATAGACGAAGGAGACCTCTTGAGTTTAATGTGGGGGATAGGGTGTACTTGAAGGTTGCTCCTTGGAAACACTTGTTAAGATTTGGTATGAAAGGGAAGTTAGCGCCAAGATACATCAGGCCCTATAAAATCGTGAAAAGAATTGGCCCAGTAGCTTATCAACGAGCCTAGCCCCAACATCTGGTCAAAATACATGATGTGTTCCATATATCAATGCTAAGAAAAGCTGAAATAGATCCAACCAGGGTGCTACCATAAATTCCAATAGAAGTTAATGAAGAATTAACTATGGAAGTCAAACCGGTGAGAATTCTTGATCAAATCAAAAAGAGTGGCCGGCCATGTTAGGGCATTGAGAGGAAAATAAGGGGGGAAGGAGGAAAGAAATTTGTGTGGTGATTTCAAGCTTTCAATCTCTTATTTCTTTGAATTAAAAGGTAACAAATCTTTTCCTCTCAATTAAATTGATATATTTAGTATGTTAAGATTTTATGCAATTGTATTAGTGAATAATTATGGTATGAGTTATGAGGTTTAATGGGTTAATTTATGAAATTATGATGAATTAATGTTTTAATAAATGAAATAATAGTGGGTAATGTTTCAATTTGTGAAATTGAAGAAAAAATAATTATGGGTTCTTTTGAGGAGGTTTCGGCCAAGAGAAAGAAAATGAATGTAAATGTTGGATCAATAATTAATTATTAAGTTATGTGGTAATATTGATGATGAAGGAGTTATATTAGTGATGAGTTAATAATTAAATGAGTTATAAGGTAATATTGGTGATGAAGAACTTAAATAAGTTATATTAGTAATGAGTTAATATTGTTGAGTGATAATTAAATGAGTTATGTGATAATATTGATGATGAAGGAATTTTATTAGTGATGAGTTAATATTGTTGTTAGATAATTAAATGAGTCATGTGGTAATATTGATGATAAAGAAATTATGTTAGTGATGAGTTGATATTGTTGTTGAAAAAAATTAAATGAATTATGTGGTGATGTGTTGATGAAGTAATTAAATTAACAATGAGTTGTTTTGCTGGTTTGATAAGTGAAGTGGTTTTGTGGTGATGTTGTTGATGAAATAATTAAATTGATGACAAGTTGATTTTGTTGAAATAAAATTTAATTGGTAATGAAATGAACCTGCAGGAGTGGACGAGGCTACATGAACCACTCAGCAGACAGGTTCAGTTAGCAGGACGCAAACACCAGGTAGGTGTTTAATATCTTGAATATTTTTTTTATTTCTCTGAACTTTAGATATTTAAATTTTCCCTTGATCAATGAAATTGTATGTGGAATGCTGGTAGATTTTCCCATGATAATTTATTTTGAAAATAGAAAACTTGTGAGCCAGTTATCCTGGAATGGAACTGGTGCCCTGTGAATGGGCTGCTGGTGGACCAGTTATCCTGGTATGGAACTGATGCCTTGTGAATGGGCAGCTGTGCTGGTATGGAACTAGTGCTGGTTTGGAACTGAAGTTCTATGAAGTGGACATATTTAAATTTTAGATTATTGATTTGTGAATAGTACTTGGAAGATGATAGTAAATGTGGAAATTTTGTGAGTAACTAATGTATATATTTATATGTTAATGCAAATGTAAATGCTCTAATTGACCATAATTATCTATTAAATCATTATGCAGGTTCATCTCAATACCGCGCCTCCTAATAGTTTTAGAGTTTACTTCCATTAACAGTAAATCTTTTGAATATGTAAATTGTTGATAATAACATTACTATCTCTATATTTTGAAGATTATAATGTTGGGTATGTATGAATTTAAATGGAATATAAGCATGTAGTTAATATTATTTGTGATAAACTGTACTTAAAAGATTATATATAATTGAAGGAAGTATATTAAATCTATAATCTATGGTTTGTGTATCATGGTTAAAATAATTCTTTCTTCATTTTAGCAAAATAATTATTCGTTGAGTTGATATGTTAGAGAAAGTGTAATATTGTTGATTAAGATATGTTGGGGTATAATAAAAATATTGAATTGTGGAAATGGTTGATTAGGGACTGATGTTGATTTTGTCGATAACTTGGGATATGCTAAATTAGAGGAAACCCAGCTGAAATTTTTGAAAAAAAAAAAAAACATCATGAATTTTTAAAATATATTGCTGGAAAATTACAGGGTTGTTACAATTAAAATTTTTCTTGATGCCATAAAATGTGTTCATAATGCTTGCATTTTTTTTTTAGTGTTAATTTATTTTTGATCTAGCCCATTGTATAGTATGAGCACTCTAACTAATTTTTTTCTATTGGATTTTATGAAGGGTTTTAAGACTCTACATAAATAAGAGTTTTTGTAATAAATCAATATATATGATTTATTAATACACAATGCAATTAATTTAAAGGATCAACTTGTTTAAAAAATAAGTTTTACATGGTAAAAAATAAAAGAACAATAAATATATTTATACATATTGGGGTTGGGTCCGAGTTTTCGTGATAGGAGGAAAATATTCCCCACCCGTCTTCATTTATTTACTATGGAGAGAAAATACTTTTTATACCTCTTATCTCTTATATGTCAAAATTAATGGTCATGTATAAATTGTTTAAATCGTATGATTTAAATTTAATTTAAAAGTTTTAATAAAATTTTAAATTAAGAATCATTTTGAGTGTCAAAAATTAAATTTCAAATAGAATTTAATTTTAAAAATAATAAAAAAATTAAAATTGATTTACTATACTTAAAAATAACTTCAAAAATTTCCAACCAAATTGAGAGCCATATTTGCTGCACCCGACCTGTATTCCACACCAGTACCCATGTTGTATTCAACATGGACATGGCTAGGTGTTTTCACGAGTCCGAGCAACAAAGCTTTAATTTTCCAATTTAGTTTTTAGTTACCATTAATAATTTTTTTAATATTTATTGTAACATCTAATTCTTAATTTATTTTATTAAACACATACATCATCTTTTAGATTCACAATTAAATTTTTTTTTCTGATGCCATAAAATGTATAGATAATGCCTGTATATTTTTTTTTATCTAGCCCATTGCGGAGTGCAAGCGCTCTAACCAATTTTTCTCTATTGGATTTTATGGTGGGTTTTAAGACTCTACATAAATAAGAGTTTTTGTAATAAATCATATAATAGTTAATAATTAATACACAAGGATCAACTTGTTTAAAATATAAGTTTTACATGTTTGGTAAAAAATAAAAGAACAATAATTAAATATATTTATACATATTGGGTTTGGATTCGAGTTTCCATGATAGGAGGAAAATATTCCCCACCCGTCTTTATTTATTTATTAATAAAAAAAATATTTTTTATACATCTTATTTCTTATATGTTAAAACTAATTGTCTATTTAAATTTTATGATTTAAATTTAATTTAGAAGTTTTAATAAAATTTTAAATTGAGAATTATTTTGAGTATCAAAAATTAAATTTCAAATAGAATTTAATTTTTAAAAATAATACAATAATAAATTTGATTATACTTAAAAATAACTTCTTCAAAAAGTTCCACCCAAATTGAGAGGCGTGTTTCCGCACCAGTACCCGTGTCGTATCGTTTGAAACATGGACATGGCTAGGTGTTTTCAGTTCACGGGTCCGAGCAACAAAGCCTTAAATAACACCATCAACAAACAGAGACATAAATTTCTCCATTTCATTCTTCTCCAAAACTAAAGCAAACTCGACTCCACTTCCATTCTTGCACTTTGTCATAGAAATCGCTGCGGTCTGATCTATGGAAGTAATCTCTACCTTTTCTGGCCTCCCCCACCCAAGATCAGTTCCATAAACATCATAGTGAGTTGACCCAGCAACACCAAGAAGTAATGCAGCTGGCCTTGCTGTCTTGTTATATGTTGCCAATGCCTCCTTTACTCCATCAAGAACTCCTTTCTCTAAGTTTCTGATAGTATCACTCAGTCTTTCTACTGCCCAGGCAAACCCATTCTCCTCTAAAAGAGCTCTTGCTTCCGTATCTACAGCGAAGGAATAAAGACAGTTACCAAAATATTTGTCATGTATTGGAGGGTCTAAACGAGCTCTACAGTCTGCAAGGAACCCAAAAACAACCTTTCTATTTTGTTCTAACCCCTTTGACTTAACTATACAAATCACCACATATGCGTAGAGGAGAACAAAACTGGACATGTGGACGAGCTTTGTTTCATTTGGATCTTCTTTGTGGATCTTTCTGAAATGCGTGCGAACCCTTTCCCTAAGTTTGTTTATTTGTTCACGAGATACCTCGACCACTGCTCGTACTAAGCTAGACTGAGGTGTTATAACTGGCAAAAGCTTCAAACTTCTAGAGCAATTAGGATCCTGACCAGGAACTTTTACTCCTAACCAGGCGTTCAAGAACCTCTTTTCAAACCCTGCAGGATCTTGAATACCTGTTCGATCAAGAACCGGTGTTAATTCTGGCAACAAAGTTGGATATTGCTGCGTCTCTTTATCACTAAGTGTGCTTATGTAGGACCATGCTTTGATAAACATGGAGTAGCTTGTGCCATCAAGGATAGAATGGTGTGAAGACATTCCAACGCAAAAGCCTTGATTGGGAAACAATGTTATTTGCATAGTCATAGCTGTAGCTTTTGCGTCCGTGACAGGCAACTCAGGTAGATAAAGATGTGACTTCATAGCTTCACGGATGTCATTGCCTGAGAGATGATCAAAATCAGCATTAGACTCAGCAACCGTGAGTTGAATAGCATCATTTGGAGTGTATAGAATTATGGGTGTGGTGGCTTGTGGAGGCCAAGTGATGTTGCCAGCAAGAGGGAGGAAGTGAATGAGAGTATGAGAGAGAGAATGTTTGAGTTTGGGAAGGATTACTGAATTGAAGAAAGCTGGTGTTGACTCGGTGAGTTTATAAAAGAATATGTATCCAACCGGTTGGAGTTTCAACCACATAATATCAAAGAAGGTGAGTGGGAGTGATAACTCCGTCGCAAACTCGGGTGGCGTAAAGAATGGGGTGACATGGTGGACGTCCAGTATCTTTACTTGGTGGGCAGAAGTCATAACGATACAGAGATAGAGGCTAGAAAGTGATCTTTAATTTTTAATTTTTTTAGGTCTTTAAATTATATTATATGTGTTTCCTTGATGTTTGCTATGACAAGGTAAAGATGTACTAAATGACATATATACGCGCAATAACTAAGTCAAAAAAAAGAAGCTTTTGATAGCAAAAAACAATGAAGATAATAATGGACATAGGTAGATGGATTTAGGTTGGTAATAAATACGTAAAACCTCATTTTAAAGGCATTTTAGTGTGCCATGTTAGCATCTAAATTAATTAATTTAATGTTATATATGGAAATGTTTTTCTTTTACATCAGTTGTAAATCCCATGCGCATTAATTACAATTTATCACAATATTAATAGTACTAATTTATCACAATATTAATACTAATTTGTAGAAGAAGTTTCTTTTCTTTTAGTTTTGTCTATGCATTAATCCGTTTGTTTCCGTGGTTGTTTCTGCTTTTGAAATAAATCATGAAAAACAAACGTTTGGTAACTAATAAACTCAATTCACTATTCATGGGCCCATCAATATCTGCGTTGAAAACGCAGGATAACTGAAAGCATCAAAATACTGCTTTTAGAGCCGTGGAGAGTGACTCCACTGTTCACGTGAATAGTGGAGCATGTCTCTACTGTTCCGGTCGGACCGGGTCCGGTCCAAAGCTAAATGCATTGAACCGAGTCCGACCCGGTAAAAAAAATTAAATTTTATTTTTAATTTTTAATTGTGTTTTATTCGAAAAACTAATGTTTAACATTATTCAATGACACGACATAAATTAGACGGAGATCGCTTAATGACGTAACATTTGCAGAATTTGATCACAATCCCAATTTTGTTCCTGATTATATTTTACCTAATGTTGTTGTGTGCTTAAGAAACCAAGAAAATTGTAGTCTTTTTCGGATGTATTTCATACGTGATGGAATTGTAGATAGTTTAATTGAACAATAAAAAATATTTTATATAAAATATTATTTATTTTATGATGTAATAACAATAGTTAAATCTATAATATTTAAATTAAAAACCTTCAATATTAATATATATATTTTTTAAATTATTTTATAACCTCAATTTCAAAAGCATTCTTAATCAAACACATTAAACTATTTTTATTCAACCTCAATTTCAACCACAGTTTTAACTAAACATATATAAATATCAAACCAACCTCAATCAAAAATATTTTTTATAAAATAATTTTTTTTTTCAAACCACAACTATAAAAACTACCGCACTGACTTTCAACATTTTTCTCTATCCTTTTGTACGGGGTGACTTCTAGTATATTTTGCTTGGGATGGATTATATGCATATGCACCGAGTGTTCACATGTGTAATTTATATTTACTCATGCTTAGAAATTATTTTTGTTTACTCTATTTTTTTATTCAGTTGTTTGGGAAAATAGCATATTCGTTAAGGCTAGTAGCATTTTCAGAAACATTGTAGAAAATACCTTAAAAGTAATTTTTAGCTTTCATCTCTAGTTATTTATTTATTCTGAAAGTGTTTTTTTCATGGAAAACTAAGGAAAATTTTTTACTAAGTACAAATTTTTCAGATAGAAAACAAGACCCTTATTTGACTTATAATAATAATAATAATAATAATAATAATGAAGATAATAATGGACATATCTAGATGGATTTAGGCTGGTAATAAATACATAAAATCTCATTTTAATGTTACATATGGAAATGTTTTTCTTTTACATCAGTTTGTAAATCCCATGCGCTTTTAATTTGCACTAATTACAATTTATCACAATATTAATACTAATTTAATCACAGACACATGTAGAAGAAGTTTCTGAAGTTTCTTTTCTTTCGGTTTTTGTTTACTCTATTTTTTTTATTAAGTTGTTTGGGAAAATAGCATATCTGTTAAAAATAATAATAATAATGGATATAAAACATTAGATAAACCAAACAAATCCTTATTTTATAACATGAAGATTTTTTAAACTATCTATTTTGATGTTTTTCAGTTTCTCATAAAATTAGAAAATTAAAAACATATGTTTTCGAAAAACAAATCTTTTATTTTCAATTGATAATAACATTTTCTATTTCAAAATAACAAGAAATTTTTTTCATAACTAAACATAAAATCTCTTATTAACATTACCAAGAACAACTAAATCAGTCAGGGTCAATTTCACTATTTATATGAATAATGAAATATCTCTCTAGCAACTCTCTTGTTTCAACTTTTTTCTTCTGCTTTGCTTTTTGTTTTTGCAATTGTTACCTTATAGAAACTAATGTTGTGTCTATGAGGTTAGGTTTTCATACCTATTGAAACATCTCGGATCTACTAATTCATTTGATTACCGACATATATAGTTGTTGGGTTTTCTTTACTCTCAAATTTATTACGCTGAGAGACAAACATATTGGAAGAAATATGGGTGTTGTATAAAATAAAAATTAGTAATGCAAAGTCAAAACTCAAGAATAAGAAGAAGATTGAGAGGAAGGTATACTTTTATTAAGTGTTTATCTCTAAGCTCTCTTAGTTATTCTCTCTTTTTTGTATTACTCAATAATATTGAATTACAAGCTTATTTATTGACATAAAGTCTTAGACAATTAAAGAATTAGACTAATACAAGAAAATCCTAATTTGAATAGGAATTGTATTTTGCCGACTGAATCGGTCGACTATTTCTCAACTAGTTGACTGCTTTAACTTATTCCACTCAGTTACTCAGTATCAACTAGTCAACTAGTTAAACTAATTTTCAGAAATCAGTTTACTTTCAACACCCTTTTTAAACTTGATTTCTTCATAACTCCCAACATATTTCTCATATATATATATATATATATATATATATATATAACATCATTTTTTTAGTGGCTTTGTGAAGATATTCATAACTTGGTCTTGTGTCTTCACATACTTGTCTTCAACTTCCTTGTTTGTAATGTAATCTCGTAAGTAATGAAATCTCGTGTCAATATACTTACTTTTATAATGAAATACTGGATTCTTTGCTAATACAATGGCTGATGAGTTATCCATATAAATTTCAGTAGGCTTCTCTTGTAGCATTAACAATTCCTTCAATAATCTCTTTAGCCATATGGAATGACAAACACATGTTCAACTTCACATATTGACAAAGTGACTATAAATTGCTTCTTTGAACTCCATATAAATATCGTGTCTCCTATGTAGAAAATAAAACTTGTAGTGCTATTTCTATCATCCATATCTCCAGTCTAATCAATATCATTATAACCTATAAGTTCAAAGCCATTATAATAACCATATAACAAGACAGAATCAACAGTACCATTGATATTCTGAAGAACTCGATTCAATACTTTGAAGTGTGTTATGGATGATGTCTCTATAAATTTATTCATAGGTCCTACTCCAAAAAGAATATCTGGATGAGTGCATGTTAAATATCTCAAACTCTCAACTAATTTTTTTAATGTTGTAGAGTTTATCTTTTTTCCTTCATTATTCTTTGACATCTTTACTCCACGCTCAACAAAAGTACTTACTTTTCCAAAATCCTGCATCTTAAACTTCTTGAGAACCTCCCTTGCAAACTTCTCTTGATTTATAAAAATTCCATATTCACCTTATTTGATCTCAATCCCTAAGTAGCGGGAGATGAGACCAATATCCATCATCCCAAACTCCTTGATCATTGTTTGCTTGAAGTCTCCAAACATCTTTGAATTATTTCATGTAAAGATCAAATCAACCACTTACAAACATATAATAAAATTATCACCACTCTATTTGATCTTTACATAAATAGCATATTCATGAGGACATTTAACAAATCTATTCCTTAATAAATAGCCATCAATGTGACTATACCAAGCACTTGGGGCTTGCTTCAATCTATACAAGGCTTTATTCAACTTTAATACCTTGTCTTCATGTCCCTTCATTTTATATCTCATAAGTTGCTCAATGTAAACCTCATCTTCAAGAAAACCATCAAGAAAGGCTGATTTGCCATCCATTTGATAGATTCTCCATCTATATTAGGTAACGGTGATAATGATTAATCAAATGGTCTCCAATGTAGCAACTAGAGCAAATACTTCATCATAGTCAATCATATGCTTTTGGCTATAGCCTTTTTCTACTAACCTTGCTTTATACCTCTCCACCTTTTCTTTGGCATTCTTCTTTTCTTTATAGATCCACTTGACACCTATTGGCTTCTTTCTATTTGGTATAGGAACTAATTTTAATGTGTCATTCTTCACAATTGATGCAATCTCCTCATCCATAACAATTCTCCACTTTTCATCCTTTATTGCTTCTTCAAACACTATAAGATCACATGTAGTAAGGTGACATTATAGTTTTACATCATTATCAATATGATTAGTTACCTCATATAAGTCATCAAGGCTCCTCATCTTTCTTAGTAGACTTGGTGGAGTACCACTACTTCAGCTTCTACTAGAAGAAGAAGAAAAAGAAGAAAAAGAAGAGAGAGAAGAAGGAGGAGAAAAAGTTGAGCTCATTGGTGTTTGTAGAGGTGAAACTATAGGTTCTTGATGATCTTCATATCTTTCCTCCTTTTCATCAAGAATTGGTAGGAAGTCATATTTCTCACCATCATCTACCTTCCAATTCCATGCTCCTTCTTCATTGAACTCAACATCTCTACTAATCATCATATTTCCTTTATTAGGGTTGTAAAACTTGTATCATTTGGACTTTTGTTCATAGCCCAAAAAGATCATCTGTTTGCTCTTGTCATCTAGCTTGGTCCTTAATCATCTATATACACATAGTCAATGCTCCCCAAAACTTTTAAATGAGAAACACTTGGCTTTCTTCCACTCCATTCTTTTTATGGAGTCATGTCATTCAAGTCTTTAGTAGAACACCTATTTGATAAGTATATAGCACAATATATAGCTTTGGCCCAAAACTTTTAGGCATCTTCTTAGTTTTGAGCATGCTTCTTGCCATATTGAGATGTTACTATTCTTTCTCTCCATCACACAGTTTTGTTGTGGGGATCTAGGCACTGTTGGAAGTATTTTTATACCATGATCTTCGTAAAACTCATTAAAATAATTAGAACAAAATTCACCCCTTATCTGTTCGATGTGATTTTATAGAATAACAATTTCTTTTCAACTAATGTATTAAACTTCTTAAAACAACTAAACATATTATACTTTTCTTTTAAGAACTGTACCTAGTTAGGGGAGCAAACCGGCCTGCCTTAAGTAGTTAAAAGGGGGGGAAACCGGTCTTGGAATAACCAAAAGGGGGACAAGAACAAACTTAAACCAACACCAAAACATCCCATCTCTTTAAGAGGGGGTATAAATATAAGTAGAAGAGAGAAGAAGATCCTTCCTTTTCCTAAAAATCTATTTGCAGCATCTGTATGTTCAGCTGCATGCTTCTCTTCTCTTACTCTTTCCCAACAAAAATTAAACCAAGCCAGCAGTAAGTGCCTCTTTGAACTTGTGTGTGTAAGAGAGAGATAGTTGAGAACTTGAGAGTAGACTGAACAACTGTCTAGAGGGACGAAGAAAGGGGCTAGAAACCGAAAGAGAATGGAGAAGGGTGAGAACTAGGAGAAGAAAAGAAGGAATATTGTCAAACTTTCCCCAAACCTACTTAAATCCAAAAGGTATAGGTCTTGTAACCTCCTTCCTCCTATTCTTTATGACCTTTGAACCGAGAGGATGAAGAAAAACCATGAGGGAATGCCCATAATTTTTACACCAGCTGTGAAGGAAACCTAAACTAAAAGGAGGGACGAGAAAGGGGATGAATGGAGACTTAATTCTAGAACATTTAACAAAGAAAAATAAATAGATTGAATGGACAAAACTTGATAAAGGGTCGATCATAGCTGAAGGGGTTGGCCAGAATACATTGTGTGATAAAATGCATTGTGTGGCCATAGATGTCATATAAAAAATAAGGTATGCAGTATGATTATTGATAATGGTAGTTATATCAATGTTGCTAGAATAACTTTGGTTAGAAATTGAAGAAGTTAGGGTGACTAAACAAGTTTTAATCTCATTCTCATTAGGGAGATATAAGAATAAGGTTTTGTGTGATGTTATTCAATGCATGTTGCACACCTATTGTTGGGGAGACCTTGATAATTTGACAAGAAAGCAAAACATGAGGTTTTAAAAATAGATATACACTGGAAAAGGATGGGAAAACATACAAGCAACATTTTCACCTAAACAAGTGTATAAAGATTAGTTGAAGCTGAAAAAAGCAGATGAAGTCGAATAGGCTTTATTACAAAATAATAGTAAGGATGTGAGGCTGAGTGAAAACAAGGTGAGCAATGAGTGCGAAACACCAAAGGGTAAAGTTTCGGCCATTAAAGATAAATTTGAAGCTTTGACCAAAAAAAAAAAAGGGGAAGGCCAAGTGTGGGGAGAAAATAAGTGTGTAGGAAAAGTAAGGAAACACCTTAATTTTTATGTAAAATCTAGTGATCTTACACATGCTTATTTTTCTTATATGCCTATGATTTTACTCTTGTATAAGGAGGCATATTTTAATGCTAACAAACCTGATTCTTATGTTCTTAGTATTTGTGTTTCTTTGTTATAAGAATTTAAAGATGTATTTCCTAATAAAATTCTAAGTGGAATGCCACCTATAAAAGGAATATAACATCAAATTAACCTAGTACCATGTTCGACTATTCCTAATAGACCAGTCTATAAAAGTAACCCTGGGAAAACAAAGAAGCTTCAAAGGCAAGTGGAGTAGTTATATGATATGTAAATGGGTAGCTTAAACAAAAGTTAACAATAGTGAAACATGACTTGAACAATTAGTGAAATTTTTTTTGGTGATCGATAATTATATATGGTTAAAAATCTATTATAGATAAAATTTTGTTTAATAGTGATCTATGTTTCAACCTAGATGAAGAAATAAGGAAGAAAATGATTCTTATAGGTGTTCATAAATATATTCAATGATGATGAATATCTTTTGTTAAAAATTGATTGTCTTGGAACAAAGTTTAAAAGATTAGAGAATTTTGTTGATGATGATGCATATGTTATTATAACAAAAGCTAAATGGTATAGGAAAATCATTATAAATCAAGAGACATTTCATTATGGATTGTAATTGATTGTCTCATCTTTTCAAGAGACGTTTCTTTAGCTTTCCTTTTCTTCCCCAGCAAGTGGTCAGCGCCCACGCCATTATGGAGATGCGTGTGATGCTTTCTGGTGGCCAAATCTGGTCATTCGTCGTCTCACTAAATGCGTAGTCGTGCCCTCTTCTACATGATGTAGCGCGTGTAAACAAATAATGGTTGGATTGCCGCTGATGATAGATTGTTTTTGTTTTTTCTTTCTTTTCTCTCTCCTCAAAACTAAAGTACACAATTGTCCTCTTTGTTTGTTGTTTGTCAAATCAGACATGTTTGTCATACTCAAATACCTTGGGTCTAACATTGTTGCAAGACCCAAGGCTCTTGGGTCTGGCATGGCTGCCAGACCCAAGCACCTTATGATATGGTTCAGCCTTGTGATACAACCCAAGCAAGGTCAGATTCAGATTTTGGTGTAAAATTTTATATCATCCAGTTTTACGTTGTGGAGCATAAATTCAAATCCAACTGTTGGATCGAGTTGAAACTTTACCAAAAGATTCCAGAGATAGTTTTCTATGTTTGGGTAAAGTTTCAGGTGAATCCGAGTTCGGAAAAAACTTACGATATAGGTCAGAACAGGCTGTACAAATTTTATTATTTACTTCATTTTGACCTGTGAACTTCCTATTTGGTAAGGATTATTTTTCTTAAAGGATGTGGCAGCTTGTTTTGAGAATTTTCTAGTTCCAAAAAAATCTTTAATGAGCTGAAACATAATTTTCAAGAGAGGCAACGATTCACTAATGTTCCAGAATCCTTTTCATATAAGGATTCTTTATTCATCCTAGCTACACAATGAAAGAAGGGTTGGTGCTATTTAATGACAAATTAGTTATTTTTATTATTTTCTTTCATGTTTGGGCTTAATTAAAACTTTGTTTTGAGCTAGGATCCAATGCTTGTTTGGATCAGGTTATGGGCTTTTTAGTTTAGGATTTTTGGATTAGTTTTGTATGTGGTCATTTCAGCCCGCAAGGATAGATCTATTAGGGTTAATTTTTAAGAACTATTTAAACACATGAAACCTAAATTTTGACAACCATTGAAGAATATTATTTCTGATTTGTTTTTTGTTTTAACGTGTGAGAGTGACTCTTGCATTCTTCAGTTCTTAAACGAACTGAATCTGACTTATTGAAGATTAACTAGCTTCGTGGCATCATTCTACTTCATTCCAATAGTGTTGGTTCCTTGGGGCAGGTTTTCATTGTATCACATTCCTATCAGACCTATTTCGACTTTTCATGATCAGATCTCAACCTTTATTGTGGGTTGTGTAACTGCATGATCACGAGGTTCGTAGCAGTTGGTATTAGAGCTAGGCTCCGAAACAAGGTCATATCCTTCTATTATTTTTGTTTTTTTAGTGTTTCTTTAAGTTTTTCAGTGTTTGCGTCGTTCATCTTCTCTTTCTTTGTTTCTGCATCATCTAAGAAAAAAAAAAGGTTATATTTTATCTTGTTACTGTCTCTAATCATATCAGTAGCATATAGTAAAAGAGAGAGATTAGATGAAATTTGAAGGATGATTCAATTTTGCTGCAGAAACACAACTCTTAGTCAACAATAAGCAAACCACCTTAAAATCAATTGAAACTTCATATTATATCTATTGGGGGTGAGATCGCATCATATATTAAATTTGGGCTGATTCTGATATCATTTGCTTGAGGTTTTAATTCGAGGTTCAATTCTGCCGTAGAAACACAACTCTTAGTGAACTATAAGAAAATCACCTCAAAATCAATTGAAACTTCATATTCTATTTATTGGGAGTAAGATCACATCATATATTTAATATGGGCTTATTTGGATATTGGTTTCTTAAGGTTTTAATTAGAGGTTCAATTCTGCCGCAAACTGATCATATAAAAGGTTTAGGTACCTAGATATAATAGAACGACCTATAAACTGAGATTTTTTTGTTTTCTTGGTATCCAAATACTATATATGAAATTTGAGGTCATTTGGATACCATTTTCTTTAGCTTCCAGAATCAGGTTTTGTCTTGCCATAATGGGTTTGTTGTGCGTTATCTTTCAAAACTTGTTTTATTTCTATTGATTTTGTTCCTACCAGTATATTATCATCATATTTGGGATATTTGGCTATTTTTTAAGTTATTTTCATCACTTTCACATTTGTTTGTTTTCGATCAGTTCTGATCCAAACAAAAGTCAGATTTGTAATTTCGAGTCTAAATCAGTGTTCTTCTTGTCGTAAACTCTATTCTTGTTGTGTCTTCGTCTTCTTCTATTTTTTCTATTTGTGTCATGTATTCAGAAAAGGAGAGGAAACGAAGGACGATTCTAGCTCAAGGATACGAAAAACTAAGCCATGGTTTAGGGGTTTTAGAACAAGAAGTTGATAAGTGTAGAAGATTATTCTATAATCTTCAAACTTCATGGGAAAAAAAGGTGCAATGCTAAAAAAGTGAAAGATAAAGGAGAGTCACTGTTGTTATCATTCAAAAGTATGTACGCAAGTGGTTAGTACGACGTGCTTATTTGAAATTCTTATCAGTCACTACTTCCATACAATGTTGTTCGAGAAAGGTGTTAGTAATAAGGGAATTCCAAAGGCTTAAACAAGAGGCTAATGAAGTTGCTACTAATCCTATTCAAGATTTAAGGGTGAATCTTCTTGAAGAGGGAGGGAATGATACGGTTCAACCTTGTGATATGACCCAAGCAAGGTCAGATTTGAATTTTAACTTATACCGTCCAGTTTTACACCATTGAGAATAACTCCAAATCCAATCGTTGGATTGAGCTGAAACTTTACCAAACAATTCCAGAGGTATTTGTCTATGTTAGGGTAAATGTTCAGATGAATCAGAGTTCGGAATGGACTTGCGATATAGGTTAGAACAGGCTGTATAAATTTTGTTATTTACTTCATTTTGACCTGTGGACTTCTTATTTGGCAAGGATAATTTTTCTAAAAGGATGTGGCAACTTGTTTTGGAAATTTTCTAGTTCCATAAGAATCTTTAATGAGTTGAAACATAATTTTCAAGAGTGGCAATGATTCATTAATGTTCCAAAATCCTTTTCTTATAAGGATTCCTTTTTCATCCTAACTACAAAAGGAAAGTAGGGCTGGTGCTATTTAATGACAAATTAGTTGTTTTTATTATTTTCTTTCATGTTTGAGTTTAATTAAAACTTTATTTTGAGCTAGAGGCTTGTTTGGATCAGGTTATGGGCTTTTCAGTTTAGGGTTTTTGGGTCCGTTTTGTATGTGGGCCAGTTCAACCCACAAATGTAGATCCATTAGAGTTAATTTTTAAGAACTATTTAAACATATGAAATCTAAATTTCAGCAATCATTGATAAATAATACTTCTAAATTTTTCAATTTTAATGTGTAAGAGTGATTCTTACATTCTTCAGTTCTTGAACGAATTGAATCTGACTTATCAAAGATGAACTGGCTTTGTGGCGTCATTCTACTTCATTCCAATAGTATTGGTACCTTGGGGCAGGTTTTCATTGTGTCACACTTCTATCAGACCTATTTCGGCTTTCCGAGATTAGATCTCAATCTTGATTGTGGGTTGCATGACCACGTGATCACGAGATTCGCATCACCTTGGGTCAGAATGGCTATCAGACACAAGGCTAGACCAAACCAACACACCTTGGATCTGGCATGGTTTGCCAGACTCGTGCACCTGATTCTGCCAGCCATGCCAGACTTAAGCGACTTGGGTCTAAGCAGGTGATAATTAAAATGTTGAGACTTATAATTTTTTTTTATATATATAAAAAAAATATTTAAACTATCATTGAAATATCCTAAACAGAAATTCAAGTTCAGAAATTATTTATAAACAACAAATTATCACAAAAATCTAAGTTAACGTTTTAGATCTAAAATTCAAATCATATCTTCCTATTAAAATAGTTTATTTTTTATATTTATGAATTTGTTACTTTTTCAATAAAAATTCTATCTTCCCTCTCTTTTTTTCTCTTTTTTTTCTATTTTTTTTAACTCAATGCCTAGATCTGGCATGACCTAAGTGCTTGGATCTGACAACCATGTCAAACCCAAGCGACTTGGGTCTGGCGGCCATGCCCAAGCTCTTTGATCTGACATTGATTTTATTATTTTTAAATTCAAAAAGTTGCGTTGAACTCACGTTTTACTTGTGTTTGGTAAACAAGCAAGACCCAAATTACTTGGGTGCCAGACCCAAGGCTCATAATTTTTTTTTTATAATGCCAAGACTTATAATTTTTTTTATAGAAAAAAACATTTAAACTATTCTTTAAATATTCTAAATAGAAATTCAAGTTTAAAAATTATTTATAAACAACAAATCATCATAAAAATCTAATTTAACGTTTTAAATCAAAAAATTCAAATCATATCTTCCGATTAAAATAGTTTATTTTTTATATTTATGAATTTGTTATTCCTTCAATAGAAATTCTATCTTCTCTCTTTTTTTCTTTCTTTTTTTTTCTTTTTTTTTTCTCTTTTTTAACTTAATGCCTAGGTCCGGTAGGACCTAAGTGCCTAGGCCTGACAACAATGCTAGACCCAAGCGGCTTGGGTCTGGCGGCCATACCCAAGCTCTTGGATCTGGTATTGGTTTTATTATTTTTAAATTCAAAAAGTTACACTGACCCACGTTTACTTGGATCTGGTAAATAAGCAAAACCCAAATTATTTAGGTATCATATCTAAAACGCTTAAAACATTCTTTATATTTTTAATATTTTAAATAAAATTTAATATTAACCCAGAGCATAGAGTAATACATTAATATATATATCAATATACTAGTAATACATTAATAGATATCCTCGCGGTCGTGTGTCCGATTTTGTTCGTGGATCTTTATGTTCTTTAATCCCTTGGGTTCAACAACTTGGTATGGTCACACGGATACATAATATGCATACAAATAAAAATTATCATCAAACATTGACTATAGGCATCATCATCCATCGCAATATTTGACTTCTAAATGGGATTTCAATGAATATAATAATCCCTTGGGGACTCTGGTGCGACAGCTTCGATGCTCGTAGAACAGGAAGAGATCCAACAAGGATAGATTATCTTTAAACATTAGTTCTTGTCATCTTCACTTGGGCGTGAACAATCAATCATATACAGCAGCACTTACAATATTTCTTGACAAAAATGGTCAACAGATGCAGCAACTATTATCACTACATTTTATCCCAAAAAAGTAACAGCAACAAAGCAGATACAGGAACAAAACCATTATCTCTGGATTCTCACGACTCCAAATAATTTTCTTCTTCTCCATGTTTCTTCTTTGTACCATGTTAGTTGGCTAGAACGATGTAATTGTCTAGCAGGTATCAGCAGAGTATTTTATACAGCAATTTTCTCTTCTTTTAGTTGTAGAAGCAGTGGTCTCTGGTTATTGTTGCCAAAATCCATTCCTTTGAGCATGGGATGCTTCTCAGCCACCACCTTCTGAGGTTTCAATGGTGCTGCATTAGTGTTGGCTGTGTTATGGCTGCTGTTTCTAGCCGCAGGGACATCATGGTTATGCTTTCCCTCATATGTAGTTATGACAGCTTTGGGATCAGCTGCGGCCCTCTCAACATGCTTACGAACATTGCATCCTGCACTGGTGCATTTGTAATAGCTCCTGTTGACATAAAGAATGCATTAGTGTTCTCACAGAAAGCTATGAAGCAAAATGCAATGCATGAAAATTTGATTGCAGTAGAATATTCTGAATGAAGGAAACAAATATCATGGAAAACATGCCAAGATTTGATTGCGACATTACAGGCAAGAGCTGTGAACAGTTTAATTGAGTCAACTACAAAGTGGAGTATACTAGAAAATTGCCCAACTTAGTTGACGCACTAAACACAATTTTCATGTCAGAACTAGGCGAGGTGATCAAAGATGAAGCAATATAAAAAAAAAATTCTTTAAGCTAAGACAAACACAGATATTAAAATTGGCAACATAAAAGATGAAAAGAGGCACGTGGCCAAATGCATGAGAAAATTGACATCAGCTCATGATTTAAGATATATATATATAAAAGGCCCTTTGTAGAACCAGATAAAAATCAGAAATAACTTCACTGCAACCCAGGTGGAAGAAATAAGACTTTGTAATAATTTTAACTACTATTAATTGCAAGAAGAGAATAGACACTAAAAAATTTCCCCTCCCTAATGCCTCAATATTCTGATATCAAGGACACCGTGAAAGCTAAAGGATTTTATGCTTTAACTAGCAAATTAATTATCAAAATGTTCAAAAAATGGACAATCATAATGTGGTCAATTACAAATTGTTTAGAGAAAGTTCTTCTGAAAGGTGGCCTAACACATGTCATCAGCAAGTTTCATAGAGAAGGATCAGCATTGAATAACTGAATAATTGTACTAATTGTCATGAACCAGATAAACAATGTTCTGCAAGCTATTACGCATGTCAAATGGAGCAAATAGACAAGAAAGATAGAGTTGTCCGTTGGTTTCTTTCCATTTTCTGAAATTCAATTCAAAACTTCAGCCCAGAAATTAACTCTGCTTGAGTTACAATCAAGGTTTTGAGTATTGATCGTCACCATTTGTGTAACATTAATATTTAATCTAACATTAATTTCTAGTTGTGTTAAATCCCTTCAAAACAGGTTCTCTAATGTCATAAATATATAGGCTTAGCAGCCCTTACTTTCAAGCATAATGGTCTTTATTCCTCAAAAGGCTCATCTTTATAGCCCCCTCTCTTACATGTGCTACCTGATTCAATTTTCTTCCCCAAAGTTTAAACCACCATCGTCTACCTTTTACTTTAAAAATCAAAATACAACTCTTAAATTGAAGATTTAAGGTAATGATGGCAAACCAATGCAATAATAAACAT
The DNA here is from genome assembly GCF_000002775.5 of Populus trichocarpa. NCBI lineage: Eukaryota > Viridiplantae > Streptophyta > Magnoliopsida > Malpighiales > Salicaceae > Populus > Populus trichocarpa. The sequence goes on from NC_037288.2 coordinate 11,507,285, forward strand.
CCTGGTTTGCAATTACAGAGCTGAAAATTTGATCTTGAGAACAGCAACTTCGTGCAAAAAGGAGCTGAATAATAGGCTCTCTCCAATTTCTCCTATCTAACCTAGATTTGTGAAACCATAACTAGGTATTAGCCTTCTCATGTTCTAGAGTTTACATTTTTTTCAAATAAAAAAAAAATTAAAAAACTAGAGGGGATGGAAACCTTCCAAATATTTTGAGTATTTTAAATTGACAAGGTGCTAGAAGTTGGATCTGGGATGATGCATATGCTGTAATGTGCAAGTATTATGCTCACGGAAAGGACCCTAGGATACACCTGCATACCTGGACAGTGTAGGAGAGCATAAACAAAATTAAGTAAACCACTAATTACCTTGGATGAGGATTCCCTTTGACCACCTTCTGGCCATATTTGCGCCACCTGTAGCCATCATCCAAAAGATCAACTTCACTTCTAGTTTGGACGATGATTTTTGGTTCTGTGATGGTCTTGTGTGGTAAAGTCACCTCAGATGTCACAACATCTATTTGCCTGCGCTCCGAGAAGAAATTTTCTCAGAAAATTATCAGAAAAAAGGAGATATGTGTGATTTTAAACAGTGAAACATCCCAAACTTGCCTTCTCTTTGGGATTGGCTCATCATCACCCCTCTCTTCTTCTTGCACAGCTGCATTACCTGCTTCCTCATTGTCACTTGATCCAGGTGGCTCTGAGGGATCTGCTTGAGTAGATTCCTGATCCCTCCTAGTTACTGAATGAGCAGGTAATGTTTCAGTCAACTTGTTTACATTACCAGCATGAGCTTGTGAAACAACTTCAGGCTTAGACTGAGAATGAATACTTCCATTTGAATCATCACCATCTTTTGAAAGCTTGTTGAGTTGATCGTGGTTGTGCTGACCTTTGTAGATGATTTCAGTTATTTGGCCATCACTGGAACGCTCAACCTTCTTTTTTACTAGGCAATTTAGATGTGTACATTTGTAGTAGCTTCTTGGATATTCACTACCTTTGATAGGCTTTTGACCATATTTACGCCAGTTGTAACCATCATCAGTAGGTTTATCACCAGCAGGAGGTTGGTATTTCCTTTCAGAATGAGAAAACTCTGCTGGTTCCACCATGGAATTCTGCGCATCAGAGGTTGAGGGTGGCATCAGCTGCTGCTGTTGCAAAGCTTCACCAGGGTTAAAGGATGGATATTGTGTCAACAACTCTTTAGCTGCTGTTACTGAAGAAGGCTGATATTGAGCTTGCATATGCATTTGAGATTGGGCAAATAATGCAGCTTGAGCTGTAACCTGCACCAAGGCCTGCTGATGGGACATTCCAAAGGAACTCTGCATGGGAAATAGAGGTATAAATACACATACACACACACACACACATGATTGCTAACACTGGTCATCGCTTCAATAATATGGTAGCAAGCACCGGTGGTACGCCATATACTTCCACACTTGGAAACATGCCCCCACATTCATCCATTGTGGAAAGGCCATCTCTTTCTAAGGTTCTAGGATTGGTATTCAACAAAATTTTCAAGAAAGTTTCAATTCCATCATATATATTGTACCAGTAGATCACTCCAATAGTTTCCATATAAGCATTATGTGCTCAAACAAGATACAGGTAAAAGAATATCTCATCTGGCTGAGTTTTTTTTATCAAATTATTAGCCCAGATCATGTTCTTCCTATCAGCCTAACTAGCCAACCAACCATTTCCAACTCCAAGACAAGCTTATGCTACACCAAAGTTCTCCTCATTTGAGAAAAAAAGATAGAGAACAATGCTTGGTAAAGATTGAAGCCCCCTATAAATAAGACCTTGTATGTTTAAAGCAACAGAATGAAATAGTGGCCACAATTTGGGTGAGGAACAGATAACACTTTGCTTGGTTTCACGCGTTAGAGCACAAAACAAGAAATGATTTTCATTTCATGCAGTTACAAGATAATCAACTTAGCTGCTTTCCAGTCCAGATGTTCTGGCGAGCAACAAAAATCAAATATTGGAACACTCAAGTTTAAGAATCAAAACTCCTAAGAAGCTTTCCCTTTTTGGAACTATATCGCATCCCAAAATAAAGTCTTCTAATTCGGGGGGGAAAAAGCAATTCAATATTACTTGCTCATAAATATAATCTTTGTCAATAACAGAACATTATAATCACACAAACCAGCATCGCTCTTCTTTAAACCAATCTGAAAGGTAAACCAAGAAAACAAGCACCACCAAGTAACAAGCTGACAATTCCCTGCCTTAACAAAAAAAAAGATCAAAGCATTTATATTACCAAACTCAAGCAACAAATCCTCACATACAAAATTAAAGCAATCAAACCATCATCATCCAATCAAGAAAAAAAATTAACAAAGAAGCATTACAATAAACAAAACCCAAATCCACAGATCGAAAAACAAAAAGGGAAAAAAAACACAGAATTACCCGAGGAGAAAAGAAGGCAGGAGAGTCAAGCAAACCAGAAGGGCTCAAGCCAGGAGGGACAGTAAACAATGGAGAGCGAGCCACCACCAAATTCGTAGGCCTACTTGGCTTAAAACCCAGATTGCTATTGCAATTAATACCATCTTCTTTTGAAGAAGGAATAGCAGTAGTGGTAGTATTAGTATTAGTATTGGTATTAGTATTAGTATTGTTGTTGTTGGGTATTAAATTGTCAGTGAAAAAAGCAGGCCGGGCAATTGGAGAAGCCATAGCACCAGCAAGAAGTTGAGAGAAAGAAGGGTAATCAGATTCAGGGTAGGGCGTGTCAGCGAAGAAACTGGAGACTAGAGTCATAGGACCAGGACTTAGACCACCTGTGAAAAGGGTCTCCATAGATGGTCTTGGTGGAAGAGTTATTGTAGGCTTTGCTGGGGCTGCTGTTGTAGGGTTTTCTTGTTTCTCTGCCATTTTTCTTCTTCTTTTTCTTTCCCTTTTTTGGGTGCTAATTGCAGTGTTTGTTGTTGAGGTTATGTTGTGTGTGAAAACAGGAAAGGAGTTTTCTTTTCGATCTCTCAAGTCTGATGAACTCTGCCTTTCTACCCTGTCTGTCTCCGACCAGAAGATGAAGATGAAGATGAAGATGAAGAAATCTGTGTCATGGAAGTCTCGAACTGGTCCCTAATTATTTTTAGATCCTCAATATAGCTGTGAAACAAATGAGTTTCCATTAGTGTCCCAAGTCTGTACAAGATTCACTTTGGAGAATACAAGCGATAAATCTTGTGAAAATAGATAGATAGATCGAGGACTGGTTTGTCTAAGCTTTCTTCTCTTCGTTTGTTCTATGTAAATTCCGAAACAAAAGGTAATGTCCTCTTTTCTTTCATGTTATAGATTTAGAATGCAAGTAATTAAGAATTAGATGCACATGACCAATTCTTGTTTAGGATATGGTAGGTAACTAACCACTTACTTGTTTTATGTTTGAACTGTTGATTTGTACAATGAAAAAGAAATGCATTTGAGTTTTGCATGAGTTATGAAATAAATTTAGTTATTTTAATCATTTCTTTGTTCTAATTTAATTTTTGTTGTGTAGAAAAAATCTTGAAAATCATTAATATATATATATATTAATGAAATTAATATATATAAAAGTTAATTAAAATTTTAATTAAGAGTTTAATTGAGGAAAATATTGAAATTGGAAGTCGATTTGATTTAAAAATGAAGAATTAAAGAATTTAAAAATGAAGAATTAAAGAACTAGACCGAATTGAGGAAGATTCAAACGTCAAGAACTGAATCGCAAAAGACGCTGAAATGTAGGGACTTATATGAAGACGGGACTAATTTAATAAGAAAAAACCTAAGGCTGAAAACAGTAGCTTCACCTAAGATAAAACGGTGCGTTTTAAAAAAGAGAGGGAAAACACGCGTTGAAGATACACAGCAGAGGGAAAACAAAACGGTCGTTTTGTTAAGATTTCAGGGCTGAGCAGAGGCGACTGATCCTCGTGCGGCCGAATTTTGATCCCAATTGATTCTCTTGGTGACACAAAAACGAGAGAAACGTATTCTCTGATGTGTTAGCTCTCAACACAAACAGAAAAAAAAAAAAAAAAAAACAGAGCCTGCTCACACTCCACACCAACTCTGCCCTAGACAGCCCCATCTCTCCTAAAATAGCCACGGCTGTAGCCTCTCTCCTCCAAGATCAAAACTTGCAGCCCCTACCTGAAGCTGAAATCAACCACCACACACGGCGTCTCTCTTCACTGCCATCTCCTCCTTCCACCGTGTCCCTCTCTTGGCAGCACCTCCACTGGAACCAAAACCAACACTGCCATTAACCAACCCCCTCACCAAGACTAGCCCTCACCTATTTACCTCCACGAATCAGCCAGTGCGTGAGGAACGCGTGATCCTACAGGAATTTGCCAGTATTTTCTGGTGTTTTGCACCCAGAAGTAAATTTCAAACCCCGAATAAATATTTATGGCAGTTGTGTATTTAAATTTTGTGTATATTGATATTTTAGTACTTTTTCACATTGTGAAAAATTCATTTTGTTTGGTAGTAACATTCTCACAAAAAAAAAAAAAGAATAAAACAAAAGAATAAAATTGTAGATAAAATGTTTCATTTATTATTTTGCAATATTTTCCAAGCATACAATAATTTGTGCCAGGTGAATGCAGTTTTATTAAAGTCTATAGATTAATAACGGCGTCTTTTTTTCAAAACTCACCAAAATAAATGGGCTAAAATCCAATTTTATTTTTATTATCATTACAGATTCAATGCCTATTTTATAGACTGCTTAATTGACACATATTTGTTTTTATAAGGGATTAATGATAAAAAAAAAAAAAAAAAAAAACTAATCTCCTTTTTAGAAGATCAATGACAAATCATTTTTTGTTTTTGTAAATAACCTAAAATGACAATTTTTTTTTTTTAAGGGATCGATGCTAAAAAATTTCCTTAAATAATCAAAAATAAGTTTGGAATAAATATTTTATTAGGATAAATAAATGGGCTAAAATTCAATTTTATTTTTATTATCATTACAGATTCAATGCTTATTTCATATACCATTTAATTGACACATATTTGTTTTTATAAGGGATTAATGTTAAAATATCAAAAAGACTAATCCCCTTTTTAGGAGATTAATGACAAATCTTTTTTATATATATAAATAACCTGAAATGACAAGTTTTTTTTAAAAAAGGGATTGATGCTAAAAATTTTCCTTAAATAATCAAAATTAAGTTTGGAATAAATGAATAAAATATTAGGATAATCAAGGACGGTCAAAAAAATAAATTTAAAAGAAAAATATATTGTAAAATAATTGTTTATAGAAAATAGTACAATAATTTTTTTTATACATAACTAACCTCTTATTTGAATATTTAGAAATAGTGCTAATTTAAAGAATTTTTAAATTTTTTTAATTATTAGATGACAACTCTTTCAATTATCCACAATATTTTTTTTTATACCTCGTTGCAACGTCTGAGGTGCAACAATCGACTAGGTTTATATCAATACGAGATGACATGTCTGCGCACTGTCGCGGGCTTATAAAACAAATGCACTTGATAGTATTATAATTGTGAACCAGCGCTAGATAAGTAATAGAAATTAAAGGTATGATGGAGCAAATATTTCATGACAAAAAAAAAAGTTGTGTTGGTGATCAAAAACTTAGAGACTGAACAAAATGATTTGTAGTAATCTACAGTGTTTTGTGAGAAAAGATACAGTGCTTTCGCCACATGATTTAGCTTTTCAGTTAACAAAAAGAAAAAAAAATTACAAAGCTAAATTCTCTACTAACTTAATATTAAAAAAAAAACCAACAAAGATAATTTCGGAAGGAAAAAAACCCATGAGAAAAAAACGTTGTAGCAATTGACAATGTTTTGTGAGGAAAACTATAACGCTTTTCCCAATAAAATAAAATAAAAAACCATTTAGAGAAATATTGTAGCAATCCACAGTGTTTTGTGAGAAAAACTACAACGCTTTCCTCATATGATTTAGCTTTATTGCAATTATAATTCTTAACCAACTCAATATTAAAAAAAAATCGACAAAGATAATTTTGGAAAAAATCATAAAAAAATCACAAGGAAAAACACTGCAACAATTCACAATGTTTTAAAGAAAAAAAATGACAGCTAAATTTTTAATCAGCTTAATATTAAAAAAAATCGACAAAGACAATTCTAAAAAAAAATAACAAAACAAACACCAAAAAAAGGAAAAAAAATCATGTTGGAAACACTGTAGCAATCCACAGTGTTTTGTGATGAAAGCTACAGTGCTTCCCCACATGATTTAGCCTTATTTGTAATGACTTGTAATTATAATTCACAAACAACTCAATATTAAAAAAATAAATTTGAAAAAGATAATTTGAAAAAAAATATAACAAAAAAAACCATGCAGAGAAACACTGTAGCAATCCACAATGTTTTATGAGCAAAGCTACAATGCTTTCCCCACATGATTAAGCTTTATTACAAAGTTAAATTCTAACCAACTCAATATTAAAAAAAAAATCGACGAAGATAATTTTGGAAAAAAATATCACAAAAAAAGAAAACACAAAAGAAACTGGAAAAAAACCATGTAGGGAAAAACTGTATCAATCCATAGTGTTTTGTGAGGAAAAACTTGTATTTACTTGTAATTGCAATTCTTAACCAGCTTAATATTTAAAAAATAAAATCGACAAAGATAATTTTAGGGAAAAACATAACAAAAACATAAAAAAAACCGTGGGAAAAAACACTGTAGCAATCAACAGTAATTTTCGAGGAAAGTTACAGTGCTTTCCTCACATATTATAACTGTAATTTTTAACCAGCTCAATATTAAAAAATAAAATAAAAAAAGATAATTTCAGAGAAAATCATTAAAAAAAACCATGCGGAGAAACACTGTAGTAATCAACAATGTTTTAAAGAAAAAAATTATAAAACTAAATTCTCAATCAGCTGAATATTAAAAAAAATCGATAAATATAATTTTGAAAAATAAAGAAATAAAATAGAAAAACTATGTGGAAAAACATCGCAGCAATCCACAGTATTTTAAAGGAAAAAATTACAAAGCAAAAATTTTAACCAGGTCAATATTTAAAAAGTAAAATCAATAAAAATAATTTTGAAAAAAAAATAAAAGGAAAAAAAATAAGAAAGTTGAAAAAAAAGTAATTTTGAAAAAAAATTTGAAAAAAAAAACCACTATAAATTAATATTGTAATCCACAATATTTTTGGATATAAAAAAAATAATAATTCCCCACACCATTTAGATATCAGTTAATATTCGTACTCTTTTTACGTCTGTCACAGTTCAAGAGATAGATTTAATATGATTGGTTCAAGACGCTGTAATTATACTTTCTTCAATTTACAAACTATTATATCATAATAGTTTATTTAATTAATTATCTTGTAATAATTATTGTAGTTACTAATATTATTTAAAAGTAAAATAAATGATAGACACCTCGTGATTACAAACTATTAAAAAAATTAATTATTAAATAAATCATAAGAAATTATTTTATATTTTTATAATTGCTTCGTAATTATAATAATTATAAACAATTACGTACAATTTTAATACATAAATAAAAAAGTTACCGAAGAGGAAAAAAAAATATTGTTTGAATTGTAGAGGAATTATTTGTAAGTGATTACAAATGATTGAATCTTATTATTTTGTAACTTTAAAAACACTATAGCACTTTAAAATAACCATAAAAAGCCACTAAAATTTAGTCGTCACTCATAATTAAGAGTGAACAAATAAATAAAAAAAAATGATTAAATCAAGAAAATCGGAAAAAAAATAACTGAAAAAACCGAACCTTGAAAAAAAATCGATTAAAATTTTGAAATAACTGACCGATTTGGTTCGGTTTTATAAGGCTGAAACCGAAAAAACAGAATCAAACTGAACCGAACCCAAATAAAAAAAACTGGAAAAAAAACCGAGCCAAACCAGAAAAAACCGAGTCAAATCGGTTTGAACCGGTTTTTGTCCAAAAACAACTGAATCAAACCGGAAACCGATCAGTTTGAACCGGTTTCGGTTTTTATTTTTATTTTGGTTTGGTTGCATTTTTTATAAAAACTAAACCGAACCGAAAATGATCATTTCTATTCGTAATCGTAGAATTAAGGTTCATGCATCACTAAGTATTATCAATATTCATATCTATATCTATATTTATATGATGATGATGATGATAATAATGATTGAAGAAACGTGATGATGATAATTGAAGAAACGTGCAAAATTCCCACCAAATCAGGCACAAAAAGAAGCTCTCTCCCTCCTTTCAAATTGACTTGTTGCCCTGGAGGACCGGCGTTTACACTCCTTCAAAGAGTTCTCCAATACTAATTAATTTTAAATAAAAAATAATAATCTAAAATTTTGATGAAAGCAGATTACACTACAACCCCTATCGGAGTTAATATGCATGACAACTTGAAAAAGTTGGTGCCCTACTCTCTCCCAATTCCTTCTACTAATTTTTAATTAATATTAAAAAAAACTAAAAAAAAAAGAGAAAATATTGTTCACCTAGATATAATTCACTATGGATAACAATAGCATTTTCTCCTTCTTGGCCTTAAAAAAAAAATCTTAGCCAATTGTTTAATGGTAAAATAGTCTTTGCATTAGGATAATTTTGGTGTTCTAAAATTGAATGGGAGCAAGACGGGAATTTTGCATGTTAATTTATAGTAAATTTTTAGCTTTTACGAAGGGTTATTTTTGTATTTTTATAGAAAAAATATAGTAAAATAATCTATCTACCCTTCAAATGAAAAAAAAAAATAACTAACAATGGGATGCTTTTCGTAGTTTTAAATTTTGTTGCATAGTAAAAAGACATTGATACCATTAATGTCAAATAATTTAACCCTTGGGTTAAAGGGTAATTTTTTTCATTTTGTTGCTGGTTTTTTTTAAGTAATGAGTTGGGGTGAGATTATTTAAGTACCTTCATATAGTTCATATTATACTCAATGCTCATTTGTTACCTCAATTAAGATAATATGTATATGGATCAAAACATAACATTCTCTATATATTATGACTTAGTGATTTCAAATCTAAAGACCACTTACATAACCGTCATATGAGCCTTTTCATAAATATAAGTGATCTCTCTATATGAAATTTCTATGCTGATCAGTTCAGTGTACATGTCTTATGATAAGCACCTACATATTAGTTCCAGGTATCTCTTATATCTCACCTTTTGAGAACAGTTGCTTCCTTTCATAAAGGAAATAACATAATATGTATCAATCTCTACAACTCTAATAAATGTCCAGTATTTAAGAGAGTATCGACCAAGAACATTTTAGAAACAATACATTGATGCAATAGGAATCTCATAATTATAACAACTTTATAATTTTCTTTGCAAAGCAATTTTATCTCATGGACTTTATCTTTACTCTAAATTCATAAATAAGTATTAGATTCATTAATCGAATATTATATGAATTAAACTTTTATTAATAAAAAAAAAATATGTATTTACATGAATATAATAATGTCACGTGTAACCAACTGATTGACTACAAGGCATATTAAACTAAAAATTAGATTTATAACTCGAGTCGCGAATTTTATTTACTTCTTTAAAAAACGTTTGTGCATCCCTAACATCGTATTTTTTGCTAAAAAAAATTGATCCAGCCCATGGAGTAGCGTGCCCGTGAATCTAATTTTAGACTAATATTAATAATTAACCAACTTCTACTTATATGTAGTATATTTATAAAAGCATAAAAGAAAACCAAGTTTCATGAAGCTTTGTAAATTAGTCATATTAGCCCTTTCACTTTAATTTTGGTCACTTGAAACCTTGTTTATTGCTAAGGGTAAACCTTTAGTAAGAAATTTATTTGTAGACCTGCACTACGTTATGGGCAAACTAAATATTGTTTAAACCTAAAAAAAATCCAAATCTCAGGGTATTATCATGTATTATTATTAAACTTGAAAATACATTCATTTTGAATTTATTTCCATCAAGATAAATTTTTTTATTAAAGTATCTTTTGTTTATCTTAGTAAATGCAGGGTTTTTAAATGGAATCATTGGTTCCCTTTAAAAAAATATTTTATGAAAAATATTTTATGATTGTTAAATCAAGTTAACAAAAAAATCAATGTTGCGATGTCGCGATCACACAAATTAATTACTCTAACTTAAACAAATAAGATAGTATGAAGCTGACACGATCAAAGAGTTGATGTCTTATCCCAAGTGCAGGAGTGTCGAAGTAATAAATAACCAGCAAGACCGGGGTCGAACCACATGGAAGTGAACTATATAAATTATAAATAATAATAATGATATTGATGTTGAAGAGTACTTTGAGATGTGATAATGATGAAAATATTAAACAATGATAAAACAATTGTCAAAGTTAGAGGATCTACTAATGATAATTCAAATAAGCATAGTATAAACTCCTTTTTATTATTCAACTGGAAACCACACAAAAAGGAGGTTCCAATCGGATGATTTATCATTAATGGCTCATTATAAAGTACTAACATGATCATATTAATTATCTTATTTTTGTAACACCATACTTATAAATATCATCAGGCATTCATGTTGCTAACTTATGTTAACAACAAATCAAGTTCCTCGCATAACAACGATGTCGGCTGAAGACTATGAAGGATCAAGTATTTGATGTACCAAGTGTTATACAACACAAATCTAGTTAACCATTTAACAAGCAAGGTATTAATAATGAGTAAGATAAAAAGATAAGACATGTTAATAGCAAACTTTCTTGGATATAAACATTAAAGTCCATGTTGAGTTTATAATATACATATTCTAACACCATTAGAGAAACTTTTTCACCTTGACATAATTAATTTAGCTAAACATAATGAAGAAGAAGAACATAAATAAACTAGATAAGAACATAATTATGATGAAAAGAACTTAAGCATTACAAAAATATAAACAAAGAAAGCAAGAACATGATCTTGATCTGAAAACCAAGATGACTAAATACATGGAAAATGCCTCCTTTTATAGGCTAACATTCAGAACTATTGATTGGTTGACTAAGAAAATAGTTGGTGGCCAATCATTGACTTGGTGACTGGTTTCTTACATTGTTGGCTGGTTATTGATATTGTTGGCTGGCCAAAACGCCATTGCTAACATCAGAATTCGAGCCCATTGTACTCATGAAAGTTGTTGGCCATTGTCTCAGCTTTTCAAGAAAAATATCAGAGCTCATTTGGACTTCTAGAACTTGAGATATGAGCTGAAAACTGAACAGTGTCTGAGCTGTAGGACAGATTCCGACTTCTCCGTTAATGCTAAGATTTGAACTTGAAAATGGGAGATTTGAATCTTGCATTCCTCATGAAAGTTTTAGACCTATGTCTTAGCTTTCCATACATATAAAGCAGACTTAAATCCAAGGTCTACAACTCCAGTTATGATCCAATAACCGAATGGTATTCCAGTTTGAACCAGCATCTCTTCTCTTAGCCCTTTCTTTGTCTTCTCAATTTCAATAGTTAATCACATCAATCAATCCTTTGAATTATGAGATATACCTGCATTTAAAATGAGCATTTACCATAAATTAAAGATATCTTATATTATCAGACTTGTTATTATAAAACATGCTTTAGTTAGGGAATTTAATGATACTTTAAGTGCAATTTGATGATATAAAGCCTTAATCAGAATGCACTTTTAAGTACTAATCAGGAGCAAGCAAGGGGTCGATCTCACGAGGAAGATCTAGTTCAAGTCTTTATGCTAAATGATTCAAAGTTGGGGGGTTTTGGGTTTTGAGGTTATTTAAGAGAAAAACCTCGGTCTCAAGTAAACATCCACCTACGAAAATCAAAACTAATCATTGAAATTATATGTCAATTTCTATTTTGAATATTTATATTTCCTTAACATTAGTTAATTAACCGATCCACAGTGTAACTAACCTTAACCATTAAACAACCACAATATTCACACTAGTAATTTAATTCAATGGTAGCCCTAAGAACTAGATAGATTGATAAATCTAGACAACATAACTATTTGCAGTCTATGTTTGACTTAATTGAATGTTTTTCTTAAGAGTAACAACATAGATCCACCATAATTATTAAACTTAGTCGCTTCACAAGTTTAAATATCACATCTTTAGTTTTGATAGCAAACTTAGCAATAGATTGGTTAGAATAATAATTTAGAGCCCTCTCTAACAATCAAACTAAACAATAATAAGAAATAAGCATAGGAAAACATTCATACTCATTATATAAATTAAAAAGAAAAGATAAAATAGATCTCACAGTTTTTGAAATCCAAAGGTTTCTGTATCCTTTCAACCAAGAAAAATAATTTAACCTTGCATATCTATTGAAAAACTAAGGAAGATAAATGATGAAAACATAATTCCAGGTATATATGAGAAAAAGGGTGAGAGTTTCTTTCTTCTTTCTAGCCACCCTCCTTTTTCTTTCTCTCTTTCTTTTTATTTGATAGGAAACCCTAATCCCCACACCCCTCCAATCCCTTTGTATCCTTAAAAATAATAATAGTCCTTTCCAAAGTAGACAATCTACATTTAAGTAGTACAATAACTTCTTTCTTAAAAAGAAGGAAAAATATCTTGCACAAAATCTTCAAGCTTTGAATTTGGACTTAGAGAAGTTAAATTAACCAAATAAAGAACTTTTCCATACAAAGAAATAATTTCAATGTCGGTTTGGGTACTTGGGAAGTAAGTTGGACTTGTTTCTTCACAAAACCTGTCTGCTGATAGAATTTATAAGTTGTCTTAGAAAACTCATATCTCTCTCACATGACCTCTTTTGCTGCTGCAATTTGATAGGTTGATATGTCTTTGAGTCAAGCATCCAAAAAAATTGAGTTGACATCAAATGGACTTCTCTAACTCAAGATATTTAAGTTGGAATGACCGAAGGTCAAAACTGGCAGAATGCGAGACTTCTTTTAGAAAGCTGTGATTTATATGCTCTTTCTCTTTTTTATTTTTCTTGCCATATATGTATAGAAAGTTTTGGATTTTAGCTTTATAATGCCACTAGAATCACTTCATTTCAACCTCCGTAACTCAAGTTCTGCATAAAACATTGATTAGAGGTCAAATATGCCAATATTCAATCCTAAAATAGTTTTTCTCATAATTTTAATAAACTTGTTATTAAATTCTAAAATGCATGCAAATACATATTTTGAATTTTTGTATGAAAATACTATGCAATATGATTATTATTATTTTATATTTTTGAGATACTTAATTGTATGCAACACAAAAAAAACATCTTTTGTAGTTTTCTTGAGAGTAAAAAAAATTAAGGTTTAAGGGGGGGATTTTCCTAAAAAACAAAAAAACAACATCCTAAAAAAAGGGAAACAAAAGAAAGGTGATTTTATGTTTTTATATAATTCTTTTCTCTTTTTCCTTTTACCATTTATTTTTTATTTTTTTTTGTTTTTGCCGGGTTCGACCCGAAAGAGGTGACCCGGTTGGGTTGACTCGGTTGGCGTTGACTCGATTGAATCAATGTAGAAACAAACCAAAGGAAAAAAAACCATGAACAAAACAGATCAAATGAGGCAAAAACTCAAAAAACAAAACGGATCAAAACAGAAAAGACAAAACAAAACAAATAAAAATGTTCTTCAACTCCTCACAAAACATGATTTTCAATCCAGAGCAGATTTTGAACAAATGAGGGGATGTTTCTATTTGTAATCTTCCATAGAACAAGAATTAAAGGTCCATTTCTCCTAATGACAAACAGAATCACATGATTTTGCCTATAAAGGGTTTTGGTTCGAAATCGAAACCCTAGGATTTAAATCCATCAAAACCTGTTATTGATGCAAAAAAAAAAAAAAACTTCTAGATTACTTATCAAAGATGGTGGGCAGACCTCTCTGAACCAGAAAATAAATCGAACAAGATCTGAAACTAGTACCTAAGGTAAGATTCAATGGATGAATCTCCCTTAAAAACACAGAAACCAGCAGATGCCAAATGCGCCTAGAAAGGCCATTTCTTGCCTTTAAAATGTGTCTTTCCTATCCCCACAGATGAAACTATTGATGAGGAACATAATTATGGCCAAAGAAACAACAAAATAACACAAAAACTAAAAAAATGCATTAATTCCAAACCTAAATGCTACCAACTCAAAACAACAATCAAATTTTGACAGAAAGAGCATCAAAATCTGACCATTTTCACTTCAAATGGTCAAACCAACTATCTAGAATCAGGAGCTATCCTTTCATTTATAGAAAGTGTCACTGCCCCTTTGTTGCCACCTATGGCATCCTTTAAACCCAAGTTTCATGCAAAGGAATGCCAGAAAAGCAATCAAAAACATATCATGGCATTTCAAACTTTGTGTTAAAGATAAAAGAAGGATCTAGCAGGCCTCATGGACTCCACTTTCAAGGTAAGAAAGTGTATACCTTTTTAACTTTGAAAATCCAAATCTGGATTGGTTCTTGGTATTGCCTCCCTTTCTTTTTGTTACTAGACCTTCCTAGACCAGAGCTAAAGCTTTGAAAGCTTTCTAAATAGGACCCTTGCCCCTTAGTCTAAGTTTCTTTCCTCTTCTCTTCTCTTCTCTTCTCTTCTCTTTTCTTTCCCTTTATTTCTTTATGTTTTCTCCCCAATTTTTTTCTCGTGTCCCTCCTCTCTTTTGTTTTATTTTGAATTTTTTTGAAAAATAGCAACTTCAACATCGATTTCAAATTTGCGTTAAAAATTGAATGCGTAGGAAAATGATGCTGCAAGTGACACATAAACATCAGAAAACATATTTTTTAGGTTTTGGTTGTTTTTTGCTATTTTTGGTTTTTTTCAAAAATTTAACGAAAATTAGGTAGAAACAAATGTCTCCTTTTTACAATGCTTACGAAGCAAAACCTCATCAATGTTTAGCATAGTAAGCTTGTAAAGAAAAAATATCTTCTTGTCTTGCTAAGTGATCCACTCATCCAAAGATTTTGCTTTTTAAAAGAAAATGTTCTCATTAGTATGGATGACTTGCCCCTTTTAAAGTTCAAAAACTAGTCTATTTTCTTGGGCGACTTGCTTATACACACTAACACTAGTCTATTTTTACGGGTGACTGGCCCTTTCTGAAATTTAAAAAAACTTTAGCAAGTGTCCATGCTTCCCTGAAAGTGGTCTCATTATCCCGGGCAACTTACCCATTTTGAAATCCAAATACTGGTCTATTTTAACGGGTGACTAGCCCTTTCTAAAATTCAAAAACTGGTCTATTTTCATGGGCGACCTGCTCTTTTTTCATAAAATGGTCTATTTTCGCGGGTGACCTGCCCTTTCTACAATTCAAAAACAGGTATATTTTCATGGTCAACCTACCTATTTTTTCTTATAGAAAATGGTCTATTTTCACAGGCGACTTGCCCTTTCTGAAATTTAAAAACTAGCCTATTTTCATAGGCGACCTGCCCCTTTTCATAAAACGGTCTATTTTCACGAGTGACCTGTCCTTTTTGAAATTCAAAAACTAGTCTAATTTCATGGGCGACTTGTCCCTTTTCAGAAAATTCAAAAATTGATCTATTTTTATAAGGGACCTACCCTTTCAGAAAACTTGGTCTATTTTTACGGGCAACCTCCTCTTTAAAAAATATTGGTCTATTTTCATGGGTGACTTGTCTTTTTTAAAACTGGTTTATTTTCACGAGCAACCTCCCATTTAAAGGAATTGGTTCATTTGCAAGGGCAACTTGCCCTTTTAAAAACCGATCTATTTTCGTAGGCGACCTTCCCTTTAAAAAAAATTGGTCTATTTTCATGGGCGACCTCCCCTTTCAAAAACTAGTATATTTTCATGGGCGACATGCCCTTTCTGAGATTCAAAAACTTGCTGGATTTGATCAAGGATTTTTTTTCTAAAAAGATTCAAAAACATTTATGCAATGCTTTGGGATTCCATGACATGCATGTATCCTTGCCTACTTTGAAATATAGCCTCCCCTCTTTAATGCTCCATCATCATAGGGTGTCTTTGTTTGCTATCCAAAAGCCTTCTCAGTTTTTTCTGATTCATCAGGCCATCCGAGTCTACTGTATCCTAGTCCTCTACTCAAATGCAAATGCAGTGCCCATCCCGGGCTGTCCGCAATGATTACTGCTCTCATTGTTCATCAAGCCTAATCATGCCCCTAAAGTGTGGTGTTGTTTGGTTCATCATAAATGAGTTTGAAATAATCATTCTGCTTATTTGATTCTCTCAAGAATTGTCATTTGATTGGCTATGTGCATCTTGCCAACAATCATCATAAATGTTTTCTAGTGTTAACCTCATCTTAGATTTTCAATTGGTCATGATGTTGTCTTTAGTTGAACCATACTTTGATAAGTAAAAAAAGGCTCATTATTGTATGTTTAATGTCCTTCTCAATTCCTCTTAGCCTGTCTAACCATATCATGAAAAGAAATGCATTATCATCATCACTGATATTCCCTTTTTATCACTCATATTCATGTGGTTAGATACAACTTGAATCAATGAGCTTCAAAATAGATTGTCTCATAGTCAATCTTGGTGGCGTGTAGTTATCCAAATGCACCCATGCAATCACATCTTTTAGGTGTCATCACCATACTTTAGAGGGCAAACCAAGATTTCAGACATGAATATGCCCCTTAAGTGCATCGTTACTCTCAATTGTTGTTGGAATTCACTCATTCATAAATTGTCTTTAAGCAACATTGCCCTTAGTTGATCTGATATGCTCGTTCTTCTGTCTATCAACAAAGAGCATTTGTTATTGCCAGATGCTAAACATAGTTTCAATGGATTTCATTGGATCATCATTTAATTATGTTTCTTTGCCCCCTAGCTAATCTGAATATTGTTTGCATTCCCTCCTAGGGTGCATCGCATTGCCCCCAGTTGCTCAACTGTTAAATGAGTGTCGAGAAGTGTTGATGTCATTTTTATCAAGGATTTTGCAAACCCGGTCTATGGTTTTTTGTTTGAGAATTTTCTCTTGTTCTAGAATCAACTCTTATTTTTCAAAAATCATGTCAATTCAAGTCTAATTGTTGAAATGAAATCAGAAAGATGTCAATGTTAAAAGTATTTTTAAAAATCAAGCGTCTTTGATCAAAGACCCAACACACGCTACTCAACACATGTAATCATTTGATTATTTTGTATTTTGAAAACAGAAATTGACTTGTTATAAAATTAAAATAATTTTCCTATGGTTTTTTGTGTCATTTTTAATATCTAATTTTGGGTATGTCAATTGATGGTATGTGACGAGGTGATCTTTAATGGATTTCAACAATAAGAGGTTTTGAGTAAAGACTCGAGGTTTTGTTGAAAATTTATCTTTTTTTATCATCTATTTTATCAGCATGCATAATAACTGGTAACTTAGTTCATAAAGCCATGACTCTTATAGAAAAGCTCTTCAAGTTTTGAGAGCGTTATTTATTGGTTCAAATCGCTTACTTAATTAAGAAAGGATTTTAAAAAGCATGTAATGCAAGCTATGGTTCATGGCTACGAAAGAAAGGGAAATTCATAGGCTAAAAAGTGTTTGAGGGTTTCAAAGACCTAGGATCATCATCAACTATTCATTAACTCTCTTTCTCTTGTTGTCTTTGTAGAAGAAAATGATATGTCATGTTCACCTAAAAGATCAAAATTCTCTTAATAAAGGTCATAAAGCAAATCCAACCTTTTCTTTTATGAATAATCAATCTAAACATTTGAAGACGCGAGAGACTTTATCACAGATATCAAAAGACATGTTCATGGTTTAATATCTTTTTTCTTTTCTTCTTCTTCTTTTTTTTAAACTCTCGCCCTCAGCATCGACTTATAGCATTTGTTGCGCCCTTTCTCAATTAAAAACCTTTTTTGCCCTTCCAAACTTGATAAGAATTGTCTTGCCTTTAATCTTGAAGTGTAGGTGATTTCTTCTTTTTGGCTTTCACATAGCTTTCCTAAAAGTCTTCTTGGATGCCCCTAGTCTAGGGCTTTTTTCACTTTTAGCCCTTTCTCAATCAATGGTCTTCCATTCTTAGCATTCTTTTCTACATTGAGTCAAACATTGTCTTCATATTTTCAACCAAATTTCCCTCACTTGCTCCTAGTGTGGGAGTGTGATCCATGTTAGGGTTTCTTTTCGAAAGAAAGATTTCATTAGGCTCAAATTGGGATTTGCAAAGGATATATATTTTAATAATAGTGAAGGGAATAAACAAAGATTGTCTTTTCTCATTTCAAGCAAGGTCAACTAAAATCAATAAATTTTGATCTCGTTCAGTGTAATGATTTGGATATGTAAAGAATAATGATTCGTGAGTCCATAACTACTGAATCCACTACAAGTCATTATACAAACTACTAAAACTTAACTATATGATATGTGGTTCAACTTTGTATGCGAACTCAAAATTTGTTTAGTCACCCTATATTATTTATCATGTTAATTTAACAAACATTGAGTAATTTCTGCAATCAAAACACTTTTAATCTTTTAGGATTAACTGGCCTAATTTCGCATGTTGGAGTTCGATCAAAATATTTTGTCAAAATAAAATGCTAAACATCTTCGACTTCAAAACAACAAAGAGACAAAGAGAGACATATTTCGTTAAAGGATGAGATGTGATCCCAAAATAAAATACAAAATAGCAAAATTTCATAACAAAATCATTGACAATCGACATCCTAATCAGCTTCTTTAGCAATCATATATGTCTTGTCATCGCTTATTGATCTTTACTATGCTTGTTATGATACAACAACAATATGATCGTTGATATTATCCTTCATAAAGTCAACCTACCTCTTGCTCACCATCTTTTGAACATGATATTTGAAATTTTTGCAATTTTCAGTTAAATGTCTCAGAACCCTACCATGATATTCACATCTCTCATCTAGATTATACAACTTAGGAAATGGTGGTTGCATGGGATTTGATGGAGTCATGGGAATAAATCTGGAATCTAACAGATGCCGGTAGACAAACTCGAGTGGTAAAGGTATGATAATCTTTAGCAAAGATATTTGAGCAGATAACGCTGCAACGGGACCTAGTTGGACCACGCAACTAGGGTTTCCCACCTGAGAGTCATCTTCTAATTCATCTCTCGTTATTGTTCTAAAATCCATGGTAGGACCTTCAATTTTTTTCATTTTGATAGCTTGTTCAATTCTTTCGACAATCCTCACGGCTTTATAGAAATGTTAAGATGAGTTTCCCATCAAATACTTACAATAAGGGGATTGGAAGGTGTTAGCGAACAACATCACCATTTCTGTTTTTATCAGTAGAGGTTGGACATATGTTGCCTTATCTCACCATATTTGCGCATATATCCTCACAGACTCTTGGTTTCCCTTCTCCATGAACATCAGGCTAGTTCTGTCAGGAAAAGTTTCTAGATTGAATTTAACTAATTCAAGAAGGCGTATGCCAAATCCTTTCACTTATTAATCTCGGTACTATTTAGTCTCATATATTAGCTCAATATAGACCCTATGAGACTATCCTGAAAAAAATAGATTAGCATTTTATCATTATGGATCACTTTAGCCATTTTATTGTAGTAGATCGGAGATGGGTGTTCAGGCGTTCTAGCTTGGTGTACTTGATGATGTCTGACACTCGGAACTCCTTTGAAACCATAATTTTTTTGAACCAAACAAACTTCAGCTGCTAAAATAGGGTTAATTAGATTATTCCTTTCAACTGTTTTTCATCTCTCTTCTAGAGTAACCCATTTATCATAGTCCATGCGACTAGTAGACCTATCGTCAGAAGGTTTTTTTGTTGTTGGATCCATAGTGACTTGAGCTTTAGTTGGCTGGATGAGGGCAAAATGGACAAAATATTGCTCATTTACTGAGTCTACCCTTAAGTTCTGAGATGTGTGAGGGACGTGGGCTAACAGTGCTTCCACGAGAGGTTGTGCAAACGTTCATTGTCCATTCTTGAAACCCAACGTTTGTTCAAACAGATTTGTGAGTCTAGGTATTTCACCTTTGATGCTCTAAATTTTCTTTTGATAATGAGCCTTTATCTGAGCCATTTCTTCTTTTTCCATTTTTTTTATCAATCAAGTGTAGTAGATTTTAGGTTAGAGACCTACGTTTCAACCTTTCAATGATATATGCATGTAAGGATACATGCATGTCAAATGTATGAGCATGTTTTTATATGATGAACTTGCCCTTTAAGGAATCACTAACACTCGTATGGGGGACTCTCGTTGTTCTAGTGATCACCCCTATGAATGCAATATGGGGACTCAACAGGTAGTGAGATAACTTGTATACCAATCACTAACACTCCAAGCACTCAACTAAGAGTTGGATGGTTTCATGAACTTAAACCCTGACTGAAAGTCATAGGGTAAGCCGTTACTTCCCCATCTAACCTGAAGTTTCCATGTTCTTATCCCAGAGTAATATATCAAAAATAAACTAATGATGCATGAAAACATATACACATGGGCTAAAGCATAAATAAAATAAAATAAGTCAAAATACAAAAATTTAAACACATCAAAACAAATAAACCACATCAAATACACAAAGCTTAATCTAATACAACAACAAAAAAATACCTACCCCAGTGGAGTAGCCATTATGTCGCACGTGGACGTGCGGCGTTGGGGGGTCGTTTGGAGTCGCCACCTAGTTGTTTGGTTCAAGGTCGCTAGGAAACCCGAGTGTACTGGTTGTCGAAGATTTGAGGGTAAGGGACTGGTTGTGGCTAGAAAATGTATTAGCACCCCTAGCGCACCCTACCTGAGGTAAGCTGTTTTACGGTTTCATGTGGTTTAGAGGTTTTGATGGTTTTCTAGTTGGTGGTCTATTTGTAATTTAGGATTGAGATTTACTCGTATGAATAAATCTGGTGTTTAAAAATTTAGTATGGACTCGTGTGCTCAAATAAATTTTTAGAAAAAAAAAAAAGATTCTTTGTAATTTGTGCATTATGGTGAAAGATACTCCCAATTAAAATTGGTAAATATTAAAAATAACTCTAAGAATTTTCTAGTCAACTCCGATATTTCAAATATCAGCCTCACTTGTAAGTCCAGCGTTTTATACCAGGATTTTTAACCACTAATTTTCATGAATTAAAAAATAATGGTTTATTGAAATATTGACCAAATTCTCATGAATTTATTAAACTGGTTATTAAATCCTAAAATGCATACAAATATGTATTTTGAATTTTCATATGAAAATACTATGTAATATGATTTTCTTTGTATTTTTTAGACACTTAGTGATATGCAACACAAAAAAATATTTTTTGTAGTTTTCTTGAGAGTAAAAAAAAAATGATGTTTAAAGGGGAATTTTCCTAAAAAAAACATCCTAAAAAAAGAAACAAAAGAAAGGTGATTTTATGTTTTTTTAATTCTATTTTCCTTTTATCCTTTTTTTTGTTTTTTTAATGCTAGGTCGACCCGAACAAGTTGACCCGGTCGGGTTGACTTTGTTGGGGTTGACCCGATCGAGTCAACTCAAAACAAACCGAAGGAAAGAAACCAGGAACAAAACAAATCAAAAGTGGAAAAAACACAAAAACTCGAAAAGTTTTCAATAAAAAACGGATCAAAACAAAAAAGACAAAACAAAACAGATGAATGTTCTTTATCTCCTCACAAAATATGATTTTCAATCCATAGCAGATTTTGAACAAAAAAAGGGATGTTTCTATTTGTAATCCTCCATAGATCAAGAATTAAGGGTCCATTTCTCCTAATGACTAAAAGAATCACCCGATTTTGCCCAAAAAGAATTTTGATTTGAAATCAAAACCCAGAAACTGGCAAGATTTAATGGATGAATCTGCCTTAGAAACACAGAAACTGGCAAATGTCAAATGCGCCCAGAAAGGCTATTTATGTCCTCTAAACCGTGTCTTTCATTTTCCCATAGACCAAATTATTGATAAAGAACCTAATTATGGCCAAAGAAACAACAAAATAACACAAAAACAAAAGAAATACATTGACTACAAACCTAAATGCTACCAACTCAAAACAACAATCAAATTTTGACAGAAAGAGCTTCAAAATCTGACCAGTTTCACTTCAAATGGTCAGACCAAGTACTTAGAAGCAAGGGTTATCCTTTCATTAACAGAAAGTGCTCCTATCCATTTGGTGCCATCTTTGGCATCTTTTAAACACAAGTCTCATGTAAAGGAATGCTAGAAAAGCAATCAAAAGAATATCATGGCATTCAAAACTTTGGATTGAAGACAAAAGAAGGATCTTGTAAGCCTCATGGACTCCATTTTCAAGGTAAGAACGTGTATACCTTCTTAGCTCTAAAAGTCTGAATCTGGATTGATTCTTGGTATTGCCTCCCTTTCTTCTTATTTCCAGACCTCCCTAGACTAGAGCTGAAGTTTTGAAAGCTTTCTAGATAGGACCCTTGCCGCCCCTTAGCCTAAGTTTCTTTCCTTTTTTCTTTTCTTTTCTTTCCCTTTGTTTCTCTCTATTTTCTCCCCAGTTTTTTTCTTATATCCCTTCTCTCCTCTAGTCTTCTTTGACCTCTTCTTTTATAGGCAAGTTTAGGTCTTTTAGATGGGTTGTCTAGGGTTCCAACAAACTAAAATCTAACCGGTTTTGTCATGGAGTTGTTGGCTTTGGGTGTAGGTGGTTTTATAGGGTGCTTAGAGACCAAGGTAAGTGTTCTGCCTTTGGAACCAGAGAGAAAGGTTTTAAACCCTTAATATAATCCTTCTGGAGGCTTCTAAGTGAAAACAAATGAAAACGTTGAACATTTTTCTATAATTGAGTGTTCCTGTCAAGGCTACCTAGGATAACCACTTTCAGGACCTCGTCGGAGCATCTTCAATATTAACATCGCCTGAGACCACCTGGACTTGATAGAGGGGGTGCATGTCTTTTGATTGGACTCACTCTTGCTTGATTTGAAGGTTTGTAACTCCATATTCGAATGTTTAAAAGTGTCCACCCAAACAATAAAATGTCTGAAATTATAGTCTTAGCTGACTAGGGACAAGATGTTGTGGAGATCCATGTGATATGAAAGACATGGGGTTGTGGAGGAGGTGTTTCTTGGTCAAATAGTGATGGCTAAGTTTAATTTATTGGGGGTTAGGGTTTTTGTGTTGTGTGGGTATAGGGAAAGTATGCGTGAGTATTTTTTTTATTTTTTTGGTTTCTCTAAAATTTCTCTCCTAAAATTTTCTCCCCCTCCCCCTCTTTTTGTGTGTTTTAGACAGCCATTTATAGGTAAAAAAAAGTTTGTTATTTTTAATTTCTTGGTCCCCAAATAAACTTGGTAACCAAGCAACCCAAAAAAAATTGGTCCTTTAACTTCTTTCTTTTCATATTTGATCCCTTGTAAATTTGGATTTTTCTTACTTTTTTGTATTTTGAATTTTTTTGAAAAATAGTAATTTCAACATCGATTTAAAAAGCGCGTTAACAATTGAACGCATAGAAAAAAACGTTGTAAGTAACTCAAAGATGTCAAAAAACATATTTTTGGGGTTTTTGTTATTTTTTGCTATTTTTTATTTTTTTCAAAAAAATTATCGGAAATTGGGTCAAAAATTGGATAACAACTATTTTATTGCAAAAAACTTTAGTGTAGTCCCAGAAGTTGTAGTTTTTCTATCATTTGCTCCCTATTATTTTAGCAATTCATGTTTCAATGCCAAACTTTATTTTCTTCACATTTCAGTCCTTAAATGTTAAGATAAGAGAGATAAAGTTGACGGAGAATTTTGAGGAGAGAGAAATTTATTGAATGGTTATATTATGGCCACCAAAAAGGCCAATATTTGTGTCATGGGTTCATCTTCTCGAGATGAGTTAATGGATGTGGTGTAAAGCGCTTTTTTATTCATTTAATTCTTGATTTTAGAGTGATTTTAATTATTTTATGATTAAAAATGATTTTATTGAGGTATCTATGTTATTTTTGAGGTGTTTTCAAGTTAAAACGAGTCGAAAATGGGTTTTTGGTGTCAAAACTTGGACCTCAATTTTCTGGTCACCAAAGGTGATCAAAAAATTATCCAGTAGACAATAGGTCATTTGCCACTATAAATGACCTTTCGCCTGGTTATAAAAAAATGGAGTGTGTTGTCCATTCTTTAAAAAAAATTAGCAAACACGTAACCCAGGCCCAGGTGTGCTCGAGCTTTTTGATGGTTGGCTAGCACTTTGGCATCACCTCATTTTTTTTTCCTTTTCATAATTTTTTTTATTGAGATATTGCTTATTACCCTTCTCTCATTGTTTAAATTGTTTAGTTAAATATTTTTTAAAATAGTGATTGATCTTTTTAAATTTTATACTGCTTCAAAGATATTGTATTTTCAAAAACAGGTGACCTAATATAATTTGTTTTCTCTTGTATTTTATATAAATAAGTTGTATTTTTATGATGTATTTATAAAAACAAAAACATTTGTTATTAGGATTGAGAATCAACCTCTAACATAAAATAAATAAAAACATGTAAAATTAAATGAATGGCTAGTGTCAAACATTTATGTCTATCTTTTTTTTTTACCAGAAAAGTTAGCGTCTCGTTTTATTGTTTAATTAGTATTAACAACTCTTTTTATTTATTATTTCATTTATTTTTTAATTTATTATATTAGAAATAAACAATATCTTTTTGTTTTTCAATTAAAAAAATAAATCATAATACTTGAAAACACATTTATACTACAAGTGTTTCCCTTTCTTTTCTTGAATTAAAAATTAACTTGAAATCCTAGCATAACATGACAGGGTACAAGGCTTTTTTTATACTTGCCATATAAATGTATCAAAATATCAAAAGCTACCCCCTCTGGCACGCAAGTAGCTAGCTTAATCCAAATCAATAGTAGAAGAGCACAATCGATTGACTAATGTGATTACAAATTAGGGTTTTGTAGGCAACGAATGGCAAGTAGAATCACACCCTTAAGCAAATGAAAGGTGCAATGAACAGTAGCTTTCAAGTTAATTTTCCCCCGCACTAAAATGGCGTGATCGCCTAGGAAAGCTATGTTTGTTGTTCGTTCCCCAGCTTCTTTCTTTTCCTTCTCTTATTGGCTTTTCAGTTGCTTTCTTCTTCTCTCACTGTCACCTGTGCATCTAAAAGAACCATTTCTTTGCTGCTAGATAGGGATTGAAAGCATAGGAGGACCTCAGCAATGTTGCCATTTTTATCATTGTCATGGACACGACTCTTTAAGTGACAAAATGGTATAAAATTCTGTTGCCGAGCTAAAGGTCCATTCCCATTTAACAAGATAAACAAAAGAAAAGGACTGCAATATATTCAGTGAAACTTAAAAGGATTAATTAGAATTTTGGGGGGAAGAAAAGGTCAACAAATTTGCATAGTTTAGAAACTACTAGAATTTTGCTAAAATATCATAAATTTGATCAAATGTTAGAACTTAAAAGATCAAGACTCAATTGAAAATATTAAAAAGTTGGAGGATTTACTGTCAGCATCATAGCTTAACTGGAAGGAAAAAAAAACATTGAACAGGGTAGGAAACACAATCCACTACCTTTTGGCAATGTTCCTCGAATTCTTGTCGAGATAAAGATAAAGATTCATTCCTCTGAATTCTTTTTTTGGTCAAGATCTATTTGCGCTGTCCCCTAAACATTTTGTCATTCCTGTGGGATGAAATACATTACATTTATTACATGGTACAGCTGAGGCTCAACCCAAAACAAAAAAAAAAGGCAGAAAGAAGTGAAATGAGATAGGAAGAACGGACAATCTTAATAAGATGAAACATGAGCTACATGCGAGAAGAGTGGAATATGCAAACCCCCTGTCATTAATTGCCGTATCAATCACTGCAAATACCCGCCCATGGAACGCTTGCATTATTAAAGACCAACCTTACATGAGCAACCAACACACTTAAAGACCAACCTTTTGATATCTGGAACATCCTTGAGCACAAAACTCTACAGTTGTTTACATATTTCAAATGGCATACAGCTGTTTTTACTTTGAACATACAAAAAGCATACCATTTCTGCAGCTCAATGTCTGCTCACTAACACATGCATTGCGCATTGATCTTTTCTGTAACAATTGGAAATCCCAACTTTCCTTCGAGTTTCCAGGACATATGCTAAATACAAATGTGAAAATATTCACATTGGCTCCCCCTCCAAGGGCCTCTGTTTTTACTTTGAACTTGATTTTTTTTTTTTTTAACAAAATCGTAACCCGGTCATATGCTGTTACAAATTAATTAAATACAGCACTTGGGTTTCGTTGATTAATCACTCCCAAAAGTATTTCTAAGATAAAGTAGGAGGACGTTCACATTTTTGTTTCAGAAAAATAAGTTGATGAGACAGCCAAGCCGTCTACATCGTAGGTTCTAACCAGTCTTTGTCTCTTCTCAGGTGATTCAAGCCAGCAGAACTCCAGATGAAACGACTTAGACTCTGCCACGTTCTTAGAAATATCAGAAGGGCACCCCATGTACATGCCTCCAGGCAATAATGTAATTTGGTATCCTCCATCAAATGTGATCAAGTCATCTGATCTGGTACCAGTCCAATGCACATTAGTTGTAACATCACCTCCATCCGATGTGGAAGAAATATCCTGAAATTTATTTATTTTTTATAAGAAATGAATTTGGATTATGACCCTGATGAACCTATAATAATGAATATCAAAATCATATAAAGCAGTAAAATGAAATAATATGATAAAAAAAAATGTTGTTATCAGCCAAAACCCAAACAGGAGGGAACTAATGGAGCTGACTAGTTGGTTCTTGATTCTAATGGTATTTTCCATTGCAGAAATAAGAAACCTCCCAGAAAACTAAGTTAGAGACTGAAGCAATGGATGAATAGCCAAGACCACATTGCAGGCAAATTTTCTTTTCTCTTCCAGGACATGACAGACATAGATTTTCCTTGTTTTCATAAACCATAAGTATTTGAAGAAAAAAAAAAACAAGTAAAAAAATAAGAAAAGTGAAAGGACAAGAACTTGGTATGTCTCTTTACCTGAATAAGCTGACCCTTGCCATCCATTTCAAGCAAAGCAATTGTATCGGCTTCAGCAATTGTTGCTCCGTAAACACCACTGCGTTTTGTTTGAGAATGACCTTTCCACTTTCCAAGTAATGGTAAGATCCTGTTTGGGCTATCCTGCAATCAATAAAAGAAACCTAGTCATTTCATGAAGTACACAGAACTGATGTACTGTCAACACAAAACAATTTAGTGACTTAGCAAAAACTAGTTCTTCACTGTCTGTTGAACATTCATAAATGGTCATACAACTTACACTGTTACTTTCAAGTGAAGGATGAAAAGGCACCCCATCACCTCTATCCTCAAGGAAGATAAGAAGCATTTCCAAAATGCCTTTAGGGTCCATGATATGAAAGGCTCTTGCTCGTCTGTCCTTCTCTTGTGAATATAGGCAATTCTCACAAACAATAGATGGCCGACGAGAAGGAAGCTTGAGGTTTCTGTATGGTTCAAAGAACAATGTAATGAAAAATGCAATGATGTGTCGAAACAAAGCTCTTAAAAATGTAAATTGCAAGTTAACATTGAGATCTAAACATAAAAGAAAAATACATGTCTACTGTGAAGGCCATGCAATTCATATAGGAGAAGGCCAATTACTTCATACATAACCACTAACTAGTACAAAGAACTGTGAAGATAAAGGTGGGCTAACTTTTGTATCGAGTTTTGTTCAGAAACGTGTAGAGCAAAGACCAGTTATGAGTCATCATTGCATGCCTTATTGCTACTGGATTCAGTGATTTAGTAGCTCATGCCCGAGATGTGTTCCGGTTAAGTATTGCGTCAACTATGAATAACAGCACAATGCCTAAGAGCGAAAGGTTTCAGGGCCTTCACTTGGGTATCAGTAGATTTATCAAATTGTATTTCTATGTCCATCTGGTACAATGATTTCTTAATGAAGTGACAAGAATGCCGTATAGGAAAGAAGCACTAACTTTGGTGATTCTTCTCCAGTATCATCTTCACCCAGCACCCCTTGCCTTAACACAGTTTCTAACATGCCAGCTGTCTGGTACCTTAGAGAAAAAGCCCTCTCATTGGGGAAAAAGGCAATCTGCAGACTAATCATTATGGATATTCAATAGAAAACACGTAGACCAAGGGAACGAGCAAAAAGGACAATTAATGAACCCAAAATGTTTGAATGATTAGAAGAATTCACCTGTTGATATTTATCTGCAGTGAACATATTGGTTTCTTTGATTTTGTATTCTGCCCATTCTGGCTCCTCATCATGTCTGGAGATTGAGGTGCTTGATGGAGATTGTTTTATGTATAGCCTACAAAGCACATCCAAATTAAGCGACAAAGGAGCAAAAGTTTTACAACTATACTAGTCATGAACTACGAATATCACGCAGTCTGCATTTTTTAAATAGAATAAAGGGTCACACTGCACACTGCTTTATTTTCTTTATCTCAATAAACGATTCCTTGATATCAAAGTTCATGCTTAGTTTTTTCTACATTTCTATCTGAGGATTCAGAGAAACATCAAATAGAAATGTAGAAAAACTAAGCATGAACTTTGATATCAAGGAAGAAGATGCATCCCATGCTCGACAAAGTCAAGCATGTTGCTTATGAACCATGTAACAGATAGATTACTCAAAACCGATAACCATCAAAACTGAATTTCCACAGGACACCCAAGTGAGCCTGCAACAAACTTTATAGTCACTCGGTAACTGAAGATCGCCTCCACCAAAAGAGCAAAAATTATCACATAGAAGAAATGCTAATCAGATAGACAAATTCCTTTCATTACAAAATAACCATTTTTATCAATCAAATAACAAATTAACACAAAAGTATCAGTGTTTTTTTTTATCATATCTTTACTGCCCATTTTCAAAAGCGAAAAAAAGGCAAGAAATGTATAAGAAAAGGATAGCAATAGATAGAAGCTTTACGTTTGAATGAGACTAATGAGTTCATCTTCACCGTAAGAGCTTGCTGCAAGCTTTGTGCTCACTTTTTGCATCAATTTTCCTTTTGCATCAAATTGCTGCCAAAAAGAACAAAACCCATTGACACAAAATAACTCATAGTCAACCCCAATTAAAAAATAAATAAATAACTCACATGGAAAGAACCGTGCCATTTGCCTATGCTAAGGTCAAAAAAACGGTGTAGATTGTCAATGCTGATGGGTTCTGGGGATTTAGGGTCATCTTTAACACTTCTTGTTGAGGAGGAGGAGGAAGAGAGAGGGGTGGTAGGTCGGGTTTTGGGGCTCCAAGAAGTGGAGATGGAAGCAGAAAAGAGTGGGCTTGGTTTGAAAGATAATTTGGGAGCGAGGGATAGGGAATTGCAAATAGAAGCCATGGAGGGAAAGGAAGGGGAGGGGTGGCTTTGGAGGGGCTTATCTCATCTGTGGTTTGTTTGATTGATATTTGAGTAAGTTATTCATAGTCCGTACTATCCGTGGCTTCAATCCAAACCAAGCGTAAACGAATTATTATTAACATTAATTTACAATACACTAAGCACGTGAGGGAAATTGCTGTAGCAACGAATAGAATTGTAACCACGAATAGTATTTTTTATTTTAACATGTTTTAGTATGGCCTAAAAAATTATTTATTTGTCTTGGGTTATTTTATTTTTATAACATCGATAACAGGTTTAACAGGTTAATTTGATTAGCTAAAAAAAAAATTAATTAATTTTTTTTCAATTTTATTTTTTAATATTAGATTAATAGGAAATTACACTTCATAATTTGTTTTATTTTCTTTCTATTAGGTTATTTCGGTCTCAAAACCCGGAAATAATGTTTAACGAGTTAACCTCAGTTGACTCGCGGTGTTTTTTTTTTAATTGAATTTTTTTTAATTTTATCATTTAATATTGGGTCGGTTGAGAATTGAGTTTCATAATCTGTTTTGATTTGTTTTTTATAGGGATATCTTAGTCTCATTATCAAGGTCATGAGTTTTGGTATTTTAACTCTGGTTAAATCATGTCATTTTTTATTTTTTTTCTAAAAGGTTATCTCAGTCTCATATCTTTCAACATTGAATTTGTTTTTTATTGGGTTGTCCATGTCTCATGACCCAAGTTGCGGATTTAACAGGATAATCCAGTTAACTCAGCTTTTTTTTTTTTTAATTTGTTTTTCAATTTCATCATTTAATATTGTGTTTGATTGAAAATTAGGTTTCATGATTTTATTTTGGTTTGATTTTTATGAAGTTATCTCGATCTCATTACCCAAAAATAATGCTTAACGGGTTAACCCATATTGACTTGACTCATTTTTTGTATTATGTTTTAAATTAAAAAATTTACAAATTTCATCGTTTAACATTGGGTCCGACAAAATCAATTGAGAAATAAGCTTCATAATTTGTTTTAATTTGCTCTTTATGGAGCTATCTCAATCTCATGACTAGAATCGCGAATTTGACAAGTTAATCCGGATTAAATCATGTTGTTTTTTATTTTTTTCTATGAAGTTATCTCGGTCTCATGACTCGATTTATGGGTTTGGCGGATCGATTTGGATCATTTTTATGTTTGTTTTAGTCTTGTTCTTTAATATGAGATTGATTGGGAATTAAACTTCGTAATTTGTTTTGATTTTCTTTCTATAGTGTTATCTCAGTCTTATGATCAGAGTTGAAAGATTGATAAGTTAACTTAAGTCGCTTTTTTGGTCTTTTTTTTAATTTACTTTGTTTTTTTCATTTTCATCCTTCAATATTGGATTAATTAGAAATTAGATTTTATAATTTGTTTTAATTTATTTCTATAGGTTATTATAATCTCATAATCCAAGTTACGAATTTGACGTGTTAACCTGAGTCAATCCAAGTTAATCCAATAAATTATTATCTTAATATTAAAAAAAAATCATCTTGAAAAAAAAAAAGGGTTAATTAATATTTTTATATCTTTGTTGCTCAGTATAATTACTAAATTATCCTTAGAAAGAAAAAAAACATTTTGCTTATGTCAAAGGGCTTTTCGGGCTTTTTCAACTTTGTTTTTTGTATAATTCAATTATTTAAATGCTCCTGAAAATAATCAAGGTAACAAGAAAAAGTAGATTAATTTACAGTGTAGCGTAATTAATCTATCTAAAAAAATTAGAATCTAAGATATTGTACTTAAATTCTCTGCCACAATTTAAATTCAATCTGATTTTAAGAGATGAATGGATCTAATAAAGCCTTGGGGATATAGGGCGGGCGCCCAGATTATATGAGATCTATGCCTAGATATATGAAACAAGATTCCATTAACTCACAATCAATTTAATAAGAACTTAATGGAAAACAGCACTCCAAGTGAGAACCCAATCCGCAACCTTCAACAAATTCATCCATGGAACAAATATGTTATCAATCAATCAAAAAAATATATTAATATAGTTAATTGATGAATAGTTAAACCTACTCCAATATTTTTAGTTGTTTTGACTAGTTAATTGCACTCGCGTTACTTTTTGATAGTATTATTAAACTTGTTTTTGTCGGACTAGTTAACATTGTGATTAGTTGATCTGTATTTTGATTTGGGTTGGATTTCAAATTAAAATGAACATGAGTTAATTTGATATAATTTGGTTAATTTGATAGGTGTGTTTACAACTCGATTAATCTGGCTAAAACTTTGTTTAACATTTTAAAAATAAATTAAATCGGTAATGTTTTGAATTGATTTAGGTCAACTAATTAATCTTGTTATCTAGATCATGGACATGACCAGGTTTAAATTTAATAACTTATTTTTCTTGGACTCCATTTTTATATAATTATACAATAATAAAAATAGATATTCATAGGAGAAATAACGAATAAAATTATTAAGGATAAATGCATTTTTTTTTATCAGTAACATTGTTCATTGAATAAAAAGCAAAAAATAATAAAGAAAATAAAGGTTTGGCAAAACTATAATGATTTGAATTAAAAAAAATAGTTATTTTTTGCATATTAGGCATATAATAATTGAAAAGGGTATTTTTTATATTCCCATAAAAGCACATAACATTATTATTTAAAAACTATGTTAAAATTGAATAATAATTTAAATATCATGCTAGGTATTTTATTTATAGTGTATTTCAATAAAAATAAAAAAAAATATTGAAAAAAAAACAATTAAATTGTTGTGAAAAAGTATTGGGAGGATGTATGGAGTTACAAACAAGTATAATATAGGAATATATCATTGTTCTTCTGAAACAAAAGGGATTAACTAGTTATATCACTAAGAGCATAGAGATATTGATATTTAGTGTTTGTACTGCTTGTTCTATCAGAAATTTCCTTCTCTTTCTTTTTATATCACTAAAAACATAGACCGCAAATAGATTGATTTAGAGAGAATACATGGAATATATTTTTTTTCGAATTCTTTTCCTAGTTCTCCTTATTCTGATGATCAAACTACTCAAGTTTATAGCTGAAATAAGGATTGTGAGAATCAGCTATATGTGTAACATTCTGCGGAGGTTGCACGTATATGCTTTCATCAAGTCATTCTGCATGCTAACAAATGGTGTCTGATAATGTCTTGTAAATAAAAAAAGAAGGAAAGAAAGAAGGTTCACCGATGTGCCAAGAGGCTATGGCCTCTACTTTACGGCAGATATTCTCATTTGGCAATAACTTGCTAGTTCCCTAACAGTACATTATCCAAAAATTAATCAAACAAAATTGGTCTATCTACAAAAACACTGTTTCCCACCCTAGCATAGACAGGATTAAATCACTACTTGTGACATTAGCAAGAAGAAATCAAACAAATAGATTTTACTGATATTTCTCGTCTGGAATGTAGAACACCGAACATCAAGAGAGCCAGATCTTTATCAGGTGCCCTTGCCCTTGTACTGAATATTAGCCTCAAGATCTTCCTCGTCATGATACCCAGGCTTAACACGCCGGACCGGAACTGTGATAGAGTAGATGGTCCCCAAATCTGAATCTGTTGAGACACTAAGCTGGACTTTATCCTGTGAGTCTATCTCCACAAAATCGGATAGAGTATTCATAACGTTACTCACAATCTTCTGCTTTGCCTCATCAGTGACTGCACATCTATCAGAGAAGAGAATCATCTTCAACCGTTGCTTGGCAATGTTTGCATTTGACTTGCTTCTTGTTGCAAAAGATGGGAACAATATCTTCCATGCCAAATTTAGACGCTCAAAGAAGCTCATGTTCATAGCATTAAGGAGAAAGCCCTCAGCCTCTTGCCTTACAGATTCAGTAATGAGCTCATTGTGCCCAGTAATCCCAAAAGACTGGTTGCGATAACACTTGGTGTCACTGCAGGACCAGCTAGTAGATCCTACACAAGTGTGACCCTTAAATCCTACCTGCAAGAAGCAATCAGGTATTAAAATAAACATTCATAGATTATCCATCTGCCGTTCATTTTGTTTATTTCTACACTCCTCACCAGAAGCATCTCAAGGGCATGACATTAGTCCAGATTAAACTGATCGATAAAGGCAAATACAACAACAGTAAAGGTCCAAGATTCATGTTATGAAAGCAAAGTATATGCCACAACAGAGCACCATTTGGCCATATGCTTTATAGAAGTGACATTAATAGGTGTGCTAGATAGAGCTTAATGCTACTTGCTGCATTGCAAATATAAAACATGGTTCCTATATTCCCATGCAAAGTAATGCCAACTAACTAGTAGAAAAGGACACAATTCCTATGCTGATGGTAGCACCAGCAGTAGTGGTGGTACTCACAACAGTGGAGAGAGCATTGCAGTATGAATGGATAATTGCAATCATAAATTTCATTATAGGAATAATTAGCACAACTAATTCAGTAAAATAAAAAGTCCCAATTAGTCTACAATAAGGCAACAGAGAGATGGGAAAGGGAAATAGTCACACGGTGCCTGCAATTAGTTGTAGGAATGAATGCAAGAAAGGGAGACAATTTGGGAGCTTATTCTGTTTTCTTGCAACACATTCCAAAATCCAAACAAAGACTACACAAAATGATAGTAAGAAAATAAAGAATTTAAATAGCCATATGAGTATAAAATCAAAAACCCAATTTTGAAATGGTGAATGTATTAACTGAAGCCAAGCAAAACCCTAGAAGGCTCCTTGAGGTGTCTTCTTAGACCTTATTGGTACACTACTAGGCTGTTTCTACTAACAAGTACTAAAGATGGTATGCACAAAATCAAACATAAGCATTCACCATTTCGCATGAAACTGTAAATTTAAGAAAGTTAGAGAGAAAAAATAAAAAGAATGGGAAAAGGATCCAACCTTGGAGGATGAAGAAATGGAGCTTCCAAAAGGGAGATTGGAACTCATTAATGCTGCATTTGTAGAGAACCTAAAAAGATACCCAGGCATTGCCATTTTTTAGTTTTTTCTGCCCTTCAGTTCTTAGCAACAATGAACACAGATTCAGTAAATCTCTCACTCTTTTCTCTGTGTATGGTTTATACTTTTTTTATTGCTAAAAAGGTGCTTCAGCCTCAGGTGCAGCAAGACAGCAGAGGATAGAAAGTAGCTCGCACACACGACACGAGATGTTAGCTGTAATTTTTTTATCAAGTCGAAGGTGTTCAACTTCAAGGGGTTTTGTCTCTTGTTTTGTCTTTTTCTTTTTTCCATAATTCCGTTACTTTTGATAACATGTATAATTGTGTGATTGTCTTTTACGGTTGGGATTTTTAAAAAATATTTTAAAAAAAATTAAAAATTATAGTTTTTTTTTTATTAAAATTTTAAGAGATACTATCCTACGTAAAACTATGATAGATGTTAATTAATTAAACACTTTTTAAATTTATAATTGGAGGGAAAAACATATCATATCACAAAAACAAACAAAGTCTAAGGGAGTGTTTGAGAGTATGGTAGTAGTTGTTTTTTTTAAAAAACATTTACTCATAAATACATCAAAATAATATTTTTTTTATTTTTAAAAAATTAATATTGACATTAGCACATCAAAACAACCCGAAAACATAAAAAAATAATTTTAAGAACTTTTTTCAAATTTTCATGAAATACCGTTGGAACGCAATTCCAAATGGCACTTAAAACCCAATCAATTCAATTGGTCAATCCTGCAATTTGTTGACCTGAACCTGGCTAGAGGCGAGTTTTATTTTGAATTGGAATATTTCTTGTTAAAACGACATCATTTTATGTTTTAAAAAATAAAAAATAAATGGATTAATATGTTAACTTACGGGTTGCCCCTCCCCGAGACTTGGATCGGGTCAAATCTAAAATGAGTCTTTTTAACTATGCTTATGACTTATTTGTGACTTGTGAGGAAGGATGCATTATTGGGTTTCTCAAAACACATATACCTAGTGAAAACGGTAAATTTAAAAAATCTTCAAGAGTCCCAAGATCTTGCTAGACAAATTTAGAGTTGTTTAGGTTATATGAAGATTACCTAAATATTATATGTTCTTTTCAACTTTGAATAATTATTTCAAGATTGAGTTGTCGCAAACCACAAGTTATTCAAGTGTCTAGTCTCTAACGGTAATTCATATAAACCACTAGTAAAAAAAATTAATGTGGATCAACCCACAAACACCAATGACCCATTACATGTTTCAAATAGGTCCATCACAAGGTCCAAAACAAAGGCATTGAATGGGCTGATTATGCAAGTTTTGGATTTTGACTAAGGCTGAACTTGGGGATCCTTTGAAGCATCAAGAGTAGGCCTTAATACATTTAATCTATGTGCAAGAGGGGTTTAATGCACCTTTATTTGGGCCATGAAGTTTCAACAACAAGGCTGCTAATTTTGTATCAGTTTCAGCCAACCTTGTTATGTGATGTTTCCATGTGTTTTGTGGATTCCTAGTTAGCTTTGGATTTTCTATTATGTGTGGTGTCATGACATGCACGCCGTCACACGGTAGAGCTGCCTTCTAAAATTGAAGGGTGAGTTTTGGGTTTAATCATAAAGTTATGATTATAAGGTTCATGAATCGTCATCTAATATTATGGTCACTAGAAAACCTAATGGTTTGTGAGAATCTATGTAAGGGGACTAATTATGCAAGTGGAAGACCTATCATCCCCAATACACTTTACTTGGGGTAAGTTACATTGTTAATTGATTGTTTTTTTTCTAGGTCATGTCTCTATCTATTAGTCTTATATAAAGTTCAAAGCAGATATCCCTTCATGAGAAAGTCCTACCTTATTAGATTACATCCTAATCATTCTAAGTCCCAAATTTAACATCGCATTTATTTTTTATTTTGTATCTTTAATAATTGAGGGAATACTTTACAGTGTAATTTTGCACTTCTAAATATTAAAGTCTACAACTAAATCCTAATGCTCCGAATAACAAACTAATTGTTGTGGGATTTTTAATATTTTGATCAAACCCTAATGGATAATTATAAATCGGTTATGATATCCATTTTGTATTTTTAAAACATGATAAAAATGTGATTTTATCCTTTTTAGAAAATATGCGTGAAAAAACTTTAGGATTTGGTCGTATGCATGAAAATAAAATATCTTTTTTGTTTTTGAAATGGAAGTTTATTTTTGAAATTTCAGAGAAAAATAAGATATTTTTTATATCGAATATGTATCTTATAGTGTAAGTCTACAACCCGATATTAGACAAATTTATTGGAAAAATATGCAACGGGCCTACAAATGACTTTAAAGTGGTCCTTGAAATTTTTTTAGTTTTATTTTTATTATATTTTTTGGATGGGCTGTTTGGGCTAAAGGCCCAAGCTTAGCCCGGCTGGGCCGACTAATGGCCCGACAACCCTTTTTTTAGAATGGGCTGGACCTAGCCTAACCATATAGGTTGGGCTGAAATGGGTTCAGCTTATCTTTGCCTCTACTCGAGCTCAAGCCAACAGTTGCAGGACTTGAATTAATTTACGTCCTGCATGTATATAAGGGAAGAAATTGCAGGAGGAAGGGGGCGGTTACCTGTCGCAGGGGAGAAGCGTCATTGTCGTTACTGGTCTGCTGGTGTGGCTGAGGTGCCGCTAGAGTTGCTCATGACGCCATTGTTGGAGGTTATTGTGTAGAGGAAAAAGAAGAAGCTTGCGATGGAGATGATGAGTTGGTGAAGGAGATGCACATATGTTGGTGGAGGAGACTGGTGTTGGTGAGGGTGTGGAATAAGGCTAACATATGAATTGTAAAAAAAAAAATGGTTTTTTGCTCACTTTTCACTCTTTTTTCTTGTTATCTAATGCCCAAAATTCACTCATGTTTATAGGGGGTGAAAGAGGGACATCTTGTCTTTATTAAGGACAAATCTTAGCTCTTTATTCAAATGGGAATGATCTCAATTATTTGCTCAAAGTCATCATTATAAGCTGCAAACATTTGGTTGCTAAAGGCTGATTGGGTTAACCTCTTTGGGGGCGCCACAGTGGCTATAGAGGCAAGCAACCAGTAAGAATTTTGATGGGGGGTGTAGTACAGTGTCAGGCCATCAGAGTGATGTCTTGTTTGTCTGGTTTGATGGAGAGATGAGGCATTAAATGCTCTTGAAAAGTAGTCACCTGAGCAGTTTTTCAGGTACAAAAGGTTGAAGATAATAAACAGTAGCTAGATGACAAGACAACATCGTTTTGTACCAAAACAAACCACTTTGGTCAAAACACATCGTTTCATTTAAATGAAACAACACCATTTTGATGTTCTTAGGATTTTAATTAAGGATTTGACTAAAGTTCAATTTAGTCTTTTGGCTTTTAATTTCTTATAATTGCATTCCTAAATGACTTTGAACTTTTAATTTTATGCAATTTTACCTTCGTCAAACTCAAATATCAACCTTGGATTTCAGTGCCTTTCCATTTTTGTTCTTGGTTTTGAATTTATGCAAATTAACCATCAATTGACCATTAAGCTTTTAATTTGCTTCAATTTCACCCCTTGTTTTCAATCGAATTAAGTCCTCAAAGTTTAGCATCTTTTTTTTAAAAGGTAAGGGGCTATAAATTTCTTTAACTTAACCCTTAATTGACCATAAACTTTGAATTTCTTGCAATTTAGTCCTTGATTTCAATCAATTGGCTTCGTAAAAATTGAGTTTGGCTCTTTAAAATTCCAATCTTATAAATTAAGCTCAAATTAGGCTCCAAACTTAATTGTTTTACCAATTATGTCTCTTATAAAATTAAATTGACCTATTAAAAGTATAATTAAATTCTCACACCTAATTAAATCTTTTAATTTGACCCAAATTAATTATTAAATATAATTAAACTTTTAATTTGACTCATGATTAAATCAAATTGGCTTATGAAAAATCTAATTAAGTCTCTAGACTTAATTTTTATGAAGATCAGTCGAATAATCATTTAATTTGACCTTGAATCTGCATTGTTTCTTTAGTCTTGGGTACAATGAGGTATGATTATGATCACAATTCCATCCAAAACTCCAACTTAATTCTTCTACATATTTGAAATTTTCCTTCGTTTTCATATTAATTAGTTCATGTTCTTCAATTCTTCATTTTAAGCTTAATTGACTCTCAACTTCATTTGTTTTTCAATTAAACCCTTAATTGATTTTCTAACTTGGTTATTTATTTCAAACTCATCTTTAAACTTCAAATTCCTTTCAATCTTAGCCAAATTAAACCATTTTAATCTATTTCTTCAATTTCTTCTTCAATTCAACCCTCAATTATGACCCAAAATTTCCCAAATTTTATTTTTGCCGATGATACTAAATTATTGATCCAATTTCAACCCTAGCTATGTATTTTTTATTTTTTTTTTATCTTCTTGATTTTTTTGTATTTTTATGATTTTCATGATTTATTTTTAATGCACAATAATTAAATAAAAATAAAGAATATAAAAAAATGATTAAAATTAAATAGATTTACTAAAAAGATATTTTTTGGATTTTTCTAATTTTTTCAAAATATATACAAAAATAAAGTGTCAAAAATTGAGTGATGACAATATTTGTTGCTCCTTAGTTTCCTTATAGAACTAGAAAAAGTCCCAAAATTAGCTATTGAATATTCTTGCATTATTAGAAAACAAATCATCTTCAAATAGGAAGCTCACAAGTTAAAAGACAACAAATAACAAAATTTATATTGCATATGCTGGCATATATTGCAAGACCTTAACGAACTCTAATTTACTTTAAATTTTAACTCAATATAGAAAAATATATTGAAACTCCTGTTAGAATTTTAGCTCGATCCCATAGTCGGATTGAAAATTATGCTCAATAACATAAAATTGAACAATATGCACAATTACACTAGAATCCGAATTTCTTTGTTTAACTTTTTTTAGATCGTATCATTCTCTCCCCCCCCCCCCCCCCAAGATGATTCATCCTTGAATTACCAAAAGGTATAATGGATGTTTTATAAATCTTTTGTTTAAGCTTTCAACGCTCTTTCTTGCCAACACTCGCCTCCAACAATTTTGTATAAAAGTAGCAGTCCTATTTTTTTGTCTTTCATCCCTTCAATGTTTTTTCTCCTCTTGCTTTGAAGCTTGCTATTCATAGAATAGTTCTTTTAACTTATCAAATTCTTACCTCAAAACCCTAACCATATCGAATAGGTCTTTGCGTTCTTGAGTGAGAACTCTTCTTTCTTCCTTCTCCCTTGGAGAATACAAGACACAAGTAGAAAAACAAGATAGAAGACATGAAAGATATGATATAAAAACACTATGGAATAGAGATTCTGACCTAAAATCTTAAATTTGAAACTATAGGTGCCCACCTAATTTTGATGAGATCAAACTTGGATGAGTCTGCCCTTGTAAACTTGAATTTGCGATCCTGTTGATTTTTTAAAAACTTTAAATAGATATTCTGGACATAATTAAACATTAGATACTTTTTTATCAAAAGACCTTAACGCAAAACTAAACAATAACAAAAAAAGAGAAAATAAAATTGACCGAATAGAACTTTAACCAAATCATACCCAAAACAATACATAAATAAAAACAAGAAGAAGATATATGCGAAAACAAATTTAAACAACAAAAACAAAGAGGATATAACCTAATTTTTTAAGTCAAGCTTTAATACCAATTGATGTGAATCATGTTGATATAAAGACCTAAAAACTCACAACAAAGTAGATAAACAACCCAAGAAAACTGAAATTCAGGTTTTTTATAGAAAGTTTGACCTAGATATAATCATTTATCTAAAAACCAAGTGTATTGGAAAAGAACTTGGACTCATTATTTATAGTGAAACAAGAACTTGAAGCATGCAAGGACACCACAATGTCAGCTATACATTGATAAATCAATTGTTGATCTTTGTCTTAGTAACGAAAAAATTATTGTGTCATGCAAAATATAAGTTTATTCAAAACATCATGGCTGCAAAACAAAAACCTAAGTACACGCTAAATAACCTTATTAATATGAGATAAAAACATCATAAACAAGTCTCGAAAAATAATAAAAGAGTTTTTTAAAAATAAAAAAAAATCTTAAATCAACTAGAAAACTAATATAAATCCTTCACAGTAGCTTTTGGACCTTATCACAAAGTCTTACTTATATCAGATTGACCTAAAATTTTATTTAGATATAAAACAAGACCTCTAAAAACTTTTGATAACATTTTAGCTCGATTCAATAATCAGATTGAGAGTTATACTTGATCGAATAAAATCAAAATATGCTAGGATCTAAATTTCCTTGTTCAACATTTGCTTGAATCATATCATTCATATCAAAAGCATTTACCATTAATTTTTTTTGGAAATTCCTTTTTCCTTCACAATAAGATTCTTCTTTTGATTCTTTTTATTGTAGAACTTTCCTATTTGTTCTTTCCTATTTGTTCCATAATATTTGCTTTTGAGCAGCAGAAAAGTTGGTTCTTTTTTTAGATAATTTATTGTTTTTTTCTATTCTTAGCATTAAAATAAGATCTTCAAATCCTTTCTCCTCATGTTTATGCTTAAGATAATTATTGAAGTCTTTTTAAAATAATGATAATTTTTCAATAATTGTAGCTATTTGAAATGACTCACTAAGTAAAACTCTTGAAATTGGTTTATGTTCAAATACACTCTACAAAACTACTGGATACAAAGAAAAAAAAATTGGAATTGATGCCCACTGAGTAACGCAAGTTATGTAGCTAGTATACACTGAGCACTGAGTAAGTTATGTAGCTAGTATACACTGAGCACTGAGTATTGCCACCATTTATGTATCTCAGCTCTACAATTAACTAATATACTAAACCGTGTGGGGAATCACTGTTCCCCCACACACATTTCACTGTGGATTACAACAGTAATCCACAGTGATTCTTCCCTTTTTTTTTTTTTACTTTTCCCTTTTTTTTTCTTTTTTTTTTTCAAATTTTTTTTTTTCAACTTTCCTAATTTTTCTTTTTTTCATTTATTTTTTCTTTTGTTTTTTCCAAAATTATTTTTGTTGATTTTACTTTTTAAATATTGACCTGGTGTGGGGGAATCACTATTCCCTCACACACATTTCAC
This sequence comes from Populus trichocarpa, assembly GCF_000002775.5. Taxonomy (NCBI): domain Eukaryota; kingdom Viridiplantae; phylum Streptophyta; class Magnoliopsida; order Malpighiales; family Salicaceae; genus Populus; species Populus trichocarpa. The sequence continues at coordinate 11,548,894 of NC_037288.2, forward strand.
TGTGGATTACAACAGTAATCCACAGTGATTCTTCCCTCTTTTTTTTTTTACTTTTCCCTTTTTTTTCCCTTTTTTTTCAAATTTTTTTTTAATTTTTTTTTCAACTTTCCTAATTTTTATTTTTTTCATTTATTTTTTCTTTTGTTTTTTCCAAAATTATTTTTGTTGATTTTACTTTTTAAATATTGACCTGATTAAAATTTTTGCTTTGTAATTTTTTTCTTGAAAATACTGTGGATTGCTGCGATGTTTTTCCACATAGTTTTTCTATTTTATTTCTTTATTTTTTAAAATTATATTTTTTGATTTTTTTTTAATATGAAGTTGATTGAGAATTTAGTTTTGTAATTTTTTTCTTTAAAACATTGTTTATTGCTACAGTGTTTCTCCGCATGGTTTTTTTTTTATGATTTTCTCCGAAATTATCTTTTTTTATTTTACTTTTTAATATTGAGCTGGTTAAAAATTACAGTTACAATATGTGAGGAAAGCACTTTAACTTTCCTCGAAAATTACTGTTGGTTGCTACAGTGTTTTTTCCCACATGGTTTTTTTCTGTTTTCGTTATGTTTTTCCCTAAAATTATCTTTGTCAATTTTATTTTTTAAATATTAAGCTGGTTAAGAATTGTAATTACAAGTAAATACAAGTTTTTCCTCAAAAAATACTATGGATTGATACAGTTTTTCCTCACATAGTTTTTTTCCAGTTTCTTTTGTGTTTTCTTTTTTTGTAATATTTTTTTCCAAAATCATTTTCGTCCATTTTATTTTTTTAAAATATTGAGTTGGTTAAAATTTAACTTTGTAATAAAGCTTAATCATGTGGGGAAAGTATTGTAGCTTTGTTCATAAAACATTGTGGATTGCTACAGTGTTTCTCCGCATATTTTTTTTTGTTATAATTTTTTTCAAATTATCTTTTTCAATTTTATTTTTTTGATATTGAGTTGTTTGTGAATTACAATTACAAGTCATTACAAATAAAGCTAAATCATGTGGGGAAGCACTGTAGCTTTCATCACAAAACACTGTGAATTGCTACAGTGTTTCCAACATGATTTTTTCCCCTTTTTTTGGTGTTTGTTTTTTTTTTTTTCTAAAATTATCTATGTTGATTTTTTTTTAATATTGAGCCGATTAAGAATTTAGCTTTGTTATTTTTTTTCTTTAAAACACTGTGAATTGTTGTAGTGTTTTTCCATGTGATTTTTTTATGATTTTTTCCAAAATTATCTTTGTCGATTTTTTTTTTTTTTAATATTGAGTTGGTTAAGAATTATAATTACAATAAAGCTAAATCATATGAAGAAAGCGTTGTAGTTTTTCTCACAAAACACTGTGGATTGCTATAATATTTCTCTAAATAGTTTTTTAGTTTATTTTATTGGAAAAAACGCTATAATTTTCCTCACAAAACATTGTCAATTACTGCAGCATCTTTTCTCATGGGTTTTTTTCCTTCCAAAATTATCTTTGTTGGTTTTTTTTTAATATTAAGTTGGTAGAGAATTTAGCTTTGTATTTTTTTTTTGCTTTTTATTAACTGAAAAGCTAAATCATGTGGCAAAAGCACTGTATCTTTCCTCACAAAACACTGTAGATTGCTACAAATCATTTTGTTCAGTCTCTAAGTTTTTGATCACCAACACAACTTTTTTTTCCGTCATGAAATATTTGCTCCATCATACCTTTAATTTCTATTACTTATCTAGCGCTGGTTCACAATTATAACACTATCAAGTGCATTTGTTTTATAAGCCCGCGGCAGCGCGCGGGCAAGTCATCTCGTATATAGCATAAAACATGCCTTAGCGTTTCGATGAACATACTCAACACATTAAAAAACTCAAACACCAAAACCCTAGACTAACTTACACATCAAGACATCCAATCTCGGGTCAACTATCATAAATTAAAAAACTCCCCAACAAAAAGAAAGCAAAAATTTAAAAAGACTCAATTTCCTATTACAGTTTGGTTGAAGGAAATGTTGAAAATAATATGCATGGAAAATGCTGAAACAATGGGGCTACCAGAACCAGACAAATGCATCCCATAGTGCACCAATGGCGAAAACAGTTGATAGAACATACTGGCATTTGAGAATGGAACTTGACGAGCCACTCTTCTCGTTTAGTGGGGCAGCGGTGGGAGGGGGAAGTGGGTTTGCTACATGGACAGCTAACTTCATGCCTCCATAGCAGAACCCCTTGCCACTAATGAAATAGTAAGTGCGAGTGACGTTCAATGGAACCACATCTCTTCCAGCTCCCCTGGTCAAATTGTGAAGAGGATGATCAGAGTTGCATGACTCAAAATCTGTTTTGTTCACCTCTAACACATTCATTTGGTTCCTATCTTACACAAAAACTGGGGAAAATTTTGAAATCAAGTTTAATTTTTGTGAATTAGATGACTAAATTCCACGCATGGTACACGCACAGTACAAGAACTGGAAAACAAGAGCAAATCATGTATTTGAAAGGAATACTCTTTAATAGCAACTTTAGGGTATGTTTCATTAATCATGAAAAGCTTATTGTTTGGTTTTAGCCATCGCCGTTAGCTTAGTAGTATCAACAGGGCAAAAAATGTAATATTTTATCTCTAGCCATGGAACTGAAAATGTGGGGTATCGTGCTATATTCGAATTAGGTCTGACTTACTGAACTTAGCAGCAATCAAAGACTACTTTACACAGCGTGGTAAAGACTTAGACCTTCACTATTCTAAATGAATCTATTCTGTCTAGGTACAGTTGAAGGAAACTTGATCCAGACATATGAACTAGCTATGTGCAAAGATTGCCAAAGTAAAAGTTCACCCCCAAATTTGGACTTAAATATAATGCTTAAATTAGAGTTTGGATTTTGACAAAGTTTATGCTCTCATTTTAGTACAAACAATAATATATCCAAAGATTAATCAAATCCAATAGGAATCTCATTTTGGTCATCATATAATTCAATTTTGCATGCTATAATAAGGTAAAAGAAACATGAATTTAATATCCATTAGCCTCTGATAGAAATGAAATGAAATAAATAAAAATCTATGCAGTTTTCACTTTGATTTCTTTAGAATTTTCTCAGAAGTCGAATTTAGTTAAGAATTCCGGGCATTAGTAGAAAAGACATGCTAATTAACACCCACATTTGAAGAACAAGCTAGCTCTTAATTGCAGGCAGAAATATCCTAAAGAAATGCAAACTAGAAGCTTAATCCAACAAAGAATGAAAAAGGTCAAAACTTGAAAACTAAAGCCAATTTCAAAGGCATCCCATTTATAGATCTACCCATCTAGCTCCGAGACCAACAAAGTAAGTGAAAATAAAAAAACATTACACTACCCTTCACTCAAAACAGCAAAAGCGTGCACACAGAAAGAAGAGAAACCCAGTTAACGAAGCATAAACAAGATCTGAAACTAGATTCATGCAAGAAAGAGTATTTGTAATTACAGAGCCAGTCACCATTGTAGAAGTGCTTGTCTTGAGCCCACATAGTGTAGTTGACATTAGTTGTCCAACCCATGTTGGATCCAACTGTCCATCTAGTTGCAGACACTTCAGGTACCATCACCATCATGGCAAAAACAAGCACTGCCACTGCCACTGCCACCGTCATTGATGAACCAAACCCACTTCTCTCCATTACTTCTTTTCTTTCTGTAGCTCACTCTAGCTAGCTAATGAATTTGAGTTGTGTTATTATAGGTCTTTCTTTGCTTGATGTTTATTTTCTTGGCTTCGCTTTGCGGGTGCTTATCAAGAAAAGGTTTCCTGTAAGCTTCTAGCAATTCACAGCCATCTTTGATTATTTATTCTGAAAAATCTCAAGCTAAACTAGCTAATCTTAGATTATATCAACTAACATAAAGTTTATTAAACTCGCGTGACCTATAGGTTGACTTAAGAAATTTACATTCTCAAACACTAACTTGAGTTTGAGTTTAAATTTTAAGTTAAGTTAGAAAAGACATTGACTTATTAAAATACAGTGCTAATTTTTAGGGACTTGATTAATCCATTTAAATTTGATTTAAACTCAATTAAGTTAATTTCAAAGAACTAAAAAAAAATGTTATAGTTTTAATAAAAATTTAATTATTCAAGTTGTCTTTAATGAGCTTTTTATTATTAAATAAAAAATAAACTAAAAAAAATCAGTGTTTTTATCTACATTGTGAGGTGAAACATTACGCAATTCACACAATATTTTTCTTTTTTACATTTTTGTCCTTTTTTTGCTTTGGTCATTGAATTTTTTTTCTTTTCAATTTTATCCTTTAATATTATGTTGATTGAGATTTGAAGTTTATAGTTTATTTCAATCTATTTTTAAGATGTTTATCCTCATATAAAATAAAATCATGATATCAGGTTGGTGTTTGATTTCACGAAAAAGAATTGGATTATGAGATTAAAAATGAGGGGAGCAAAATTGATTAATAAAAAATAGCAATTCTTTTTTTCTAAAAAATCTTTGGAGCCGATTGTAGTCTGTTTTTTTTTTTTTTTGGCTTTAGTCATCGATTTTTTTTCTTTTCAATTTTTTCTTTCAATATTGTGTTGATTAGGATTTAAGGTTGATAATTTATTTCCATCTATTTTTTTATATGGTTATCTCAATCTCCAAAAAAAAGATTGGTGCTCGATATTATGAAAATGAAAGTCAATTTTATGAAAACAATTACAAATGAGGTGATCAAAATTGAAACACAAAAAATGGGAGCCCTTTTGGAAAAATAAAATGGTGTCAACACCTTTTTGCTTAATTTTGCCTTAGGATATTTTCAAATTTTCTTTGGGTCCCTTTAATTTTCCAATTAAAAATTTTAGTACAAGATTTTATTTAGTTCAATTTTCAATTCTTGAATTTTAGAGAGGAGAGAGAAAAATGATGGATGAGAGAGAAAGAGATTAGTTGGTACTGATGAGAAAAATAGTTAAATTTAGTATTAAAGAGTTCTTTTTAACGAGAGAAATGTCATCAAGGTGGTTTTGGGTTTCTAAGTTTCTGGAAAAAATAGATTTGAGTTGAGAGATTTTTTTCCTATTTAATTTTGTGTTTTTTAATTGATTTTGGGGTTTTTTTATTTGACGAATTCCTTTTCGAGGTTATAAAAGTCTTTTTTAGGTATTTTTAGATAAAATTATATTAAAAATTAATTTTTTGGGTCAAAAAATGCCCATCATTTTCCTGTCCACCTCCCTAGTGCTTGAAAAATAGGTTTGTAGAAGACAAGTCATCTACCTACTCTTTAAAAAAAAAACAAAATTGATCAAATAATAATAAAAAAAAAATATATGGCCTAAGCCCATGGTCCTTTCTTAGCATGTCCTACGTTGAGCTTGAATTTCAATGGGCCAAGCATGTTGGGCCTCTAAGCCGTGCGCAATATTTTTTTCCTTTATTTTTTTTATTTTAAGTTTATTTTATTGGAAATTAAATAACTAAATATATATTATATACATTTATTTTTTTAATTTTTTAAGTTAATTAAAAATATATTTTAGTTGTCACTAGTTATAGGTCGTGTTATGTTATAGGTCAGATCAAAAAAAAAAATTAAACGTAATAAAACATATCTAGGTTATAGATAATTATTTGGTATTGTTATTAAATCACACTCAATTGATCAACTTTAAAATCTCTCGACCTGACTTTTTAGATATCACTGTTTTAAAACTAAATCGTATGAGAGTTGTCTTGTTGTGATCCAGTCAACTTGACAGATCCAAAAGCAACTTGGACAACCAATAGAAAGCATGGCTTGGCTTTAAATAAAATTCCAAGATAACATCTTTTTTTTAATATTGAGATGGTGGCATATTAGATCCAAACCGAACCCATTCTACTTTTTCCACAATGTTTAGAGGGAAAAATCACATCTATTGAAATTCTCTCGAAAAAAAATTTCATTGACACAAAGATCCTCTATTTCGGTATTCAGATTATGGCAAATCGATAACTACACCATTTTCTAAAGATTTTCTCTCTCCTATCTCTAACTCGATGACTGAAAAATAAACAAAATAAAAATTATCATTAATGTGAGGTTAACCTTAAATTTTTTTGTGTTTTAATTTTAGTTCCTTATCTTTAAATGTTGAATGTTTACTATAATTTCAAGCCTAATATCTTTTAATTAGACTATAAAAAGGCTTGATTAACAAAAATAAAAAAGCACATGAGGTGTATGGTTCACTGTTCATATGAACAGTGAACCAAACACCTCATGTCTTTTAGTTCGTAGCATAATTTTTTAAAATATTATGAAAATTTTAGTTTAATTTTTAGTAAGATTATATTTATCTTTTTTTTTTTAATTTTAGCAAGCATTCTTTTTCTACAGCCTATCATATCTTTTTTTAAAAAAAAGATGTTTGGTTACTTTTATATGAGCATCTATTTTTATTATTATATAATTAAATAAAAGATAGTTGAAAAGAAATAAAATAATTAAGTCAAGTTGGGTCAGTGACCTGGGCGTGTATTTGGAGCCTAAACCCGAGTTGACCCGAGTGAATCTGACGTATCATTGTCTTAATATTTAAAAAACAAAAAACACATTTTGAATTTTTTTTATTTTTTCTTGTTAAAAAATGCATTAACAATGCATGCATATTTTTTTGATCTACTTTCAAGGGCTGCTTTGATAGAAAAAAAAAAAAAAAACTCTTGTGTTTTAAAAGATAACTCGCAGTATAACGCAAACAACATATCGAGTGAGAACTATGAGTAAATACCTTTAAGCAACTTTGTTTGAAGGTGATTGTGTGCATGTTACTAAGAGTGATATCGAGATAGAATGAAACTTGTAAAGTTCCAAATGAATGTTTTCACTTACCAAGTTAAGGTATCAAATCAAAGAGATACAAAAATGAACAAACTCACCACTATAAAGATACAAAATAAATCACCACAGCAAATAAACTCACTAGTGTAAAGATACAAAATAAATCATCACTTTAGAGATATAAAGTTAAGGTATAAGTTCACCAATCACAAAGGAGATATAGAACTTGATAGGTTGCCAAAAGGCCAAGTCAAAGATTCTTAATTCAAATTTTGCTAAAAGATCTCAATGCATGGTTTGATTTAATATTTTATACTCGAAACAACCCTTCAAGTCTAGGAAAACATCAGAATGATTGTTGTTGTAAAATTAGACAGAATGTACAATTATGCTAGAATCTGAATTTTCTTATTCAAACCTTTCTTGGATCGTCTCATAAAATTATAGATAATTGTTTAAGCTTTCCAAACAAAAAAGAATGGTTGGGCTTCTAAAACTGCACATATGAGCAGAACACTGAATAGTGTCTTAGTTGTGAGATAGATTCAAACTTTTCTTTTGTTACTAATATTTGAACTTAAAAACAACAGTATTGAGTCTTAGTCTCTTCATGAATGTTTTAGAACTACATCTTAGCTTTCCCTTAAGATAAACCAAACTTGAATCTAAGGTCGATAGCTCCAGTTATAACCTAAAAACCAAATGGTGTTTCAATTTAAATAGAACCAACACAACTAGGATTTGTTCTCTAAGCCTAACCCTCCTTTTGTCTCTTCACATAAACCTCAATTTCAATAATTAAATACATCAATCAATTCTCTGAATTGTGAGATATGTTTTTTTTTTATAAACTTGCATTTAAAAACAACATATACCATAAATTAAAGATATATTATATTATCAGACTTGTTATTATAAAACATGTTTAAGTTAGAAAATTTAATGATACTTTAAATGTAATATGACAATATAAAATCTTAATAAAATATACTTTTAAGTACTTATCACACTGTTAAAAAAAAAAACAATGTTGGGACCAATATTTTTTTAAAATGTTGTACATTTTCAAGAAAATGTTGTTAGGACCACCGTGTTTTTTAAAAAAACACCAATCCCAAAGTTGTTTTATTTTGAAATTTATAATACTCTATATTCAAACTCCAAACTCCAAACTTAAATCATAAATTCAATCCTTAAACCTAACTAAACCCCTAACCTCAAATACAAACCCTAACCCTGATTAAAACCCAAAACCAAGCCCCAAAAAACATTGTTCAAACAAACATTTAATTAAGTATATTCTAAAAATTAAATATTTTTCCAACATTAACAGTGGTTATGTGATTTAATGTTAAGGTTAACATCAATAGTTTAGGGCTTTCTTCTTCTTCTTCTTCTTCTTTTTGGAAAAATAGGGTGCTCTTTTGTCTTGTCATATTATGTTTTATTTCTCTTTTCTTTTTATAGCTTTAGTAGCTACCTGCACTTTTTTTTTCTCTTAAACTTGGTTATTACTATTTAGTGCTTTCAATTACACACTACAGGTAGTTTAGTGTTTAACTAAATGATTGACTCTCGCTATGCTGCTAGTGAAAATCATGTGATGGTTTACTCGATGTAACCCGGTTGACTTTACTAGTCCCAAAACAACATATGCAACCTGTAAAGATAAATTTTGACTAAACAAAATTTTAAGATGATATCTTTTCTTAATATTAAAATAACAACATATTGAATTGACCTTGAATAACCTGGATTAACGTGTCAAATTCATGACTCGGGTTATGAGACTATAATAACCCTATAAAAAGTAAGTCAAAATAAATTATTAAGCTTAATTCTCAATCAACTCAATATTGAAGGATGAAATTGAAAAAAAAATCAATTAAAAAGGGACCTAAAGAAATGACTCGGGTCAACATGTCAAACTTGCAACCCAGGTTATAAGATTGAGATAACTCCATGAAAAGCAAATCAAAACAAATTATAAATTTCAATCCCTAACTAGCCCAATTTTAAAGGATGAGATTAAAAAAATCAATTAAAAAAAACATAAAAAACAACCTGAGTCAATCCATCAAACTCATGACCCGGGTCATCAGACTAAAATAACTTTATAAAAAATTATTTTTAAAAAAATAACATGATTTAATCCAGGTTAACCTGTCAAATCTGCGACTTTGGTCTTGAGACTAAGATAATCTCATAGAGAGAAAGTCAAAACAAATTATAAAGAACAATTCTCAATCGTCCCTATCGGACCTAATGTTGAACAATGAAAATTATAAAAATCTTAATTAAAAAAATTACATAAAAAAGCCAAGTTAACCCGAGTTAACCGTTAAGCACTATTACCGACTCATGAGACCATGATAACCTAATGAAAAACAAACCAAAATAAATCATAAAGCCTAATTCCCAATTAAACACAATATTAATTGATGAAATTGAAAAAAAAAATCAGTTTTAAAAAGAGAAAAAAATGAGTCAATTAGGTTAACCCGCAATCTGGATCATAATGAGACCAATATAACCTCTTAGAAAGAAAGAAAGAAAAAATAACATGATTTAACCAGGGTTAAAATGCCAAAACTCGTGACCTTAATCTTAAGACCAAGATATTCTCATAAAAAGCAAATCAAAATAGATTATAAAGCTCGTTTCCTAACCGATTCAATATTGAATGATAAAATTAAAAACAAAATCAATTAAATAAAATACACAAAAAAAACCCGAATTAACTCGGGTTAATCCGTTAAGCATTAATATCGTGTCATGAGATCAAAATAATCTAATGAAATGTAAACAAAACAAATCATAAAGTTTAATTCTTAATCAAATCAATATTAAAGGATGAAATTGAAAGAAAACAACTAATTAAGAAAAAAATAAAGATCTGAGTCATCTAGATTAATCCGTCAAACCAGGTTAACCCGTCAAGCCAAGGATCCATGCCATGAGAGTATGATAATTAAATAGAAAAAAATCTAATATTAAAAAATAAAATTAAACAAAAAAAGATTAATAGAAAGAAAAAAAAACAAAGTATTATTCCAATGAATAGTACTTTGTGAGGAAGGGTACAACAAAACCACATTCTTTTTTAATTTATAATTAATTATCTCCTTTTTTTCCAGAAAGAATAACAAAAAAAGGGAAAGAGGGTTTTCATATCAAGAAAATAAAGTTGTTGTAACCAGTTGGTCCCAACATTGTTTTTTTAGTTATGGTATTTGTTTTTTAAAAAATTTGCTTGTAATAGTTTTCAAAAATAATAATCAAAGTTGCTAATTTAAAATAAAAAAAATAGAAAAACTCCATGGAGAGGGGTCCAAACTTATGAATCCTTGCATGTTTTTGTTTCTTTATTTCCTCCTTTTTTAGGCAAAGAGGAAATAAAATTTGCTTGTAATAGTTTTCAAAAAAATAATCAAAGTTGCTAATTTAAAATAAAAAAAATGTGTGTTTTTAGAGAGAGAGCTTATATGGCAAAGCGTGAACTAAAATTAAAATTACATTATTATGAGAAAAAAATATTTGAATGTACATTATTATTTTATGAAAACATATTTCTAGTGAATTACACAACTAAAAAGAAATTGGTATTTTCATATGAATTATGAATTTTGTTTTTTTTTTTTTTGAAGGATGGAGGTCTAGATTTCCTCTCTTTCTTCATTTTTTGTCATAATAGTTGTTGATTTCCTCTCCCCTTTATTTTCTCTTTTTGTGCTTCTATCACCTGGCCTCGACCTGTTTTTATCGTTGTTATTGTTTTTTGTGGTTTCAAATTGTCACATATGTCTTCTTGGATTTCACTTTATGTAAAAAGCCATCAAACTTATGCTTGGTTACAGCTGACCTCTAAGGTTCTTGATTTTCTCTTTCATCTAGTTGAAAAAATAGGTATGTTTTATCAAATTCAAGCTACAGTCATTACCCTTTCTTATCGGTGTACATGCACTATGCATAGTAGCTTTCTTGAGATATTCGTCCAAAGCTTTTCCTTTGATCATATTTTTAGTTATGGCAGTGTTCTACAGAGGATATGTTTTGCTCGGAAATACATTAAAATAATATCTTTAAAAAAAATTATTTTTAACATCAGTACATTAATATTTTGAACATGTCATGCAAATTGTGTTGAAAAAAAATCAATTTTGGTTGGTCATGGTATTGTATTATAAGGTATTTGATCTATTTAATAATACTCATTATAAATTATATTTACCACCATGTTTTGACATCTATTTTTGCTCTTTTTAATATATAATTTAGAATTTTTCAAATGTAGAAAAAGAAATAAACAAAAACACCAAAGAAGTTTAGGGTTGTGACACTGTTCATATAATCAGGTGCATCATTATTGTAAAATTTGTTAGTGGCTTTGTGTCTATATGAACTAGCTCTCGGATGGATTATTTCATGCCCGTCCTCTTGCTTGGGCTGATAGTGCCCTTGATTATATAACTTTATGTGTAAATTGCGATATTCCCACCACTTTGCTTTCGTCTCTAGTGACCTCATTTATAGCCTTGCTTTTCATGATTTTAACATCTACTATTTTTGTTTTTTTACATGAATTTGAACTCAAAATGTGGTGATTGTTGAAATCACAAATTCTCTTCTTTTTTTTTTTCTTTTTTTTTTTTGCTGTGTACATGTGTTGATTGTAAAATAAATTTAATATGCTAAATATATAAACATAGGATAGCAGTAAATTAATACGATACATATTATTTCCATCCATGAATAATAAAGTGTTGAGGTTATCTTGATTTTTTAACTTGGATCATATATTTTATAGGTTAACCTGAGTTGATTATTTTTATTTTTTTCAGTCCTTTTTTAATTGAGTATTTTTTTAAAACATGCTTCATAATTTTTTTTTATTTACTTTCTATAGAGTTATTCTAATCTCATAACTTGGGTCACGAGTTTGACAAATTGATCCAGGTTGACTTGGTTTTTTTTGTCATTTTTAATTGAATTTGTTTTTTTCAATTTCACCATCCAACAACTCAATCTTTTTTTTAAAAAAAAAAACAAATTATCCTTTAATATTAGGTTGTTTAGGAATTAAGCTTCATAATTTTTTTTTTCAATTTGCTTTTTATAGAGTTATTACAATCTCATACATTTAGTTTTTTTCTCGTTTTCAACCTTTAATATTGGATCTATCATAAATACAGCTTTATAATTTTTTTTATTTACTTTTTATGAAGTTATCCTAATCTTATGACTTAGATCGCGGGTTTAACAGGTTAGATCAAGTGGACTTAGGTTGTTTTTTGTCCTTTTTTAGTTTTTTTATTTATTTTTTTCCTTCAACATTGAGTTAGTTAGAAATTAATCTTTGTAATTATTTTTGAATTTGCTTTCTATGAGGTTATTTTGCTTTCATGACCTGAGTTGCCGGTTTTGTGGGTTAATTCAAGTTGACTCGAGTAGTTTTTTTATCTTTTTTTTTTATTTCTTCCTTCAACATCAAGTTGTTTATGAATTAACCTTTATAGTTTATTTTGATTTTCTTTCTACAAAGTTATCATGGTCTCATAACTCGGGTCACAGATTTGACAAGTTAATTCGGGTTGATTTAATGTATCATTGTCTCAATAGTTTAAAAACATATCATCTAATATATCGTCGTATCAATATTTATAAAAGATATCATCAAATATGCATTGTATTTTGAGCTCATGATTATTATTTTTCATTAAAAAAACACATTAGCAATGCTTGGGTATTTATTTTACAATAAAAAAAATTAGATCTGATCCGTAGATATCAAAATGAATATATATATTAATTTCAAAATCCACATGGAATACAGGTCACCTTAAGGATATTTTTCTAACATTCTTATATGTGGTCCAAATGACACCATTTAAAAAGTGACAATATCTTTGTAGAGTCCAAATTACTAGTAAGTGAAAACACTCACTTAAATCAAGTCGTACTTTATAATCAAATACTTTCTTTCATGTATTACAATATATTTCATCATCAAAATAAGCATTTAATGAGTAACTAAAATTTATGAATAAACTTTCAATAAGTCATTAGGGTCCAACTTTATATATCCCAATAAATATCAAAAATAATATTTTATGTGCACTAAATATCAATTTAATCTCTAATAATAACATAAAAAATATCTAGACAATCAACTAAAAAAAATAAAGTCAAACATCAAATGAGTTAGCTAGACTCATACAATCCATAAAATCTCTATCGCTATTAGAGTGTGATTGCGGTTGCTTTTCACTTGAAAATACATTAAAATAATATTTTTTTTTATTTTTAAAAAATTATTTTTGATATCAGTGCATCAAAATGATCTGAAAATACTAAAAAAAAATATTAATTTAAACTAAAGAAAAAAATAAAAAACTTTCAAATTTTTTCAAAAGCGCTTTTAAAACGCAAAAACAAACAGGGCCTTAATATGCTCAATGAGCACTTCATATTCCTTCACTTTCTCTTTCACGATGAAATATTTTATATTGATATGCTTCTTTTGGCTTCCATTATTATTATTCTTAGAGAAGAAAACTGTAGTCGAATTATCATAATATATTCTTATTAGTTCTGATATGTAACCAACAACTTTAAGACTAGAAATTAAATCTCAAATCGCATGTGTCATTACTTCATGCTATGCAATGAATTCTGCTTCCATAATAGACAAAGCAACAATAGTTTGTTTAGTACTTCTTCAATATATAACTCCTCTGACAAAAAGAAAAATATATCTTAAAGTATACTTTCTTATTCATATAACCAATAAAATCCGATTCTGAATAACCAATCACCTCAAGGTGATTAATATATTTGTAAGTCAACCTATAATAAATGGTTTCTTATAGGTACCTAATGATTTTCTTAGCAGTTTCACAATGATCTATTCCTGAATTGCTTTGAGTCCTTCTCAACATTCCTACTATAAATATCAAATCAAGTTTTGTATATACTTGTGTATACATCAAAATATCAATTGCAAATGCATAGGGAATGTTACTGATTTGCTCATTTTCCAATGCACTTTGTGGACATTAATTCTGATTAAATTTGTTCCTTTTGATAATAAGTGTTGCCAAAGGTACACAATTTGACATCTTGAACATTTCCAAAACTTTCAATATATGCATATTGAGACAGTTCTAATGTTATTTAAGACTTGTCTTTTTTAATCTTTATGCTAATAATATAAGAGACTTCACCTAAATCCTCATATAAAAGTCTTATATAGCAAACTCAAGTCACTAGTTGTAAACAAAATGTCATCTACATATAGAACACACGAAAGATATATTTGCTCTCACTAACCTTAAGGTATGTACATTGATCAACAATGTTCTCAATAAAGCTGTATGAGATTGTAACATTGTGAAATCTAATATACCTTTATCGGGAGGCCTGTTTTAGTCTATATATAGATTTTTTTTTATCTTATAAACCATGTGGCTATTTATGTCATCACAAAAACCTTTAGGTTGATTCATACATACCTTCTTTATCTAAATTTCCATTTAGATATATTGTTTCACATTCATCTAATATAGCTCTAAATCAAAATGAGCTACCAATGCCATTATTATTCTAAATGAATCTTTATTTAATAATAGAGAGAATGTTTCATGGTAGTTTATGCCTTCCTTTTAAGTGTAACTCTCAGCTACAAATCTAGCTTTATATTGTTAGATATTACAAAAAGTATCTTTATAGGTTTTATAAACTCATTTATAACGAATAGTTACATATCTTTCTAGTAATTTGATGGGGTTTTACACTTGATTTTTAAATATGGACTTCATTTCTTCCTTTATGACATTATACCACAAAATAGAGTTTTCTCCATTCATGGCTTATAAAAATGAATTAGGATCATCTTCATGTCTAACATCAAAATTAGATTCTTAAAGGTATACAAGATAGTCATTAGAAATTACTAGTCTCCTTATTCTTAAAGATCTTCTTAATTTTAATTTTATCATGTGGGTTTACCTTATCAAGAACTAGTTGCTCTTAAACCGATTGCTCTTGAAGTTGTTGTTGTTCAATATTATCTAAGTGATTTTCATAAACAATAACCAAATGTCTTTTACCTTCATACAACTCAATTTAATCTTGTATTTTGTCAAATTCTATCATTCTATAAAACTCAGTCCCTCTAAAATTAAAATTATTAAGAAATTTAATATTTCTTGTCTCTATTATTTTTATGCTATAGTAAGGATAATAAAAGTTATATCCTTTAAAGCTACATAACAAGTAAAATATCAATTAATTTTTCTTGGGTCTAATTTGCTTAGTCTACGATTATAAATCCTTACCTTAACATGACAATCCCATACATATATATCATGCAAAATTTATTAGTTGTAAATGATTTTTTTAAAAAAATATTTTTTTGATAATTCTATAGATAAATACAAAGCAAAATTAGTTACAAAAAAATTTATTTAAAAATAAAATATAAATTATTTTGATATATTTTAATCTGAAAATTTTTTCAACTTAAACTTTAATTATTTTAGCTTCTATTTCTATTTTTTTTATACAATAAATGGATGTCCAGCTCCAACTCCCTCGTTGAATTCCAGGCAAACACAAACCTCTTCAACCTGACAAAAACGACACCGTTCTCCAACCCTTATTACATATATAGAGAAAAAAAGAAAGTGTTCACTTTCTTCTACAACACAGAACAGAGACCAAACACTCTTCCACGTCTCCTTCCTTGTACTCTCAACTAAACTAATGCTTCTCGTCTCAAGCCGAAACCCCAACTCTCTCTCGCTTTCCGTCTCTGTTTACCGAGAAAAATAAATAAATTAATAAATAAATAAGAATCTTCTTGATCCACCATGGCAACGACCTCAAATAAACCTCAGAGATCTCTCCAAGAAATCGAGGACATTGTCCTCCGCAGAATCCTCTCAGTCTCCCTCGCCGACTCCTCTGATCCTCGAATTTTCTACTTAGAAATGACAGCAGCTGAGATTCTCAGTGAAGGCAAAGACTTGAAACTCACTCGCGACTTAATTGAACGTGTCTTGATCGATCGATTGTCTGTTCAAAGCCCTAACGCGGAACCTCCTTTCAATTACCTCTTAGGCTGCTACCGTCGTGCTGTTGATGAGTTGAAGAAAATCGCCAATATGAAGGACAAAAATGTGAAATCAGAGCTGGAATTGTCGATCAAGCAAGTCAAGAAGTTGTCGGTTTCGTATTGCAGGATTCATTTAGGGAATCCTGACTTGTTTGGGGGTGATTCGAGTGTTGTTAGAAAGAGCGGGAATTCCAATGTTTCTCCGGTTCTGCCCTTGATTTTTGCGATGGTTGATGGGTTTAATAGTGGCGGAATTCAGCCACCGCCGCCGGGGTTTATAGAGGAGTTTTTTAGAGAAGGGGATTTTGATAGCTTGGATCCGATTTTGAAGGGTTTATATGAGGATTTGAGGGGAAATGTTTTGAAGGTTTCTGTTTTAGGGAATTTTCAACAACCATTAAGGGCTTTATTGTTTTTGGTTAGTTTTAATGTCGGTGCTAAATCACTTGTTAGTCATAAGTGGTGGATTCCGACAGGGGCATATGTAAATGGGAGAGTTATTGAAATGACAAGTATTTTGGGTCCTTTTTTTCATATTAGTGCATGGCCTGATAATACTATTTTTAAGAGCGAGCCGGATGTGGGGTGAGAGCGTGTGATTGTTTATTTATTGGTTTTTTTCTTTCTTCTCGTGTTTGTGTTATTTATGTGTTGTTTATTTGTTTGTTAAAATGCCAGGCAGCAGTGTTTCTCTGATGCAACAAATCGTCGACCTGCTGATTTGTTATCTTCATTTACTACAATTAAGACTCTTGTGAATAATTTATATGATGGATTAGCAGAAGTGCTTCTTGCTCTTCTTAAAAATGGTGATACTCGTGAGAGTGTGCTTCAGTATCTTGCTGAGGTGATCAATAGAAATGCGACAAGAGCTCACATACAGGTAGATTTCTCCTGTTCATGGAACTTATTGAACTGTAGTTATAGTGTATATGATTTGTCAAAAGCTTTATCTTGATTAATACATGGCATATGAATCAACATGTGGGTTATTTATTTTGTTTAATTTCTTCAGAGAAGGAACAGCTTGATATCTTTTTGCTAAACTGGAATTTGCATGATAGTTTTTTCTTTCCTGAGTGAATGATTTTCAGGTTACTTGATTTGTTTTTGTAGATTAACATGGTATCATGTGACTGTCACAGGTCGATCCTTTATCTTGTGCAAGTTCGGGCATGTTTATCAATCTAAGTGCTGTCATGCTTAAGCTATCCGAACCTTTTTTAGATGCAAATTTGTCAAAAAGGAACAAAATTGATCCAAATTACGTGTTTCACAATAACCGTTTGGATCTAAGGTGATGAACTGCTTATTGTATATATATATTTTTATCACATTATCGGTTTTCCTGGTGTCCCTAATTATTTGTTTTCTTCTTAAGTTAGAGGGTTGACAGCTCTGCTTGCATCATCAGGAGAAATCACTCAATGGCTTAATACTCCGGGAAAAACTGATATCTCTGCACAATCTAATGATGTTGAAAATCGCTTGGTACAATCTCAAGAAGCCACCAGTTCTGGTAGAAGTGGTGAAAAGTCTAAATACTCATTTATTTGTGAGTGCTTCTTTATGACTGCAAGGGTGCTCAACTTGGGTCTGTTAAAAGCATTTTCCGACTTTAAGCATCTAGTTCAGGTAATGCATACATGCTTTATATCTGGACTTGGATTTATAAATCTGTTACCACGTCCTTGATTGACAAATGAAAACGTTTATCTGCCTTTTAAGTTAATTTATGAATAAACATCATGTCAGGAAATTTCTAGATGCGAAGATATGCTCTCCACTTTTAAAGCCTTGCAGGAGCAGACGCCGTCTCAGCAGCTGCAGCAGGATATTGACCGTCTTGAGAAAGATATAGAGTTATATTCACAGGAAAAGCTTTGTTATGAAGCTCAAATATTAAGGGTACTGGACCTCTTCTCTCTGCACTTGACATCCTGGAAGCTAGTCTTGAACATTAAAAGTTTTTGTTCTCCTGTGAGGTGACAAGGGTTTGAGATCTAAAGTTTTGATCATGTCACTTTTGGAAGATGATTCTGACAGTTGGGTGTTGTTTTATTTTCTTGGGTCAGGGGCCATGTCTTTGCCCAAACTAGCACTTCCCTTCCAGTTCTCTCTTGTCCTTCGTCCCTCTCTCCATTCTCCCTCGTTGTCGGTTTAAGTAGTACGTTCATTGTTAAAGATGTCGAACTTAATCATTTTAATTTGGAAAACTCCCTTTCCTCTATCCCCACCCCGTGCTTCTCTCTATTCTATTAATGGCATGTTCATCCTTTGAAGATGTAGAACTTACCAATTTAATTTGTAAATTTAAATAGCTTGCTATTCTTTTTATTCTGCTGATCTTACTTCTCCTTCTTTTTTTAAGGATGGAGCACTTATTCAGCGTGCACTTTCTTTCTACCGGTTAATGTTGGTTTGGTTGGTTAGCCTGGTCGGTGGATTTAAAATGCCTCTTCCATCAACTTGCCCAAAGGAATTTGCCTCAATGCCGGAGCATTTTGTGGAAGATGCCATGGAACTAATTATATTTGCCTCTCGGATTCCAAAAGCTTTGGATGGAGTCTTACTGGTAGGCTTCGTTATAAAATGTTTTGCCATATATTTCTGCCCTTTACACGATACATGAAATTTGTTTTCTTTTGCAAGAGCTGATCTATGAAATTCAATTACCCTGTTGATGTGTTCTTTTTCGCTATTGTACTTGCTGGTCAGGATGATTTTATGAACTTCATTATCATGTTCATGGCAAGTCCTACATATATTAGAAACCCTTATTTAAGAGCAAAGATGGTTGAAGTATTGAACTGCTGGATGCCACGGAGAAGGTGATATACTGTATTCCACTTTGCAAGGAAAGAATATTGTGGAAATTTTGATTGAAATTTATAACTTGAAGTTTGGTATTTACAGCATTTGGTTTTATCATTTGCAGTGGTTCATCTGCTACAGCTTCTCTATTTGAAGGGCACCAACTGTCACTTGAGTATCTTGTAAGGAACCTCTTGAAGCTTTATGTTGACATTGAGCTCACAGGCTCTCACACACAGGTGACTTGCCCTAATATTTGAGTTTCTAAGAGTTGATTGTTTTTGGTGTTAGGGTGCATATATACAGTAAGGAATAAGGAGGACTCATTTTAGGCCGTTGCCTTTCAAGGCTTGCTGGTTTACTCGGTAGTTTTTTCTTGTTGGATGCACAGTTATTATAGATTGGGTAGAAGAAAGATCCTGCAAGGAAACACTTCTATTTAAACGTATTTTTGACAACTTAGCTTGAGAGTTCCCAGAAGTAAGGGCTTTTGGGCTGATATTGGCAGGGACTGGATGTTATCTTGCGTTATCATACTTCAGCTGTAAACAGCAGGATATTTTTTTTTATTTCACTAATATGCTGATTAGGAATTCTGGAACCACTTACTCCTTGCTTTTAGATTTCATAATACCTACTCTTGTGCAATTTAAGCAATAGTTCTAGTTATCTTCCGATTTCTGGTGCATTGTTGACCATTATCTGAGTCTCTACTCTTTGGATTTCGATGCTTAAACATCTGAATCTAAGTCCTCTCGGCCTTTGATCAATATGATTTTATTCTGGGACAATTATTTCAAGTCCGATTGACTAGACCACTCTAGGGGTGATTATTTTCAGTTCGGTTTGGTTTTTACCTAAAAAATAACTTGACTAAATTTATTTTTTTAAAATTAAAAAACGAATAAATTTATTTTTTTAAAATTAAAAAACGAAATCGGTTAACACTAACCGATTTCAGTTCGGTTTGGTTTGGTTGAAGTAAAAAACTGGAAAAAACCAAACCAGCCATCATTTTTCTCTCCAACAAACCAAAGAAACACATGCATCATCTTCAACCTTTCCCATAAGACCAGCAATACCCATTATTTTTGTTTCCTTACATTCATGATCGCCCTTATTTTTCCCAAGAAAACAAGACCACCATTAAACCAAACTCCAGCACCGTCTCTCTAGTAGTCCTCACTGCCTCCCATCATTCTTCACACTGTTATACTAATTGTTGCTAGCACCAGCTACCACCACCCATGGTGACAAAACACCAACACCCACTGCCTGACAATAAGATGGGAAAAGAAAGCTTTTTAAAGATCAAGGGTTGTTGGCACAAATTCACCCTCTCCCTTGTTTCATCTATTTCCAGTGGTGAAGACAAGAAAAGAAACAATAGAAATGAGAGAAGAGGGGACGCAAGAACTGAGATTGAGAGAAAGCTTGGGGGAGGGGGGTGGCTTGGTTTGATTTGGCCTCTAGGGTTAGAAGAAAAGTTTATATTTATACTGTTTTTTTTTTTCTGGTGTTGGTTGAACCAGTTTGGTTTGGTCCGGTTCAATCAGTTTCAGACTTTTGAAACCAAAACCAAAGCGAATGTTTTCTTGGATTTTCTAATCAGTTAATTTGGTTTTTTTTTTCTTGGTTCGGTTTTTTTAGCTAATATTTTTTTTGGTTTTTCGGTTTTTTTTATCACCCCTAGACCATTCTTTATAAAAAGATTTGATGTATTGAATATCTTGATTACTTTTAAAAATTACTTGCTTTGTAGATGAAAAATATGAGTCAAAAGGATATAAACATGGGAAGATGGTCTTTGTAGAACTTTGATTGCTCGTTAGATTAATTAACTGAGATGTTTTGGTTTCATCCCCTGACTGTTGAATAAGAGTCAAGGAGTGTCCAGTTAGATGGTTGATGTCCAAATAAATGGTGAAAGAAACCTTGCCTTTTTTGGGTGCATTGTATGTTGGGTATGCAGATGCAGGGTAGGGATCCTTTTCTGTTTTTTACCTTTTCCATGCCTGGTTTGGGTAAATTGAGCATTTCAAAGTATTCTGTTCAACTATCCATATCCAGGCAGCTGTATGTTGAGATTTTTTTTCTAATTCATCAGTTCTTTGTTCCAAGTCCATTTACCGTTCACTTATTTTCTAAACTGTTGTAACTAATAATTTGCTCTGTTTTGATGTTGAAAATTTTCATTTTTACATTTATTACATGTTGATTCTTGATTTTGTCTCATATGTTACAGTTCTATGACAAGTTCAACATACGGCATAATATTGCCGAACTTCTTGAATATCTATGGCAGGTCCCTAGTCATCGTGATATTTGGAGAAAGGTAGAACAATTGTGTATTTCACCTCTTTTTAGTGGATTAAACACTCCTCTCTCTCTCTCTCTCTCACACACACACACACATTCAGACACAAATTTGACTGTTTTATGCTGTTCCAGATTGCCAAGGAAGAGGAAAAGGGTGTCTATCTGAATTTCTTGAACTTCCTGATCAACGATAGCATCTATCTTCTTGATGAAAGTCTGAGCAAAATTCTTGAACTCAAAGGGTTAGAAGCTGAGATGTCCAACACCACAGAATGGGAGCGAAGACCAGCTCAAGAGAGGCAGGAGAGAACCCGCCTTTTCCAGTCCCAAGAGAATGTCAGTTTGTGTGCTCATGCATATGTGTATGTATTCGTGCACACATCTATCATGAATTCAAAATATGCTTAATTGGATAGGTATATCTTGGCTGTTTCAGATCATCCGCATTGACATGAAGTTGGCAAATGAAGATTTGAGCATGCTGACATTTACATCAAAACAGATTACAGCACCTTTCCTTCTCCCTGAGATGGTATGATATATTTATGCCTTTGACCCTCCATATCTATGTTGTAATCGCTTACAAGTAGGATAAATATTTATTTCTGCCAGGTTGACAGAGTGGCCAGCATGCTCAATTACTTCTTGTTACAACTTGTGGGTCCCCAAAGGAAATCCCTTACCCTGAAAGACCCTGAAAAGTATGAATTTCGCCCAAAACAGTTGCTTGAGCAGGTTAGTTTGATTCTCCAATTTCTAACTGGAGAGCTCTCTCCGGCTACTTGCTGTCACTTCTCTCCTTTTTCTACGTTCTCCCCTTTTTGTTTTGTTCAAAACAGTTATTTTAACATGTTAACAGGATGTTCAAATTTGCACTCTTGAACTCTCCAGATTGTTATTCCCCCTTTTTTTACCCCTTTCTCCTTGTTCGTGTCCAAAACAATATCTTAAGCTGCTTAACATGATTGTACCCCACCCTCTTCTATTTCTTCTTGAGTTTTCTTCTACTGCTTCTTTTCCTTTAGGTTTACATATTGGTTTAGAGGACTTTGCTTATACAATGGCAAAAGTCTTAGATTGCAACCACAGGGTGTAGGTTCAAGTCTTAAGAGTAGTGACTTCATACAAAAGGAAGTTGATGGGTAGGACTTCTTCCCAATTCTCCTGAGTACCCTACTTCAGTGGAGTCATTATTCAGTGGTACCAAAGTTTAGGTTTGAGGCAGTCAGGCAGGTAACTGTGCCGTTTCACCTTGTTGGTTGACTGAGAACATGACTATATATGCAGGTTAAGCGCCAATTCGACTATACTATAAATGCTTCTCTGGTTGTGAATTTTCAAGCTTGTCAAGGTGTCTGATTCAGTTGACTAAGGCTCTGATTTTAAACTCAAGGACTCTGAACCTTAGATCGAATAACTATTAGATGCAATGTAGTGGGGTCATGCTATATTATATATGTGGCTTCACGATGAGCTTTATCTGGCTCATTGACGAGTAGTGATATCCAATTCTTTAATATGTCATGTTACTGTGGCCTTGCTTGAGTGGATCTCTGCATCTATAAATTCTGCATCAATAGAGAATGAAATGTGGAATCATCTTACCAAGCTAACTGGAGGAATCAGTACGATATTGTATATAATGTCATTGAGCCTCTATGATAAACCTAACAGGCTTTATTGATTCATTGAAGATTGTCTGTATATATGTTCATTTGGCGAGGGGTGATAATGAAAACATATTCCCAGCTGCCATCTCGAAGGATGGGCGGTCATACAATGAGCAGGTAACTTCAATGCTGCAAAACTTCCATGAGCTTTTCATTAACTATTAGAATCAAATGTCCATGAGAGAACATCCTTGGTTTCGTTCTGTTCTGAAATGTAGCAGTTGATTGAATACTTTGTGACACTGCTTTCTGCTCTAGTTATTTACTGCTGCTGTTGATGTCCTTCGGAGAATTGGTGAAGATGGGAGGGTCATCCAGGAATTTATTGAGCTTGGTACAAAAGCCAGGGTTGCAGCTTCTGAGGCAATGGATGCTGAAGCTGCCCTTGGAGAGATACCAGATGAATTCCTTGATCCAATTCAGGTAGGTTTCTTATACCTTTTTGGGAAGGACAATATCTTTGGTGGGTCCATAAATTGTACGTGGAAAATATCTTTTATGCTTTTTTTTGGCAGTGCACTTTGATGAAGGATCCGGTGATCTTACCTTCTTCAAGAATCACAGTTGATAGGCCTGTCATTCAAAGGCATCTTCTGAGTGACAATGTACATCTTTCACTTGTTCATTCATTTTATTAAATTTGGTGACAAGGATACTAATTTTGATTAAATTCGCAAATTGATTTCATGTGAGTGCAGACTGACCCCTTCAACCGATCCCATCTTACTGTGGACATGTTGATTCCAAACACTGAGTTGAAGGCAAGAATAAAGGAGTTCGTCAGGTCCCAAGAATTAAAGAAGCACGGGGAAGACTTCAGCTTGCAGAGGGCCAAAGATACAATCCAAACCACAACTGAAGAAATGTTGATTGATTAGAACATTGCTGTAGATTCTTGAAGACGGAATGATGAACTGGGTTTCATATTTGCAGCAAAAATGGAAGGATTTCCACTAATCAATGATGGTGGCAGCTGACCATAAAAAGGTTATAGGCAGTAGTACATACAATATTTATCTTCAGACTAGTGTTGAATGTTCTTGGATGTGTATTAACTCAAGTATGTGTATGAAAGGTATTTAATTTATTTAACAATGGCGTGGATTCTGTTCAAGTATTATATTTGTAGGTGTGGTTACGCATTGCTTTTATCAGGTTGTGCTCCGCAAACAATCCTCAGAAGATCTGGTGAGGACAACATGTAATGCACCAGAACAGAAATAATTCCCTAATAAAATTTGCCGTACCACTTTTTGGTGGTTGCAGATTCTTCTGGTTGGCATTTCGATCACCATCAACCGTCAAGTTGGAAATATCACCATTTCTTGTATAAAAACAAGGTAGGAACCAAATCCCTAGAGCAACCAGAAAATGCCTGTTGCTACTCGAATTGTTCACAAGTTCTGTGCAATCAATCCCCTTCCATGATAAGCCAAGCATCTCAGAATCAGACACAGGATATGTCTAGTGATTGTGGAGATGTGAGACAAGTCATCTCAAAGAAATAACAAGGGATTGCAATATTCAACTCGGCCCTGCTGGTTGAAGGTCATACAAACTATGTGCAGTAATGGCCCGAGGACTAGGCTTGGATGGGCACAGAAGAAATGAAATGCACGAGGAAAGGTAAGACTTAAGAGTCCTGTGAGACATCAGAGCGCTGCATCCCAACATATATTTTTGGACTGTAGAATATGTTGTACTTTGGATGGCTGAGGAACCATTATATAGTTGGAACTTCAATTTCACGTGGTATCTGTTCAGTTGCTGTTCAGCTAATGCCTCACCTTCAAAATGCATAGAAAATGCTGATGCGCTCATTTAACTTCCTCGCATTGCATTAACCATGCCAGAAATTGTTAGGTTAATCCATTGCGATGGTGAATCATCTCTCTATTTGGAAGTTTTCCAGTAGCTACAGGCAGATTCTGCCAACTACCTAATGCAAATGGTCTTCGCTTCAGTACATTGCAGAAACAGAGCTGTGGCCATTTGGCTAGGCTCATGAACAACTTGCCCCCAGAACCAAGTTGCCAGAACTGAAATTTGAAGTCGAGCAGAATAGTGTGAGGTTGATTTGTACATAAGAAATCCAAAATACTATTCTCTTCCCTTGTTTCATAAGCAAAACAAAATTCAGATTATGAAAAGCTGATGCAAAGATGGAACAATGAAAGTATCTTCCTGCTTAAAAAAACATAGTACAACAAATTGATATTGTGAGCCCAAGATAATCGTTGACTCGACTGATGCCTTAGTCACCAACTGATCATCATGTTTAGCATTCTCTTATGAAGCACTCATTGATGTTCTTGCTGGTGTGTTCTCCAGTGCACCAGAAGAAATCCTGTAATTTCAATCAACCCACCGCCTTCTCTGGTTTGTCTTAGAACAGTTTGGCGATGATGTTTGTACCTCCTGCAGTAACTTCTACAGAAATTCCAAAAGTCAATTTGCAGACATCCAACCAAAGGAAAATCACACATTGAGTATTTGTCTCTGTCATAGCTTTGGCTTGGGAGTGGCTGCCTTTCGCTTCGCATAGTCATGGGCAATGCTTATCATATTCTTGCTATGACGAAGTGAAAACTCAGCAAGCAGGATCTGTGTTTCTTCCGGGGTCAAATCACCATGAGAGCCCTGCAAAATTTTGGCGCAACATTATGGTTTCTGTCCAACAGAAAAATAAATCAGGCTGTGAACTTTAGACAAAGGCTAACTATAGGAAACATAGGTTTAGCTTACCGATTTAAATTTTAAAAAACAAAATCAATGCACAAGCTGAGTCAGTGCTAAATGAGCAAAACAAAATCAATAATACTAAACAAAAAAATGGTCCTTGATTCCTGTGCCACAAAATGTAAATCAGTATTCATTACCAGGCGCGAAGTTCTGTCACAAACAGCATGATGCATGAGGATGCCTGCAGCAACTGAAACATTGAAGGAGTCGACCATGCCTTTCATAGGAATACTGCAATGCAAATCTGACAGTTCCAGAGCCTCATCACTAATTCCCCTACAAGTAGGGGCTCAACCATCATCACTAAAGTTTACAACAACTAAAATGTTCTAGATTTCTTTTGGGTATAGAAACCATCAGTAAGATGCCAACTAGTTAGAAAGCAGTCTATATCTTCATCCTTACTGTACATATCAAAAAGCTTAATGTAACAATTAAATCGTCCACCACTCAAGGAAAAATGGTAATGGGTCTATCTGACAAAATATGGAGAGACAAGAAATTCTTGTCTCTTATCAATGAAAAATTTAAATGGGAATCGCCACCTAGTATTCTGGTCACTAGGAACCCTAACTGGTCTCAGAGATGGGGTACGGATCACCTACTAGAGATAAAATCTAACAAAACAGAGCTTCATAAGGAGTTTCTAAGAGCAAGCAAGAATAATGTAGTTTTCTATTATTTTTCTTCCTTTAATCTATTGCAACAAACCGAGGTTCAAAGAAAACCTTTTTTTTCAAATATCAACACTAATCAGCGTAATAAAACTAATGGAAACATAGCCCCCCACCCAAAAAAAAAAACCTCCAGCATTAACTTTGTGATAAAATGATAAAGCATGGGGAAGTAAATTACCTATTTTCATTTCCAACAACTATTGCAGTTGGGCATGACCAATCCATGTCATAAATAGATACCTAAATAGCACAGCACAGAAACAGTCATACATGTATCCACAGCTAGAACGATTCCGCATCAAATTGCCAGAGACACTCCACAGTTTAAACTACTAGCTACAATCACAGTTAAACAACAATGCCAATTACCATTTTCCAAGGAACAAGTAAAGATTCATTACCGCATCGATTCCAACATGAGTGGTAGCAATCCGATAACCGCGTGATTTTAAAACTTGAAAACAGTCTTTAGCAGAATCCCATAATTCAATATCCAACCATTTCTCTGCTCCCATGCTCACATGCCTATTCTCTTTATATCTGTAACACCACCAATACAAACAGCATTAATAAGACAAAATTAACACATTGACAGAAACCTTTAAAAAAAAACCATTTTTTTCACCTCAAAAAGAATCGAAGCAGCACCTTTTGGAGCTATCACAAGAAATGACATGAACAGACTGAAACCCCAAAGCATCAGCAGACCGAAACACGGCCGAAACGTTTCCGAAATCAGTCAATCCTTCAACAACCAAACAAAGGGAATAACTCCTACTCTTAACCGTATTTCGAATCCTCTCTTTTCTCTCTTCCATCATATACGGCCCCACCGCTTCCAAAACCTCACTGCTACTCAAATCCACACCTTCACACTTGAACCTGTCGAAATAAGGAAACCAATGAGAACCCAAGACAGTGTCGTCGTGGGTTTTTGTTATTCTTCTTTCCATTTTCATTAGTCGTAACACATCGTCCCGTTTGGTGAGAAGGAGTTCAACGGTGTCGTCTGGGGGGTCTAATGAGAATGCTGATTGGGTTGCTGTCGAAGAGCGAGGTCTGGTGTGTTGTATGCAGGGAGTGAAGGATACAGAGGGAGGGTGGGTTAGGGTTTGGGTTTGGGTTTTGGAGAATGGAGAGAAGGGTTTTGGGAGGGAAGTAAGAGAGGTGGTGATAAGGGTTTTGCAGGCTCCCATTTTTTGGGGCTGGGAGAGATTTTGTTGGGTTCAAGTTATCGAGGGGGGGAAGAATGGTATGCTTCAGGCGCATCACAAAACAGCAAAAATACTAAGAATACGTTTGGTAACACGTTCAACCGTATTTTTAAAAAAATTAAAATTTTTTTTTATTAAAATTTAATATATTTTAGATCATTTTAATATGCTGATATTAAAAATAATTTTTAAAAAATAAAAAAATATTATTGACATACATTTTAGCACAAAAAATTATTTGAAAAGCAACCGCAATCACACTGCCAATAAAATATACTGTAGACATCTTACAATTTTACATCCCTAATTTTATTTATTTATTTATTACTTTGTCCACATAATTTCATTTAACATCGTAATGTTATCAAAAATGTTTTTTTATCATGGTATAAAAAATACAATATAAATTATATCATAAAATTATATATAATTTTTTTAATTAATTATATATTGACAATACAATATAAATTTGGATCGTAAAATCAGATGTAAATTTTTTTAACTAATTATATATTGATAATTTCAGCCAAGTAATAAATAATAATATAACATAATTATAACAAAAATAAAATAAACAATAGAAAAGTTTAAACGCCTTAAAATATATAGTTCAAATAAAGATTTATACATAGATTAAGTGACTTAAAAATACAATCCAATACAATTCTATCCATAGAATTTCATTAACTAAAAATTAACAAACTTAAAACAAACAATATATTATTGTGTCATGTAAACTAAAATCAGTATCATTGTCTTTATCTTCCTCGTTTTTTCTAAGACATTCATCAAGATCATCATCATCTAGAGAGTTATTACTGCTACTATTAGTATCAACATCGATATTGTGAACATTAGTGTTTCTATTAATACCAACACCAATATTATCAACAATATTTAACTCAAAACTCTTTGAATTATTTGGATTGACATCAATTTAAATCTTTAAATTATCTTCAATACCATGAGTCTTCATCTTGTTGGTGGTGTTTTTTTTAGATGCCATGTATTCATTAGTTCAATAATCAAATCAAATCAACCATGAAAACAGTCATAATAACTTATTTATCACTCATTAACTTTACTAATCATCCCATAATTATTAATATTATAATATAACTACAACTCTAAAGCCTTGACTTATGTTGACATGCAAAGCTATTTAACTAATTTAACCTCGATATGGCTACTTTTTTTTATATGGCGTGAGGTAATGATTTCATTTGACAGTTGAAATAATTAAATACCAACCTTTTTCTTTTTCTTTTTATTTTTTTATTAATCGATTGATATGGTTAGTTAGATTGGATGTTGGTTGCTGGAGATGGCTAAAATCTACTTTCTACATGACAAAGATCTCATGTTGTCGGTCGTTCACGTCACAGAGTCGTGTGGTGCTGAATTCCTCATCATATTTGGATTTATGCTCAATTTTATATAACTAAAATAAGGAAAAAAACAATCATTATAGTCAAATTTCACTTGTTATTGTCTGTCTTTTGAACCGTTATTGTTTTTTTCATCTGTTGTTGTCTATCTTCTAAGCTGTTATTGTTTTATTGTTTACAAGTTTCTAATTCATGTATTTTACTTTTTCAACTAGCTTGTTTATAAAATATTTAGAAATCTAGCACTTTGTTTATCTTAAGTTTCTTATGTTCAGTTTTATATAACTAAAACAAGGAAAAATATAATTGTTATTATTAAATTCCATCCATTCATTCTTTTTAATTGAATTTATAGGGTAGGCATAAAGAGTTAACTTGATCAAAAGAGCGTCGTTTTTTGTTTTTTTCTTTTTCACTCCACTTTCTTGCTTAGTAGCCCTCTTTGGAATCACTGGCATGAAAGGAGATGATTATGAAATTGGAATTGAAGGAGCAGATCAGACTCACATAGGGAAGAAAAAGAATGATAGTACGAGACAATATAACAAGAAGTTTAAAAAACACTAACTTAATTGATTTCAAAACAAGAAGTTTAACAAATAGGAAGGATACAGATTTTGAAAGATTGGCTAGTAGTTTAGGTTTAACAGAAAGGAAGGAAAAAAGATTTTGGAACTATTTATACTTCATGTAAATCGCTGACTCGAACCAATTTTACCGTGTTTACTGATTTTGCACGAGTTAAGTTCGATTTCATTGGTTTTTTATTTTTTAGTTCGATTTTGCAAATAGATACAAATTAACTCATAAAATTGTACAATTTTATAAATCAACTCATGATTTTGACAACAATGATATACATTCAAGAAAAACAAAACAAAAATTACCTACAAGTTTGTCATTAATTAAGCAAATTACTATAACTTTTAACCTTTAAATTGCCCTTTTATTGTCCAATCTCTTAAACCCAAAATATATAAAAGAATTTTACAATGATAGAAAAAAAATTCTTCATTTGAGAGCAAGTGTTTAATGATATTATGTCTATGACGTATATGTCTAAACTTATCATTATATATATTAATTTGTGCTCTTCTAATTGCAGACTAATTGTCACAGTGGATAAAAATAGATGGTACTAGTTTTGGCTAACATGGAATATCCTCTAAGAAATTTTATAGCCACTCAACCTCCTTTCAAACTTTATCAAGAGCAATAAATTCTGATTTCATCATGGATCTTGCGATACACGTTTGCTTAGATGGTTTCCATAATATAACAGCTCTACTGATATGAAAACATATCCACTAATTGATTTTGTCTTTAGTGTTATTCAATTAGCTTCATTATACTTTTCTAGTATTGTATGGTATCCAGTATAATATAGCTCATAGTCCAAGATGCATCTCAAATATTTAAGAATTATTTTTATTGCCTTCCAATAATTCATATTTGGGATACTGGTAAATCTACTCTGTTTGCTAACCGAGCATTTAATATCAGGCTTTATGCAGTTCATAACATGTATCAAGCTTTCAATTATCTAAATATATTCCAATTACTCAATTAGTTTCCCTTGCTTTTTATTTTTGGACAGATAAACACTTATGTCCATTGGTATTTTCACCATGCTATTATCACTTTTAGAAAAATTATAGGGAATTTTCTCAAGATAATAAAATTGGCACAATATCAATCTATCAAATGTTCTAAAAACTTTTATGTCTAATATGAAATATACAACACTCAAGTATTTCATGCCTAATTTATTAGTTAATATTTTCTTGCTAGACTAGAATATGTCCATCATTATTGCTCAAAATAAACATATCTTCAATATAGAGACATGCAATGACATAACATTTATCTGTATTTTTTTATATAAACACATTTATCAACTTTGTTGATTTTGAACTCATTTGACAGTATAACTTTTTAAGATTTTTCATGCCATTGTTTAGGTGTTTGTTTTAAATTATATAATGATTTGACAAACTTAAATACTTTTTTTTTTATCTATTAACAACAAAACCCTCGGGTTGTTCTATATAAACCTCCTTATCAAGATTACCACTAAAAAAAATTATTTTTACATCCATTTGATATATTTTAAGATGGTTAGTAGCAACATTAATTATTAACATTTGTATGAAAGTTGTCTTTGACATAGTTAAATATGTGTCAAAATAACACACACCTTCTTGTTGTTTAAACCATTTAGCAACAAGTCTAGCTTTATATTTATTAATAGTTTCATTAGCTTTCGTTTTTCTTGTCACATCGTGATGAATACAAAACTCTCCTAATTAAAATGGAAAATAAAAGAAAATAGGATTGCCACCTAGTAAATAAAGTAAACTAGGAATCCAAAATTAAGTGGTGGTCTAAGAGATTTATGTAAGAGGTTTGTTATACTTAAGGGAAGGTAGATACCGCTCTTGTTCACGTCCTTTCAAACAAAAAGTTATTTTTACTACATGTTTTCTTCTAGGATTTATTCTACACATGCTATTAATTGTCAAAATTTATTTCTAAACTTATTAATAATTTATTTTTGAAAAATGACATCAATCCCTGTGAATATAAGACAAGTTAATAAATTTGATGTTAATCTCTAAAATTAGAAGATTTCATAGATTTTAACTCTTGAAAAGAAAATTTTTATATTATTCCATAAGAATAAGAGATTTCATTGATTTATGGATTTTAACAAAAAAGTTAACGTTAATTTCTAAAAATAGAAGATTCTGTCAATTTTAAAATTTTAACAAAAATTTTGATGTCATTTCATCGAATTAGAAGAATTTTAACATTATTCCCTAAAAATATCTAGTTTTCACAAAGAATTATAAACTAAACAAAGACTAATTAAGTTAAAGACTTAAAATTGTTGTTCAAAATATACTAGATGATTAGACAAGTGAGCATGAGATATTTAGTTAAAAGCATGCAAAAATATAAGAGAGAAAATGGTCACCTTTCTTGACATGAAGCATCTAACTATAAAATACACTATTATCTAATAGGATTTTACATGTTTATATTCTTTAAGCATCTTTAACACATGAATTAGTTCAAATCGAATTCATTTTGGATTGTCATTTTTCAATTAAATTAATCAATTTATCACCAACATGAACCAGATGCCAATAATTAGATATAAAAAATAGTATACATATATTCTATAATTATAAGAACCACGAGTAAAAATCATACTTCTAAATTTTAAGTCTGCTACGTAAAAAAAATCCTTTTTTTTTTTCATGCATTATTATAGGTTTAATTTGCATTATAGATTATAATTTCATAGAACAAAAATAAGTGGATATCTTTAGAGAATTTGTTTGTGAATTAATGGTGTATAGTTTGTTTCAAGATATTACAATTGAATATGCAATTAATAGTGTATGTTTAGTATGTAATATTAAATATCTCATTAAATTATTAATTGAAGAGTTTTATTTGAAAGATAATCAAAATCCATAATAATATGTGTCTAGAGTTATAGCAAAATCCCCGCTCCTTTTATCTTTCTTCATAATATTTTCTCTAAAAATAACAAATAAATAATGAACAATAACCTTAATATAATATAAAATATTTGTCCATGTCCAAACGTAAAAATAATCCTAGAAAATAGGTTTTATTGAACATGGTTTCCAATTTGCTATTTTTTTCTAAACAAAAAATAATATAATTTGAACATATTATTTCAGTCTTCTTACTTGAAAAAAATATTTTAAAACTTTTTAAAAAATAAAAAATATTTTTGTTACTAAACTCATGAGATATATAGTTTGTACAAATAAAGGAGGGTAGTTTGCGGTTGGGGATTGGAGCATGGCGTAACAACCCAAATATTTAATATAACTCAATTATATATTAACATGCTTTTTGAAATTTAGAGCTAATTTTTTTTTATAAAAAATACATTTCAGTAGAGTTTCCCTTTAATTTTTATTGTTTCAGTTCTTCAATTTCATACCTGCAACAATATCTTTCAACACACAACAACCTTAGATATATATACAATTTCATGCTGCTCAGTTCATTTTAAGCAAGATATATATACAATTTATTTTTCCCAAACTTACCACAATCACCATACAATTAATTAATCAACATTCTAGTTCTTTTTCATAATAATAATAATAATTTAAGGAACATAAGAAGGATAGACTAAAATAATTTAATAGGGTTACTAACTAATACTAAACTATACAACATTTACACTAATTTAGTTTAAGTAAGTGAAATGCAACATATTAACATATTTGTATAAAATACTAATCCTCGGTTTAAAGATACACAAAATGATATACATGAGATTTGGTCTACCTAATAACAAAAGATGACTATAAACCGGGTCAACTCTATCATGCAGTTTGAGAAGATCCTACAAAATATATATATATATATATATAATAAATGATTTCATTATTTCCATTTATTAGGGTGACTCCAATAATATTCACATAATTAATAGCAGTCTACGTCCAAAAGCCGGACTGAGTTTTAGTTTCCATAACTAAATTACTTATCGATCATTCCTTTCTTCTTCTTTTTTTCATGATTTTCTTCATTCGTAACATTATGCATATACTATCTCTTTTGCATAAAAAAGTAAAGATAACACAAAATTTAACATAATTTTTTACCAAATTAATAAGCAAAGATAGAGTACCTACATGCAGTCAATGCTTTACCAATACCGCCTTGCTATCGTACAACTCTTGTGGCCCCTCTTATACCAACAAACATGTATATTACATTATTTTTTTATTCAATGTAAATTCCACATAATAATAATCTATGTTGATTTCTTTCAATGATTTCATCATTTACATTAAAGTTTCAACAAATTTTTAATTTCGATTTTTTTTCCATTCAATTCTTCCTCTTAGTTCACTCAACAAGATAGATATTTTTATACTATGCGCGCGCATACACACAATTGCATGTATGAATTTCATCCTTATCACCTTTTCTAATTAGGTCTTATATTAAAAACAACCTATAAACAAAAAAGAAGCTAATCAATTTCTTGCCAACTTTACTTAATCATTCACGAACATTGTTCTTCATTAAAATCATAACCAAGATTATAGAATTCCATTTCGAACGTGGCTTGATTCCTTCTGAAGTTAAGATACAAAATTGCATCTTCATTGAAGGAAGGGAGACCCGATTTTGCCATTAACGCACCTAAATTACCCATTATAGAAGTTTATCAAAACTGTCAGTATAGTTTCCAGCTTGACCTCCCCTCAAATTTTAACATATATATGGAGTTCTAGAATTATAAATTGAGCTAGGCCAATCCCGTTGTAAAGCTAACATCCCTAGATATAATCCATCCCAAAATTTATCATTTTCTTGCTCTAATGTCCTCTGGAATGTAAGGGACAAAACTGTCTAGTTTTGGCTATGAATTTACAAACCATTAAATATTTCTATTTGACTTCACACCATTCAAAACCATTGTTATGTTATGTAGATAGTAACATTATTAATTACAACCTTCTAAGAACCAATTAACTCCACTCACATTATTCTAACTATTTTTTTACTTGTCTAAAAATTCCAATGCATTTATTTCAAGTAATCACTAATCCAATTCATTAAATTCATTTAAATCCACCATACAACACCTCAATACACAATAATTTCACATGATTTACAAACATATTCTTGATGTATAATTCCATCATTTTTCTCCAAAGTTGGCCGGCCACTTAGCACTAAAGAACAACACCATTTTCTTCTTTCTATTATCCAATATTATACCCCATTCACAACCTTTTACATCTTATTTACATGCCACAACAATACTTCCACATTTGCCCCAAATCATACTTAAGAACCCTAATTTAAGAACTCAACTAAATCTCAACTATCAACTCCTCCAACTATTTCCTCTTTATCGTGAGTTTGTTGTCCCCCCCCCCACTTATTTTACTCTTAATTCTTTGCTTGCTAAGTTGTTTAGGGTCTCACACTTCCTAACCTTTGGTTTTTGTCTAATCTAAGCCTTCTCTCTCTAGGTTTTTGGCTAATTTGCTCTTACTTTTCTTTTTTTATCCTTATCTCTTTTTCTCTCTAGAACTACAACTATAAGAATGAAGAAGAGGCTGAGTTGTTTTATTTTTAAGCCAAAGAGAACATTTTGCCCTTAATGAGCACCTTCTACTTCTATCCTACAATCGTTATTTTGTTTGCAGTCCTCCCGAATTTTGATCGTCCTAAAATTTTACCCCATTATAAAATAATATGTTTTAAGACTTCTCGTAAAATTGCATTGTTATCCAACAATCTGATTGAAAATTATACTAGATAGTATAAAATTGTTCAATAAGCGATTTTTGCGCTAAATTTTCAAATTTCTTGTTTTATTATTCAAAGCACCTCATTAATTTCTTATCCACTAATTCTAAGAGCCATTTTATTGTTCCAAAATATTTTTTTTATTTTTTCCCTTCATTTTTCAAGGGTTCACACATGGTGACTAAAGAAGTTAGGTGCCTTGAAAAATTATCTCTAAATACTAAAATTAAGGGAAAAGTTTTTCTTTCTTTCTTTTTCTTTATACAATAATATCAAAAATTAAGAAAATATTTGATAAATCCATGTATCTTTAACTGTAAGAAGATCCATATGATGATTTTTATATGGAAACACCCTTTTTCTTGTTTTTTTTTTCATTGAGAATATTCTTTATTGAAGTGATTATTAATTTGAATAATGAAAGATACATGTTGAAAAGCACTAATAAATTCTATTATTTTTTAAAACTTGAGAAAGACTAATTAAGTTTTATAATCTTCATGTTAACTGTGACATGATTAACAAATTAGGAGAAAGATAGAATATTATAAATACTTATATAAAAATAACTTCATATAATATTAAATATCAAAAGACTAAAATCAAGCACATAAATATGAAAATAATTTTTTTAAAAATTTAGATTATGTTATCCTCAATAAAAAAAATTAATTTGTGATTTTAACAACAATATCTTGATTGATTTGGGATATATAATTCAATATTTATCAGAGTTAATTATAATTTATTTGAATTCGGATAAGGCCCCGTTTGTTTGCTGGAAAGTAGTTTTTTTTTGGAAAGTGAATTTCGGGAAAATGAATTATTTTCCGATGTTTGGTAGTGTAATGGAAAATAAGTTGGAAAACATTTTCTAATGTTTGGTTATGTCATGGAAAATGAGCTGAAAAATAACTTATTAATATTTTATTTTTTTCAAGTTTATTAAAATAACGAGGAACAAATCTTACAAATTAAAAAGTTGAATGAGAATGAAATTGAAAAAAAATATAATTTCATAAATTATCTCAAATAAAATAAATAATAATAAAAATAATAGAGATCAAATCTAATAAATAAAAAAAATGAAAAGATAAAGAAATTAAAATAATAATAATTACCATTTCATAAATTATTTCAAATAAAATAAATAATAATCAAAAGAATAAGGACCACATTTGATAGACAAAATATTTCAATTAAAAAATGATAAGGGAAAAACAAATAATAATTATAAAAATGAGGATTAAAGTTAATATAAAAATAAAATTCTAAGGTATGAAATTGAAAAAAATATTCAAAAAAAATATATATATAGTAATTAAAAGTTTGAAGATCAAATTTGATATAATTAACAAATAATATGATATTTCTAAATTTTTTACATTTACAAAAAATGTTTTGCGTCCAAAATAAAAAGAAAATATTTTTTTGAAAATCAAGTTAAATTTTTCTTTAACTAAAAAATATTTTTTATTAATCAACTTTTTTTAATAATAGAAAAATATAAAAAAATTTAAATGTTTTTTTTTTAAAAATAACTGAGACTCTCTATAATATAATTAACGGAGTGGGTCTAAAAACTATAGCTAAGCCGGCCCACCTCACGCTACCTAATAAGACCCGAAGTCCATTAAACCCTAGACAAGACTTTCCTTTTCATTTACGCACACAAAAACCCTAGCAGCAGCCCCCTCCTCCTCCTCGCCTCCGCTAAGCTCAAGCTTTGTCTGTCTGCAAAACCATGGTTGCAAGGAAAAAGCATTACAGACCTCCGGTTAGTACTTAACTCCCTAAACTTGACAGTTAGCAATCTACCTATATTAATTTAACCATTTTTCCATTGCAGGGTAAGAAGAAGGAAGGCAACGCTGCCAGATACGTTACCAGGTCTCAAGCTATTAAGCAGCTCCAAGTCACGCTAGGTTTTTTCCGGTAAATATGTTTTTTTTTAAAAATAAATATCAAATGTAATAAATCTTGGTTGTAAAATTAAAGTAAGGATTGATTTGGAAAAAAAACTGCAGGAGGTTAAGCATTCTAAAAGGTATATTCCCTCGAGAGCCAAAGAAGAAGTTCAAGGGAAATAATCATACTTATTATCATGTCAAGGATGTTGCTTTCCTTCAACATGAACCGTTACTCGACAAGTTTAGAGACATAAGGGCTTACCAGAAGAAGATAAAGAAAGCTGAGGCCAAGAAGAACGCTGATCTTGCCACGCTTCTTCGAACTCGGGAACCCACTTACAAGCTAGACAGGCTTGTTAGAGAAAGGTTCGTGAATTCTGCATGCTTGCTTCCTGGCTGCTAAATGTTTTACTGTTTTTGACGTGTTTATGCTTTTGGTTGCAGGTTTCCTAAGTTTGTTGATGCGCTGAGAGACTTGGATGATTGTTTAACCATGGTGCATCTTTTTGCAGCATTACCTGCTGTAGAGAGGGCAAAAATTGATGTGGAACTCATACATAATTGTAGGAGGTAATATTTGCCCCCCCTTTTTTTGTTTTTTAAACGATTAGGTAGGAATTCAGAGGTCTGAGTTTACAATTTTTTTGGATACCCATTAAAAGAATACTCGATCATTGTATTCACAGTTCATGCATGTTTCAATCTGATTTTCAATCTTCTGTTTTCGCTAGATTGAGTCATGAATGGCAAGCTTATGTTTCCCGTACTTATAAATTGAGGAAGGTTTTCATTTCCGTAAAGGGCATATATTATCAGGTATACAAGATTCTTCTTGTCGTTTTGATGTATCTGTGATTGTGCATCATGTCCTCCTTACTAGTTGTTCTTGTAAACTCTGTAGGCTGAGATTGAGGGTCAAAAGATCACTTGGTTAACTCCTCATGCAATGCAACAAGTTTTGCCAGATGATGTCAACTTCAGTGTTATGTTAACCTTTTTGGAGTTTTATGAGGTGAGACTTTTATGAATGCAGGGTTTCACTAATTTCTATTTTATATTTTGTCTCCTTGATTGTTTTGCATTTGGTATCCTTTGTTTGTTAACTTTAGACCATATCAATAGGAGGATTAATATGACATTAAACAAGCTTATTGAAACAAAAAGAACATCAACTGAAACCCTCTGTGGATAAGGATGCATTCGTTTTTTCACATGGTTTTTTCATACAGCAAGAAAGGTTAAAAGTTTTGGCTAGCTAAAGTCACATTTTCATGGTTCAGCTTGTGAAATTAATGAAAACATTGTACAAGTAACAACCTTGTACCCCCCTTCAGATGGCTGTCTCATAAACCAAAAGAAGCTGAAGGTGCCCACTAAGCTGGGAATAAGAGACAAGCTAAATCCCATTGTTGATCAACCTTTGATGTCTCAACCTTTGGAAATTAGCTGATGATTTAACTTAGTACTGTTTTGTGGATAGCATTGCTTTTTCTTAGCTTGCCATCTTTTCCTGCGATTACTTATTATTTATTTGGGTGCAGACTCTCCTTGGATTTGTCAATTTTAGGCTCTATCATTCCATAAATGTGAAGTATCCACCCATTCTTGATCCCCAGCTGGAAGCTTTAGCATCAGGTATGCCTTGTCTTTTCATGTAGGGAGAAATTTCCATGTTCTGTTATGCGATGCCAATTTTGTGTTATTTATCTGTTAATAATGTTTTTTGCATGCCATGCTCTATGGCTTCTGTTTCTTTTGTGTGCTTAACATATCATGAACTGCTATTGATTCTGCAGATCTCTATGCGCTGTCAAGATACATTGTTTCTAACTCCAGAACCTCCACCTTGGAACCCACAGCTGCTAGTTCATCTACATCACAGCAATTAGAGGCTCAGGAGAAGGAGATGCAGGCTGATGAGTCTGAACTAAGGCTTGCTCAACTTCAGCATCAACTTCCTTCCAACGAACCCGGTGCATTGATGCACCTGATGGAAAATACTGAGTGTGAAAATGAAGATGATCAAGATACAAAGGAGTGCAGGAGGCTCTTTAAGAATATGAAATTCTTCTTGGGTCGCGAGGTGAGATGGATTGTTCATTGCTATTATCATACTATGTTTTATTGTTGATGGGGCAGCATTATGTAAAGTCCTATTTTCAGAACATACATGTTTCTTTTTGTGGTCTAGGATTCTTGTGTTTTCTTCCTTGCTTCATTTGACAGTTTTACTAATGCTAATTTCAATACTCTGATTGTCCTCGCTCAAATCTAGGCTCTCCATCTGTTTATAGTGTATAATTTCTAAGCGCTCAAATCTTTGCTCAATTGCAGTTCTTAAGTTTCTGTTTTAAAATATCAACCAGTTATTACATCATATACCTTTTATTTTGTTTCAATTTTGTTCAAGGTCATGTTAAATAAACAGCGGAGGATGTCTATTCCCGTAAAACACGGGTGTACATTTACATATTTTTAAAGTTGTGGAACCTAGGTGTCAAGGAACAGACATTGTTTTGTGGAAACATATTTACTTAATCATGATAGTTTGGCCATGTATGAGGTTGTTTATACAGATCTGAATGATAATTCCTTATTCATTGTGTGATTGTTGGTTACTGTTTCTCCATTCAAATGGATTGGTATTGTGATAATCCCTGGGTCTTGTACTCATGGCATATCAATTGTTTCTATTTTCAGGTTCCTAGAGAATCATTGCTCTTTGTAATTCCTGCTTTTGGTGGGGTTGTTTCTTGGGACGGGGAAGCTGCTCCATATAAGGAATCTGACCAGAGCATTACTCATCAGGTTTGTTATTTTTTCCTAAACCAAGGGTGCCGCATACACTTACAACACTAGCACATGCACATGGACATGCCTACCCGTTGCTAATGCTTAGAATCATCCACATTCATGCGTGCATACTTTCACTTCAATGTTTTATGGACATGAGTTTCAAGTTCCTAATTTCAGTGTTTTCCTTTTTAAAGATTGTTGATAGGCCAACCCAAGGTCATAAATACCTTTCGAGAGAATATGTTCAGCCACAGTGGATTTACGATTGCATTAATGCACGGATCATATTGCCAACTGAAGCTTATATGGTGGGAAGGTAATTTTTGGAAAAACAGTCTGAAATGTTTTTCCTTTGTTTAAGTGTGTTCACTTCCCTATTATTTGATCTTATGCACTATTATAGAGCGACAAGCAGCATTCAGTTCCTATGTTCTGCAATATTGATTGCGTGGATATCATATTTCACAAGGATCACTTCTTTTCCCTTGTTCAAGTGGATACACTTAAACAAGGGAAAAACATTCTCCACTTAAACAAGGGAAAAACAGTCTGAAATCCTTTTCCGTTGTTTAAGTGTGTCGACTTCCCTATTATTTGATCTTATGCACTATTATAGAGTGACAAGCAGCATTCAGTTGCTATGTTCTGTAATTGATTGCATTTCTATCATGTCACAAATAAAACTTATTGCAGGGATCCACATTTGTTGCTACTGAAGACACAATTCTTCTATTATAGATTGCATTTATAAGGGATTGATGCTTAGTCTCTGCTTTTAATGTAAAAATTATGACTTTTTTTTGACGTGATTGTTCTGCTAACAGGATTCCTCCCCCGCACCTGTCGCCTTTTGTTGATAATGATGCAGAAGGCTATATTCCTGATTATGCAGAGACTATCAAACGCTTGCAGGCTGCTGCCAAAAATGAAGTCCTTCCCATGCCTGGAGTAGGAAAGGAAGATTTAGATGATCCTCAAAATTTGTTGGTTGAAGGTTATATTAGTCGAGCAGAGGCTAATGAGGCTGTGAAGACAAAGAAAAAGGTATGTATGTTGTTGAATAGTTGAAGTAGTAGCCCAGTGGACAACTTTGATAGTGTATCAAGGAGGAAGGATTTCCTGCTGCCTTAAATGTGCCAAAAATCTACATTCCAGGTTCAATTGGTTTTGGATCTGTTGTCAGCTGGTGTGTGGAAGCATCTTATGTTTCCTATTTTATTTACAACGTGAACGATATAGTGACACTGTAACTTATTCCTTTATGTCTTGAAGGAACCACCCCTTGCACCATTTCTATAAAACAATCTGTGCTAGACATAGTTAAGAAATTGATTGCCCATAATAGAGCAGGGCAACTTGCTTGTGCACTTAGTTGTTTGTGAGGTTTTGGTATGAAATATCAGAGGTGACATACTTGTCAATCTTACTTTCAAGTGGGCTTTCAAAACAAGGGTTCTTGGTACAATACCATTTTCTTGATATAAGAGATAGCAATGTTCTTTCTGATGAATTTATCAATTTGTTATTAGATAGACATAGATTAATGGGTCTACTAATCATCATGCTTGGCATTTGTTTGTGGTGGAAAATTGAAACTTGTTATTTGGTGCTTTGAATCGAAAAAATCTGGAGTATTTGATTTCAATTGTGTTGTCGTGAGACGTGAAGCACTCTGCTATAGTTGGTCGAAGAGAAATTCAAGTTTTCCATTTTGTGGAGTATTGGAAGTTGGAGTTTTCTCCTCTTCTTTTGTTATGAGATGGTGAGAAGAGAGGAAAAGCCCTACCATTGTTTTTTAAGGCGTCTTACAATATTATTGTGGAGAATAGTTGTATTTAATTTATTAATGACATCTAACACCTGGCAGCATAAAAGTCTGCCACATATTAGGCTGGAGGAACTTACACAGCAGGAAATTTTAGTTAGAAAGTGATGTGTTCACATTTGGTTCCTGTTTTTCATTTTTCTGAGTGAACGCTATTTGCAGATCCAGTTTTGTTCTCTCCTACCCCTTCCCCCTCCATTAGCACATGTCCTTTTGCACTGCATGGCATTTGACATAACCCCATTTTGAATGGCAGATGGCGACTCTTGAGAAGCAGTACCATGAAGAGCTACAAAGGGAACTTCAGGGTGCAGTCATGAAGAAAAGCAAGCAGGGCTCTGAAGAGGATGCAAAGGCTAGTGAAGAGTCTGTCCCTGATCCGAAACAGATTGCTGAGGACATTGACACAATGTCAAAATTAGGGATGTCACGTAAAAAGAGGGGCCTTCTGGAAGCTATTGAGGTAACTTTGATTAATCGCCTGTTCTACTCTAGTTATTTCTTGACGTAGCCTTGTATGGTGCAGCCAAGAATTTTTTCTTGGTGTCATTCAATGATCAATCACATTACTGAAGATTGTAACTTGATGAACCACCTTCTTATATTCATATAAACCCAGTAAATATAATTTGAAGTTTCACAAGTAAAATAATTAAACTTGACAAAAGATTGGAAAATAAGGAAAAAAATTGCAAAACTTGGAACGTTGAAGCTACACATTCTCTAAACAAATGATGACCAATCTTGTGATAGGAGCACATCAAGTCTTGAGTCAAAATTTTGTAACTAAATGTTGATGCATTTGACAGAAAAAATAAGGTCTAAATCTAAGATAATTTAAGAGCATGGGAAAGAGAAAGACACTGGAAGACATTAAAGTTTTGTAGGTGACAGTGCAAAATGACAAAATAAGATGGAAAATGTCAGCGTATCGACGAAGTGTTCTTTGAATGTAACTGTAATTTGGGATTGGACATTGGAAATGCCAATCTTTCAGTTCTGGAAATATTTTATTGTGGTCAATTAATAAAACACATGCAAAAAACGTTTATATCTGATTAGTATATAACTACGTTTCTAAGATTCAGTTGGGTTACAAATTAGCACTTGTCTCTGCCCCTTGGCATGCATTATTTTTTTTATTATCAATTGCAGTCTATCATGCAAGCTTTGATCTTGATTTTACTATTAGAGAATACATTTGTTTACTCTAGATCATGGTGGCCAGTGGCAAAACTTCTGGCACCATGGTGATCAGCAAGTTCCTATTAGCGTTCTTGTGATTGAATTCTCCTATAGTTGACATTTATAATAAGATTGCTATTTTGGATTTTCTGTATGTCGAGTTTTTTTTTTCCTGGTGGTGCTATTTTTCTTTGGTCTGGTGGACAATCTCTGGATTCATGTTCTCTGAATGGCTTTTTTTGTGATCCTCGTTTCCTTCACTTAAAAGGTCTGCTGTTTCAAACAAACTTACTATTGGATGAGTACTGTTATAAGGTGGGAGAATGATTTAATAGTTAATAGGGATTTGAAAATGCCAGTTGGTCAAGGAAACTTTGTTTTGTAGGAGAAACTTCTGTTTTTCAAGTCTTCACATGCTATCTGCATTTATCTTACAAGATGACAACATGAGAAATATGAAGTCTCGTTCATTGATGTATTTCTTCCCATTATTTTTTCAGAAAAGGAAGGAACGGGACACTGCTCGCATTAGCAAGCTGAAGGAGCGGAAGAAGAAGCTGAAAAGCTCAGAAAACTGAAGGGTGCTGGCTTGTGAATGTGGGCCACAATTGAAGGGTCGGTGGATTTTGTTACTTGAAGTTTTGTTAGCTAGTAAATTTGACTTGAGAAGTGTAAAACTTGAACTGCCCCAATATACATTACATCATTTGTTTTTATGAAGAAACCAAGGTTGCTTAAATCAGCTAAAAATGTAAAATCTAAATATTTAGCGCCTTTTTCTTATTCACTTGCTCACCAGTAATCCTATGCTTGGCCGATGCTTTGGTTTACTTCTAATTAATTGAAAATAAGGGGTTAAACAATCCTTTGCGTCCCTGGGTTAACACAACCAATTAGTTAATCAGTTTCCTTTACCAATTTAAGAGTGACTTACCGAA
The DNA here is from genome assembly GCF_000002775.5 of Populus trichocarpa. Taxonomy (NCBI): domain Eukaryota; kingdom Viridiplantae; phylum Streptophyta; class Magnoliopsida; order Malpighiales; family Salicaceae; genus Populus; species Populus trichocarpa. Next base: position 11,592,615 of record NC_037288.2, read on the forward strand.
TCCGTTCCTCACAAATTTGAATCAAATTCTATAGCTTGTAGTGTTGTGGTTGAGCTGGATTGAGAGCGGCAAATGAATGGTGCGCGACAAGATTATTCTCTAGCAGATGGAAGGTAAAGCTGAACAGGAGTTCATTCGGCTAGAAGCCATGGGGCCTGTTCTGGACACTAGTTGATCTCTTGTGAAGTGAACTAAGCTATCCTAGCTTTTTTAATGTCTTAATAATAAAAACTATCCCATCTTTTATCACTTGGTTATCACAGGAGTTGAACTTGTAACTCATGAAGAAATAATACCATTAAAGAAGACGTCAAAATTACAAGAAATGTACCTCATGGAGAGAATGAATAGCAATGCTACTCTATAATTAAATGAATGCGTGTAATTTGGTAACAGGAAGAACTGAGAGCTGTTAATTGAATTTAATCTCAATTAGCCACAACTTTCCCATGATCCAAGAATGCATGTCATAGCAACCATCTAGGTGGTTGTCCAGTGGTAAGAACTTGGGATCAAGAGGTTTGCTTCCTCTGTGGTCTCAGGTACGAGCCCTGTGGTTGCTCATATGATGGCTACTGAAAGCTTACATGGTCGTTAACTTCAGGGCCCGTGGGATTAGTCGAGGTGCGCATAAGCTGGCCCGGACACCCACGTTAAACTAAAAAAAAAGAATGCATGTCATAGCGCAATATTCAATATCAATTTATTAAAAAAATAAAATAAATAGTTGGCCAGCAAAATGTCAGTTTATTATTGTTAATATCCTTTACTTACTGACAAGAACTAAATTTACAGCCAAACTCGAGATACAAAAAACATTAAAACTATCCTCATGAATTATGCATTGATTCACTAGAACTAGAAGAGTCGTCACATAAAGAAATTGACATTTGATGAAGTTGTGAGAACTTCAATTCACTTTCTATGATTGTTTGGTGGACTAAATCTTTGTTCTGTGGTTGTTTTTCGCTCTTGAACAAAATCAAATCTCCTGTATAGGCAGGGATCCTCTGAAAATGAGGAAGGAAAATAGTTTATGAAACAAGGAATGATTTAGTAGTGTCAGATAGTGTCGTCCCGACAATTTGTAAAATCAAGAAGGATGTGGCAGTACACGAGCATATACATCATTCGGCGTTCCCTTTTTTCCTCCTCTCCTTTCCTTTCTTACCAAAAGTCCTGGGCTATTAGGCCTTGCCAAGTTGTTTCTTTAGGCTGCTGTTTTGGGTCTTGTAGCCCAATACTTGTGATCAAACTACTGTTGTCATGTCTGGTGGTTAGAGGGGTCCCTTGTCGAGACGTCAAGGATTCGGACCAGACAATGTCGAGGGTACTATAACTAGGGCCAATGTCTATAAATTAAATAATAGATTAATAGCAGGCTACTCAGCTAGACTTCCTCTCTCTCTCTCTCTCTCTCTCTCTCTCTCTCTCACGAGAGGGTCAGCAAGGAACCTATGGGTACCGTAAAGGTGGCATAACTTACCAATCAAACATGAATTATATTTGCGTAGGAACTAACTAACGTGTGACCCTCTTTATGATAACCATTAAAAAGACGAGTTGTATAGAGGTGATGCCTTATGAAACAAGGCATGCCGCACTAATAATTTAATAGCATCGGGTGATGTCATACTGACACTTTGTATAACCAAGAGGGATGTGGTAGCATCAGCATAAATATTATTTGGCGTTGACCTAAAAATCTTGGGTTCTAGGGTAGGTGTTTAGGGTTTTATGGTCCATAGAGGTGACCAAATAACAGTTGTCATATCTTGTTTTAGGTTGTGGTTCAATAAATATCCATTCTCACCTAGTGGTTTTAAAAAACTTTCAGTGTTACGAGTGGTTCCTCGTTGAGAGGTCAAGGATTTTAACCAAATAATGCTATAGGTGGTGTAAAAGCTAGTAGGGTTCTTGTTCAAGGCGATAGATTAGACCAGCTTTTAACCAATTAATATTAATCACTATCCTAATACTATACTAGGGTTAATATCGATTGAGGATTAGTAAGGAACCAAAGTGTACCATGCATAAGAGATATAGATATTTGTTCCATTCTGTCTATTTAAGTATGGATATAAACTCCACGTTAGAAGATTTGTCAAGGATGTATTCTTCACTTATAAAATGTGTTTTAGCCAACTACATATAAATGGTTGGCCAATCCTTTTTACATTCTAAAAATTCATGAAACATCTTTGAAAGACTCCATCCGTGGAGGTATTAAAAAATTTCTGTAAGTTACTGGGGCTGTGTTGAGGGATCTTGGGGATGCCCTAGTTGTATACCTTTTACCGGCTTTCCAATCGTCCCTTGAAGGAGTTTTTCAAGGAAAATTAACATCTATTAAAACAATGGAAGGGAAAATGTATCATTATTAATTACACAAGACCCATCTCCTTTTATAGTCTACAAGAAGTTTGATACGATCCAAAAGAGGTTGAACATAAAAATTTATATTTTAGTGTAATTGTGCATACTTTCTAGTTTTGCGCTATCAAGCATAACTCTCAATCTGATCATTAGATCGAACTGAAATCTTACCTAGAGTTTCCATACATTTTTACATTGAGTTAAAATATCAAGTCAATTGAAGTTTGATAAGGTCTTGAGATACAGGTCCGTAGATGCAATACAAATTTTGTTATTTGTTGCCTTTTAACTTGTGAGTTTTCTATTAAGAGAGGATTCTTTATCTAATAATGCAAAGATATCCAACAATTAATTTTATGAGTTTTCTTAGTTTTTTAAGGATCTTTAATGGGCAACAACATAGTTTCCAAGTGTGGCAAGAATTTCTTTAATGTTCCAAAATCTTTTTTACAAGAATTCCTTATTTATCTTAGCTACACAAGGAAATGAGAGTTGATGCTATTTAATGAAATAATGTTTTAGAAGTTTCCATCTTTTACAAGAAAACTAAGGGGTAATAGCTATTCCAAAGATTTCCATGCTTATTTGAGAGAGTTGAAATTGGTTTTGAGTTGATTTTTTTCTATTACATAATTTTACGGTAACAAGCATAATTATTTATCCGACCATTGGACTGAGCTGAAATTTTATTAATATTTTTTAGAGGTCTTGTTTTATATTGGGTTAAAATTTCAGATCAATTGAACATAGATAAGGTCTAGAAGAAACTATGCAGGAATTGCATTATTTTCCTAGTTCATTTAAGATTTTTTTTTCTACTTGGACTAATACTCTTTTATTATTTTTTAGACTTATTTAAGATGTTTTTACCTAGCACAAATAGGGTTATTTAGCTTGAACTTAGATTTCTTTTTTATCCATAGATTATTGAAAAAAATTGGTGTTTTGTTTGGAGCAACACGTTCTTCTTTTTGTTTAAACAAAGAGCAATCAAACTTATCAAAGTATAACGGACTTTGTGGTATTCTTCCTTATACATCTTGTTCAAGATTCACTAATCATTGATTGGGGGTTCATTCAAATAGTGTTGGTGCCTTGGTTTAAGTAATCATTATGTCACACTTCTTATCAAACTTGATTTTTGGCTTTTTAGGATTGTGTCAATCTTGATTGTGAGTTACATATACTTTATATCAAAGCATAAGGAAGTCATGTGTCTTAGAGAGTCCCTAGATTAGAGTACAATGTTGTACCTTACTTAACTAAAGCTAAAAGGTTATCATGTAATCAATTACAATGTATTCTTAATCAGTATAACATCATACACTTGGCTGGGGGATATTTATTAGAGGATAATGAGTAGGGTACGTGTTTTTTTTACCTTAATCTCTAATACTTTCTAATTTATGATAATAGGCGGTATTGGTTCTCTAAAACAAGCAAGGAAACTTCACCATTATGCAAGAGACATTAACATAAATGGAGATTGAAAGACTATAGAGAAGATTATAAAGATAGCAAGGGGGAGATAAAGGAGTCTTCTGAATAAATGGATACAAATGTGAATGTTACTGATACTAGATTGGCTACACATAAGAGGAGATGTGCATATGAAGCCCTATTCTTTGATACTAGTCTCTTATTAAACTAAGACTACTACAATTTGACCCTTCCTAAGAATCTCACATTCTACAGACAATTCATCTTCTCAGCTCAAGATCAATTATTACGGTTTGGCCTAACATGCATGGGAGAATATAGAGATGCCATGAGATTATTGTTGAGGGATAACCCTATAATGATTGGGGTAAAAGATATAAGTATGGTGTGCACATTCATACAAATATCACAATTCCTAGAATATAGAGATGAGATGCAAAACTAGCTTCTCCGAGTATTTGAACATTATTAGGAGGATGGTTTTCCATGTGAATATTACTAGTGAGGTATTACATCATGTTATGCGTTCTTTTTATTTTTTCATACCTATCCTTATGTTGTATGGCTTTTTTTTTTTTTGCAAACTTTTCAATTACAAGCATTATCCACTAGGTGATGAGAGATTGAGCATTAGTAATTGGTTCGTCCTTTGGTTATAGTGCATGAATATTATAAGGAACTTCAGATGTTAAAAGCATGTAGAGGTATTGAGATATTGTACAAAGATACCTTAATAAATAATAAGAGGTAAGAGTGTTATTTTATGGAGATAAAATGATGGAGACCTTTTCTTTTTTTAAAAAAAAAAATACAAAAAATGCCTACTGATAATACATTTTTAAGTGGTTTAAGTGCCAAACCTGGAGATTCTTTTTTTCTTTTTTATTTGAATAGAAAAAAGAAGAAAAAGTGAGAGATTCTTTCCTTCCATATCTCGAAGATGATAAATGTTGGCTTTAATTATCCCTATGTCTTTGAACATGCCATCCTATTTTAAGGCTAGCTTTCCCCTTCCCTCATTGTTGCATGTTACTTTTGATTTTCTAAACACCAATCTTCTATTTTGAATTGTTTGTTTCTAACTTTGGCATTGTGATAACTAATTGTTTTATGCTTGAACACCTCATTTCTCATAGATGCTTCCAATTAGGCTTCTTACACTAGGTTTAGGTTTGTTTTGATATCTTACTCATTTCTCTAATAAGAAAAGTGTAACAAGGGACCCTATTTTTATAAATCTTATTGCCTTCGTACCATAAGTTAGGAGAAAAGTTGTTTTTCTCATGAAGGTTTTCTTAGTAGTCTTATAAGCTCATAAGATTTCATCTAGAAGTGGTTGAACTATTATGGGTGGTGTATTTAGATTGTTAGGTCATGATTTAGTTTAGTTTTAAAGGTGGTTTCATATTCGAATGAGACAAGTTTTTTCACCTTTTATTTTCTTTTTTCTTATTTTCTTTCTTCTTATTTTATCTCTTTCCCTGCCTCCTAACTCAAGTTTAGTCACTTCTCTAGGCTCAAACTCCTCTATTTTCTCTTTTTTGTTTTTTGGATTTTTTCTCCTTTTTTGAGTTCTTTTTCCTTGTTTTCCCCCTCTATTTATAGACGAAATGAGATCTCCTAGAGTCATTCTTAATGGCGTGATCATGGCCATCGGTTCCTTTAGGTTATTCTCAACCCTTTATCGTGGTTGTACTTTTGGCCAAAACTTTTTTTTTCCTACCTTTTTACACCACTTTTTTGTAGTAGTTTTATAGGGTCAAAACAACCTTTTTTGGTCTGAGTACGTGGTACACATGCATGAGAGAGGAGTGATGCGTTGTTTGGTGTTTGTGGGAGGCATGAGAGAGAGAAAATTAGGGCCAAAGTCTTATGAAGAAAAGAGAAAGAAAGAGACTTGCATAATCACCATGTGGGAAAGAGAATGTACTCTTTTAAATCCATGCATAAAACGACGTTGTTTTGTGTTTTTCTTAGAGTGAAATGCAACGTTTCATTTAAAACATTTTTTTTTAATATGAAACGATATCATTTTAACATAAATAAAAGTTGTGTTTTAAAAAGGTCCTTCAATTTCTCTATTTTTTTTTAATTTGGTCCTTGGATCTTTATTTTTTTTCCAGCTAATTGCAACATTTTCTCTTTATTTCATTCAATCCCATCCCTAATCACATCAAAATGTTCCTTGCATATTACTAATTTTTCCAATTCAGTCCCTGGCTTTTGAAATTTCAAAATTTTAGCCAATTTGAATCGTTTTCTCAATATTTCTTCTCAATTTTATCCCAAACTGCATTTTCTTATTTCTTGTTTCATCTTTTTTTTTTCTTTCTCTTTTTCCTTTGATCGATGTATTTTTTTGTTTTTTTTTCTTTTTTTTTTAGATATTTGAAAGTGTTAAAAAATCAGGTTATGATATAGATTAATAACTACAATGCTAATTAACAAATCATCTCATTATGTCATACTTTTTAAATGAGATAAGACATTTTATGCTTATATTTGCAATAATTTTTTAACAATGATATATGAGCCTATTATTTTATTAAAAAAATATAATATAATTGTTTTTGAATTAAATAGTCTTATGATTATTATTTTTATATGGTTTACATGAATTAGTTTTTCTTTAATGTTTTTCATATAGCCACATAAGAATTATGAAGATAATATTTTTTTATTTTTGTTTGAAATTTGCCTTTTATATTATGATGAGTTTTTCCTAAAACAGATGCTAATAATAAAAAAAATTTGTTTTCATAAAAAACATTAATATGGAAATTGGAGTTTTTCCTCTAGAAATAAAAGTTTTCATTTTTATTTAAATGATTGAGATTCTTATAAATATTTATTTTAATCATCTTATATTTTTATTAAAAAAATAAATTTGTGTTACACAATAAATTAGTTAGAGAAATAATTTGAGTTAAAAGGTAAGATTGATGAAATAATAGGCTGGACTTAATAAGTGTTTCCATATTAAACAAAGCCTATAATCACCAGATCCATAAAAAATTATCATTATTATAAAAATAACAACATTTGCCCTCGATAATTGACACGACCAAAGAGTTGATGTCTTCTCCCAAGTGTAGGAGTATCGAAGTAATAAATAACCCGGCAAGACCGGGGTCGAACCACAGGGAGATTAACTGTATAAACTAAAAATAAAGAAATAGATAATAATAGAAAAGGAGTTGAAGAGAGCTTTGAGATGTGATATTGATATAAAAATTAAACAAGGATAAAATAATTGTCAATGTTAGAGGATCCACTAATGGTATTTCAAACAAGTATAGTATAAACTCTTTTTATTACTCAACTGGAAACCACACACAAAGGAGGTTCCAATCGGATTATAAATTGTTAACATGATTACATTAGTTATCTTATTTGAATAATGCTAATACTTGTAAATGTTGTTAGGTATTCATGATTATAACTTATGTTAACAACAAATCAAGTTCCTTTCATATCACAAGTGTTGGTTATACCATACAGTTGGGCTATGAAAGTGCCAAGTAGTTGTTGTACCAAGGGTTATACAACATAAATCTAGATTAACCATTTAACAAGCAAAGTATTAAAAATGAACAAGATAACAAATACAAAACATGTTAGTATCAAACATTAAAGTCCATGTTGAGTTTATATTATACTTATTCTTACACCATTAGTGTAACCTTTTCACATTGACATAATAAACTTAGCTAAACATAATGAAAGAGAGAAACATAAATAAACAAGATAAGAACATAAATAAGATATAAGTTAACTAAGTAAAAGAAAGGAAATGGAAAGCATAAACAAGAGATTAATATAAGCAAAACTTAAACATTGCAAAAATATAAAGAGAGAGAGAGAACAAGAGCATGATCTTGATATGAAAACCAAGATGCCTAAATGCATGGAAAATATCTCCTTTTTTAGGCCAAAATTTGAAACTATTGATTTGATGACTAATTGTTGAGTGGGTGGCCACATCTTGACTTGGTGACAATCCTTATCTTCTTGTCTGAACAAAACGTCATTGCTAACGTCAGAATTTGAACAGATAGTCCACATAAAAGTTCTAGAAAATTGTCTCAGCTTTCCAAAAAAAAAAAGAATAGGTGCATTTGGACTTCTAGAACTCGAGATATGGGCTGAACACTGAACAGTGTCTGGGCTGTAAGACAGATTCTGACTTCTCCGTTGTTGCTACAATTTGAACTTGAAAACGGCCTTTTTGAATCTTGGACTCTTCATGAAAGTTTTAGGCCTATGTCTTAGCTTTCCATCCATATAGACTAGACCTAAATCCAAGTTTTACAGCTCTAGGTATGATCCAATAACCGAATAGTGTTATAGTTTGGACTAAACCAACATCTCTTTTCTAAACTTACTGACATGATCAAAGAGTTAGTGTCTTATCCCAAGTGCAAGAGTGTCAAAGTAATAAAAAACCCGGCAAGACCGGGATCGATCCACAGGGAGGTCAACTATATAAATTATAAATACTATATATATAATGTAACAAAGAGTTAAAGAGATCTTTGAGATGTGAGATTAATGTGAGGATTAAACAATAATAAAAACAGATGTCAAGGTTAGAGGATCCACTAATGGTATTAGAAATAAGTATAGTATAAATTCTTTTATTACTCAACTGGAAACCACACACAAAAGAGGTTCCAATCGGATGATTTATCCTTAATAGTTCATTATAAATTTTTAACATGATCATATTAATTATCTTATTTTAGTAACATCATACTTTTAAATATTGTTAGGAATTCATGATGCTAACTTATGTTAACAACCAATCAAGTTCCTCTCATAACAATGATGTCGGCCGAAGACTATGAAGAATCAAGCATTTATTGTACCAAGTATTATACAACACAAATTGAGATTAATCATTTAATAAGCAAGGTATTAAGAATTAGTAAGATAAAGAGATAAGACATATTAATAACAAACTTTCTTGGATATAAACATTGAAGTCCTTGTTGAGTTTATATTATACATATTCTAACACCATTAGTGAAACCTTTTCACCTTGACATAATTAACTTAGATAAACATAATGAAGAAGAAGAACATAAATAAACGAGATAAGAACATAATTATGATATAAGTTAACTAAGAGTAGTAAAGAAAATGAGAAGCATAAACAAGAGATTAATGAAAATAAAACATGAAATAAAATTTGAACATTACAAAGAGAGAGCAAGCAAGAAAATGATCTTGATCTGAAAACCAAGATGCCTAAATGAATGACAAATGCCTCCTTTTATAGGCTAAAATTCAGAACTATTCATTTGGTAATTGATTATTGATGTAGTGGCCACCTATTGATTTAGTGGACTTGGTGGACAGCAGCACTCAAGCATTTTGGCTGGATGAAATGACATTGATGCAAATTATCTCCTCTTTCCACCCACAAAATGTCAGAGCATTTCAATCACTACAGATCGAGATATTGCTAAAATACTGAGTAGTGCTTCTTGTGGACGTGGTGGATAGCCCTCAAGCTCTTGTGTGGATGAAATGTCATTGCTAACATCAGAACTTAAGCAGGTGGTCCACATGAAAGTTGTTGGAAATTATCTTATCTTTCCACCCATCAAAGTTGATGTCAGTTTGCCTTATAGAACTCCAACTATGGGTAAAATTCTGAGCAGTGTTTGGGCTGGATTGTAGGACAAATTCTGACTTTTTTTTTGTGGCCAAGCTTTGAATTTGAAAACGGCAGATTTGGGTCTTCCACTCTTCATGAACATTGTAGGCCTATTTCTTAGCTTTCTAGCCATATAAACCAAACTGAAATCCAAGATCTACAGCTCCAGATATGACCCAATGACTGAACAGTGTTCCAATTTGAATTGAATCAGCATCTCTTTTCTAAGCTTAGCCTTTTCTTTGTCCTTTCACTTTCAATAGTTAATCATATCAATCAATCATTTGAATTGTGAGATATTCTTGCGTTTAAAATGAGTATTTACCATAAATTAAAGCTATCTTATATTATCCGACTTGTTATTATAAAACATGCTCTAGTTAAGGAGTTATTGATACTTCAAGTGCAAAATGATGATATAAAACCTTGATAAAAATGCACTTTTAAGTACTAATCACTTGCCCTTATCTTTGTCTTCTCAATTTCAGTAGTTAAACTCATCAATCAATCCTTTGATTTATGTGATAGGCTTGCATTTAAGATGAACATTTACCATAAATTAAAGGTATCTTATAGTATCGGACTTGTTATTATAAAACATGCTTTAGTTAAGGAATTATTGACACTTCAAGTGCAAAATGATGATATAAAACCTTGATAAAAATGCACTTTTAAGTACTAATCAATAATAAATTTCTTTCTTGCTTGAGAACATATAAGTTTTTTTTTTGCTTGAGAACAATTCTCACATTACGATACCAGTTCAAGAAGTTTGGTCTAGTTAATTTATTAGCATCAAGTATGATGCGTAGGAATATGTTATTCTCATTTTGATATATCAACCTATTCATGTAAATATAACGAGTATTAGTTTCTTGCATACATTATTAAAACCAAATTCAGATAAGGTCTTTAATTTTAACTTGGTCTCCCACTATTTTCTTGCAAATTAATAGTCCTTTCTATTAATTTAGAAAATCTCACTTAGATATACTAGTGGACTAGGATCTCATTTAATTTATATGACTTTAAGTAACTCAATCGATCAAAATAAATTCAATTAGGTAAACAATATAGCTTATCAATCATATAAGTGAGTTAAGTAGAGTCTAATTTTATAGCATTAAACATATTCGATTAATGGTAACCTTGAGTAGCTTAAGAAGTTATCCATGAATATAAAATCGGAAGACAACAAATCATATTCTCAGCAAGTCCTTAATATATTAATGAGAGATTTATTATCAAATTTAATTAGGTCTCATTTCATGTTGATATATCATACATAACAATTATATATTAACATACACCCCTAGCATGCCATTATAATTGAATGATTATGGACATATCTTTATACGATCTAAAAAAAGGTTGAACAAAGAAATTCAGATTCTAGTTTAATTGTGTCCAGTGTCTAGTTTTATACTATTGAACATAACTTTCAATATGATAGTTGAATTGAACTAAAATTTTAATAGGATTTTTCAAACATATTTTTCTATATTGAACTTAAATTTCAGGTCAATCAAAATTTGAAAAGGCATCACGATATAGGTCAAAAGATGTAATACGTATTTTATTATTTGTTGCCTTTTAACTTTTGGACTTCCAATTTGGAGAGGATTCTTTTCCTGGTAATGCAAAGACATTCAACAACTGATTTTATGACTTGTTTTAGTTCTAAAAGGATCTTTAATGAGTAGCAACATAGTTTTCAAGTGTGGCAATGATTCTTTTAATGTTCCAAAATCCTTTTCTTACAAAGATTCTTTATTTATCTTAGCCACAAATGAAAAGAGGGTTGTAGGTAATTAATGACATAATATTTTGGGAGTTTCAATATTCTACAAGGAAACTAAGGGATAAAACAATTACAAAGATTTTCATTCTTATTTAGGAGAGTTAAAGTAAGTTTTGGACTAATTTTTTTCTATTGCATAGTTTTATGCAAACAAAATTTTCAATGTGACTATTAGACTAAAAGTTTATATTAGGTTAGAACTTCAGATCAATCGAACATCTGAAGGCCTTGAGATAAGGTCTAGAAGCTACTACGCAAGAATTGCATTATTTTTCTAGTTGATTTAAGATTTTTTTTCTATTTTTTTCAAGACTCTTTTATTATTTTTCTAGACTTGTTTAGTATGTTTTTACCTAATATAAACAAGGTTATTTAGCTTATACTTAGGTTTTTTTTCTTTTCAGCCATGAATTATTGAATAAAATTTTTTATTTGTTGGGAGTAACATGTTTTTCTCTTTGTTTAAATAAAGAACAATCAAACTTATCAAAGTATAACTAACAATGTGGTGTTCTTCCTTATACTTCTCATTTGTGATTTTCTAATCATTGGGTGAGGGTTCATTCCAATAGTGTTAGTTCTTTGGTTCAGGTAATCATTGTGTCATACTTCTTATCAAACTTGATTTTTAGTTTTCCCAGATTGTGTCAATATTAGTTGTGGGTTTCTAGATCTTTACATCCACGAGGATGATCGAAGGGGTAACCATGATAAGAGACCCAAACGACATGTAAACCATAACTTGGATGATTTTAAGGATGATGTTGTTGGAGATGATTATTTTGAGCATGAGACCTAGGTTATGGGATGATTTTTGGTAGCCTAGAGGTCGAAGGGATGGTTAGTTTAGATAGGGACCAATTCAGTAATAGAGGGGATTTTCAAAACTATTGAAACTTGTTTTGCTACTATTGAAATCAATTTGGGCAGTATACTAAAGTGTTATTTGAGATATCTAGGTGTCAATCAAGTCATTTTTATAATATTTGCTTCAAATTTTTTTCGTGTCTTAAAAGACATTCATATCTCATATGAATTCGCTTACTACTCGTGAAATTGTAATTATAGTTTTGTCTTTACTTATCTTCATATATTTCTTGCTTCTTGAGTCAATTACACTTATTTAGATTGCGCTACTAAGTTGTTCTCTTTGGTTGTGTTGATTTCAGCTTTGCAAGAGCTGAAAAGAAGGTGAGATGAGAGGAAAAAGATGTAGTGAACATATTAGAGTGAAAAACCTATTATTTATATGAAACACGAGAGGTGTGAGAATATATTTTCTACTAACAACCTTTTTGCAGATTCAAAATGTCTTAAGAAAAGGGAGATCTACCACCTCTTACAGAGAATAACAACCTAAAACTTAGATTTAAGGTCTAACATAGATGTTAGAGAAGTTTTACAAAGTGGATTTTATTTTTTATTGCCATAGTTATTTAGCTAGAAAAAAGGTGAAACTTGTGGTGATTGAATTTACTAATTCCATGATTATTCAGTGGATCAGATTGGGACTTCTAGGAGGAGGAATAAGGAGAGACCTATTGATACATGGGATGATATGAAGGCTTCGATAAGAATGCAATTTGTTTCTAATATTTATTGCATGGAGCTTTATCAAAAACTATAGTGTTTGAGTCAGGGTTTTAAGTTTATGGACGATTACTATAAAGAGATGGAGATAGGGATAATTCATGCTAATGTAGTAGAGGATAGAGAGACCATCGTGGCTAGGTTTCTTAACTGGCTGAATAGAGATATTGCTAACGTAATAAAGTTACAATATTATATGGAGTTGAAGGATATAGTTCATATAGTAATGAATATAAAAAGATATATTAAAAGAAGGGGTAGCTCACGACCACAGTTCAATTCAACTTCATCTTTCTTTGTTTGAAGGCTGAATATGAAGAGAGAGAGGGAGGGGGTTGCCTAATCTAAGCCATTTATGCATTCTAAGGTTGAACAACTTAAAGCAAAAAAGGGGACTCCTAAAGATGCTAAAGGTAAACCTGAAACTTAGCTTACTCCAAACTCAGCCTACTTGTAACCTAAAATTTTTTAGGTGCTTAGAGGTTGGACATATTGCTTCTTAGTATCCAAATAAGAGAGTTATGATTTTAAAATACCATAAATAGATATACTCTGAAAATGATAGATTTGATAATGATGAGCCACCTTTGAAGGATTGTAGTGATGTTGAGATTGCATGCCTGATTGAGGAGGAGACCTTAATTCTACAGTGAATGCTTAATGTGGAAGTTAAATAAAATGATGTTTATTAGTAAAGGGAGAATATCTTCCATACATGGTGTTACATCTGAAATAAGGTATATAATATGATAATTGATGGAGGCATTTGTATCAATGTAGTTAGCAGTATGACTCTTGTTAAGAAGTTAAATTTGAGTATTGTAAAACATCATAAACCTTATAAATTGTAATGGCTAAATGAATGCAGTGAAGTGAAAGTAACTAAGCAGATATTGATTTCCTTTTCTATTGGGATATATACTAATGAGGTGTTATGTGATGTTTGGTTCTTATGTATGCTAGACATCTAATTTTATGGCATCTTCCCATACTTCAAGTTCTTGTTTCGAGTCAGTTTTCTTTTCTTTTCTTTTCTTTTGTTATTATTTAGTTTTGCATTAATGTTCATTTGATAAAAAAAAAGTGTTCAACGTTTAATTCTATCTAGAATATATATTTGGAGTAAAAAAGAGAGAAAGAAATCAAGGCTGATTCATTCAGTTGATATCAGAGCCAGACTTCAAAAATTGGGTTATATCCTCTTTGTTTTTGTTGTTTGATGTTTTTTTCCACGTATATCTTCTTTGTATTTTTCTTTGTGTCTTGTTTCTCATCATATCTAAAATAATTTTCTAGAGCCATTGAAGAGAATTAGATGGTCAAAACCTAATTAGCTGCCGCAAATCTTCATAAGTCCTTTGCAAGCAATATGATTGTATCATTCATTGCCATTGTTTCTTCATTTCAGATTAAAAACTAATTTTTCTATCTAAATTCTTACACTTCTAAATTACATAACATTTACATAATTAAGTAAGAAACCTCGAGTTACACTCGGGGAGAATTGAATGTGAAAATGAATTTTACAACCCCAAAGAAAAAAAATAGAAAAAAGACAAGATACACATGCCTTATTTAATATTGTAATCATTCAACCATAAACACAATCAAATTGATCTTTAATGTTTATAACCATCCATCATGCATAATAACATATTAATATGCATAAATAAATATATTGCATTCTTTAATTCTAATTATTAGCTTTATATGCAATTTAAAATAATAACACTTAGAAATATTAAAAATTCAAATCCAAATTTATAATTTTCTAAACTTAATAAATTTTATTTAATAAAAATTTTGTATTGAAAAACAACTTTCCAATATTTAATAAGAAAGTTGATCATATTAGAATTATTAATAATATATTAAATTATTTTAGGATCAATTAAAAAAACTTTCAGCTTAAAAACTCTCTTTATTTTAGAAAAAACTATTTTTCTAAATATTATTTAATTAAACATTTTAATTCAATCCTAATCCTATTGGTATATTAAAAAACTAAAAAAAAAAATGAATTGCACATTTTAATTCAACCCTAATCCTATTAGAAAAATTATTATATAATTAATTTAATTTAGGATTTTAATTTTAATATAAAGTCAATATTTTATAAATGGAGGGGTAGAATCATAATTTTATCAAAAATACCCTAGATGTAATTAAGCATAAGTTCCAAAGGTAGAATCATAATTCTACCTCTAAAAAAATCCTAAACAAAGCTTAGGGACATAATTGTAATTCTTCTCCTTTCTTATTCTCCTTACAGCTACTGGCATGTGCACATTGCCGACCGCCGCCAACAAC
This sequence comes from Populus trichocarpa, assembly GCF_000002775.5. Classification (NCBI taxonomy): domain Eukaryota; kingdom Viridiplantae; phylum Streptophyta; class Magnoliopsida; order Malpighiales; family Salicaceae; genus Populus; species Populus trichocarpa. The sequence continues at coordinate 11,607,794 of NC_037288.2, forward strand.
AATGACCTAGCCTGATGCTTTAGTCATTGGTGGCACACATCCAGGCTCGCTAGCCACCATTGGTGGCGCACAACCACCCAAGACCTTTTTTTTATTTCCTTAAGAATTTGAGCCAAATTTCGAAAATCTAGCCAAATCTAACTGGAAATAGTAATGGATATATTTAAAAAATATAGTCATGAGAGAAAACATTACTTTTGAGAAAAATAATTTTTGCACATAAAATTAATTCAAAATTAATACCGATAACAATTAAAATATGCAATCAACAACCTTAATTGTCTAATAAAGGCTACGTTACCACTGTTGGGCTTCTTAAAACGTATTCATGCAGTGAAAATATAAATTTAAAATTTTTTAGGAGTCCTAAAAATCTTGTTAGATACATATAGAGTTGTTTAAGGTTTATACAAGGATTATTTAAAGATCAGATGTTCTTTTTGGCTTTGAATAATTATTTCAAGGCTGGGTTATCGCAAATCATAAATCGTCCAAGTGTTTGACATCTAACGGTAATCCACACGAACCACCAGTGAGAAATTTCCTAAACCCTTATAAGATAGAGGGATTGTTATTCCTTTGAATACTAACTCTTTTCTTTTGTGTTTAGGTGTTTCTATATTATACTGTCTTGTATAGAAAATAAAAGACATAATATTCTATTTATAGAAAAACCTGAAAACCCTGTACATAATAAAATATCAATTTGCCTCTTAAATAATATCACACATAATATTTTAGGATAATTTTAGAAATTTATTCAATCAAGTCCCTACTTGATTTTTTTAGGTCTAAAATTATAACCCCTTATATTAATTACATTCTAATCATTAATTTCTAAAACTTATTTATAATTAAGTCACAATTGATTAATCATCTCATTTTAATTTATGATCAATGGTTTTTATCTGTGTAACCCATTAAGTTTCTTAATAAGTTGACTCAAATATAAATTACAATCCTAAATAAAATAGGATTAAATAAATTAAATAATTTAATCTATTATCAATTTAATAATTGATTGATTTGTATTTAAAGATCAAGTAAAATATCTAGCAACCTATCATGGTCCCCCAATTATTAGGAAAGTCATAAGTGGTTTGAGTTAACCTTTCAATGACAAGTTTCTTAGTGTGATTATTATCTATTCATCATGAATGTTTTGATTTATACATTATAGCATGTGTAAGATCACTTTGTTTTACATAAAAATTAAGGTGTTTCCCCACTTTTCTTACATACGGCCTTTCCCTTATTTTTTTTTATTTTGGCCGAAGCCTTTAAATTTGTCTTTAATGGCATGATTCAAGAAATCAAGATTCAACTTCAAGACAATAAGAAAAATAAACCAAGAAAGATCTATAATACCCAAATTTAAATGAAACAAGACAATATAATCCAAGAAAAACAGGGATTCATTTTAGCAATAACAAGATTTAGTACGTACCTATTCAACAAAATCAAGAAAATACTCAAGAAACATTCGACCAGCCCTAAAATTCAAGAGCTTGTATTCAATTATGCTCTAACTTGTCAATTCAAATCAATTCATGCATTTTTTTCCTTTTTTTTTATCCACACAATTCAGCATGATCAAAATTTCTTTTTTTTTTTTTTTACTCTAAGTTGAAATCAAGAAAGATAGAAGATGAAGATGACAAACACAATTTTTCTTTGATGTGTTCGGTAAAAATCAAGAAACTAAGCAAGGTGATTTTTTTATATAGGGTTTGACGCAAACTTTGAAATAATAAGAGAAGAATAAACATTTTTTTTTAAAAAAAAAACAAGACCCTAGCTGAAACTAGGAAGAAAGAAAATCTAGAAACAACACAAACTAAATATTAAAGGGATGTAATATGATAATAGCATGAGCTCTAATGCGGACACCTCTTATGATACACTAAAATCAGATTTAAATGGTTTGCAACGCCCAATAAGAACCTACCTTGAAGAACCAAAGTTATAATTAATGATCACCCCACCTTATGCCTATAAAGAGACATGAACGAGTAGTATAAAATCATAATGAAGTTGATCAATCCTTCAAAGAGTTTGTGAGTTTAATAAAAAAAAACTTAGTATTGGAATCACTCAACCAAACAAAAGATAGTAGGAATGTTGATTTCTTTATTAAAATAGTCTCTCCTCAAAAAGTCTTTGCAAAAAAGTATTTATATTAGAAAGAATCTCAAGTCTAATAAGATATCCCTAATGGATATGGATAACCTAATAAATAATATTAATCCAATAAACTCAAATTTAAATAAAAGGCCTAATATCTTTAAAAGGTCTAATAATAACTAAAAGATAAATAAAACAATATCCTAACTAATTTAAATAAGTCTAAAGTCATTTTCGTAATCAATTGGTAGAATTGAAGTCCAACTTCAAATGTATGTTTCTTTCTCTCTCTCATCTTAATGAATTAGAAGACATTCTATATATCACTAGAAAGATATGGATTTTTACTTTTTAATTCAATGAAAATCGCATTAAAATTCCTTCTATAGATCCAGTTATGACCAAAATAGTATTAAAATGTAAAAACTGACAGATTTGAATGTTCTTATTCCAATCTTTTTGTAATGTCTGCATGCCTACCAACAAGCTCTTTTTTAACACAAATTAAATTAATCAAGGCTTGTTTTTTATTATTTAATATATTCTTGAAGTCCATCTTGTCTCATATGTCTTGTCACTGGACAAATTAGAACATCTAACAAATCTCTTGGTGTTGCTTGGATCACATCACTAATTCCTAATTAACCTGACATTGAAGATGAGATTGAAAAAAAATTCATCTAAAGAAAAGATAAAAAGAACCTATGTTAATCAGCCTAACCCGTGACCCGGGTCATGAGACCGTGATAACCCTATAGAAAGAAAATAAAATAAAAAATAAAGCTCAATTCTCAATCAACCAAATATTGAAGGATTAAATTGAATAAAATAAAATAAAAAATAGACAAAATGAGCCGAATCAACCCGAGTTAACCTGTCAAACCTGAGTCAGGAAACCGAGATAACTCCATAAAAATCAAATCAAATAAATTTATAAAAGTCTAATTTTCAATCAACCCAATATTGAAGGATGAAAGTAAAAAAAAAATATTCAATTAACAAATGACAAAAAACATGATTCAACCTAGCTAACCTGCAAAACTCGCAACCCAGGTTATGGGACCATGATAATCCCATTAAAAGAAAATAAAAAAATAATTATAAAATCTAATTCTCAATCAACCCGATGTTGGAGAATGGAGTTGAGGAAAAATAAATTAAACAAATGACCCGAGTCAACACGGCTAACCTGCAAAATTGCGACTCGGGTCATGAGACCGAGTAACTCCATAAAAAAAAAAATCAAAACACCTAAAAAATTTTAGAGGATGAAATTGAAAAAAAAACACTAAATTTGAAATTTAAAAAAAAACTAAAAAGTTTTAGGGACAAAAGTGAAAAAGGCCTTGGCACAGTGAAATACCAAAACCTTTTAAGATATGTTAATCAATATAAATCATACAACTAGATAAATAAATACAAAATAAAATAAAATAAATTATACAAACTTCTAGTCCACCCATGCATTTTCCCTTTCATGAGAGAGAGATGCCGCTATGCCGCTAGAGGGACAATTGCTTGATAACCATTTGGAGCTTTAGTGCTTGCAACCCTTGACTTCTGATTATCTTGTCCGCCAAACTACTTTGCAACCCATCCATTACCAAGGTTTTCTGAAGGCCAAATAATTGTCTGTTTTATTTTGAGTTAGAAAAAACAAACCCACTAATCTTTCTTCTTTTTTATTGCCTGTTTTCTGCTTCTATGTTCACTTGCAGTCATCTCCTAGCATGAACAGCTATCAAAATGATTTTCTCAGGATAAGCAGAGCAGCTGACCTCTTTACCTCAAGAACACGGTATCTCTAGTGTGATTCAACAGTCCTTTTCCAGTTTTTGAATGAGGAAGGTCTCGATGCACTAGTCAATTTCTAGTCAGATTTTACATAGCAGCAAGGCAGCCTAAACTTATAATGAACTGTTCGTAGTTGGAGTTTCAATTATCTGTTAAATGGCAGGTTTCATTATGATATAAATCCATTTTATTTTGTATTTCAAAAATAACTTTTCTTATGTTTTTAATTATTTTGATATACTGATAAATTTTAAAAATAATAAAAATATTATTAACTTTATAATTGTCTCAGGTTTCATTGGAGATGTTTAGAACCGTCAAGCAAGCCAATACCCTTTTGGGCCAATTTGCGACTTAGCTAATTACTGTCCGGAAAAAGCAATAACCTCTTACAATTCGTCGCCTCCTAGCCAAACTATGTATTTGACGACTCCCCGAGCAATTTCCTCAACACTAGGCATTTCTTCCAGCAAGAACAACGCAGCCAGTATCATATTACGCTAGGCATGATCCAATAACAAAAAATACAGTCACATTCATTGAAACAGGAAACCCTCGTTTATTTTTTCTGACAAGATTATGAAATCAAACAATCTAAGGAATATTTTTATTACTTCTATCAATCACACCGACCTGCAACCAACAACCCTTACAAGTGCAGTTCAAAATAGATATATCCTTGTGGAACTGTTGAAGACTGGGTGGCAATGGACAGTTTTCCTGTATTTGTTACTCAGGTGGAAGCTCTATGTATACGAGACTCTCCTCTCCCGGTCAAGTTGTAGATAGGAACGAGTTGAGAATAAACCTGCAAAGCCCCTCGACAAGCATCCTTCAACTGCACATGGAGATTTCATGGACCCCAGCGAATTATTCTGCTTAGTGATATCCATGCCGTCACTGGCTGAATTACCAGGTGGATTATCCTCCCAGTTCAATGGTCTGTAATCAATCAGCCTACTTCTCTTTGAATTCAATATAAAATTTGGACTGACAGAATCAAGGAAGACAGCATTTGAGGACGCCATTTCCTCCATTTGAAAGCTAGACAACTTCCTCTTCAAACCAGGAGTATCTTTCAATCCTGCAACAAAAAAACAAGTATTCAGGAAGCAGCTTACAGGTAACATAAAAGTGAAAACAAAAAGGCATGGTACAAAATGGAACTGAAAGGGAACTTTCAAGCAATTACCAGGAAGAGGGTCTTCGAATGTGCATGATTGAGACTCTGAATCACCACAATTACAGAAAAAGTTTGGCTCCCTGTTTGACCCCAATACCCTGCAAGAAATATTGTAAATGCATGTGAGTTCATAGTTAGTGACAAAGGAGGGAAAGTTGGAACAGCAGTCTCAACATCAAAATTCACTTATCTTTGCTACTCGTGCTAGAATGAGTACTAAACTACCTAATATCATTCTTTCAAAAACCCATAAATTTATATCCACATGCAGGACTCTAGAAGCGTGTGGAAACTATTGATGAGTAGTTTCTAAAGTCTTACTTGAGGAAATAAACAATCAAGTCACTAAACAGTATTTGGTTCAAATTATTTAGTCTTGAATCTGTAAGTTACATTTCGATGGTAACATCTTTAAGCAAAAAAAAAAAAAAAATTCTATAGAGGTTCATAGAATCTAGAAAAAGATGAAGAGAGAAACTGAGAACATTTTATCACCATTGTTACCAAATATATTTTAAACAAGTTATGGAGTTGATGTAAGTTTTCATTATTTTGACTCCACTACTTTCCCACTGTGACTCAAAGTCATGTTATGTTAAACAGATTCTAAATCTTTACTAAAAGTCAAATTATAGCAGGTACAAACTATAAAGAATTTGTTCAGTTGAATTTCAAATTTAAAGCATATATGTTTCATGGGCAGAGCAGGGAATTCAAATATCCAGACACGAACCACTATCCAAGTTTTTAAAGATGAAATTTCAGAAATGATATACAAACAATAATAACTTTTAAGTTTCCAAGTTAGAAGGCTGTTGGGTAATCAGCACTTCGACCAAATTTAAAATATTATCATGGTTATACAGTTAGTCCCGGGATCTCTTTCTCTGTCTTTCATCCCCCAGAACAGAGCAAGTCATGGCCCTGTTCTTTCTAATTCAAAAAAGAAGAAAAATAGCTGTCTATCCTTTAAATAAAAGGAAAACTCGCTTTTGCATGCGAGTTACTATGAATTTCAAATGTTGTCTTCTTCTTTATGTCACTCTTAGCAATAAATATTGAACTCTGTGCCTTCAAGCATTTCAACTGCTTGAAATCTATACTATAGGTGTAGTTGTGAAGAAGAAATGAAGTTTAAAGGGGGTGGTCACCATGCCCCATCTTGATTTCTACCCATTCGGTGACTTTGGCAGTAGCCCTCACTGAACCGACTTGAATCTGAACTATGATAAGAGTCTGACCGAAATCGGATTTTCTTTGCGTGCCATATCTATTGTAGGCATATGGGGAAAAGGAAAAAAGGAAAAAGAAAGTGATTGGTAGACAACAGATTAGTTTTTCTAGTAAAACAAATGTTCTAACTAGGCTAACATCCAATACATCAAGGAATATCTTTAAAATTTAGTGAAACATGGTTGAGGATATAGATATCAAACCTGTACATGTGCTCAACAAAGTCATCTATTAGGACAGGCCAAGCACCTGCAAATAAGAAGCATACAAGTAAGCATTGCTCTGTTACAAACAAAGATAAAACAGAACCAAGTCATGCATGCTCCTGTAAAGCAAACACACAGAATCAACAAAGAGAAAGAAAAACAAAAGAAAGCCTAAGACCTTATTTTCTATAGCCTTATTGCTTTCTTATTTTCCAGAAATTCCTCACTTATGAAACCTTAGTAGAGATTCCCATACTCATCATACCATGATCCGGTTCAGACACTGTCAGAGAACAACAAAATAGAAAATGGCAAGGCATGCTTAAGGAAGGGAGAATTGAGAGAATCATTTAGTTCCACATGGTTGATAAAAGCAGAAGACTAGCAACACTAGCGAACCAATTTACAAATTACAAACATAGTTTTCTTCCAGTTGATTGAAAATAATTTCCACTATAAACCACAATTATTGATTCAAAACCCCAAAACACGAGCGCAAACAGAGCGGTGCTTAAAAGTGGAAAACTTAGAAAGCAGAAGTGCAGCAAATATAATGAACAAACGTTTTGGAAAAATTGTTCAAAATTGCAGGGAAAGGAGTCCATTCTATCAATACAAAAGCTGACAAAAGAAAGGGCACAGACAAATTGTTGTAGATAAATGATGTCAAACATGTGGCTTTATTGTATAGCTTAAATGTGTGTGACTAAATCATTGAATCCTTTAAGACATTGTACCTTCAGGATCGTACCCTTCAAGATTTTCATGTACGCACCGGCTAAAAGCTAAAACTTGCTGCCAAGTATCCTCAGATATATTGTGTCGTTGATTTTCCTGAAAGCAATCAAAAGATTAGTTGCTTCAAAAGGACTACGAAAAACAGGAGAATGAGACCGCAGATAATATTTATAAGGTATTGGTATGCATTGACCGCTTCTTGTTCAATTGTTCAACTGAGAGACAATATATCCCAATTCATAAACTTATGTATCCACAAATAATGAACAGATACATAAACATTTCATAAAGTACTCTACTCAACTGGAAAATCCTTCCACAGGGTAAAAAGGCAAAAACAAAATGAATCACAAATCACAGCTATCCAGTTAGTTTAGTATCACCCATACCTGAACAAAGTCACACCATTGGTTTAGCAACCGAAACCTCCCAGCTAAAATTAATTTCCATGCTGTAACAGCCTTGTTTACAGCTGCAAGAGAAATTCAGGGAAATATAAAAGAATCCATTAAACCATGCCTAAATATCAAAGACATTAGAAATGATAAAACTTACTGATATTCTTTTGACCATTTTCACGGCACATGAAGAATACAAAATCATAGAAACGAGAAAATTCTGAGAAATCCGCCTACAAAAAGGTAGAGTTATAAACAAGAAACATGATATTAAATATTCGTTTTTTTTTTTTTTTTTGCTGTAAATAAAAACAGATTTAGGAGTGACATTTCGTAATAGAGAACATCAATGAGGAAATCAAAATAAATGTCTCCAGTTCAAGAGCTTAATAAATGAAACTCACCATAAGTTCTAGCTTTGACATGAGCTTGAGAAGTTCATCAAAAATTGAAGTTCTGTCAAAGGAAATGCCATATATCTTTTCAGGAAATAAAAAAAATAAAACAAAAGGAAAGTTCATATCTAGCTAAACAAAAACTCCACATAACCACATAGCAAATGACACTCAACTGGAAGAGTTTATATTTATATACACCAGGTATGCTTTTAGAGCATGTTGAATCCTACGAGCATCAAGAAAAGACTCAACCCAGATAAATGGCAAGTTTGTCTTGCAATGTTCAGATTCAACCTATGAGTTAGGTTGTTCACATATTCCCATCATCAGAGGTTAGTTGTATTTGGGTCCAAGACATTTTGAGAAAACTTGCCACTACTTGAGTCCTACTGTACAATTACTAGAACTTATCATACTAATTTTTCCAGATGTGTACGCATCTGGACAGATAAATAACAGCATCCAATAACTAATAAACAAGATAATTAAGTCCTGACGTGATTTGTTTTCAGCAGAAAAATAACATTTCATAACCAAATCTCAATTCCGATGTCACACGCATCTCACCATGAATAGTAAGATAAAAGGATGTTCAAAGTATTTCTTGAATCTTATTATATAAGGCTTATAAACAAGAACAACCATCTCACTTTTAAAGGCTCTTGATTTACATGAAACACAATCTTTTCTTCTCTGTTTTTTTTATTTAAAAAAACTAATACTCACAGAGTAATAATGTTCATCAGAAAAACCCAAATATCCTTAAGCTTTACATTGAGGCCTTACACCAATAATATCCTAAAACTATAATAAAAACCCACAATTTATACATAAAAGTCAGTCCCTAAAACCTCTCAACGAAACCCAGACCCCAAAACCAAGAAACTCAATCAAATCCTACGCAAACATCAAATCGGTTAAAGATCAACAAAAGGGTACTTCCAAACCCAACAAAACAGTAAATTTAACTCAAAAGGATAAGTTTTTTTTTTTACTAACCTTGAATGGAATTTTAAGTCCACAATTTTCGAAAGCTGAGCCAAAGCATCCCTGGAAATTTTACCCTCGTGTTCATCATGTCCATCCGTTTGACATGATTTTAGTGATCTAATGTCATGGTAACGGATGTAAATCTCAAAGATTGAACCCGGTGAGTCCATATCGGTCGGATAACAGGAAGGTAGATGGGGTTTTAAGGGGGGGGGAGAGAGAGAGAGAGAGATGAATGGTGTTTGTTTAGAGCCTAAAAAGGTTAAAACTACAACTTCAAATTGAAGCCATTGATTAGATTGAAAGAGGTGAATGGGGTATTTGTCTCTCTCTCTCTCTCTCTCTCTCTCTCTCTCTCTCTCTGCAGTAGAGATGTTTTACAATTAGAAGCTGCTTTCCTTTTTTCCAAACGGAATGTTACTGTGATAGCGAACCGGATCTACTACTTTAAACCGATGGCCACCGTTTGAGCTGGATTTCCTTTCCTTTTTTTTTTTTTATCAGACTGTTTTGCCGCCAGTCAAATAAATATTTTTTTAATAAAAAATTAAATATAATGATATTTTATTAATGTTTTTTATATAATAAATTTCAATCAAAATTTAAAATTTATACATGCATTAAAAAATTAAATTATAAAACCTCATTTTTAATCGATCAAAACTAACCAGACAAACCTGTGATCAGGATCACAAACTCAATCGGTTCAATAATTCTTTTAAAATTTTTTATTTAAATATATAATAATAAAAAAAATACTTCTAAAATTGAGAACAAATTAAATATCAAGGCGTTTGTTTGAGATCATGATAAACTTATAAATATTAAACTGAAATAAATTGTTATACTTTTTTAATAAACTTAACATCAAATGATAAAATTATAATTAAAAGTATTAAATTAAAATAAGAAAAAAAAATCTGAATTAACCCCAAGCAAACATAGCACATTTATGATCAAGGTCACGCACCTTACTGAATTAACAAGTTTTTATTTTTGAAATTGTTTTTCATTTAACTATACCTGAACATGAACAAGTGTGTAGATGTTTTTTCATACAAAATAAAAAAAAAAAAGGAAAAATAGGGGTGGCTAACATGACTAAAATAAAAAACAACTTAATTTTTCTCAAGTTTGATTAAAAAAACTTTTTTCAAGTTAAACAAAAAAAAACCTTTTAAAAACTAAATATAGGATGAAATAATATTTTTTTTTATAAGTTCAAGGGGTTGAAAACACCATCACTATAAACTTGAGTTGACCCAGGGGGCTAACCTGCAATCTAGTTGACTCGGGACTTAAGTTAGGTAGGGTTAAAAAAAATAAAGGGAGCAATTGACCTAGTATGACCCGCTTAAAATCTCGTGTTGACTCGCAACTTGGTTGACTCTAGTAAAACCCGATCAAAATTTAGTACAAAATCCAATGACTTTTTCTAAAAATAACTAAAAAAGATTTTATTTTGATTTATTTTTTTGTAAACTTGGGTTAACCCTCTTATCTCGTTCTCCGATCTTTATCCCATGCTAATTACTATAGAAAAAAATATTAAAAAAAAGAGAAGGAAACAAGCAAGGCACGTGGGTCAATCCATGTTTCTGGCCTAAAGCCTGGCCCGTGTGTTATGTTTATTTTTTTTTCCAATTATTAGAGCGTCATACACCCTCATTTTTTTCTATGAAACTTATAGATGACATGTCGTCTTAGACTACAAACAACATATAACACCCCGTATTATCATATGCATTTACACTCAAGTCCATTTATCATACATGTAACACCCTGTATTTTCTCGTGCATTTACATTCAACCAAAACGATTATGCATGTAAGAATTCAGGTGTGTGCGCGCACGCGCACGCAATATTGAACCCCTGAATGAACTTTCATCAACCTCTTATATATATTATCATGAAACCTCATTACTCAACAAAATTTATACTTCTAAAGAATTTACAATCAAGTAGTACATTACCAACTATAACGATTGATCGACTCCCAAGAATCGATCGATCCATTTGAGCAACCAAATTAGATAGTAGTGAATTTTATTATTCATTTTTATCAACCAGTCAACATTAACAATGACACATCAATCAAAACACCATCTTCAAACTTTTCCATAAGCAACACAAATCAAGAATTAACTTTATTTATTCCTTCCTACTCCTCGTTTCACATTTCTCATAACAATTCTCATCATAAGACAATCCATATAATGATAATATAACAAACACCATAATAAATTGAACAATGCACAAAATCTCAATTAAATGTATAAAGTAAAACATAATCATTTTTATTAATTGACATCCCTTATTAATTTATAATATTTTACAAATTTAAATGAATAAAAAGGGAAAAATTGCTCTTAATTTGAATACCTATTACATACTTAAATAAATAATTTAACAAATCATAAGGTTAAATCCTAGGCTAGATGAAAACTAGATAATTATTAATCTTGTCGTGTATGAAATGAATATCTAAGGTAAAAACATGTATTGGTAAATATTAAAGAAAACAAATACATTCAATTCATTAGCAACTATTAACATTCCATTAATAATAGATTTTTTTTTCAATGAGAAAAGTAACAAACCAATATCTTAAAATTTCACCAAAATATCTCATCTCTAATCTATCAACATCACAAATTGTTAGCCTACATATCTCTATTTATCCAATTTTATAAGTTTCATTTCCAATCACAAGAAGAAGTAAAAATCATATTATGATCCTTATGTACATCCGACTCCATATATGTAGCCTATAATTCTTATACACGAGACATTCAACTTGTATATCCGCTAGATACACCATCAGAAACATCTTCACTCATATGAAAAGTTATATTTTATTATTAATAATGGTGCTTACCCCTTTGGTTGATTCCATCAAATTATATTCTTAACATGTCTTCTAATTTATTTCCATCTTACTCATTCGCGGATACTTAATATCCTTCAAATCAATTATGTGCTTCTTTAGCTTATTTAGGTAAATCTTTCATTCTTATCTAGCTTTCGCGTACGTGGTTCCTTTTAACTTCGTATGTATATATTCTTAATTTATAATGACTTTCTTTGGCTCATTTTTTGTACTATCAATTATCTTCTCTTTTCAAATATTTCCTGATCCAGATTTGCTACTGTGACTAAGAAATCAAATTTCAAATTTACATTCCATCGTTGTATACAAATAATTTTAATCCTCTTCTAAAACTTTACCACATCAATACTTTTTTTTTTTTTTCTGGTCATTAGTCATGTTGATGCCTTTAGCCTTTTTTTGATCAGTTAGTCAAATAATTCATCCCGGTCATTAGATACACTGATGTCTTTAACCTTTTTTTTTTTGGTAAGCTAGTCAATTAATTCATCTCGTCATGAGATACATTGATGCTTCTAGCCCCTTTTTGGTTAGCTAGTCAATTAATTCATCCTGGTCATCAGATACATTGATGCTTCTAGTTCTTTTTAGGTCATCAAGCCAAATAATTCATCATCGTCATCAGATACATTGATGCCTCTAGCTCATTCTCAATTAGTCAGTCAATTAATTCATAAGACCCAATCCATACGACAACTAATCCTACAACAACATCCATAATCACCATCCACATGTCAAACCGTGATATTCATAATTCCATTAACATAGTTTCCATTCTTCGGCTAGTTTTTCTCATACCATAATCATTTATATGATATGTTTCTTATTATTCATAATTGATTACCGTTGTTACGGTTGATTATGAATAATTATTAGGTTTTACCATTGCGGTCAATCACACAACATCCATGGAATTTCCATTATTGCGGTCAAAAGTAAATTATAAATTCTTCTTGCTGTTGTGGTCAATTACACATCATCCATACTACATGTTTTTCGCCTATGCATTTCAATTACAAACACATGTCGATTTCTTTCTCAAAGGCATGCCTTCAATTAATAATATCAATACACAAAATAATTTAATAACCATTATAATTTAACAATTTCAAAAACACATAAATAGGCAAGGGAGGGTCAATCCCTTACCTTGACTCCTATTATCCATGTTCCTGAGAAGTCGAGTCTCATCCCGCACGCCTCTCCTATAACTCCACATAATAATCACTATCACTCACCCATTCCAATATGAATTTCATCCATACCATCTTTCCATACAACACATTCAAACATAAGTTCGCAACCCAATTATTTTATGTATTTACACATAGTCTATTCATAATCCATTTAGTTCTCAACACTCATATACATCGGAGTTTCTTTTTAATATTTCATAATTTTCATCTTTCATCTCAAGCAAAGAACATGAAATTTATTCATTGAACCAAAACTCAATTTACCAACTTAATCAACACTATTCACATTTATCATATACATATTTGCACAATAACACAACCTAGTAATTTCTATAATACTCGCATTTTTTTTAATCAAATCACATTATAAAATCAAACATAATAATTTTATTCATTTCAATCATAATCGACACACCGACACATATCAAAGACATACAGCAAACACATATTCAATGTGATTTTGATAATTTCTTCATTTCTTCTCATTATGGCCAACTATTTATTTAGCAAGAAACATCCAATTTCTTCCTCATTTGTTTATTATCTTGAGTTATTTCTATCATATTCCATCTCAATTACCTCATTCTATCACAATTTCATAATATCCCCAATTACATACATGTACACAAATTAATACATCATAAAAGGTTCTTTTCCCACTTTCCTTTATTTTAGCCAAAACTTAGGTCTTGTTTTATTTGGCATCCTTTCAAAAATAATTTAGCAAGTTTATAAAATTTCAAGTCTTCATAATATTTCTCAACTATCTATTACATTTACTTATATCTCATGTACCCAAATGTCTTCCCATTTCTCAATTGAAAATTATATTCAACTACACTTAAGTCATAATTTACTTCGTAAAAGCATTTTCATCCATGAACATACAATGCATCTTAGTTAAAAGAAATTTCCCTTTATTATTTTCTTCACAACCGAAGATTAAGGTTCCTAATTCCTTTAATACATTTTCTTGAAATCATTATACTAATAACACAACAATCCATACCTATTTGCATTTATTACATCCGAAACATCATTTATTATGTTCACCATTAACAAGATGACTTTAAACTCATTCAATAATGTTTGTTTTGCCCCATAACATGCATTTACACACATTTAGTAGATTATACAAGATTTATTTCTCTTATTCCCTTACTTGGTCAAAGCTTAGGTTCCATTATTTAGTGTTCTTCTTGTCTTAACATGTTTTTAAGCCAGTACCACATTCCACAATAATTACATTAAAAGTACATCCATTTAATTAGAAATAAAGTAAAATGTTATATATAAAAGGGTATATATATATATATATATATATATATATATATATATATATATATAAAGTTGGTTGTATCATCTTTTCTCTATATCTGAAGACATTTTTTATAATATGAAATCTTTAAAAAATAAAAATCTAACAATTAATTGACAAATTTTTACTTTTCCTTTTTAATGACAAATCTTGAATTTGGTTCCATTCTTACATATGCAAGATCTTTTTTTTTTCTTGACTACATTGATATATTTTCATTAAAATTCTCAATTTGACCAACCTCTTTTCATTTTATTTGGATCTATATTTTAATAAAAATAATCTTTATTTATGTTTTCTTATGCAATCAAATTTCTCCTTATATTATTTAGCCCCCATTCATCTTGGTCCCTCTTTTTTTTTTTACCTCTCATTCCACCCCTAAATTTTTTGTTTTTTTTTTCCTTTTTATTATTTTCCTATTTTATTACACATAACAAAAGTACTGAAAATTATGAAAAAGATGGAAAATGGTTGAATTTCATTGAGAAAATATTTTTGAAAATCTATATCCTTGAAAACACATGAAAAAATTAGGGGTCAAAATGGGTTAAAATCACAAACACTTAATTGATAAATTTTTGAAAGCAAGTAGAATCAATTTCTATAAAATCAAATACTCTCAAATAAAAAACAAAATAAAGTACATCCATTTGATTAAAATTAAAGTAAAATGTTCAACAACCACATAAACATATATTTGATAAAATCTAACAAAAACACTTAATTGGAATGGTTTGAAAATTTACAAACTAAAATAAAAAAAATTAGAACACTTCAATTGAAAAGATTAAAACGTTTACATACCAAATATGTAATAATTTTGGTTTTTCATCATGATTTTTAGTTGTAATATGTTTAATTATTTTTTAAAAAATATTTTTTCCATGCAATATTATATAAAATAATATTTTTTTCACGAGATATGTATCCATAATTTTGCATGTACACTATCTAGAATAAAAATAGAATTAACAAAAACCTCAAGCTTGTGGGAAAAGTAATTTAGAAATGTCTTGATTCACTAAAAATTGAAATAATAAAATTATTATTTTTCCCTTCTAAAATAACTAAATTGTCTATTAAGGATAATTAGATCTTTGCACGAGATTTATTGATCATTTTAGAATTAATTGGGGATAACTCGATCTTTTTATATTTTTGCACATTATAATTACTTGCCCTTAAAAAATATTTAACTTGGACCTTAGGGAATTTTTGATATTTTACTTTTCACAACACAGTAAAATGATTGTATTGTCTTTAAAATCAAAATTTTATTACCTTTTTTTCAAAGGGCTTATTATTACTTTATTTTTGGTTTTTTTTTGTGTTATTATCATGTGATACTAAAACACTTTAATATTTTAATAAATATAAAAAAATAAAAGCTAGTGGCGCATACATTGAACATTCTAGTGAGTAAATCGCTGCATCATGTTTAAGCAGAGCTTACGACGGCTTAAGATGGTTAAAAACAACATTTTTTGGTGTTTTTCAATTCATCATTACGGGGCCCACCTCTTAGGTGGCACGAGTGGTGTAATTTCCTCCCGTTTGGTGTTAGTTTGCTTTTTTTATATTTCTTTTTTTTTTCTCCTTATTGATTCTCATGCTTGACCTTTCAAAATTTCACAACCCTTCAATTTATTTTTCTTTTGGATTTGGTCTCTGTCCTTTCAATTGATATTTTTTATTTGAATTATCTTATAGAATTAAAATTTATTTTCATTTTCATTTTCCTTTAATTTTTAAGTTTGTGAGATTTTTTCTCCATTCTTTTAATTGCTATTTATTTTATTTGAGATCATTTTAAACTTGATTTTTTTTTTACAATTTCATCCTCTATTTTTTATTGCTATTTGCTTACTTTGGCAAAACTTTTAAATTGATTTTTTTTTTCGTTTTCAACCTTCAATATTGAATTAGGCTTCTTGATTGAGTTCGAGTCTACGATTTAATGAGTTATAAATTTTAAAGATTAACCCAAGTTTAGGAGATTCGTTAAAGTTTATTTTTTTTCTTATAATCTTATATTTTTTCAATTTCATCCTTCAACATTAAATTTAATTGGAGATTGAGTTTCATTATTATTATTTTTATTTGCTTTCTAAAGGTTTTTTCACCAATCTTAAAATAACATTTGTCGGTCTTTTTTAATTTTAATTTTTTTTTGTTTTGAATTAAATTAAATCAATTGCTTAAATATTAGTATATCATGCTCACTTCATTATTTTTTAGTTTGCTTAAATAAATCTTTTTTGGGTTATTTTTTTTTAATTTTCAACCTTCAATATTTAAATTGATTAAATTAGGCTCCCTATTTTGTTTTGATTGAGGTTTCATAGGATTAACATAGTCTCATATCTTGGATCAAGGGTTAACCATAGTTGGCTCAGGTCGAGTCAATATATCATCGTCTTAATATTTTTTTTTAAAAATATTTTGTTTAATATATCATCATCTTATTAATATTTGATAGAAAGACCAAATACTTATAAAATGTAAAGTACAAGAATTGGATAAAACAAAATTTAGGGATCAAACTAACAAACAATTGAGTAGAGGGACCAATTGCAAAATTAAGATTTAAGCCCTAGAAATTCTAGCAGTCTATACTACAAGCAAGAGGGAACCCTAGCAATTCTGTATTAGCTAATGCTCTGCCATGCTCTTCCGTAACCGGCATATTGCCGCCTCCAATCATCATCACCTCCTATAAAAACACCAATACGCCAACCTGTTCTTTCTTTTTCTTCACAGATGGTTAAGATTGAAATCTTTTCTTGATCTTAACAAATCAACACAAATAGTTTCTGACATTAATCTATGGAAACGATGTCTAGTGGTGACACAAACATGATGCAAGATTCAGATTCAAATTCGCATCAACAACCCCATATTTTGCCTGGAAACATAAGACAAATATTCCAACATGCCATCAATGATGTTTTTGCAGTAAGAGCAGCCATTCGAAGCACAAACCAAGATGGTAATAGCAATACTACTGCGAGGCGGTTGCCAGCATCGAGGGACGCAATTGATGCCATGCCAAGAATAACAGTACAAGAAGGTGGGAATGATTGTGCAATTTGTTTAAATGAGATTGGAATCGGTTCTGAACTTAGAGAGATGCCTTGTAAACATGGGTTTCATTCGGGTTGTATTGAACAGTGGTTGAGGATTCATGGGTCTTGCCCTGTTTGTCGGTTTACGATGATGCCTGTGGAAGGAGCAGAGGTCGGGGCTAGTGGATCTGAATCTTAGTTTAGATTTTTTGATTATGGGTTTTGTTAAAGACTTGTCTGGAACATTGTAAGGCCATGCTTGCTTTTACTAAAAATTAATAGGAATTGATAAGGTTTTTTTTTCATTTCTTATTTTATGTTGTCCTCAATTAATTAATGAAAAGTGTAAACATAATGTATGCTTTTTTATTTATTTATGAATTTTTGTATAATGTTCTTGTTACATTTTGATTACAGAATTTTTTTTAGTTCGATTGTGTTGAAGCCTAATTGAGGCTCTCTCATTTTATTTTTATCATTCATCTTTTATTTTTTTAAGCTACCATGTCCAGCTCTGCAAGCTACAACTTCATCTACCATTGAACTAGCATTTCCATCTTTTAGGGTGAGTTATAGGTGACATGGACAAGCTATCCTGTGATATGTGATAGGATAAGCTATACAATATAATTGCCATCTTACCATGTAAGTTGCTTAAGATTTTTTTTTATAAAGTAAGCTATATATTCCTAAGTTTGTGAGAGAGAAAAATGATTTTTTCTCATCTCAACTTAAAAGAAAATTGTCTATTTCTCTATGTCTACTCCTTTTACATAAAAATCCACCTAAAAAACCCTAAATTAACTTTAGTATCATAGGGTTCTTTTGCAAGCAACACTCACCATCTAGCCTATTGTTTTCCGCTAAGAAAACCCAGATTCAGTGAAGTTTTTTCAAGTCTTATCAGTGGCGCCATCCATAGAAAATTGAATATAAACCTTGTATTTTTCTTTATCACTCATTTATAACCTACTCATAAAGCTTTCATGTTGGATAGCATTAAAACACCAGGAGGACGAGTTACTGACCTCCTACCATCCTTATCAACTCTAATGGACCTTTAACAACTCGCCTAATAGATGAGAGAAGTCACTAAGGCTGTGCTAGCTACTTAGCAACAACTCAGGGCTCTCTTTGCTTATCCACAGAGTATACAGACTATTATACAACCACCTGCACCTCTTTCTGTTGTACCAATTTCACCTCATATGCAATGACAACCCTAATTCTCATAAATGACAACTTAAATTAAGGTGTAAAAGATAATAGACAACATATTATTTATCCTGTAATAAGTAGATCACGTTACCACGAAGAGCCTTCTCATGAAGGATCCTTGAGATATGATCTTCATCAATCAAAAGGCAAGGCTCAAGGCCATAACCTTCACCATCGACCTCGTTCTCCTACAAAATATCATTCCAACACCCCACAACCTAAAAGGCTACATATTGAAAAAAGAGAAAAGACTCAAGTCAGATAATAGATTCATCACTATGACAGTTTTTTGAATACTCATCTTTTTAGAGACTTCATAGTTTCCAAGATGAACTTAAACTATTATGATGACTTGTCTAACCCTATGAAACATCTCTAAAATGTAAGAAACAGCTTGGAATTAGTGATTTAAGATACCAATTCCACGTGTAAAATACTCCCTATCACTTTTTAAATATTTACACGAGCTTGGTATCACAATTTAAAGCCTGGTTCCATATCTAGTTTTTAAAACTTGTGTAATATATTGATCACTCATTTCAGCACGAGTATTCTTGTAAAAAAAAGTTCAACTGAACTCTTCTTCATCACTCAGCTTGAGGGAGAAATCACAAGAGCCTACTTGAAAAGATTTAATGAAGAGATGTTAAAGGTGGAAAACTTGCTAGAACTAATGGTTATAGAAGCCTTGATTAATGGCATACACAACTACTTCTTATGGAAATGTCTTATGCACTACCTGATAAAAGTCTTTTCAATATGAAACAAGCTATGAAAATCATACCTATGTGGAAGAAGCAAATGTATCACGACAAAAGTTGCCAAGATGAACTTGGACCACCATGATGGCTTATCTGATCCCATAGAGTATGTCCAGAATACAAGATTTATCCTTTCAATGTGTCTCCACTACCAGTTTCCTCCTATTTGATACCTTTAGGGTTGAGGCCTTTGATGTTGTTGTGGCAATATCCTCTTCACATGTTTGTTGATGAATGCGGGTTTAACATTTCTTCTACTATCATTCTTCATATTCAAGTTTTTTCCAACTTGTTGTTTTTGGAAGTAAGGCCTTTCTTGCCTTTGCCATTGCTTCCTTTTTTGTAAGTTGTCTCTCAATTTTAGATATTTGAATTGAGGCCTTACTTGTCCATGACTTGTGTTCCTTATTTGCTGGAACACTTTCCTTGTTCCTCCATTTATGGAATTCCAGCGAGAAGCCTTTTTAGGTATCTTTTTAACATTGGGTCCTTGTTTGTTTGGCATTTTACCTTTCAGTACCCACAATAATTTTTAAGAATTCCATTTTTCTTTAATCTACATTTATGCAAGAAATGGTCTTTTTTATTGCAAAAATCACATATAGAAAAACAACTATACATAGTAGATTGATTAACATGCTCATTTGATTTTTGTTTTTCTACACAATTAGAACCTAAACCACTTTTATTTATGCTTTTGTTTTTTCCTCCTAACAAAACATCCAAGTTATCTCTACCTTGAGTAAACTTGGCTAAAGTTGAAGTCAAGTCTTCAACTTGTTTTTTAAGAGCATCATTTTTATTTTTCAAATCTTCTAACGATGATGGACAACTAGCAATAACCATTATTATGGTGGAATGGTTCAAACATAATCATATGGAATAGTGGAATGGTGAATCAATATTCTTGACATAACTATTGTTATCATGGTGGATTAAGATTCACCAACACAACCATATGAAAATGGTGTACCAAGAATCTTGACATAACCACAAACTTTTACTCCTATAACTATCGGGTCTTAGTGCCATAATATCAATCATTCCTTGTAATAAGCATGTCACCAGTATTCACATCCTAATTATAAGTTCACACTTCTCACATTAGGATGCAAAACCCCCCTTTACATTTGAATTTTTTGTAAAGTAATTTTTTAACAATGTAGTTGTTAAAATTTACATGGAGGGAAAATGATAATATAAATACAAAAAAGCTTCGTTTTTTTTTTCAACTCAGATGGGTCGAAGCTTGACTAAGCCCACAAAGATTGGTTGGGCCCCATAAAGATTGGTTGGGCTGAGACCCAACCAAGCCAATCAAAGCTCAGTTGGGCTGAGGCCTAATAAAGCCTTAAAAGGCTCGGTCTTGCCCTAACCCACCATCTTTTCTCCCTTATTACCCATCTCTCATTTTTTTGGGTTGCTACATTGAGTTGTATAAGCTAAAAGTTCATCTACACTTCAACTAGAATTGCCACATTTTAGGGTGAGCTATAGATGGCATGGGTAAGCTATCCGTGATAAGATATGCTATGCAATAGAACCACCACCTTACCAGGTAAGTAACTTTAGATTTTTTATAAGGTAAGCTATATATTCCTAATTTTAAAAGGGAGAAAGAGGATTTTTCTCATCTTAATTGTCGCGGGGCGACGTCAAACAACGCGTTAATGCCTCCTAAGAGGTGTGTTGGAAAAAGGAAGGGATTTTGAGTATAATCATAAAATTATGATTATAAGATTCAAGAGTCGCCATCTAGTATTAAGGTTACTAGGAAACCTATGGTCTACGAGAGTTCGGATAAGGGACTGGATGTGTAAGAGAAAGGCGCATCAACTCCAGTGTACCCTACCTAAGGTAAGTTGCATTGTTCTTTGATTGTTTTTCTAGGTCAAGTTTCTATTTGTTAGTCTCATCTAAGGTTCAAGGTAGATCTCCTTTTGTGAGGAAGTATTTACCTTATCAGGTTAAATCATAACCATTCTAAGGTCTAAATTTTAGCATCGCATTTATTTTGCATTTTGTATCTTTAATACCTGAGGGTATACTCTATTGTGTAGTTTTACACCCTCAAATATTAAAGTCTACAGTTAAACTCTAACACTTTAAATATAAAGTGAACAAAATAATTGGTGAATGATTTTTTATATTTTGGTTAAACCTTAACGGATAATCATAAACTAGCTATGATATTGATTAAAAAAAAACAAATAAGAAAAATTTCAATTTTTTTGTTTTATTATGAAAATATGCTTGGAAAACTTTTAAGATTTGACTGTATACATGAAAACAAAATATTTTTTGTTTTTGATTTTTTTAAAAGAGGAAATTAATTTAAATTTTTTTTAAGGAAAGTTCTGGAGAAAACCATATATTTTAATATCGAATCTATATCCTACAGTGCAAATATACAACCCGATATTATGCATAATTATTTGAAAAACATGGGAGAAAATAAAAAATATTTTGAAATGACCCTTGGAAATTTTTTGGATTTTTTTTTGTTTTTTTTGCTAATATTATATTATTAAATATAAATTGGGCTGGACCAGACTTAGCCATCGGGTTGGGACAAAATAGGTCCAGCCAGACCTAGTCGGGATAGGCTGATAGACGGCCTAACAGACCATTCTTCTCTTTTTTTTTTAGGGTGGGCTGGACCTGTCTTAGCCATATGGGCTAGGTCGAAACGGGTCTAGCCTACAGTCCATATGGTTACTGGGCCCAACCCATCAACCATATTAATTAGTTTGCCTTCTACATATAGTGGCTGGGGGGAAGGTTTTGGGGGATAAAGAGAAGTGGGTGGCTTGCCTAGTTGGGGGAGAAGAAAGGCCGGCGACATTTTTAGTGTTGTAGGGAAGACCGACAAGTGGTTGGTGGCGGCAACGATGACTGAGACGCGATGGAGAAAGTGGGGGGGAAGAAAAAGTGAGCAGAAATGATTTTTTCTCAACTTTGGTTTCTTATTTCTCCTCTTTCTGGCCATGAATTCCACCCCCTATTTATAGGAGGTGGAATATGGATATTTTGTCTTTAATGGTGCCAAATCTTGGCCCTTGATTCAGCTCCAATGAATCCTAACCGTTGGCTCAAAGTGGCTATTATAAACTGTTAAATTTGTCAGTTGAAGGCTGGTTGGGTTAGCCACTTTGGGGTGACACCACGACCGTTATGGTGTCAATCGGACAGAAAGGACCATACTAAGGTGTTGTAAGACGTCAGACTATCGTTTGCATGCAAGTTTTGTCAAATTTGTTGGAGAGATGAAGCATTAAATACCTTAGAAAGAAAGCCATCGAAACAACTTTTTCTTACTTAAATGAAGAAGAAGATGATTAGTTACGAGACGACGCGTTGTCTGGTCCTTTTGTTTTACTGTTCAAAACGATGATGTTTTAGACTTTTAGGGTTTTAAATTAGGGTTTTGGCCAAAGTTTATTTTGGTCTTTCATCTTTTAATTTATTTCAATTGCACCCCTAATTGACCCTAAACTTCTAATTTTATGCAATTTTATCCCTGCCGAATTTCAATGTTAGTCCTGAATTTCAATTCCTTTTTCACATTAGTCCTTAGTCTTGGATTTATGCAATTTGACTCTCAATTGACTATTAAATGTTTAATTTTCTTCAATTTCACCCTTAATTTCAATCAATGTAGTTCTCATAGTTTGACGCCTTTTACAAAATGGTTATTAGTTGTGAATTTCTTCAATTTAGCCCTTAATTAACCCCAAAACTCTTTCTTTTTTTTCGATTTTACACTTGATTTGAACCAATTGACTTTGTAAAAATTAAATTTGGTAACCTAAAATTCCAATCTTTTTAATTAAGTCCAAATTAAACCCCCAAACTTAATTTTCACCAATTAAGCCCCTAAAGGAAATTTTCCTTGGGTTTGACGTGGTTTTCACTATCAATTCCCCATTTAAAACTCGTTGTCTTTTTTATAATTTCAATTAATGGAGTAGCTATTGTACTAAAATCTTTTACAAATCTTCTATATAAACTAGTCAATCCATGAAAATTTCTTACCTCACTTACCGTCTTAGATGTAGGCCACTATTTTATAACTTTAACCTTAGTCTCATCCATCTCAATACCTTTTGTACTAACAATATATCGAAGAAAAATAATCTTTTCAAAGTAAAAGTCACACTTCATTATATTAATATACAAACTTTCCTTTCTAAGCACATCAAGTACCTGTCTTAAATGGTTCATATGCTTATCCAATCCTTTATTGTAAATCAATATATCATCAAAATAAGCAACTACGAACCTACCAATGAATGCATGCAATATATGATTCATCCATCTCATAAAAGTACTAGGCATATTAGTAAGTTCAAAAGGCATGAGTAACCACTCATACAAACCATATTTTATTTTAACAACAATTTCTATTCGTCACATTCGTTCATTCTAATTTGATGATTAGTTTTGGAAAATAAACAAGATTCATGGAATTCATCAAGCTTATCATTTAATCTAGGATAAGATGTCTATACTTTATCGTTATTTTATTAATTAATCTACAATCAACACACATTCTCCAAGTACCATCTTTCTTAGGTACAAAAAGTACGGGAACAACACATAGATTCATGCCTTCTCGAATGTAACCCTTTGAAATTAACTCCTTCACTTGCCTTTGAAGCTTTTTTTCCCCTCAAGATTACTTTTAAAGGCTGGTCTATTAGGAATAGTCGAACTTAGTACTAGGTCAATCTAATGTTATATTCCTCTCACAAGTGGCACTCCACTTGGAATTTCATTGGTAAATACATCTCCAAATTTTTGTAACAAAGAAATACAAATATTAGGAACATAGGAATCAAGTTTGTTAGTGTTAAAGTATGTCTCCTCATACAAGAGTAAAATCATAGGCATATCAGAAAAATAAACATGTGTAAGATCACTTTGTTTTGTATAAAAATTAAGGTGTTTCCTTAATTTTTTCTACACACTTTTCTTTTCTCACTCTTTCTTTCTTCTCTCCACACTCAACTTTCCTCTTTTGTTTTTGGCTAAATACTTCAAATTTATCTTTAATGGCCAAAACTTTATCCTTAGGTGTTTCACACTCATGACTCACTTTATTTTTACTTAACCTCATATCCTCACCATTATTTTGTAATGAGGTTTGTTCAGTTTTTTTTTTGCTTTTTTTAGATTTAATTGATCTATGTACACTTGTTTAAATGATAATGATGTAAGGGTGTATGTTTTCCCATACTTTTCCAGTGTATGCTTATTTTTAAAACCACCATGCTTGGTTTTCCTATCAAATTGACAAAGTCTCCCCAATAATAGGTGTGTAGCATACAAAGAAATAACTTAAAACCTCATCCTTATACATTCTTACCAAAAATAAGATTAAAACTTGTTTAGTCACCTTAACTTCTCCATATTCATTCAACCATTAAAGCTTATATGGTGTAACATGCTTAGTAGTAGTCAAGTTCAACTTTCTAACCAAAGTTGTGCTAGTAACATTAGTACAACTACCTTTATTAATAATCATACTACATACCTTATTTTTTACTTGACATCTATTATGAAAGATATTCTCCCTTTATTAATCAACATCTTTTTCACTAACCTAAAGTTCAAGGATCTTTTTATAATAAAGGATTCACCATTAACAATATATTCAATATCACTAGCATCTTTAAGTGCTGACATGTTGTCACATTCAAATTCATCATTAACTGCATCATCTCTCAAAATTGTAATCCTTTTATTTGGACACTCTAATGCACAATACTCAAGTTCTTGACACCTAAAACACTTAATCACTCGCTTATGCTTCTACTAAATATCATATCTTCTTTTTTCCTCTATTATCGTAACCTGCTTCTTAACATATGAGGGTTCAACAACTTTAGGTATTTTTATTATCTTTTTTTGTGAATTACATTCTCTTCTAAAATTTGACTTCCAACCCTGAGAGGATCCTAAATAATAGTCTAGCCTTGCACTTCCTTTTCTTTTCAATTATTTTTCCACCTTTATAGCCATATGCACCATATCTTTAATTTCTAAATAATATTGCAATTCAACCACATTAGCAATATATCTATTTAAACCATTTAAAAATGAGGATTGATATATAAAAAGATGACGTTCAAAATCATTTTAGTCGTGTTGTGATTTTCAAGATGAAACTATTCTTAGTAATTAATTAGGATATTAAATGGAAAATACTTATTGTAAAAAAAAAGTCTATGTCTAAATTTTATGTGTTAAAAGAAATGCCATGAAAATTATTACTTATCGTTGTTATTGTTGTTGTTATTACCTTTTTATATTTATATGTAAATGTTATTTGTTATTTTCAGGTCCATCGGGGTTATGTCAGGAGTGATCTTAGTTTAGCTATCTTTTGTTATGTAATTATGTTGTAATTCAAGACACTTATCTCCTATACTTAAAATGTAGTATTGACCTGTAAATTCAAATGTATGACTTTAATCTAATGATGTAATTCTAAGTACCTATTTTAACCATGCATGTTTATAATTGAAATTGGATCCTTCATTTGAATTTCATTATATGATATTATTAGGCATGATATAATTTATGTAATGATAATATGTAGCAATTGAATTATGCATTTTTTTTATGAATTTGAATTTTGTAATAATATTGAATAAGATGTGTTGTGTTGATGATGATTAGTCTGGTTAAGATCCAAGATGATTGGATCGGATTCTGAAATAACATAGGAAGTGTAAATCTAGTATTGTCGATAATTTAGGACCTCCTAGTATAGGGGAGACTCCGCCGAAATTTTAATGGATTTAAAAAAACATTCTTGAAATTTCTAGTTACCTATTGTGTGTTGTCCTAGAAATTTGGAACTGTTACATTTGTTATCAGAGCCACTGGGTACTGTTCCAGGGATTGGAATACCGATGAAATTTTAAAGTGTATTTCAGGATGGTCCGGACAAAACAAGGGACACATACTAACTTACCCCTCGTGCAGGGAGGAGATGATAACATACAGTTTAGGAGTGATCCAGATTGGGATCTGTTGATGACAGATAATGCCACTTATGTACCAGTGGCATCAGCTCACTCCGAGAGGGGTGAATCTGCAAGCTGTCAGAAAGATTCTGGTTCCCAACAAGCAGAGGTATCATTACATGGAGTGTCTAAGAGATAAAGACGACTGGATGGACTTTCGCCTAGGGCGCCAACAGTTGCGACTAATCCATACTCTAATCCTGTTTTTCTGGAACAGATAGAAAAAGCTGTTGCAACAAAAATGGTTGAAGCGTCAAGCTCAACTCCTAAACCAGAAAGGGTAGTCCTTTTAGTGCATTGGGTTAAAGGGATGAGAGAGATAGGTTGTGTGACCTTCTTAGGAGAGGAGGATGTTGAGGTAGCGAGGCATTGGTTAAGAAAGGTGGAAAAGGTGATGACTCAGATGCCAATGCCAAAGGAGTCTTGAGTTGATTGTGCGGCCCAGATGTTAGTTGAGAGTGCCCATTCCTAGTGGGAAACTATGAGAGAGAGGAGATCTAGAGAAGCACTTATATGGAGAGACTTTAGGGAGGAGTTTGATGAGAGATACTACTCATGGCAGCATAGGAAAAAAAATGATCAGGAGTTCCTAGACTTACGACAAAGAGATATAATTGTCCTTAAGTATGAGAGGAGGTTTCAGAATTTGTCTATCTTTGTTTATGCTTATCTCCCTATAGAGCACCATCAGGTAGAGAGGTTTCAAGATGGGCTTCGATAGGAGTTGGAGATGGTGTTGATAGCGATGCCATTTCAGTCCATCCATGAATTAGAACAAGCAGCTCAGGGGATGAAAAAGATAATTCAGGACATACTAAAATTGGTGAGTGAACAAGGCCATATGACTGGGGTCAAGAGGAGAGATTTTGTATAATCTACTAGCAGGTCTCCTCTTTTAAAGAGGGGGAAGAGCAGGCAGTCTTCAAGACAATTTCAGAGGAGGGGGAGTTTTATTGTAGGTGGAGAATCTAGGGGTTCCAGACAGATTACTAATAGGGGATCCTCAGGAGGTTTGGCTCAACAGGGAGCCAATGCTATAAAGTGGGTCTTTTGAGCAGAGGGGACATGTGTATCCATTGTGTGGGAGATGTAACTTGAGACACCCCAGATATTGTTTGGCGACACTAGATAGGTGTTTTATTTGTATAAGTAAGGGGCACCGTTGGAAGGACTACCAATATTTAGGGAGAGAATGTTTTTACTGTGAGGATGCAAGCTATAAGAAGAGAGATTGTCCTCGTAAGAAGCTGCACAGAGTCAGCAGCAGTCGGTTACTATTAATCGACCTGCAAGACCTACCTAGTCTGGGGTGAGTGCTAATCAAGGTCAACCAAAATTCCAAGAGGAGAGGACTTGTGGTAGAGTATACCACATGTCCCAGGAGGATGTGGGAGTTGCACCTGATATAGTGGCATGTACATTACAGTTAGAATCAATGCAAGTTTATGCTTCAATTGATCCTAGAGCTAATCATTCTTTTATAACATATCGAATTGTAGATAAATTGCATGTATTGCCAAGCGAATTAAATGTGGGTATAATGACTAGTACACCTCTAGGGGAATACATATATATTGATAATGTTTATAGGGTTAAAACTATATATCGAAAGGTTAGAATTGAAGGTAGATTTAATACCTTTGAAGTTATACGACTTTGATGTGATTTTGGGTATAGATTAATTGAGTAAATATAGAGCAAAAGTGGATTGTTTCACCAAAATGGTGACAATTCAAGGTATAGGTGGAAAAATGGTAGTATTAAAAGGAGAGAGAAAAGTAGTTCCAAGTTGTTTAACTTTCATCATGACAGCTGGGAAATTGATTAGGAAGGGATGCCATGTATTCTTAGCCCATGTGAAGGAAACAAAGAAAGAGAGTGTTGAACTACCCAATATTCTTATTGTAAGGGAATACCCGGATGTGTTTCCAGAGGAATTACCTGGATTGCCTCCCGTCAGAGAGATTGAAGTCTTAATTAACACTTTCCCAGAAACCAGTTCTATAGCACAATCCCAATATAAGATGACACTTGTGGAATTGGTTGAACTGAAGGTTCAACTACAATAACTACTGGATAAAAGATTCATTTGACCTAGCAATTCCCCCTAGGGAGTTCCAATACTCTTTATAAAGAAGAACGATAGTACCCTTTAGTTGTACATTGACTACCATCAATTGAACAAGGTAATCGTGAAGAATAGGTATCCATTTCTATGGATAGACGATTTATTTGATCAATTGAAGGGTGCCAGAGTCTTTTCCAAGATAGATTTGAGGTTTAGGTATCACCAGTTAAGGATTAAGAATCAGGATATAGAAAACTACTTTCAAGACTCGTTATGGACGTTACGAGTTTCTAATGATGTCTTTTAGGTTAACAAATGCCTTAACAGTATTGGGAAGAAAAGAGCTCCAAAGGCTTAAACTAGATGCTTATGAAACATTCATTGTACCTATTAGCAATTCAAGGATGAATCATCTTAAAGAGAGAGAGAATGATATGATTCAAGAAATGATTCAACAAGAAATTCAGATTCTAGTGTAATTGTGCCTACTATCTAGTTTTACGCTATCGAGCATAACTCTCAATCTTACCATTGGACTAGGTTGAAAGTTTACCAAGATTTTCCAGAAAAACTCATTCTACATTAGGTTAAAATTTTAGGTCTATCAGAGTTCTAAAAGGTATCACGATATAGGTTTGAAAATGCAATACATATTTTGTTATTTGTTGCCTTTTGACTTGTAGACTAGAGGATTATTTTCTCATAATGCAAGGATATTTAACAGCTTTTTTTTAGGAGTTTTCTAGTTCTACAAGGATCTTTAATGGACAACAACATAATTTTCAAGTGTGGCAATGATTCTTTTAATGTTCCAAAATCCTTTTCTTAGAAGGATTTTTGGGCTGGTTTTTTCTCTTGTACAGTTCTATCCTAACAATTATAATTTCTTGTTCAACCATTAGATCGAATTGAAATTTTACTAGACATTTCTAGAGATTCTGTTTTATATCATTTTAAGATTTCAAGTCAATCTGATTTCAGCAAGGCCTTGCAATAAGAATATATATTAGTTTTCTAGTTGATTTATGATTCTTTTTCATATTCTATTTGTAACTCTTTTATTATTTTTCTAACTAGTTTAGGACATTTCTACATAGTATAAATAAGATTATTTTGCTTGTTCTTAGGTTTTTAGCTTTTGAAATCATGATATTTTGAATAAACTTATGTTTTGCACGATGCAAAACTTTTCTCTTTACTGGAACAGAAAACAAATTTGACTTATCAAGGTAAAACTGACCTTGAAGTGTCTTCTTTATACTTCTTGTTCGCGAATTGATATGACTTGGGTGGAGATTCATTCCAATAGTGTTGATGTTTTGATTCCAGTAATCTATGTGTCACACTTATATCAAACCTGATTCTTTGACTTTTCCAGATTTGTCTTTCTTGCATATGGGTATTGTGACCATATGATCGGAGGTTCGCATCAATAAAAGTTTTAGCTAGTTTCTTCTTAAGTTAAAACAAATACCATCAAAATTCAAGTGCAACAAAATTTCCTCTTTGGTGATGCTATAGGATACTTGCAAGTTGCAACAGAGAATCATTGTATTTAGACAAGTTTGTATCTCTTTTGCAAAGAAAAAACAACGTGAACCAATAAATCAAACTCTACGAGTGTGCTCTTCAACTGTAAGTGGCTCATATGGAAGAGATGAGAGGCAATTTAAAACTTTCCTCCAGCTTAAGAGAAAAAGGTGTCATCGAAATAATAACAATGATAAAATATAGATTTGAGAAAAAGTCCTTTCAGCTCAATAAAAACCCCTTTCTGTTGCCGACCCAAAAAAGGAATTATATTCACAGACTAGATAAAGAACCTTTCCTGTTGGGTAGGTAAACACCATGCCCCCATAACATTGCAGAAGAGCCAACTCCTTGTTGCCAACAAGGGCCTACAATTAATTCAGGCACACAACATTGCTTTCACAAGCCAACTGAAAAAACCTTTCTATGAGAAATTTGTTAATTCTTTATTTCCTATTGCCATGCCAAGTCTGAAAATCACATCGAACACCAAATAAAGAAAAAGGAGCTATAGACCATCTACTTATTGAACAGAGCCTTGCTTCTGTAACCCACCCCCACCCCCACCCCCATCCTTTTCAAGTTCCAAAATTTACTTATCTATTTTATAGATAGAGCACTATTTGCACGAACTTATTTAGAATCTTGAAATCTGTATGGTAGAGTTGAATGACTAATATATATGCAGAACTATTTGCAATAACTAGTTTACAATTTTGAAGTTTGTATGGTACAGTGAAATAACTATTGCTTGATGTCATGCAAAATCTATACTTCAGTGTGCAGAACAGAAGTTTCATGTCTTCGATGACTCTTGACATTTAGAAACCTCCATGTTATGCAATCATTGCCCAAAGTTTTATGATTTGCCATTACATAATCATTCATAGATTCCAAAGCACATAATTGCAGAGCCATCACTCATGCAAAGGGAAAATGATAGAACACAACTTTGCACTTTACTTTTATCAGACCTATTCAACAACAGCTAGTTTATAATAAGATCACGCCAATTATGAAATATCAAGTTCAACAATAAATGGGTTAAAGTTAACCTAGAACAATCACCATATTTCAACGAGATTTTATATACTGCAACAACGACTATTTAAAAACAAAAATGGAGAACCAAATACAGGAATAAAGAAACGGATTATTATATCAAGTTGATGAAAGAAAGGATTCTTATATTCTCCAATATAACCAAATGTATATATAATCCCTTACAACTTATTTCCATGAGCTTATTTAAGTACACAGTAGCTCTGAGAAGATCCATTGGAGAAGGCACTTCTCTCCATTTTGACTCTACTCCTTTATTGGTTGTATCATCCCTATAGAATTAACAACAAAAGTAACATCCTACTTCTTGATCTTCTTTGTCTTCTTAGGTCCCGGAACCTCCAATCTTCCAACAGAACATCCACACCTTGCTCGAAACACAAGAACAGCTCTTCCATTAGTTGGTGCCATCTTCTTCAATTCAGCCTCCAATTCTCGATGATGATCGTGAGGCAATTCAAAAAGGCCCCTTTTCAGTCCATCTTTCACCAAGGTACCATTAGAATTCTTCACACACTCCTCGGTCTCCAACTGGATATCGAATTCTGCTGCCTTCCTTAAGCCCTTGCAGTTCGGATTCCCACATTTCCTAGCAGCACACAAAATCACTATCCAGGCAACTATTGCAGCACATAAAGAACTAATCCCTATAGATCCGTATATCACTGGATTTCTCATAACCTCCTCTTTGACCACATAATGAATAGCAGCAACAAATTCAATAAAACCAAGAGTTACAATCCGGATATAAGGAAATAACAAGAATCCACAAGCACCAATGACAGCTATCAAGATCACAACATCAATAACAGCTGATTGAGATCTATCACAAACAGGTATAGTTTTACAATTCGAGCCATTCACTGTCTTCCTATTCTTGTGCACATGATTATTGTTGTGCCTTGATTTTGGATTAAACTCACTGGAATTCACAGAATTTGCCATGGAAGCTGTTGATGACTGGTCAAATGAGTTGCAGACCGAGATTGAGCTATGGAAATAGACCATCTCAAATCAAACCCAATAATTTTGTTTTTTGAAAAGTAAAGAGGACGCCAACCCAGCAATCTTAAACAGTCCAGATCACAAAAACAATTGAAACCCACCAATCTAGAGCTAAATTCAGATCGACCCACCTCGTAAAAAATCGAAAAGATCAAGAAATTCACCTACTCTTGAAGATCAAAAGGCAGCAAACTGGTCGGTGCCTATATGCGTGTCTCTCCAGCAACAAATGATTAGAGAAGACCGCAAATCTCAATTAAGACTGAAATGATTCCACAGAAGGAAAAGGAAAAGGAAAAGGAATCAATCTTTAGCTGAGTGTTTTTGGATTGAATTAAATGGGTTTAACAGGGCTGGCCGGCTATGACGTTGCCAAGCCAAGAAGAAGCAGAGGAGTCATTAACTAGCCCTTTTGTTTTGATTTTTTTAATCTATCACAGTCGCTTATGGTTTGTTTGTTTATTTATGTTTTAGTTTAGAAGTATATAATTAAATAAATAAATAAATAAAGAGAAGGTCATACACGTTAGTTAAAGAGAGAATCATTTTTGGTGGTCACATACGAGGGCTGATATGAAGTGGGCTTGGACCAATGATGCTTGAATGATTTGGTGGGGTATACCATGGGCTTGGCCGACCTCTTTTCTTCGTTATTTATTATTATTTATTATTCAGTCATTTTTTTTAATTTAACGTAGGTGTCCGGCCCAGCTTGCGCGCACCTCGACTAATCCCACGGGTCCTGAAGTTAACGACCATGTAAGCCTCCAGTGACCATCATATGAGCAACCACAGGGCTCGAACCTGAGACCACAGAGGGAGCAAACCTCTTGGTCCCAAACTTTTATCACTAGATCACCACCTAGATGGTTATTATTCAGTCATTTTTGGTGTAAAAGGTGATTCCACTTAAAATGATTTGATGGTTCGGTTACCATGTTTATGACCATTCTAAACTATAAGATTCAAGCTTATTATATTTTAATTAGTTTCAGATTTCATTCTCCTCTCGAGTTCGTTCATTTTATTTTTTCTTGATAATTATACTTAAATTTTCAACATATTTGTTATAAAAAAATGAATATACAGGTTTTTTTAATAAAAAAATTCTAATCATAAATTGAAAAATATATGCATTGGTTAAAGAAGTTGAGAATCGAATATGCCAATAAATACAAAAAATAGTGTTAATGTGACTATTCGACTTGTCTTTTTGCGTGTTGAATAATTTTTTTGTATAGATGTTACTAACATGTTTTTTTTTACATTAAGTAAATATTATAACTATGAATCAAAATATTGATACCTACCTGTAATAAAATAAAATGAAGATCATATATATTAATGAATACGTGTAAGATCTCAAGTTAATTTTTAACGAGTAGAAAAATAAGACAATATTGTTACAGTGAAACATCATTTCCTTTTAGTCTTTGTATAATATTTTTTCCAAAAACAAAATGCAAAAAAAATAAAAATTACAAAAAAATAAATAAAGATAAGAACAAAAAGAATGATATAAATAGGTCAAGTGCATAATAATAAATATTTCAAGAATAAAAAATAAAAAATAATTTTTTATAATTATGTTATTTTGTCAGGTGATTTATCATTTCCTAAAATAATACAGATTCCCACCTTATAATATCCACCACAGTTAAAAGAAAATAGAAAAAATCTATAATTATGTCATTTCGTACATCATTTCCTTCTAATAAAACTTGTTTTTTTTTTTTTGGATTCGAGGAAACCCCACCCCCTGAAAAGCGTACTTTGTGGGTTCAGATGAGCAAGTAAAATCCCGGCTATCCCAGGCTCTTTATTTTATCATTATAAATTACATAGTATATGTTCCTACTTAAAAAATAATACATAAATAAATAAATATCCAATACTCTAATTAAATCAGAGACTTAAATTAAAGGAAAAGTTTATAAAATTCTTCTCCCTCTCTATGTAGTTTTTTATTTAAAGATTTTTCCATAAGCTTTCATCAATGGCATCATTCCTTCTGCATTTTTCTTTTCTTTTTCTTCTCTTTTCTATACTAATCATATATCTAATTATCAAATTTATTGATTATTTTTTTTTTATTATTTCGGCTATTTTTCTTTTGTCAGTCCAATTTGCCTAATTTTACTTTAGATTCTGTCTTAACATGATTATCTTAAGATGCAATGAGATTTTTATGCAGATTGTTAATTTTCGGGTTTTAAATTTTTTATTCAGAAAAGGAGTGTTAAAGGTAATAGATCTAATGATCGATTGTTGAAGATGAGTTGCCAGCTGTCCACCATTTTAGATGCAAATTCTAGATCTTAGTTTCTCTGTTAATTTTTTATTTTGCCCTTCCCATGTTAGCCCGTTCAGAATATAAAGAAATTTATTGCATCCTCGTTAGATCCTAAGCTAGATGTCGAAGCCTTTCTTAATTTTTTTTAATGAAATTCCTATCCATGTTAAAAAAAAAACACTAATACTTAATTTTATAAAATTAGTTTTTTTAATTTTATTAAGAATATAGTAGCGGTTATTTTTTAAATTATTTTTTATTTAAAAATTTTTATGTATGTTGAAAAAACAAAAACACGAATACTTAATTCCATGAAATTAGTTTTTCTAATCTTATTAATAGATTTGATTTACTTCATTGTAAGCTCAAAGTAGGGTTCTTGTTTTGTCTTTCGAATTGCTAAGAGAATTTAAGGACTATCAGCAATCAAATAGGAAAAATTAGTACAAAGACACAAGAAAGAAATAAGTTTTGCTTATTGTTTATATTATGGGTTTATTTTAAAATTATTTTTGGAAGACTAAAATTTTTTTTTTCAATTTAATTTTTGACGTGGATCTAGTTTAATAAGAATTATTATTTAAAGTCTATTGTCTTGTCCACCTTATGAATTATGTTTGATAAGTTTCTTCAATTTTTTTTCTAGAATAACTCTTCATAACTTTGATAGTTTTTTAAACAGTTTTTTTAACTCTTTAAAATCAAAATTGTCAAATTTAATTCAGGTTTTATAATAAGTAATCAAAACTGATAATGAAGGGAATTTATTTTGGTATTTATATAAAAAAATTTATAAATCTTGCTTCCAAAAATTCACTATAAAAAAAATAGTTTTTGAAAGAGTTTTCTAAAGTGTTTTTCTAGGTTTTTTACACTTTTTCTCACTTTAGTTTTGAGCTTTGTTATAAGTTAAGTTTGATTTTGTTTAAAGATACTTAGCTTATTATCTTGGATTCATTGACCTTATTTAGAAGTGAATCTAAATAAAGTTGTGTTGTTGGAATTTTGGAAGGATTATTGTAAACATCCTATGTACACCAAGTGATCAGCAATAAAGTTTTAAGGACAAATAATTCATTATTGATAACAATAAAAGCTTCATTATTTTAAAATGCTTTAACAAATATGTATCTTCCTTTGTTATAATTTTATCATATCACTATTTCCAAAGAAATTAATGTTGAGAAATTTCATCTATAATTTCATCAAAATAACACAAATTTAAAATAACACACTCACTTGTAGAAAAACACTTAATCAATCTTTCCCACTCTCCCACTTCTCTGTAATCTATTTAACACCCAATAAAGTGTAATAATTATTGGATTTCTCAAAAGACATGAATGCAAAGGAAATGGTATTTAAAAAAAAAAAAAACAAAATCCATGGATTTTATTAGACAACATAGAGTTGTTTATGGTTTGTTCGAAGACTACCTGAAGATCAATTCTTTCTTATAGGATTTGATCAACTCTTAAAAAGGCCCAGTTTCGATTCGTGGGCCTCCTTAAGTATTTCCTCCCTCAACTCCCTATTATTGGGCAAATATACTCTATTCCCAATCTTATTATTCCATTTTCTTTCATTCTAAATGGGAAATCCTTACTTCATTCCATCTTGTTCTTTCTCTTTAAGTACATTCACATCCCGTTCTTACGCTTCCTGGATCTTATCCCATAAAAATGGTTGGGCCCTCAAGCTAGCCAACAACGAGCCCCTTACCCCTATATTTAGTTGGACTTGTAAACTTTCTAACTCCAAAATTTCCGTATGATCTCGTACTATTAACCCATTTATCACTTCCTTGCTTTTTCAGCGCAAGGCATCAACTACAACATTTGCCTTTCTTGGGTGATAATTGATTATGTAGTCGTGATCCTGGATTAGTTCCACCCACCTTCTCTGGTGCATGTTCAACTCCTTCTGTGTTATCAAGTACTTACAACTTTTGTGGTCGGTAAAGATCTGTACTTGAGTCATGTATAAATAGTGTCTCCAAACTCGTAAGGCAAATACAACTACAGCTAATTCTAAGTCATATACCAGATAGTTCATCTCATGTGTCTTCAGTTGTCTAAAGGCGTAGGCAATTACCTTGTCATACTGCATTAGTATGCACCCCAGTCCTTTATTGAAGCATCACTATACACTACAAACCCTTTCAATCCTTTTGGAAGGGCCAACATCGAGGCCGATATCAATCTTTTCTTAAGCTCCCGGAAACTCTCTCCGCACTCCCTTGTCCAATCAAATTTGACTCCCTTATGGGTCAATTGGGTCATTGGGGATGCTATATTTAAAAATTCCTTGATAAATCTTCGATAGTACCCAGCCAACCCAAAGAAACTCCGAATCTTCGTCACATTTACAAGTTGCTCTCATTTCAAAATGGTCTCTACTTTTCTAGGATCAATATAAATCCCTTCCTTAGATATAATATGGCCTAAAAATACCACTTCGATTAGCCAAAATTCACATTTGCTCAACTTCGCATACAACTGATTTCTTCTCAATGTTTCTCAATACTATCCTCAGATGTTGCTCATGATCTTTTTAGGAGTAAGAGTAAACTAAGATGTCATCAATAAATATGACTACAAATTTATCCAGATACGGTTGGAAGACCCTGTTCATTAAATCCATAAACATTATGGGAGCGTTCGTTAATCCAAAAGGCATTATTCAGAACTTATAGTGCCCATAACGAGTCTTGAAGGTCGTCTTCTGGATGTCTTTTTCCTTAATCCTTAACTGGTGGTACCCCGACTTTAAATCAATCTTCAAAAACACATGTGTCCCCTTTAATTTGTCAAATAAATTGTCAATCCTGGGTAATGAATACTTATTTTTTATTATCAGTTTGTTTAGTTGTCGGTAGTCTATGCACAACCAAAATGTGTCATCCTTCTCCTTTATGAACAATATCGGGGCTCTCTAAGATGAGTTGTTAAGTCGGATAAATCCTTTCTCCAATAACTCTTGTAGTTGAGTCTTCAGTCTAACTATTCAATTGGGCCATTCTGTAAGGATTTTGCGACATTGGGGCCATACCCGAAAAAAATTTTATTGACACTTCAACCTCCCGTCCGAGAGGCAATCCTGGCAGGTCTTCTAGAAATACCTTTAGAAATTCCCGTGCTATTGAAATTCTCATCAATCTCATTTCTTTTCTCCCCTCTTCCTTTACATAGGCGAGGTAGACTTGACCCCTTTTACTTACCAATTTCCTAGCAGTGAGTGTTGACACTACCCCCCCCACACACACACTCCATTTCCTTCGCCTTTAAATTCCACCTCCTTCCATTTTTCGGGTCCGTCATCCGGATTCACAGCTAATGGATCCTGCGTCAAGATCCAATTCTCTTGGGTCCGGCTTCATGACCCAAAGTTCCAGGTCTTAGGCTTATAAATATTATTATTTGTATTATGAATATTATTTTTTTATTATAATTAAAATTATTAATATTAAAAATATTATTATTTGTATTAAAAATATTATTATTTTTATTATAAGTAAAAATATTAATATTAAAAATAGTATTATTTGTGTTATAAATATTATTATTTTTATTATAATTGATATTATTAATAAAATAATTAATAAATTTGAAAAACATTATTATCAATATTGAAAAATAACCATATATTTGATTTGAAGTGTAAAATTAAAAATTATTATTATTATTATTAAATTTTAAAAAAAACTATTATTACTATCGAAGAAAATCCATAATTGTTTTTGAAAGATTAAAAAACATAAAAATTTTGACAGATAAGTTAAATATTATTGTTGGGTTTAGTGTTGCAGCTAGACTCAATACTTTTGGGTGCGTTACAGCCAGATCCAATTCTTTTTAAATCTTAGATTTTTATGATATTTGAAAAGATAAGCGTACGACGTAATGCGGTCACTAACTATATATATATTTTTTATCTATTTCTCGTTTCCCATCTAGACGTATAATCATATTCCAAGTCATCAAGTGTAAAGAAAGTTGTTTCATCACAGAAAAGTAAGGCCAGTCTAGGTCAATTGAATCTGACCGAGCCCCCTTTCCTCAACTCATGCATTACAGCAGGCTTAAAGGTATACTTTCCTTCCTTGCTAGACTCAAATTCTCACCTCGTCCAACTCGACACATAAAGCTAGCAATGCATATAAGATATTGAAGGTCATTAACGCCAAGCATCTTCTTGGTTGTCTCTTAAAAACTGTTTTACAAGAACAAGACGGGAAAAGAAGGCTAGCTAGCACGAGCTTCTTCGATGAAAGCTAATTGCTGAGAAGGGAGAGGCTTCCAAGCACTTAACTTGTCCCAGGTTTTTTATGATAATGGTACAAAGCTTTATTTGTATTAGCTTCTAGAGCAGCCTGCCATGTTGGTGACCTCTAGTTGTAAGACCGATCATACACACACATTTTGTATATTAAAATTAATACACTAGTGATGGGAAAAAAATTACAATATTTAATTTGGGTACAAAAATAATTGGAAAATCTTTAGTGTATGCTTCTTGTGCATGAATTCTTTTGTCGATGTAAGGTTTTTATTTGACTTGAGAAAGCATAGAAATTTGATCATTTCCATTCTTTGTGGACTTTATCTTCCAATTTAAAAGGATATGAATATTTGCTTTGGATGTAAAGATCTTCCACAAGCTTGAAAGTTTTGTTCATGTGAAGTCTTTATTTGACTTGACTTGAAAGTAAAGAAATTTGATCATTTCCATTCTTTGTGAACTTTGCCTTCCGACTTAAAAAGGAATTTCAAGTAATTTATATTTTTACTTTATTCTTTTCTCTCTCTCTCTCTCTCTCTCTCTCTATAATTAATTATTATTTTGCTTTCTTAATTATTCATTAACATATCATGTATTGTTTATCTCAAATGTCCTTCAATTAAAGGGAAATTTTAAAAAATCAATATAAAAATATCTTTTAAGTAAGAATCATGAAATATATTTACTCTAGGTTTATAATTTATTTTGGACCCAAACAAACTAGCTTACATCCCCAAAGTGTTTGAACCATGATTTGTACTTTTAAAATTTTGATGTTTACAAAACCTAACCAAATTCAATTAAGGCTTAGAGTTTTTACACCTAGTGAATGTAGAGTGAACAATATTAATAAGAGGTGAGCATCCAATCTCTCTTTTTTAGAAAATGAAGAACATTCTAAGCATATTACAAAGCCCAAGCTATCATAATGTCAAATTTAAAAATTTTGTTGTGTTTGTGTAGAAAAGAGATTCATACCTAATTTTTATACAAATCATTTCACAACTAATAAAATAGGAATGGTAGGGAGTTCTACGGCATATTTCATAGAAAATGCTTGATTTTAGATGAATTTTTTTTTACACCACACCCACTTTCATATCTCTATCACATTCACTTGAATCATTTAGATAACAATATGGGTTAGCTCAAGATCTAGATTGTGAATCGGGTATTGACCTGAGTTAACTCAAGATTTGACTATTTTATATATAAAAAAAAACCTTGAAATAACATCATTTAATTTTTTTTTTTAAAACTAGTCTTTTCCACTAACCTGAACGAGGCTAGGTTCCTGGTCAATAGGTTTACCCACCGAGTAGTTTTAGGTCTAAGAAGAATAATGTAGAATATTGGGTTAAAAATTTCTAAATCAAATAGGGGTGATCATTTTCGATTCGGTTTGGTTTTTACCTATAAAAAACTACCAAACCAAAAAAAAACCCGAAACCAAATCGAAACCAGCCCAAACCGACCGGTTTTGGTTCGGTTTTTGCTGGCCAAAACCCAAAAAACCTATATGTTATTTTTTGGGCTTTTTTTGGCTTTGTAA
Source organism: Populus trichocarpa (assembly GCF_000002775.5). NCBI lineage: Eukaryota > Viridiplantae > Streptophyta > Magnoliopsida > Malpighiales > Salicaceae > Populus > Populus trichocarpa. The sequence goes on from NC_037288.2 coordinate 11,648,135, forward strand.
TGGGCTTTTAATGGATTTCTGATGGGTTTGCAATTAATGTTGATATTGTTTAATTTTCTTTGAAGATTCCAAAGCATATTTAATTTTTTTACAACGAAATATTAATTTGTATTAAATTGTTATTGACAATCTTATGTTTATTAAGTTTTTTTACCACTAAATATTCATTTATATGAAATTATTAATGTCAATCTTGTGTTCAATATATTTTTTACCTTCCTAATATTTTTATGCTTATGAAAAGTTTAAATAACACACACTCATAATCACACACCAATAAGTTAAAATCTAAATTACAAACCATATTGCCTTCAAAGGGCTTAAAGAAAAAACAACAAATTAATAACATTATCATAAAACACTTCAAGCCAAAAAAATAAATCTTCATTTGCACACCGTCTCCATAAAAATGCACTTCAAGACCATTGAACTTCGATTCCTGGAATTCATAATCTAAAATTATAACATGATAAATTAAATTAGAAGATATGAAAATAAAAAAATAGTATTTTTACCATACGTTTTCAATAAATCTTCATTTGCATATTGTCTCAATAAAAAAGCACTTCAAGACCATTACACTTTGATTCCTGAAATTCATAATCTACCCTCACCCCCACCCCATCAAAATCCAAATGAGAAGCATGCTATTCTGCATATGATCTGCCTGGAAAACCGTAAACAGAAGTGTTACCCCCAGTTCAGGGAGCTATTGCTACATCATACAAGATGTTTACTACTTGCTAAGGAGCTTCACCATTTAAAAAAAAAAGAAGTAAAACTTATATCATCCATTCATTTCAGAAGCAGTAGCATGGTAAGTGATAGTGAACAAAACTATATTAATTAGCACAAAACAATAAAATCTCCAAATCCATGATCCATAATAACAAAAAAGGATTGCAATCAACAGGGTCCATCTTGCATCTAAACTTGCCCACACCACAAAACCATCCCTATTTCTCCATCTAAGAAACAAATAAATAGATCATAAAAGTCCTTCATCTGCTAGTTAGTTACTAGCAAAGTAGCAGACATAGAAGTGAAACCTCAAAACAGCTTCAAATCCAAAATATTTGCCTATATTAATAGATAATTCAATCTTCCAAACTCTAACTCTCGCCTCTTGGAAAAGCAGGCAAACAGTAAATTCACAGCCAAAGCTATCGATGCAATTTTTGCAGTACAAGAAATACAAAACCGAAAGAAGTCTACAATTCACCTCAAACTAATGCTTTGACAATCAAAATAAATTTATCAAACAGTCAACACCGTGCCTAACATCAAAATCAATTCAACAAAGAAAATAAACATCAAATCCAAGGCTTAAGTAGCCAAACAAACACATAGGGAGCTAAAAATTAGTCAAGAAAAAACTTGAATTGGAAAAAATTCTCAAAGAAAACCCTCTCCTTCAAATCATTTTCACAACAATAAACCATTCCAAATCATAAAAAAAAAAAAACTTATCAAACCAAAAATCCACATAAAACCCAAATCAAAATTCCAAAACACATACTAATTAACCATTATCAGCTCCCTGAGTCCTGTAACCAATCCCGAAATCCTCCGGTCAAATTTAAACAAAAAAAACATGAAAACCAACCCTTAACAATCATACAAAAACACAACTAAAATCAACGCCAGTAAAAAAAAGAAATAATATAAAAAAGATAGCATACCAGACAACTCCTCAGGATCCCACTTGTAAACATCAAGTTCCCGAATAATATTGAGTTTTATCCTTTTCTTACATATATTCTTCTTCAAGTAGTAAAGCACAAGCTCCTCGTCTGTCGGGTGAAACCTAAACACAGGCGGCCACGCCATTTCATCAGCGCCGAGACAAGAGTCGGCTGTGACCTTTATCGATATGTTTGACCGATGATGAGATAGAGAATTTTGAGAGAGAAAAGTGATTTTTTTATTTAATTTTTGGAGTTGATTTATAGGTCACACAAAGTAATAGTAAGGGATTGAGAGGCTTGACTGGTTTCAAACGATGGAAACACAAACTGTTTTGGATCTCTGTGTAACTGTGTTTCTATTTTCTAAGTCTAAGGAGATTGGAGAGGGAGAGGGAGAGGCGGAGAGGCGAGAGGGTGCGGGTGCTCTGGTACGGGGGTGGGTGCTCTAGTTAGGGTTAGCAGCGAGGGAGAGTGTTACTCTGTTAGGGAATTAGGGGTAGTGGAGAGAGGCGAGAGTGGCAGCGTTTTGAAAACACAAAACACTGGTTAGGGAATTATGTCGTTTTCTATTTATACCGTCAACACAAAACACTGGTTAAGGACCTTTTTTTTTTAACCGGTTCGGTTCGGTTCGGGTTAACCAGTTCCTGCATTACAAAACCGAAAACCGAATCGAACCGGGATTTTTTCTAACTATTCTAATTGGTTTTTTTCGGTTCGGTTTTTTTGGTTAATTTTTTTTGTTTTCTCGGTTTATTCGGTTTTTTTCCACATCCCTAATATCAAATACAGTAATAAGAGTATTTGTATAAAAGCAATAACATATGAATAAGAATCTTGCCAGGGACACAAATCTTGGAGAATATATAAGAAGATAGCACCTCTACTACTCATTGATAAAATCTCACCATAAACTATATGTTTTCCTCAATTATACTAGAATAATTTTTCATGTGATTAAAGAAAAAAGGAAAGCAAAGGAATTTGTCACGTGATTGGAGGTCCATTCACATGAACATGGACATGGACTCTTACTAGTTGGGCCACCACCCAAGACAATTAAGAGTTGGAAATTCATGAAGGGAAAGAAAGAACCACAAGATTCTCTCAAGTGTGTGATATTATCATGACTTGTGGGAGGTCCCGGCTCCCATCTAAAATCATTAGTGTAGGTTAATAGTTGTTATTTAAAGTATTTTTTAAAAAAATATATTAAAAAAATAATTTTTATATTAGCGTATTAAAATAATTTAAAAACATAAAAAAATTAAAATTTAATCCATTTATGTTTGGAATGCAATACTAAATAAAAGCGTAAAATGAGAAGGCGGATAAAATAAATCTAGAGACTAAATTGAACAAATTCAGCACCAGAGAAGGGGGGGGGGGGGAGTCAAGAAGCTTAATGGCATCACGTGCATTGGGTCCCCTTAACAGCTCATGGCATCACGTGCTTAATGGAATCGGAGCCGTAGCCAACCTTTGCCGAAAATAAAAACACAAAAAATCTATCTCGGATGGTTTTTACTACCCTATATATAATAAGACATTGGTTTGATTTTGATGGATCAAACCATCTCTAGTAAATTCACGGGGCTACCACTAATATGATAATTAATTTATAACATATCATGGATTTAAGCTAATTACTTGGCAATTACATCATTAAATTATTGTATAAGATTAGTTAGTGCACCAAAGGATCCACAAAATGCATCAATACTTTACGATACTTTAAAATGTTATGTTAATATCAGGGTTATCAATTTTATTCCGGTTTGTGTTTCTTTTTTTTAATTAGAATGATTAGTTTTGAAGTATTTTAACATATTATTTCGGGGTGTGTGTATTCAAAATACATAATTTTAAATTAAATCTAAAAACAAATTAACTTAAAATTATACAATTCAAATTTCAAACACAATATCAATGTCAAATATCTAAACATAATTTCAAAATTTAAACATTTTTATTAAGGAACTACTAAATTATCGATATGCGCTACGCTTCAGGTTGGATCATTTTTTTAACATTAAAAGAAACATTCAAGTGTAGATAACTTGAACGAATGATAAAAATATAGTTTGACTAAAAAATTCAAGATGATATTTAAAAAAAAATAAAGATAACAACATATTGAATCTATTCAGGTTAACCTTCTCAATTCACAACCCAAGGGGAAAAAATACTATTCATGAAACAGAATAGACAAAACAAGACCGGAATGATCTAAGATTTTGAGCAACATAAAATTTGTTATAGATTGTTCTGTTTTTTGAATTAGTGCGAGATATACTAGTTATTCTGGACAACATAATGAAATTGACCGCCTTGATTTAAACAAATGGGGTATCCAATTTTACAAAAACTCAAAATTAGGGGACTATATAGAAAGAGTCACCTTGTTTTAGTTGTTTTTTTCTCAATCATTGATAAACAAATGAAAACATATATAAAAGTAAAATATTTATATTATCGAACCCAAAAAAAGAGGGGGAAAAGAATAGTTTATTATTATTATTATAGACCTTCAATTAATATATGATTAACCTTGATAGTTGCTTAATTACTTGTGCTATAATAACCTTGTTTGTTTGGTATAGGGTTAAGAGAATCCCAAATTAGGTGTCATTTGCTTTGTGATGATATATAATATAAGCATATCAAAGAAGAAACAAAAAGAAAGGAAGAGAAAGTAAAAGCAACAAGAAATGGAAATAACTTTGTACCTCTTTTTTGGTGCGAGTTGTTTGGTTGGATTCTCTGTTATAAAGAAAAGCAAGCGTGTTTGGCCTTCTCCGACAACAATTGAAATCTGAAGGGCCTTCATCAACTTCTCTGTCTTCATTCAATCCGGTTTCACTGTATCCTTGGATTTTTTATTTTATTTTTTTCAATAGAAATGAACAAAGGATCAATCTTTAAATCTATCGCCTGATTTTGTTATCAAAAGCCTGCATTATTTTATCAGCAACTGCGGGATAGTTGGGCTGATCATTGTTGACATTATTAATTTGGTATTCATTTCTTTAAGTTATTTAGAATGTGTGAGTCTAGATTGATGTGAACTTCTTGATCACTGTAGTCAAGTAACCCTCAATAAAGTAGATAATAATCTAAAAAGCTAAAAATTTAACCTAGAGTTAACCATGTATCTAAGAATCAAATGTATTGAAAAAAAGACTTGAACTCAAAGATAACCTTGTATCTAAGAACCCTAAATATGCGAATAACATCATGAAGCCAATTATTCTTCGATAAGTCAGTGTACGATTTTTGTCCCTGTAAAGAAAAGTTGTTTTGCCATAAATAATAAACAAAAAGAAAACTTACATTTATTCTCCAACTTGCGGTTACAATTTTCACTAAAAAAAAAATATATATTCTTCTCTAACTAATCCTAGTAGACCTCTTTTAGTTTGCAAGTTAATGAACCTAAACTAATAATCAATTAACATAAATCTAATAATGAAATAAACTCCTAAACAATGTCTAGTGGGCCAGAACAAAGCCAAATTAAAAATAATTATTCAACATTAAATAAATAAAATAAGATAATAAAAATATAGTCTTCATGCTAAAATTCCTTCATGTAGCCTGAATCTCTAATTTTCGCATATTTTTGGTAAATTTTCAGTCCTAACTTCAAGCACATCGTTCTCTCTCGTCTGATTGAAATATTAAGTCTACCATATAAGGTTGGAAAGTTTAAAATATTTAGTTTCTAGCCCAACTTGATCTCAACAAAAATCCACCTGTAACTCCAGATATGTTCCAAACAATATACAAATATCTAATCTGACAGATTTAACAAGATTTGTCTAGTAACTTCAACCTTCTGAAATAATATGTTCTCGAACTCCATTTAACCTAGAAATTTGCCAAATTATATTTACATTATCTCATTGTAAAATTTCAACTCATTCCGATATATAGTTTTAAAGATATACTCGATCTCAAAAAACTAGTAGCAAATATTTTAAGAGAATAAATTCAAACCTGACTTCATTTCCATCATGTATTCATCATGAGGCCTTGATATCCAGAGCTTCCAAAAAGAGTTAGCATAAAATATGCCTGTACTGAACAATCTAGGGATGAGCTAAACATGGGAGTCTTCCCTGTATAGATGTAGTGCCAGTATAAACAAGTTGGATTTCCATTCCCAAATTTATTTTAGTACAAATGGGATTTATGGTACACAAACTCAATTCTGTGCTAAGCTCTCGGTCTCTCACTACTTCACATATAAATATGTACATTAACTTGGCAAACCATCTAACTGGACACAAAAAGCATCGTCCTGGACTGCATCCAACAAAAAGATAAATACTTCAGTGTCTACTTCTGCTAACTAGGATAGTTCTCTTCTCCTATGCTCTTTCCACGTATAGATTCACTGCAAGATACTATTGACAAACGAGGCCAGTGACTGAACTGTGAACCTTCGGTTTATAAAGCTGTAAAGTGGCACCAGAATGTGTTTCCACCACTTGGAACATATATTAAGTTAAAAGCTACCCAAAATACGAGCTCTCCTGAAATTTGAGTGATCTAGACAATGCTGCAGGATTAGCTTGTAAGACTGGAGAGGTTTCGGCTTCATGATTCTTTTCGACCTTTGAATCAAACGCCTTAAACAGTCCTCGCCCACCAATCAAGTCAGGCTTATCATTCTTAATCCCCAGAGTCGTCCATATAGAGCTTTTTGCAGCTTCACCTGGGTCAACAATCCTGAGCGTTTTTGGGATCCAAAGGCATCTTTCAGTGTTATTTTCTTTTGCCGACTCCCCTTCTTCAGAGTTGCTAGATTTGAGCATGTTTTCATCCCTTGAATGTTTCCCTAGGGTTGGAGAGTTTGGGCCAGAGCTCGAGGAGGTTTGCTTGGGAGAAGATGGCTGAGGAAGCCAAGGGATATTCCAAGCACCTGGTACGGTGCAACCCCAGTATGCTGCTGCAGGATAGAATGGCATAGGAAAACCGGGAGGGCAAAAGGCAGGTGGGGGTAATGGGGAGCTCCATTGAGCTGAATTCCAAGGGTAAGGCCAGGGAACTCCAGGAAAACATGGTATCTCAGGGGGAAAGCCCTGACAATTCTGCATAGCTGATTCTTTCGACATGCTTTTGCCTGCCTCATCAATTGAATTTGACACTGTGACTGAAGATCCATTAGAATGGTCATCACTGTTTTCTCCACTTCCATAAGAAACTGGAATCCTCACTGCATCAGGTTTATGAGACCCGTTTCTTGTGCAATTCCGCGTTGTTTTATCTGCAAGGTTCAATACAGAAGCCATTGATTCATGAAGAGGTGTGTCAGAGCCAAAGGTTAGCACTGTTCCATTAGTTTTCATTGAAGGATGGTAGACCCCATTTGGAACATCAGCTCGAACATTCTGAAGAGCTTCAGGAATGGTTATGTGACGATAATGAGAAGCTGAGTTCTTGTTTTTGCGACGACCAGCACCCACAGGCACATTCCTCATGGTTCCCCCAGCTGTCCAATATCTCTGACAATTCTTGCAGAAGTGTCGGGGTTGGTTCACGTTGTAATTGTTGTAGTAACAGAACTTGGTGTCCATGCTATTACAGCGGGGGCATGGAAGGATCTTATCAGGTTTTTTCAGGGTCTTTTCTTGCGAATTACTTGTATCACTATCTTCTTCTTCTGTCCTTGAAGTTTGCAATCCTTCACTCTCCTTCTCAATGGAAGGTGTTTTAGGGTTTTCACTTGTCCCTGAGGTTGCATCTGGATTTGAAGGCTCTTCAGTAGCCACGGGTGAAACTCCATCTTCCAGTTTCTCAGTCAGGCTTTTTTCCACCGAGTCCTGAATTGATCATAATACAATTAATAAATACAAGTAAAAACACTAGATTCTTGAGAAACTGTGAAGAGGAATAAGAATGTGAAAGGAGAAACCAGATAAATTTACAACAAACAATCACATAACAACGACTGAATTTTCCTGGAAAATACATATTTTAATTGTATTAAAGTTGAACAAGAAGTGAGACAGAAGAAAGACATTAGGGCTATTAGAGTGTACTTCTGAGTTCAGTTTTCTTATAGGAAGTCAAAATGAGGTTTATCCTATCTCAATTCCTCCATTTAATAGCAGTTTGGGGTCAGTGACATTGTTTTCCTTGAACCGTTAACCCTAAACTAGATGCTGCTCCCATTGACAACTCGATAACTCACACGGACAACATGGATATGGCAAGAGAGGATATTGTTGTATGACAAGGTTGACGCATTTCTCATTCAAAATAACAAAACCAAGAAATGATGAGCATTTGTGTTTCGACACACTTGATTGGTCAGAATGGTAAAAGAAACCTATTGCACCCCCCCCCCCCCCCCCCCCCCAATCTATGTAAATCTGAATAGAGCAGAATTACAAAATGATAAACTAGAAGATGAAATAAGATTTTGCTGATCACTTTTATGAGAATCTACAGCCAGAAGTATATTGATCTAAGCTGCTCCTAAATTAAAAGTAAGCACGACTAATCATGTGTACTTTAAGTAATGGAAAATTGACAGAAACCTCTACAAGGAGGCTGGGCTAGGTTAGGTAGACATGGATGGTGGTATGAAATTTCAACCACAAGCATCAAGGACACTCCTTTTTTCCACCCTTTATTTAGATGAATCAAGGAAATACTGTTAGATGAGCTATCAAGAAAAGTCAAACTGAAAATTAACTGCAAAAAATGATTGCAGAAAGCCTTTTAAGGAACAATTCAAAATACCAACCACTTTTTATACAAGAAAAAGGATTATTTTTTGGGGAAAAATGGGTTTTCAAAGATATACTTAAGGAAGAAATTATACCACTGAGATCTAACAATTCAGCACCCAAAATCCAGACGGTAAAATAGAATACAGAAGTTGGTTTGAGAGAGAGAGAGAGAACACAAAAAGGCAACAAATCAAAATTTCCCATTAAAAACAAAATCCACAAATCAAATATAATAATTCTGCGAATCATCTAGGTAGTTAATTGAAACACACTTGTTATCTATAGACCTGCAATCTCCAAGCGAAAGAAAATTTACATAAGCCATCTGAACCAAATCAATAATAAGCACAACCAGTCAAACACTGGCGTTTAGAAACCAAAACAGCAAGCAAGTGAATTTCAAATTCGACAAGAACTAAGAAGAACCCATTCATTCTTTTGACTTTCTAAGAAATGGGTCACTCTCAAAATCTCATAAACCAATCAAATAATAATTATTTACCTTATCATCAGCTTCTATATCTTCTTCTCCATGATATCTCTTATTATTATCAGAATCGGCGTCATAAAGAGAAGAGCTTGCACAAGATGGACGGTCTTGATCCTGACTATCATCATTATCTGTAGTGGTAGTAGAAGAGATCTCTGTCACTTGAATAGTCTTCCCAAACAGCTTAATAGCCGGGTCTTTTGGCTCCAACATTTCTGCCTGCTGCTCTCTGCGTCTTTTTTCTTCTTTTTTTTCAACTAAAAAAACTGTAAGCTTCTAGAGAGAGTTGGTATTTTTAGTGAGAGAAAGGGTGTCAAGAGATCTGACACTAGTGTTAAGTTTTTGGTGTCAAAAGTTTTTGTTCTCCGTTTTTGATCCATTTGCAGGTGGGTGGTGCCACGTAAGCAAGAAGAGTAATTCTGAGCCAGGAGTTTTGTTTGTGGCCTTGAAGGAAAGATTTTTGTTTTCCTTTTTCTCTTCCTTCTCTTTTTTATTCTCCTCCTACCACTCTTTTTCGTTTCAGTCCTACTCAGCCACCCCCTTTCCATTTCTTTCAAATGTCCGCTTTGTTTTTATTATTTTTATTATTTTCAAATATTTATTTTAAAAATATAGTTGTGATTGTTTTTTAAAATATTTTTTTATTTAAAAATTTATTAAAATAATATATATTTTTTATTTTTTAAAAATTATTTTTGATATCAGCGCATCAAAAATGATTTAAAAACATCAGAAACATATTGATTTGAAGTAAAGAAAAAAATAAAAAAATTTTATTTTTTTTTTTAAATATTTTTAAAACAAAAAATAAAAATAAAAAGATAAAGCTACGAGAATATACAAATAACTTTTGTATTACCTAACTAAATTAATTGATTAACTTATGACTGATGGCTGAAAGTTTTCTCTTTAAGCTAATACACGTACTAGAACCTTTAACTCTTTTCTTTTCTTTTTTATAAAATTCTAGAAAAAAGCATAAAAATATTCTGATTGATGAAGAGGTTTCCTAAATCTAAAGTGTAGAATAATTAAAAGCAGCTTATCTTATAATAAAAATATTCTTCGATCCATTTGTGTTTTAATCAAGATTAAGTTCTTTGCTGAATAATGTTAAAACACACTCATTGAATCAATTTAATATATATATATATATATATATATATATATATATATATATTAAAGAAAAAATAATAATAATAATTGAAAAAAGCTTCTTCTCAATCTTGCCCGCTCATGATATTTTGCTTGAGGGGACCAATTTTGTGGACGAAATCGTATGTTGACCTATTATTCTTTTGAAGGTTTTTTCTCTTTGATTACGAGGGGTGTATTTCTCTTATCTTATCATGAATAAATTAATGTGACCCCCCGTATGTTTGCGATGGTTGTCGAGTTTGTTAAGAAAATATAGCTCGTTTTGATATAAAGTATTTTTTATTTAGAAATATATTAAAATAAAAATTTTTTATTTTTAAAAAATCATTAATTTTTTTAAAAATACTTGTGAAACATAAAAACAAACAGCGTGAATAATTTTTTATTGATAATTTAAATTTCACCATTGATTTTAGTGATAGCACACGACATTCTTCGATTTATAAATTATTATTTATATGACATGTTTTTATCTAGTAATTATTAATTTTATTTTGAAATAACTTTCTGATATAGTAATATTACAATTAAAAAAAAGAAGAAATAACCCTACCCAGGCAAACATGTTAATTGCCCAAAGACCAAAATTCCATCAATAAGAAGTTGAAAACAATAAATATTTGAGAAACGTGAAAAAAATGAAAACCTATGTTTTAATGGTTATTAAACCCGGTCCGGCCCAGCGGGTTGATCCAGAACCCGGTCGATTCAGTGGCTGGATCGGTTCGGGTTTAATAAAAGACCGACTTAAACAACAACCCGGCAAAACCCGGTCGACCTGGCGGGTTGACCCATGACCCGTGCGACCTGGGCAAACCCGGACGAGACTCGTTGGATATTGCATCAAGAATTGGTGATAAAGAGCTGGTGCTGTGGACCTGTGGTTGTCAAGGAGAGTGAGGAGAGTTGTAGCTGCTGGCTATAGCTGGAAGGAGAGACCTTGTGATGGGAGTTGTTTGATTATTACCGTTCACTTGATCGAATGGATATAATGTTGTTGTACTTCCTGTGCTGGTGTGTCATGTTGTAGTTTAGAGAATCCATTTTCATCTTCTGGTAGAAAGATCTTGATGGGGTCTAAGTCATCTTCATAGTCTTCTTCTTGCTGTTGAGGAGTTGCTATGCGCCGCCAAGGCAGAAGCTTTAACCTTCCTTAAAGTGATGTTGCTTGATAAATTAGGGCTTTGATTTTAAAAGGTTGTTTAAATACACGTTGGCTATGTGTTGTGAATTTTCTATCTTGCCCTCTATCTTGTTTTGCCAACAAAACTGTTGGAGAAAGGCTATATTGATTATCATATTTATAAATTAATACGAGTAAAATAGAAGAATTTGATTAAAAAAATTTTAAAATATTTTTTTAAATTTTATTATTTATAACATTATAACATGTATAACTTATATTTACATGAATTTTTTTAAAAAAATTTCATATTAAATATTAAAATTTTAAATATATTTTTTTAATTTTTTCCGGGTTGACCCGAGTTAACCCATGAAACCCGGGACCCGATTTCTTAGCCGGGTCAATACCCGGACCGGGTTTAATAAGTATGGTTCAAACATGTCTAGGCTTGATTATGTTGGTCTTTTTTATTTCTTAATTTTTTTTAATATTTTCAAATGAAATCCTTTTTTAAATATAATAATTACAATAATATTTCAAAAAACATGTGATGACACATAAGATTAGATATTTTTAATGGTAATGTTAACAAGTACTTTACGTATAATTAAATATGAATTTAATGTAGATATTTTTCTATTAAAAATTCTCATGAATATTCAATAAGAGTAAAATATCTATTTTTTTTTATTGTGAAGTTTTTATACATTTTTATTTAAATTAATTATTCTTTTATTTTCTTATACATTCACGTAAAAATTATCAAGATTTATTTATATTTTATTTTTTATTTAAACTTGCTTTTCATGATAAGTTTTTATTACACAAAGCATGTTATATATATAAAAAATATTCTTATATCAGAATGAAATATATAAACAAAGTAGTGAGTTTTAACTAGAGATATTTTTGGCAAACAAATCTTAAGAAAAAAACTGTGCACAACACAATTTTGTCTTAATAATTTCTTGAAAAAAAAAGAAATCTTTTTTGCTCCCGAGTCCTCTTTGAATTTAGACTTAAAATTTTTCTTGAAGCTTTACTGTTTGAAACCCATGCAAACAAAATTTAATCAATGAAAAAGACAGAAGGCGAGCCCCAAGATAGTTGAATTATGAACATAAACAATCGAAGAAGATAAAATTACAGCTGAGAGAATGCAGGAGTCCAACCATATGACAAATAAACATCAAAACTGATGCACTCTCTCAAGTGGACTTCATGTTACTCTAAGATCTAGCAGAAAACATCGACATCCAGAAACTTGCATTTGCTCGAGCTATGGACATCATCTCCTTCTCTTTAAAATAAGTATTCAGCGTCAAAAGAGAAGGCCTGAATTGGGAAGTGAAAGAGCCTCTGGGGTCGAAGAAATCCTGCCGGCAGGACTCAGATTTTGTCTCCTCGTAATTGTTCTTCTTAATCTTCCAATCCGAGCCAAATCTGTTTTTCCAATTTCCAAAGCTTTGGGATTCGGAGGCGTATCCAAACTCATCCACATACTTCTGCTTCCATATATCATTGTTTGAACACAAACTCTGCTGCTTTGAATTAATGCATGAAGTGTCGCGACATCCGTGGCAGGAAGAAACCCCAAATCTTGAGCTTTAAATCTGATGATAGGCTCATAAAGCATGGTGGAAGTCTCACCAGTCCTCTCGGAAAGTTATATGGACAACGGCATAACATGCTGATCCTTCGAGGCTTTCCAAAACTCGTTAACTTCGCTCATCCTGTCGTTCTCAAGACAATTTGTCTGCAACAAATCCAAAACTGGGGCAAATCTATTCTGATCGAAAGTCAGATACAACTTTGTCCTGCTCTCGGCCGAAGACCCTGAAACTACAGCACCATTATTGATCAACCTCCTTATATTCAAAACAATTGATTCAGAAACATCCTCCTTCTCCAAAAGTTCAGTAAGAGTGTAGGAAAGCGACAGTGGGGTGGCTGATGAAGGCCACTCTTCTGGGAATTGAAGTCCATCAACAGGTGTTCTAGATACAGGATCGAATCCAACAAGACCAGACTCCAAGAAAGCTTCATGAACAGAAACAACCAAGAGGTTGAGAACTCACTCTTATCACCTAATACACTCCTCAATATACGAGCAGAGAACCTCTCACAGGCCATATCGATAATTTAAACTCCATTGAAAAACAAATTCTATTATAATTCCTCCTTCTCTTATTAACATGTTTTCTTGTTGTCTTGATTTTTTTTTTAAAGTCAACCCATATTTTTACCCGTTTATCAAGTTATTTTTAAATATGTTAAGTTATTTGAATCACATAAAAATAACTTCAACACAATTTAACTTAAAATATGAGTTAGACAAAGAGGCTAATTTGCCGAGCGATTGTAATAACAATACCAAAAAGTTTCTAATAACCTGAATAATCATTTTTATGTTCAAGAAATTTTTTACTATCAAGTGTAATGTCAAAATTTAACTTTTTGCTTCCTAGAAATTACATGTTCGAGTCCCACAAACCTCAAGGCTACTGGAGGCTTACATGGTCGTTAACTTCAGGGCCCGTAAGATTAGTCGAGGTGCGTGCAAGCTGGCCGGACACCCACGTTAATCTTAAAAAAAAAAAAAAAGACTTGAACCTAGAAAATTAAGGAATGAAACAAACTTCCTTGACTAGCAAGACAACTCATTGAGATTTCCATAAACGTCAACTTAATAACTTGATATATTAGCTTGATTTAATCATTGAGATCCCTACTTCATATTTCCAGAAGAAATTGGAGAGCATTCAATAACAACTACTCCCATAAAAAGAAATGCCTCAAAGTCTGCTAATAGTTCAAGACTATAATGCCATTTTCCCCTATCAGTGATGTTAAACCTGTTTATTTTCTTTAACCCATCTCTGTAAAGATGGTATAATCATGTTTGCGAATCTAACATCTTGCATGGTGTTAACTCCAGCGGGTCTGAACCTTGATCTTGCATGGTGTTAACTCCAGCGGGTCTGAACCTTGATCTTGCATGGTGATAAGGTAGCTAGGTTGTGTATTTCTTAACGTCGAATTTATTTTCATATATTAATATAATTGTTTGTAACCTTCTTATCACATATATATGGTATTATCTCTATGGTGGTATCTATAAAAAAAATGTCATTGTGCTCTTTAAAGCCCCGTGATTAATCTAATTTTTCCAATTTGACCACCTCATTAAAGAAAATGCTTCAATTTAGTCCCTGAAATCACATTATGTTAGATTCAACAACCAACTAACTAAAACCAGAAAGCCCGCCCTTCTAAAATTTCAGTCCTTCCCTTCAAATGATTCACATCAGCTCTTCTTCAAGAAACTCTCCATTTTTAAGAATCTTTCAAGAATGGCCTCCACTACTTCATCGCCACTACCTCAGGATTCAGCTACACCACCATCGATGTCCCTGCCTTCGCTCTTGAGGGCCAAACTCCGTCCGAACCGAGGAAACCCAAATTCAGCCATAAACTGGTCACCACCACCAACATCAAGACTAAGGCCACCATCATTGGGCTCACAGAGGTCACCGTTACTTTCACCGCCGACGCAGTCATCCCTGAATTCAACCAGGGACTATCTCAGAAGTAAAGCCATGGAAATCCTGGAATCACCAGATACCTTACCTCTTACTTGTCTTATTGAAGAGCTTAACTTCCCTGAAACCTCCACTGATTTAATGTATGCCCAAAACCTCTTGAATTACCTTAAAAACAATTACCTTACGTCCTTCTGTTTTTGCCTTGTTTCTTTCTATAAGACTTGCGGCTCTGAATTTGGAAACTGCAAGGAGTATGCCTTTGATATTCTATGCCAGATTCTTACAGAAGATAAGGAAGGACCTTGTCAAGAAACCTCTTTCTTGGATAAAGAAATCAAATCTGCAATTCTTGATTTTTTGAATACAGAGAGTTCAATAAAGAATTTGAATAAGATTCGCGATTTTGTCGCCAAGATTGCCACTAAAGAAGTAAGACTTGGAAATGATTGGCCTGAGCTTCTTGAGTTTGTTTATGAATCTTTGGATTCTGATTCTGAAGAAAAAGTGAAGTATGCTGTTTCTTTGCTTTATAAGTTGATTCCGCATTGTGCTGTCGAAGATCTGGTTGTTAGTCCTGATTCCTTTTATGATAGTTTAGTGGATATATTTGATTCTGATTATATGAGTTTAGAGGTACAGGTTGAGGCAGTTCTGACCTCAAATCGTTTTCTCTTGTACTGGACGAATCGATCGAATCATGATAGATTGATAGGTATAGTGTCCTTATGATTCAAATAGTGGAGACCATTTCCACTTTGGTTGAGCATAAATCAGACAAAGATGTACAGGCGGTAGTTAAGGAATTGACTGTGTTGACAAAGGAGAAGCCATGGACTTTGAGTAGCCAATTTGATTATGTAGTTCTATCTGTGCTTAGGATCCTAGGTGAAGTCGAACTCCAAGACAAAACAAGAATTCTTGCACTAGAATTTGTGATTGCTTTAGCTGAAGAAAGAGTTCAGGGTCGACAGATGTCTTGAATTGTCTGATGAATCTCCTTTCGAGAAGTTATGTTCTGATGTGTTACCAGCTTTGGTAAAAGCACTAAGTAAGGTAATTTCTATCTGGAAATGACATTTTTTTTTTAATCAAAGAAATGACTTTTTGTTAAGCTTCGCTGCTATTTAAGAAATTTGTAATTTGTAATTGCTATTGCTGAGTAGGAATCCTTGCCCGAAATTGCTGCAAGAATTTTGGACTCATTGGAGGAATGCATGAAGGTCTGTATTGCTTTTAATAAATCTGTACTGCGTATAGCTGTCTATGATCTTACATCAGAAGAATTCAAATTGCTTGTTTCTACTTTAATCATATTTTTTTCCCTCTATATATCTTTCCAAGGATAGTGATTCTGCTAATCGAATTCATATGTTATAGCAAAATGCTGTTCGCGTACTGATGTGCTCTTTTATCTTTCAGATGTCTGGACCTGTTCTAGATGAAGACCAGACTGACTTGTTCTTGAAGAAGATAATGAATGTTTTGAATTCAAGAAGCAAAGTAGGGGACATTGATGTAATAAAGCAGACGTTACAAGAAGAACAAAAAGTTTGTGACAAAGTCTGTAGTTTTTGTCATCTTTAATTAGATATGCCTTGCCGCTTATTTCAAATTTAATTATCTGTGCAGGTTCCTTGAAATGAGTTCTGTTTCTTGCCTTATGTTCATTTCTTGATGCAGGCCGTTGATTGTTTGGCCACTTTCATCAGAATACAAAAGTCTTCTTTCTCACCATTCCTCGGCAACCTTTTGCCTTGCATACAACTTATGTGGGTGAGTTTAACAATTCATTTCTGCTCAGATTCTGTGATGCTAACAGATCTCAGTTTCATCCATAAAACTGTAGCATGAATGCTGCTTCTAGGCTACCCTGATGACTTTCCAATTCCGATCTAATTGTTTTCATTTTCCCTTGTTTCTTTGCCTTCAGGAAAAGGATAAAATAGCTAAAGAGCGAAGAACTGGCTTGCGCATATTTTGTGATGTTGCGAAGCAATTCCCAGAAGAAGCATTCAGGTAGAACACTTCGTTTTTATTGATTGAGCTTGTTATTTAAATGTGCTTAATACAATCTGATAAAACAGGCAGTACAATATTTGTCTTCTGTTTCTGTTTGAGGCATGCAAGGATGAGAACCCCGAAGTTCTAGAGGTTTATCTCCCACTCATGCCTGTAATGTTGGCACGCATTCATGTGGTGCATTTCTGATTCAAAATACTGTCGTTTCAGGTGGCTGTGCAGGCAATTGGGATATTTGCTGAGTTTGGTGGGTCTGCATTCAAGTCTCTTCTTAAAGGTTGCTTGTTATACTGCTTTCTGCTACATGAGTTAGTCCAGTGCAGTCTGTTACTGTAATAAATCACATCACTTTTTTCTTCGGCAGGGGCTTTTTATGCTTTGAAAGCGGTTATAGACCATCCTAAGGCGTTGCAGATAGAATATGTAATGGCCCATGATGCTGCTGTTTCTGCTCTAGGAAAATTTTTGCAGTTCCATCGTGAAAAACTCAATGCGGCACAGGTATATATATACTTTTTTCCTATTCCCAGATCAATGGAAAAGGAGCTTTTATGTTTTACCAAATGCGTACACATAAGCTTTTATGTTTTATGTTTTACCAAATGCGTACACATAAGAAAAGTGCTTTCTTGGCAATTACAAATTGATGAACTCTGAATCGCATAGCAAGGAAAAAAAGAAGGAAGAACTTTCCTAACATGCAAGCAAGATCTAGTTGCACTGAAAGGCAATAAATGCAGCAGTTAAGCAATAATATCTTTAGGTGAAAAGGAGTTTGTTTAACACTTGTGATGCTTGCATAATAAGTGAATAAGCAGATACAAAAAGAACATAGTTGTTGTCCAATTATTCTAGAAAAAAAGAGGTGCTTGATAAATCGAAAAAAAGAACTGAATATAGCAGTGCTAGCCAGAGAGTCAAGTTGAAAGCTGGCGCTGGTAAGGTCTATGCTTCTTACCAGCTTCAGAATGGTGGTGCCATAATAGCTTATTTTCCCTTTCATCACCAGCAATACATCCTCATATTTGCTAGTGTAGTATAAATCAGATTGTATGTGTTCTTCAGAAGAATTACTCATTGGTCATCATGGCACTGGATTTCTTAAACACATCCAGGTATGCTTCCGAACAGTTTGTTGTGAGAAAGGTCTAAAACTTGCAAAGAAGTTATATAACAGAGTTCTTCAGGGATGGAGGCATAAAGATTATTTGACCATAGCATGATAACCTTCAAATTAGACAACCTTTCTCCAAGCCATGAGGGAACAATACCAGCTAATTGATTTTCAGCAAAGTCAAGGGTTTGTAACTGTGATCAATTTTCAAGTGACAAAGGTATGCCACCAGAAATGATGTTCTTTTCAAGGCTCAAAGATTGAAGGTAACTGTAGTTTCCTAGCGAATTTGGAATGTCACTGGTAAAAGTGTTGTTGCCTAAATATTGTCACTTACTCCACCAATCAAGTATTTCTAACAAAAGATTGTTTCTAAGATTGAGAACTTGCAAAAGCTTTGACTCGTCCATCCTATCACACAAAAAATAGGAAATGGGACCTGGCAGAGAGTTGTCCTATCACAGTGATTCAGTTTTTTTGGAGCATCAACGATGCTAAAGAAAACCAAGACGCTTCTCATGTATAGGGCTATAAGCTCTTGTAATGGACTTGTCTTGATTCTGGGGACTGCTAGATCCTATTTCAAAGAAAGTTTTACAGTGGATTCAATTCAAGCTCTTGCCATTTATTTATGGGCATGAAAGAGTTAATCTGTCATATTTTTTTTTAAGACAGGGCTAGGCAGAAACTAAAATCTAAGTCTAAGGTGGTGATAATTTTTTTTAACATGGAAAGGTAAATAGCAAGGTTATCCAGGCTGATTTTCCAGCAACGTTGAAGCTAATATGCAATGACAGCAACAAACAAGCATGTTTTTCAAACTAAAGGCAACATTCTTAGGCTGTTGCATCCAGAGAAGGAAGCATTCACTGCAGATGTTGTAATGACAGTAAGAAACTAAGAAAGCATCTTAATGCAGAAATTCTGATTTGTTGATGAATCGTTTTTTCACAAACCACTGTCATCGAAGTGCCACTGTGACTAAGAAATCCAAAATTTTCAGCTGAATTCTTCGATTCCATAGACAATCTAGACACTTTCTCTGGATCACACACTCCAATCCCAAACAACGACATCCTCTTTGCAAGCTCGACCGGATACAAATCCTCTACCCTCTTATCAACCCACTTCCTGAATTCACCCAGACCAATAGCCACCACCACCCTTTCCCTCCCAATCACCCTAATTCTCTTACAATCTCAGCCTTAATCATAAAACACATATCTCAACGCCTCTTCCCCAGCTGTCCACTTTTGTTAACCCTATCCAGCAAAAGGATGCCTATATAGCCATGAGACTGGTGGAAAAGCTTCATAGAATTCACAATGACGCGTCTAGCCAGAGAAAAAAGCAATTTGTATACTATTGTGTGCAAACCGTGGCCATGCCAACCTAATGCCTGTTTATTTGCTTGAGTGATCCCAAAACAATAAAAATTCTTCACTTCACTTTGACCAAGCAATCATGTATATTTTATATTTTTATACAAACCTTGAAGTAGAGATCACGCTCACCACCAATCTCCAAAGAAAGTCTCAACAAGAAACACAGATTCTCCAAGCATGTTTGTGTCCACAACCAGCACCACCAACGAAGAAAAAGGGTAACAGGCTTTCTCCTAATCCCTCTGCAAAGTTCACCCCAAGGCCATCTAGATCCTTAGAAATATGAAACTCTTTTATTGAGCACTGTACTGATTTTAGTTAGCAATGTAAATAGAAGAGCTGCAAGCCAGTGTGTGTTGCAAACAGTATCAGTTTCGCAATGCAAGGGGAAATATGTTTTTGTTTATTGAATATGTTGCTTGAATGTTTTTTTATTCAATTTGAACAGAATGGTACTTCAGGAATAGTCTTCCAGACCAGCTTAGACCTTGCAAGGATGAGATCCCCGAAGTTCAGGAGGATTATCTCTGACTCAGGCCTCTCATGATGGCACACTTCATTAATGTTCCACAGGAAATTGGTATATTTGCAGAAGATGGTGGCCTGGTGGGTCGGTATTCAAGCCTCTTATTCGAGGTAGCTTTGTTATTCTGCTTACTGCTATATGAGTTATTTCCTATACTGTCCTTCAATGCTTGAGTTCTTTTGGCAGGGGCTGTTCCTGGTTTAAAAGTTTGGTGATAGGGTATCCTAAGGCGTTGGACAGAGAATGTGTAATGGTCAATGGTGCTGCTGTTTCTGCTCTAGGCAAAACAATGCAGTTCCATCGTGAAAGACTCAATGTGGCAAAGGTATGTTTACTTGTTTCTTCTTTGAGATTATTGGCAAAAGAAGCCTTTGTGCTTTACCAAATGCATTTACATTTCTTAGTGAATTTCTTCGTAGACTTTCCTTTTTGGACTGATCTTGTGAGTTCTAGCTCAGTTGAAAGTAAAAAGAGATGTTTTGCATGATTCCATTGCATTTTTGGAAAGAAATCCTCCGATATTTGTCAACAATTCATGCTCTGAAATAGTACAACACCACTATTTTCTCAAAAATGCTGGTCAGTGATCATTCTGTCAAGTGTGAAGCTGGTTTCTTTATTTAGCAGGTTATCGAGATGTGGTTAAGCCATTTGCCACTAAAAATAATAGAAATCAGGCAACAGTTTTGCATCATCGGCTAATTCAAACAATAAAGGTTAATACAGCCAAAAATTCTCCTTTCTGCTATCATTTCAGCATAAGCATCGTCAATACAGCAAAAAATTCCCTAACTAACAAACACAACAAATTACAAGCATCATTTGTTGAAAGAACTACATTACGCGAAGGCAAAGACATGTCAAGCACAGAATAAAGCTACTTGATGAAAAGATGATTTCAAGCCAACCAGAAAAATAAACAAAACTTAATATTCATTCCCCCATGCCTTCGTCCTCATCTTCGGCGTCATTTATCTCAAGATCAGCAAGCAACTCCTCTAGAGGAATGGAAGGTATATCTTCCCCATCAGTCATAGATGCCATCTCAGAAGGCTGATATTCTTTGTTACGATACAATGATACATTGAACCTCAACTCCGGGTTCTCTTCCAGATCTCTCAGGAACTGTTCATACTCTGAGTTCATCTTCTCTTGGTCACCTCTAGCTCTCGTGTCATCAACCTCCATATTGAGGGACTTTAGCTTCCAGGAACGAGGCTTCCCTCGTTTCCTCTGGCGCTTCTCTTCATAGCTTTTCTTTACCAAAATTGCTTCTGGAATGACTAGATTTTTGTACTTGTCAAGCTCCATGTCATTACTGTTAGCTCCATGTAAATCATAACCAAGAGCATAATCACCAGGTTTCAAAATATGCCCCAGGTGCGTTTTTATGTTGAACATGGTATCATTCTTCCCAAAATCTGACATGCGAGCAACAGTGGCATCAGCGAGAGCATATCTAGACCCACCAATATTAACTTCAGGGGAAACAAAGTCCACATCAAATACAATATACTCTACAAGTTGCCTGCTAGTGAGAAGAGACTTAAAGGGTGTTCTCCAGTACTGGTCAGCATCCAAGAAGCAGTGTCTCAGGGTGAAAGGATCTAACAAAGCAATGCTATTTGTCACTTTCGAGCAGATCACAAGAGGACCTAGATTCCCCAAGCTAACAGCAACCCTTGGAGGCAAGCAGACTAAATCCTCACGGCAAATTGGAGAGATTTCAACAGAGAAAGTATGTTTGTAATTATAGTTGTTGCTCTTAGTATCATGGGAAACAAGTTGCTTGTCAGTGCGACTCTTTACTGGAGCTACTTTACCCACAAAGTCAACAAATTTAACACCATGGCTACGATTTGCAAAGAAAAAATCAATACCATGATCCATTTGCTTTATTTTAATGGCACGGGCAGCAGCATCATGCTTCAAAATCAGCTGCTCCAAGTAAAAGAAAGTTCTTCTATGAGCAACATGTTGCCGGAGCTGGACACCAGCAACCCACTGATCAGGGTTGGCCTGAACTCTTGTGCAAGAATCACACATTTGGTCCTGCTGAACATACTCAATAACATATGCTTGTTCGAGTATTGCACCATGAAGGACCTCCTTCTGAACTCTCACTCGGAGCTTGATCCTCTTGGAATGTGGTTCAGTCCAAATAAATTCCGCATTTACCAAAATAACTCCTGTGGACTTCAATTTCAACTTCTTCAGACAAAATGCCATCAACTCCCTCGATTCCAGTTGGGCCCTAATCCGCGTACTAGGTGGATCCAAGTAGGTATCACACTCCGGGCAATGTAAAAGAATTACATTCTTCTTTAGACCTTCAGTGATGTCAACTTCAGAGCGCAAACACTTAACACACATATTAGCAGCATTTGGTTGCATAGGAATACCACATTTGCAACACAAAACACTTCCAATTGTTTGATGAACCATAAACATGCCTGCTTCTTCGGCCATATCTGGCAAGTATAACACAAAGAATAAGAACACGGACAACACAAAGCAAACACACATATATCAAGATTTGCTTTTCTCCCTTATATTAACTTGACAGACTATAATTCCATCAAAAGACAAAATTTACAATCCAAATCCAGAGAACTAAACAATATAAATCACTGCAATGCTTCTTTAATCTAATATACCAGCTACACACACCAAACAACCTCATAAACAGCTAAAACTACAAGTATTTCAAAACCCCAGGTGACAACCTCAGTTTCTTCGACTTAAGATTCAAAATCTCCACCAAGTTCCTAACTTTATCAAACTTACTTAAACATGTCTTGTCAAAATTTCCTTAATAAGTTTATAAGCAACTTAACAAAAGCACCAGAAAAGCAAAAAACTAAACTAAACTAAACCAAAACCCAACCGCCAATAAACAGCAAAAAATAACAAAAAAGCAAGAAGCCAGCAGTCAAATTTTGTAATTCCTCTATTGTTTTCCTAAAATTTTCTCGGGAAACAGCCAGAAAAATAAGCAACGATAATGAAAACAAGATCAAGTCTTTACCTTTGATTGATTGAAGATCCAAATGAAAACGAAGATTTTATTATTTTCTTTTTTGTGAAGAGAAAGTATAAAACCCTTGAGGGTCGGCTCTTAAATTCTTAACCAGGTTTGAAGAAATGATAAGATGCTATAAATATCTTTGTGAACACTGAACAGACTTATTTGGGCCTTTGTCAGGGTTGCCGGGTCAACTTAGAAAAGCCCAAAAGATGGTTTCTTTGTGTTCACACTTGAGTAATAATGGCAAAGGCAAATTTGAGTTAGGATGTTGAGCATAAATCCAGGGATGATTTTCATGTTATGTGCATCATAATTATAAAACCCAACCCAGTAGTTGACCCGGTAAAATGACCGGGTCACGGGTCTTGTGGGTCAACATGGGTCAACCCCTCTCCTTAAATATAAAGAAATCAAACTGCTACATCATCCCTAAACCGCATAACCCAGTGATGAATTGCTTACCTTTTCCTACCCATTTTTAGCATAAGCAGCCGAATGAAGAAGAAAATACTTGTGTAACTAAAATTTAAGCAGTAGAACAAAAATAAAATGGTATTAGCTTCCAACAAATCCAAAAGATTCCTTAAAAATCGCAATAAATCATAAAACATAAGAAGAAAAAAAACCTAAAGCTCACTCGATTCATTTCCCATATGTTCACTGTTGCAAAGCTAATCAATCAACAAGAAGATCAAAAACTAATAATACAAGCAACATGGAGGAAATGCCTTCACAGTCAGTGCTCAATGTGAATATGACATGAGAGGCAAAGTTCTTGGTCATGAGCAAGAGGATGTGCTCGAACTGTGTTTGATGCTGTTAGCCGATGGATTATGCAGTATGCCCAGAGCTGTGGTAGCTATCAGAGTAACTGAAAAAGTTGAACAACTTGTAGTCTCATTAAAAACCAGTTATGTAAATGAAGAATGAAACCGACAACAACAAAGTTCATGTTTGCAAATCATATCAGATGTTTCTCTTCATGGGTGACTAAATGATGGTTGTCAAATGAGTACTTTTTTCAATTATTTGTTCCAATCCGAAGAAGAGCTTAAAAAGCATGGAAAAAAGAGGGAATCATTCAAAATTTGCAGCAATTGTTTGCAATAAGAAATCTCAACAAAAAAAAAAAGTAAGCAGCGTAAGGAAAATAGAGCACCTGTAGAAATAAACACTAATTTCTCCGATGAAATCTCAACCAAATATTTGTTCTGCAAAAGATAACAGAGAAGGAAATTGGGGGTGGGCTGCTCTTCTTAGGAAATTAGGGCATCGTTTTGCTGCCAGCGACTCAAAGGAAAGTTAATATATATATACGCCGGGTTGACCCACCGGGTCGACCGGGTTGATTCTTTATATATATATATAAAAAAAAAATAACTAACACAAACGATTACTGTCCACGCGCCATTTCTATGTTGAAGAAAACTTTTTTATTGTAAACAAAAAAAAGTCCACGTATATATTTAATCAAATATCTCAAAACTTATATGTACAAATAAATAAACAGCGAGTTGTATATATTATATTATATAAATGTTACAGCGAGTTGTATATATTCCACGATAATATAAATTATATCATTATATATTATCTAAAAATTTAAATTTTTAAATTGAAATAATTAATATAATATTAAAATCTTGTTAATTAAGTATTCATAGGTTTAAAACTCACCGCTCCTATTTTATTTGATAAAATTAAGTACATGATAGTAATGAATATATACAAGTTTTAAACCTAAAAGGCTTTTACCTTATGGTATATTAAAGAGTAATATAAATTATATTTTGGGACCTCAACTAACAACATAAATTTTTTTGGTTCAAATGATTCTTTGACAATATATAAATCAAATTGATTAAACGGTCACGAGTTCGAAACTCACCACCTCTATTCAATTTGATATAATTAAGTACAAGTTAATAATAACATCTTGAGACCTTATATAACATCTTAAACTTTTGGGTTGAGATGATTCTTTGACAGTATGAAAATCAAATTGACTGAGCAGTTACGAATTCAAAACTCACCAACCATATTCTATTTGATATAATTAAGTACAAGCTAGTAATCATATATTAAGACGTTACCTAACAGCTTAAACTTTTGAATTAAGATGATTCTTTGACAGTATACAAATTGTTGTAACTCAATTTTCAACCCCTATTTTTGTACATGTTTCAAAAATTAGAAAACAAATTCAAAATATATATATTTTTTAAAAAATTAATTTTGTTAATTTTAATCATTTAATTATTTTATTCATTTTATTTAAATTTTTTTGTGTGTAAAAAAAATCATGAAAAATCATAAAAGAATACAAAATACAAAATAAAAAAATACAGTTGGGGTTGAAATTAGACCAATAATTAAGCATCACAAGCAAAATGAAGTTTGAGAATTTTTTGGTAACAATTGAGGGTTAAATTGAAGAGGAGATTGAGAAATGAGGTTAATTTGATTTAATTTGGCTAAGAATGAAAGAAGTTTGAAGTTTAATGATAACTCTTTAAGCAAATAGCCAACTTAGAAATCAATAGAGAGTTTAATTGAAGAAGAAAATTAAATTTCAGAGTAAGATTGGTCAAAATTATATGATTTTAGAAACTAATAGTGAATTTACATCAAATAATTAAATCTAGAGGAATAAATTGATTCAGTTAGGGGCACAATCAAAAGAAAAAAAATATGATTTAGGAATTTTGATAAACTAAAGACTAAATTGAAATTGGAAAGATGGATTAATTCAATTTAGGGTTTAAATTGAAAGAAATTTCAATATTAAATATCTTAATTGAATGAAAATAAAAAATAAAAAAGTCAAGGACTATAATGAAAGAATAAAATATTAAGGGAACTAATTGATTTTTTGTTTAATTTCGTGTAACCCAACACAATCTAATCGAGATTCTCCTCGTAAAACAAATAAACTTGACCCTCTTACTTTTCAAACCATGAGATTTGAACAACACTAACAACCTCATCTCACCTATAACAACAATCAATGGTGGTGAAATCTAGCTAAAAGAGAAACCGAGAAGACAGTGGAAAAAAGAAGACAATAAAACCGAATGTGCTTGTGTTGGTTTCTTTGTTTTGTAGATAATGGTGACACTCGGAGCTAGCACATGAATAAATAAAAGGGGATGATGCTCCCAATCCACCTGGTTTTGGCCCTTCACGAGTGGCAGCGTTGAGTTCACGTACCGAAAACAGTGGCGGCATATGGAACCACGTGCCACCATTGTTCATACACTCCCTGCAATTCTAGTGGTTTCTTATGATTGATTATCTTGATCTTGTCCTTGCAAATTTTGGATCATTTGATATGTTAAATTGTGTTTATTTGTAAATTTGTCATTGTTGGTTGTGTGTGGAAAATTGGTATAATACGTGTTGCATGTTTTGCTTTTTTGCCATGGATTAAATAAATGGTAAAAAAAAAGGGGACAGAAATTATACATTGATTTTAACTTGCATCATGGCCAATCATAAATAAATAAATAAATAAAACATCAAAATCTCTTTTGAAATAATTTAGTTTTCTAAAACAAACCATGATTAGCATAAAAAAAATAAAAGAATAAAATTATCTTGGATGTTTTAGCATTGTAAAATTTTTTTGCTTATGTTTTTATAGTATTTTTTAAAAATATTGTTTTTGCATGTATTTATCACAAGTTTATCAAGCCCATTAAAAGCTTGGCCAAAATAACATGGCCTATTGTGCCTACATAAATATAAAAAAAAAAAAAACCAAAAACAATCCATATTTTTCTCCACCTAAATAAACAATAATGAAAATGGTTAAATAACATGATTTTTTAACAAAAAAATTAAGTTTATTTTTGCCATTTCTAAGGGTCCAAAGCCATTTTGTTTTTATCATTTTTACAGATCCAACACCCATTTTTAACAATTTCAACATAATCTTAATGTTTTAAGGATGCTTCTTAATTTTTTTTTCATGAGTATCCTATTTTTAGGGACTACTGTCATTTTTTAATATGTCTAAAGACCGATGTCAACCTTGAAAATAAATTGCGAACAAGCTCGGGATATCATAGCATACGAACAAATCTAGGAGAAATACACAAAGTAAAGGTAACTTTTCGTAAGAAATGATGTTGTAAGGGTAACATTATTCTTTCCTTAACCATAACTAACTCTTTACCTGAATCTTTAGAATCAGTGCTAATTTTCAAGATCTCTAGTTTACTCTAATTATTAGGTGGCGGCTTTCAATTTCCCATAATATATTTTAGTCTTGGTCGATGTCAACTGATATGCGATACAAATCAAAGATTATATCATGAAGTTAAGAGATAAATATAGATCATGATATCTAATCTTGTGTCATTGGAAGCTATTCAAATTTTTTATTTCATTATATGTTAATAATAAAATATGAAATTTTCTAATAATAATCATATTAACAATATATTGAATGACAATTTGCTTTATGTTTTTAATTTTAATAATAGAAGAAATATGTATTTTTATAGTGAATTTTCAAACTTGATGTAAAACCATTTAAATGTATAATGTCAAATTTTCAATAAAATTTAATATTTAATATTTTTTAATTATAATTAATAATATTGATTAAATATTAACAGAAATATTCAATATATAGTTGGAATATACACTCTTAAAAAGAAAACTAGTTTTAATAATAGCAATTTAATTATTGTGTTATTCTCAAATAACTAAATATGATTGAAATATTACTTTCTAATTATTAAAATTTAAAAGATATTAAAATAATAATAATAATAGTAATAAATATATTGGAAATTTTAACTATTCTTATATTTCTAAAATGAAAATCTTATTAGCTAATAACATTTGGAATCATAAAATAAAATTCTTGACAAGAAAAAAAGATGTAGGATGACCAAAAATTTGTCAAAGAAATTATATTTGAAAAAGATAATTATCAAATGATAATAATAAAATTATTAAGTGAGAATAACACCATTATTCGTGAATAGATATTGTAATGGTTAAGTATAAGCTACAATGTTAATTAGGTATTATCACATATAAAGTTAATCAATAACCATTATTTTTATTATTAAAGAAATCAGTTAATCAATAACCATTTATTTTTATTATTAAAGAGACTTAAGTGAACAAAAATTTGAATAATCACATATAATGTTTTTAATAATAATAACCAAATAACTTTTACACTTTAGAATAATTTTAAATCATATAAAATATATATTTATAATAATGACAATTATATAGATTATTTCAAGAAAAATTATCAATATTATGTTTCCATATTTATGCTGTTTTGAAAGAATAAAAATTCATTATAAAACTATTTAAATGAAAATTTTATTTTATGTATTTATTTCTGTTTTTTAATCAAATATATTTTTATATTTATATCTAAGTCCAACCATTCTAAGTTTAATTAAATATATTTATATAAAAAAATTAATTTAAAAAATACCTTCCACTGCACTCTCTCTCTCTCTCTCTCTCTCTCTCTCTCACAAATAAATTTATGCATGTTTGTTAATCCGTCAAAAAACTGATGTTAAGCATCTCACGAGAGTTGGACTCCACAAAACTAACAAGCACCTACTGAATAGAAATAGCTTTCTGCCACGTCAGAACATATTCCAAGTAGGGTCCACCATAAAAAATAAAAGTGAAAAATACCCCCTTTTTCTAATTCTCCCATTCCAATTTGAAATTGTATTGAAGTATATTTGGCATGAAAAATGATTAAATTAATATTATTTTTTTGCTGTTTTTTTAATGATTTTAATGTGATAATATAAAAAATATAAAATATAAAAAAATTATTTTTAAATAAAAAATATCTTACAAAAACACTTAAACCACTGTACTAAACATGCACTGAATTTCCTTACTATTACCACACGCGCTCCCAGTTATCACACGTGTGAAGCATCCACCAGGGGTTCCAGAAAGATTCCATTTCTAGTGGCTCAGCTTTTTCCTGGCAAATGGAGATTTTCTACAGAACTGACACGTGTGGAGAGCCCAAAAGCTCGTTGCGATCTTTTTCTTTGTTCGTGTGAAGACGTGATTTAAGATAATTACCTTATTAATTATGGATCAACACGTCAGCAAGTGAAAAATATTATTTTAATGTTAATGGGACGGCCGGCAATGAGGCTTTCTATGCCACCAACACGCTTAAAAGCATGACGGGTTGGGACAAAAGAGGCAAAAAGATAGCGAGATAGATAGGGTTATGCTTTCACTCTTTTTGTAATTTTATATTTAGTTTTTGTACACGTATTAATTAAGGTACTATATATATTATTTAGTGGATTTGGGCATGCTTGGAAAGGGCATGATTGTCAAAAGAATCCTCTTGTTCTTTATTATATGATCCAAGGAATCGAAAAAAAAAGAAAACATAGAAAAAGGAGAGCTACATATTGACAAAAGAGTTGAACACAACGGATAAACGTTTTTTTTCCTCCGAGCCTCCATGCACCATAACAAATCTTATTAATATATTTTAAATTTATTTCACGTTATATATAGGAATTATTTATATGTGTCTGTGGTTGTTTTTCAAAGTGTTTTTTATTTGGAAATATATCTAAATAATATTTTTTTATTTTTAAAAAATTATTTTTAACATCAGCATATCAAAATAATTTGAAAACACCAAAAAATATTAATTCAAAGTAAAGAAAAGGATTATTTTTTTAATTTTTTTCAAAAACGTTTTTGAAACGCAAAAATAAACAGGGCCATGTCTATGATGTCCTCCGTGGGTCAAAAATGAATTAGATCGATTGAAATAAAAATCATACAAGGTTATAATTATACTTTGGCATATATGGACATTCCATCTTGTTTGGTTTTTTATTTTATTATATATACACCAAAAAAAAAAAACTATGAAATTGAAGGCTACCTTTGTTGGAACTATATCATACAAGCAAGCTAATGATTTAAGTGAAAGTTGCAATGTGTGGAGTTTATATTGCAATATGGACAAAGGAATCGGTAGAAAAGGAGTTTACAAAGACCGACCAAGAGATGCCTTAAAATCTAAATAGGCTTATCGTGATGGTTATGGGCCAAAAGTGGTGTCTTTTGTGTTGCAACGTTTACTTCGGATAGTTATCTCCGTATGAATAATGCTTACTTAAAACGAAAAAAAAAAAAAAAAAAACTAATGAATGTTAGAGAAACAGATACAATGGCAGAATTGTGATATAATTTCACCTATTTATTCATGTAAGATCCGTTATATTCATCACATATAAATAAGTGCGTAATGGTTGCATACAAGTTTTCATGAAAAACATTTGTTGGAATTTAATTTTTAATATAAGCTCTTTGGCATGAAATATTAACATGCTTTAAATAAATTACAGGTGAATGAAAAATTGATCTTAAAGAACTCTTGGTTAACAAGTTTTAGTGAAACCCAAAACCCTCTAAAACAAAACTTTCTTA
Source organism: Populus trichocarpa (assembly GCF_000002775.5). Classification (NCBI taxonomy): domain Eukaryota; kingdom Viridiplantae; phylum Streptophyta; class Magnoliopsida; order Malpighiales; family Salicaceae; genus Populus; species Populus trichocarpa. The sequence continues at coordinate 11,678,424 of NC_037288.2, forward strand.
GTGTTTATATAATGAAAAAAATGAAAAGTTAAAATTGGATCCAGAGGGAAACCTAAACTTTTAAAGGGAAGATGTTCTAAGTAAAGTGAGTTTTGAACTAAAACCCCCTACGCGCGCTTAGCCTTCGGAGCGGGCCTAGGCTTTGAATTGGGTTTATTGTAAAATGATTTTTTTGAGATAAAAAAGATTATTTTTTGCCAAATGAAAATTGAGCTTGGGCCTAGTCCATGAAAATTTATTTCTTCCAACTTATTGATTTGTCCAACTTATAAAATGAAGAATTTGATCTGTTTTTCCAAAACTCTTTTAGTAGTAATTGAACATATATTTTAGTTCAAAGGTCATTTGATTTAAATAAAAAAATATTCAGTTTTAATTTTGATTTTATGTTGGGTAATCAACGTTAGTGGGGGAGTTCCATAGCTTTAGGTTCCTAAAATTCTCTTTAAAGGGGTTGAAGAAGAAGAGTTTCGAGTTGGTATTTTTGCACTGTTTTGGACAATATTGCTGCAGAATTGTCAACTCTTCTTCTACCCAATTTTTCCAGTTTTGCTCCTCCATTTTAAGCTCTTGTTTTCCTTTTTAATTTCTTCTTAATCTAGACCTTAGGTTTAGTCCTTGTTGAGAGATAATTGAGTGTAATTTTCTCAGTTTGTTGGACCTTGTTTAGGAGTGCACCTAAACAAAATGGTGTTGTTAGAATCTTGTAAGGATTATAGAAGAAAGTCCACTTGCACCAAGTGATAAGCAATAAAATCTTAAAGACAAATAATTAATCATTAAGAACAACAAAGCTTGATGAATTTTAAATGCTTTAACAAATAAGTATCCTATTTGGTTTTGTTTAATCTTATACATTAGAATGCATGCTAGGATTGTGATTCAATCATTTATGCAAGTTTATATATTTATATAGTAAACATAATTTTATATATTTATATAGTAAACATGTTAGCCTTTTTAATATGATTGCAAGTTGTCATATTCTTATTATATTATATTATATTGCATGTTTATAAACTAAATATAATTTTCTCACTTATCTAATGTCTAATTTATTTGTGATTTTTTGACAATAATATTAAGGCTTTATATATATAGTCTTTGTTTAGTTTATAATTCTTTGTGATAACTATATGAAAAGTTAATGAAGATATTAGTATCTTTGTATTGTAATTTTATCTTGAATATATTGAACAATATACAATATGATGTTTATAGTTCAACCAATAGTATAAAGACACTTTGAAAAGCTTCAGACAAAAAGTTAAAAGTTGAAGTTGTCATTATAAAAAAGTTTATAATTGATAATTTTTAGATTTCAAGATAGTTGACTCAATGTTTGTTATGAGTTAAATTCTAGAGTTTCGACTCACCTTGCTTGATATTTATACAAAAGATATGGTTATGTGGCAAATGCTGAACTAGAACAAAAAAAGAAGGGAAAAAGACTTTTATGGATTGCATAATCCATAGTGTCCATAAATTATCAAAATAACTAAAGGAATTCAGGTCAATTTAACTATTAATATGAATAATGAACTAGGTTAATATATTATTTTAATCATTTGATAACATATTCTTGTCATAGCTTAAGTGGGGTAACATGTGATGCTGATTAGGTGAAGGTTGTGGGCTAAGTGACGCTGACATCATTTTTTTTTAAGGAGACAAATGACCTGTCATTTATGTATTTTTTTTCTCAAAAAAAGGGCGTAGTTGTCTACTCCTTATAAAAAGAAAAACAAATATTGGCCCAAGTGTGTAGGCCTCTCTTAAGCCAACACGCTTGGGGTTTGTTGTAGTGGACCCATGACTTTTTTTTTTATTAGCATTTCATTTCATTTTATTTTTTTATCTTTTAAGTTTTTTTTTACCAATTTTATCCTTTAATATTGAATTTTATCATTCAATGTTGAGTTGGAGGTAAATAAGTTTTTGTATTTTTTATCATATTACAAAATAAAAAATTAATTCAACTTGGTGGAGTCCATAACCTAGATCGTGGGTTTAATAAAATGACTAGGGTGGACCTGACCTTTTTTTTTCTTTGGACGTACTCAGTTTAAAAGGTCATGTCGGGTTAACTCCCACATAATTTAATGTAAAACCCGACTTAAGCAAATAGTTGGTTCAGAATTTTTCAAATTTAAACCATTGTACCATGTTTAATAACAATGCTAAAATGTTTCCAACAATCAAAATATTATTTTTTTATGTTCCAAAAGTTTTGATCCAAGCCGCGATGATAACACGTGAAATAAACTAGTATACAACTATAAGAGCTAGCACATTAAATGTGCTAGTTCTTTTATTTTTGTTTATTATTATAATCTAATTATACCTTAACAAAAAAATTTACCTTAAAGTCTCAAACTTACATTACCCAACACTTTATTATTTAAATAATAGTTTTACTCTTGTATTTTCTAGAATTAAATGTGTAATTTCACATAAGAAATTCACTATTAAATATATTGTATATCCTTTAGAATTAATTAAGTAAAAAAATTAAGAACAATAATTGTCACAAGAGACATCTAGGTAAGTTGATTTAGGATTGATAGGGGTAAAATAGACAAAATAAAATTAACATTTATTTTTATGATAACTAGAAACCCTAACTCATATTCAATTTTTTTTAGGTAAGGAGATAGTTATGCTAAAAGCAAGATTAAAAGCACCATAAAATATCCTACCTAAGATAAGTTATTTCACATTTGTTTTTATAATAAAAGGTGTCTATTGTGTCTAGGTGCTAAGAAATTTGCTTAAACTAGTATGTGTGTATTTGTTATCAATGCTAATAAAAAATAATGATTTGGGATCTAAGCCGAGATATAAAACCTACTCATCACTTCTAGAATATGGGTGTTAGACCTAAATTGATGATAATGGTTAGTTCGGCTTTGACCCATCTTTTTTGTCTATGTTATAAAATAAGTCCAAAGACCATTACTCTCCCTTAATAGAACTTTGTGGTGTCTTATTAACCAGGCCAAAGTCTACTTACATTGATAAGGAAAAATATATCATAGAAACAAATCACAAGGTGTTTCACACATGATAAAATAATATGTACACACAAATATTAAAAAAATATTTACGTGGTTTATATAAAGTTTGAGCATACATCAAAATGAACTTTTGATTTTATATGGAAAAAATAAAGTCTCAACTTCTCAATGTCAGGATAATTTCAAGGAATGTACCATCCATAGGTTGACTTTGATAAAAAAAAAATCTTTATTTATATATTTTTTAGAAAACAAAAAAGTCTGGACTTATTGAGGATAAGATCCATTTTAGAAGTGTATCATCATGTGGTTGATTCTTTGATATAAAAAATAAATATTTATATTTATATAAAAAATCCTTATTTGTTTAGAAAATTCATCAAGCATATTTTTTTATATAAAAAACAAAAATCCATATCCTCACATTAAATTGACGAATCACATAAATCATTGTAAGTTAACAAACCCTACATAAAACATCCACACATAAAATTGATAACGTAACACAATTCATTCAGTACTAGTAAATCAACATGACCAATGATGCAATCCAAATCGTTTAGAAAAAAAACAAATCAATGCATTATGGGTTGAAATTGACCTCCAAAAGCTATTAATATAACTCAAAATTTGTTGAAAATTTAACTGGCTCACGATGGTGTGTGGCTACCATTCGTGGAAATATCACTTGGATTGTGGTGTGTCACTGCACTCATCAGTAATGTGGGGAGGCATGTGAGCTGGTAGATCGAGTGTTTCTCGTTCCTTCTTTCTGGTTACACTGGTAGTGTAGTCCATCGCTACTCGAGGTGGGAGATTGGTGTTAAAGAATGTTTTGGCTTATTTTCTTCTGTCCCTCGGGTTTTGCTATTATTACTATCGATTTTGGTAAATGAGGAGGGAAGGCAATGACAAAGTTTTCGGATCAGATCTAGGCTGTAATGTTTAATTGATTACGAGAGGAGAACGACAATAGTGGTTAGGCTTGTTGATAGGAAAGGAAAGGGGTTGGGGTGGTGTTTGCGATCGACTATTGAGATAGAGATGGGAGTAGTAGTTACATTTCTTCAGGGCCATTGGTGAGGAGGATAGGGTTACATGGTTAATGGTGGCTACAAAACTTTTTTTTTTTTTTTTAGATTAACGTGGGTGTCCGGGCCAGCTTGCGCGTACCTCGACTAATTAATCCCACGGACCCTGAAGTTAACGACTATGTAAGCCTCCAGTGGCCATCATATGAGCAACCACATGGCTCGAACCTGAGACCACAGAGAAAACAAATCTCTTGGTCCTAAGCTCTTATCACTAGGCCACCACCTAGATGGTTAACAAAACTTCTTCTTATTGTTAATGGTGGTTGTGTTACAGTTAGAGGGCTAAAAGAGAGGCTGAATTACTGAGGTGATTTTGGTAGTGGAAAAAAATGTCTTAGGTTATGGCTGCCGATAAGTTTAGGCTACTAGGGTTATTTTGGTTGGCTTAGACTAGTTTCTACATGTTTTTAGTCCCATCTCTTTTCCGAGACTTTTACTTTATAGTGTTAGGGTTCTTTTCAAAATAGAAAAACTCAAAACTAGATAGCAACTTATATTTTATATTTTATATTTTTACTCTTAGTTTATTGAGATGTCCCCTTCGATAATAATAAATTCATACAATTTCAAGGGTCTCGCTTAAAAAAATTAGTTTATTTTCTATAAATTCAAATATTTCATGAATTATTTTTATTATTAATTAAATTAATTTTAGGATTATTTCGCATTTGTTGGAAATGAAATAGGATTATTATACATGAATTATTAGTTTAGGGATTGTTTCATATCAGAGTTAGGGTTTAAGTGAACTTGTAGGATAAGAAAAAAATAAGCAAAATGATTCTAATCCAGCGACCCATATATATTTGTGTGTTTCCAGTTTAGGTTGTCGCTTTGTGATGCTTCGTAAAGTAAAAAAAGGCTAAACTATGGGATTTAAGACGAGACAATCAACTCTCCAACCTATTGAATTCCTTGTGTTTATTTTCTGATATAATTAGGATTAAACTAAGAGGGTTTTTTGTTTTTGTTGTAGCTGTTACGTTTAGGACAAACCATGAAATGTTTATGTTTGGTTAACATTTAAACCACAGTTTTAGAATATAAGACCCTTTGATTGTGTTGGTCCAACCACAGTTTTAGAATATTAGATCGACATCCTCTTTTAAGATCCTTGATATCCTTCCACTAGATTTGTTTTCCTTTCATTTTCTTCTTTGTTGTGTTGACACACCACTATGATTTATGCCAAGAGATCTTGGTAAGCTAGGCTTGGCCATTAATTGTGCTCCTTTGTAGTCTCTGCATGCTAGATGTTATGCAACTGTTTATCATGCAAAATCATTACCTTCTTCTTCGTTATGTTAGCTTTGCGCATGCATTTTGTTTTCTTTCAAGAATGAAAGTTGTTGCTTGTAACTCTTGGGGTTCATCAATAAGAAGAAAAACCAAATCATGAAATCAGTTTCAATAGACTATAGATTGCAAGACGAGTAATTCAAATTTTCCTCAAAGATCCTCCATTCAAAACTTTATATAGATTGAAATCAATTATGTTATGTTAATGACTGGTTACATTACATGATTTTTTTTTGTCATTGATTGCCTATAAAATACAAACTCATTTTATTTTACTTTCAATTTTATCCTAAGTTTGTTCATATTGACCCTATAAATAATAAATTTATAGGTTTGCTCCCAACCATAAGATTATAGATAGATTGAAAATAATGTTTAGAGGAATTGATTTGAATAAATCTAAAGTAGTAGTATGATGGTGGTTTGACTTGGGCAACTGAAAATAAAAATAGGTTAAAAACAAGATGAAATTGTGAAATGTACGTAGTGGTTGAGGAAAATTTATCTTCTTTTCCTTTTGTTTTTGGCCTGTTCGACTTTGTTGTTTTTATTTTTGCTTTTATAGCAGTGAAATGTTGGTTTTGTGTAAATCTTTTAGATAAACTTTAGGTATATTTTGTATTTGTTAGTTCAGCCATGTTAAATGTGATATAAGTTCTAGATAATTTCTTTGGATATCCATTTTTCATTAGTGGTTATTCTTTAATTCAAGGTCCATTTAATTATCCAAACAATCAGTTATTAAAAATCACAGCCCGGGCCATTGTTGTGCAAGGTCAAGTTTTCAGTTTGATAATGCCTAGTAAATGTCTTTAATATTTATCATTGACTGCCTCCAAAATGCATACTCATCATGCTAGATTGTTGTTTTTTATTCTTATTGGTTTCGGTATAATACATGTTGTTGTTTTTGTTTTTTTGTGTTACCTTAGCTGTAGATTTATTATGTATTCTTTTTTTAGTTTAACGTAGGTGTCCGGGCCAGCTTACGCGCACCTCGACTAATCCCACGGGCCCTGAAGTTAACGACCATGTAAGCCTCTAGTGGCCATCATATGAGCAACCACAGGGCTCGAACCTGAGATCATAGAGAGAGCAAACCTCTTGGTCCCAAGCTCTTACCACTGGGCCACCACCTAGATGGTTGATTTATTGTGTATTCTTCATCATTATGCTAATGTAGTTTTTTTTTTATTATTTTCATTAGATGGAAATTTTAGATGATATTCTAGTATTTTGTTTGAACATGACGTGTCACAGTTCTTTTTTTTTTTTCTTGCAATAACATCAATGGTTGTCACCATCTTAATCCTTCATTTATGTGTTGTACAACTTTGTTTGAACTTTTTCCATGCCTATTACATTTTGTATTTGCTTATTATTTATTAACAACACAACTCCATCTATACATTATTGTGCTCAAATATTTTTCACCCAAATTGCATATGCTCATTGTTAATGATTACATTTTAGCTAGAATATTAAATTTTTAATCGTTTGTTTAGAAACAACATTTTAACTAAGTATATGGAAGATTCTTAAGGTCAAGATAAAGCATGTTGGACTAGAGAGATAATACACACTTTTTGTAACATTTGTATCAAGGCGATTGAGAAAGGCATGAGACCAAACACGTATTTTGACAAAGCTAGATTGAAATTCATTAAAAATAGCTTCAAATAGCAGACTAAGCATGCATTCATAAAAGGACAATTAAAGAATAAATGGGATGAAATAAAAAAAGATTGGAGGATATGGAAGAAGTTAATTTCTGAAAGTGAAGTTGGTTGGAGTTTTGAATTAGGAATAATTTCTGCAACTAATGAGTGGTGAAAATCCAAAATCCATGTTAGTTTGTTGTTAATTCAGCTATGTAATTACATTAAGTTGGTTTAAGTTTTCCTTTCATTCATTTTGATTCATTAATATCATTTATTTTCTTTGTTGTTAGAAATATGAGGACCTAGAAAGTTTAGATATTCTAGTATTGAGCCAACAATGTGTTGTAAATATAATATTATATTTACAAACATTGTTGCAATTGAACAATTTGATTGGGCCTCTATCTAAAAGAATGTTGTCTGATGATGATGGGGGATGATGGATTAAGGAATACTAATAATGAGGATTTGAATCTCAAGAAAGGAAGTGAAGATTCAGAGGAGGATAGTTTACCAAATTTTGTTGATGATGTCAGTAACATGGTTGTTGGTGTTAATGTTGCAAATAGTAGTAGAAACTGTAGTAGTAGTGGGAAAAGAAAAGCCATTCAATAATCTACGCATAAGAGTTGTCGCACCCGACATCGCGGCGGCCCTAAAAAATATTTACATGGAAAGAACAGATTTCTAACATCTTGTTCTTTTAGGGCAAAACGGTCTTGTTTGAGGAGTCACCACCTAGTATTATGGTCACTAGGAACCCTAACTGGTCAACAAAGATTCTATGGCTCGGGATTGGTTACGTAAAAAGGAAGATATTATCACCCCTTAAACGTTCTGCCTGAGGCAGACTGCATTGCTGGTTTTGTCTTAAATTGCTAAACATTTATTCGCTTATGCTATGATGATTTGTTTATAATATTCCTGACTCTGGCGCCAGTGAATATTCGAGCTCGAATAATTCCAACTCTAGCGTTGGTAAAAATTCGTAGCTACGAAAAATTAGATCAATATTTTTTATTCCCCACTCTAGCGCCAGTGAATAAATAAATAAAAATAAATTGATTTTTACGCATGCACATATTTTTTATTTTTCTAGCTAAATAAAATAAAATACACCGAATAAAAATAATATAAATTTAAACCGGTATTTTTATTCCTGACTCTGGCGTCAGTGAATAAACCAATAAATTTACATTATTTTTATTCATGCATACATATTTTTTATTTTTTTCTACCTTTTTTACTTTCCTGTTTTTTTTGTTTTTTTATTTGTTTGGGCTGGGTCCAGCTCAACCCACATGGGCGGGGCTAGACCCAGCCAGCCCGGCCCGGTCACTGGCCCAAGCCAGTGACCCGGCTGGGCAACATGAAGCACGCGTGAACTAAATCACGCGTGCATGAGTAGATAAAGGAATTAAAATTAGAATGTACAGTAGGAAGTGAATTAAAATGAAAAGCAGGGAAAGAGAAGCTTACTTACCTGGCTCTGGAAATACCGAAGACAGTAGCAACAATGGTTTTGGTCTCGGTGGCTTTCCTCTGCTTTTCTGTCCCCTCAGTTTTTTTCGTTCCCAGTCTCCCCCTCTCTCTGTTTCCTTTGGTTGCCCTTGCGTCTGTCTGTTCGGGGGGAAGGGGTTGCAACCAGAGTCGCGGCTAACACTGGCCTGGAAGAAGACGATGATGAAGGTGCAGTGGCTGGCCAAAGTTTGCTCTCTCCTCTGTATAATCTCCCTCCCTCTGTTCGTTGCTTTTTTTCTTTAATCTCCTCTGTTTCCTTGAGAAGAAACAGAGGAACGAAAGTCAGTTTATTTTCTTCTCTCCCCCCTGGTTTTTTTCCGTCTGGGTTTCAGCTTCTTTTAAAACGGACAACCAATCCACTCTTGATCGATCCTTTCTAAATGAAGGGGTGTATGTGTAATAAACTTGTTGACATTGCTTTGCGAAAACAAAGACATCATTTATGTTGTGGAGTCTAGCTTTTGAGTTGATTTCGACCAGACCATAGTGCGGATCAACTCTGATTCCTCTGTCAGTCGTGTCATACCAATAGAATTTGAATAAAAACACTATATTCTGCTCGTTATGATATTGCAGTTCGACGACCTCTTCTAATCTACCATAGTAGTCAACTTCTAACTCACTACTAGTGGATCCCTTAACACAAACACCGCTGTTGTATGTCTTTCTTCCTTGCCCGTATTCTTCAGTATGGCAAACATATCCATTGACAAAATACCCGTTGTAGCACTTACATTTTCTTTCAGGCCCCAGGCTTAGTGAAGACAATGACTTAGGTGAACTCCTTCCCATTTGATAAACCTTGTATGTAATGTACATCAATAAACAGTAAATGAACGAGAATCTCGTAATGACATGCATACGTACAGTAATTTTGCAAGTTAGAATGAGTTTGTGATAGTGCTTACATGTGTTCTGAACCACGTGGCAAACTGCTCATCTTGTAATTGAAAGATCTGGGATTCGGTCAGCTGTGAGTTATTGGAGAGAAAATATTGACGATGTTGCCTGCAAGTGATAATGAGTGTATGATATTACAATATATAATTAACAGTATATTACTAACAAAGTTTAATTAGTATAAACTTACTGAATAAAAGGTCTTAGCTCATCACAGTTAAATAGAACATAGTTGTGTGCTTGTTTGAACTCTATTTCCGTCAAATATCTTCCTCTTACAGCATTTTTAGGTGTGGGTCGTCCAGTATTGGAGAATATTGACAAGTTCCCACTGGAAGGCACTTCACCGCCATCATCATGCCGTGGAACGCGATTGATTCTCGTTCTCAGATGAGGTTCGAAATAGTACGAGATAAATGTTGAGATCTCCTCAACAATATAGGCCTCACATATCGAAGCCTCAACATGCGCCTTGTTCTTAACCTTTTTCTTGAGATTAAACAAGTACCTGCATTGAAATATTAATCAACTATTTTAAATTAAGAAAAACATATAAAATACTTTTATATATGAATTACATTGCAACGGTAATATCTAACCGTTCGAATGGGTACATCCATCTATATTGGACCGGTCCTCCAGCTTTTGCCTCAAACGGTAAATGTACAGGGAGATGCTCTATTGAGTAAAAAAATGATGGAAGGAATATCATCTCAAGTTTGCATAGTGTCTCGACGATATTCGTTTGAAGCCTCTCAATGTGATCAACATTCAACTTGCTGGAGCATATATCTCTGAAGAAATGACTGATCTCCGTGAGTGCATCCCATATTCCTTTTGGCAACAAATCACGAAAAGCTAATGGGATGAGTGTTTGCATAAACACGTGGCAGTCATGACTCTTCATTCCATACAATCTGCAGTCCTCTATATTAACCAGCCTTGATATGTTCGATGCATGTCCATCCGGAAAACGCAGACTCTTAAGCCATTTGTAGACTAGCAGTTGTGCGTTTTTCTCTAACACGAAGCTTGCTTTTGGTTTTGCGACCCGTGACTCATCATAAACCAACTCCATATTTTTACGGTTACAGTATAAAGCTATATCCAATCTAGCCTTGATGTTGTCCTTTGTCTTCCCCTTCACATCCATGACGGTGTTGAAAATGTTCTCAAACATGTTCTTTTCGATGTGCATGACATCAAGGTTATGGCGGAGCAGATTGGTCTTCCAATAAGGAAGCTCCAAAAAGATACTTCGCTTTACCCAATTATGGGTCAAACCAAAATCAGGAAACTTTTGCTTACCTGATTGAAGGCCAAACACAATGTCACCGTACTCTGAGACAACATCATGCAATTCTTCACCAGAAAGACGCGGGGATGCAACATCTTTTTCAACTCTGCCAACAAAGAAATCTTTTCTGTTCTTTCTGTACCTGTGATGAAGTGGCAAGAAGCGACGATGACAGTCAAAAAAAGAAGCTTTACCTCCATTTGCTAGCGTGAATGCCTTGTCGTTTTCCATGCAGTATGGACATGCGAGTTTCCCATGCGTGCTCCAACCAGAAAGCATTCCATAAGCTGGAAAATCATTGATAGTCCACATCAATGCCGCCCTCATAAGGAAATTTTGTTTCCTAGATATATCATAAGTCAGAGCTCTGGAGGACCACAACTGCGCCAACTCATCAATCAACGGTCGAAGACAAACATCTATATTCTGCCCCGGGCTTTTGGACCGGGTATGACAGTAGATAAAAACATGAACTCCGACCTCATACACATTCCCGGTGGCAAGTTATAAACTGTGAGTATGACCGGCCAACAAGAATAAGGAGCAGCAAATGACCCAAATGGGTTGAATCCGTCTGTACACAACCCAAGACGCACATTTCTTGATTCAGCTGAAAAGTGAGGATGAACACTGTTAAAGCGTTTCCACGCTTCGCCGTCAGAAGGATGAACCATCACTCCATAAACTGCATGGTGTGCTTGGTGCCATGTCATGTGCTCAGCAGTCCTTGGTGACATGAATAACCTCTGCAGTCTAGGTGTGATCGGGAAGTATCTAAGTTTTTTATATGCCACTAGAGTCTTTCCCCTGCCAGTTCTAGGTTTGTAACGGGAATGCCCGCATGTCATGCACTCGGTCATCTCAGCATTTTCAAGGTAGTATAACATGCAGAAGTTAGGGCACATGTCAATTTGTGGTATCCTAAACCGATGGGTTTCATCATGGACTTCGCAGCATAGAAGTTCTCTTTCAGCCTGTTCCCTTCAGGTAAAATGCTTCTCGCCCATTCAATAATCTTGTCATACCCGGCCTCACTCAACCCGTGATCTGACTTGATGGTGAACACTTGTGCTACGGCCGATAATTTACTGTGGTTTGTCAGAATCTTTTAACAAATAAAAAAACCTAGCTGCATCTGCATTAGGTTCTTCTTCTACGATTGGACATTGAGTACTGCCATTACCTTGATTCATTCTCATTGCATCCATAACCATATTTCTGTAAGGATTAGTGTTGTCATTTGCCGCTTCATGCACGTTGCTAGCACTAGAAGTAGACCCAACCACCGGTTCTTCCATTCTCCTCTTACTACCAAATACTTCTCCATGTGCATACCAACACTGGTAATTCTCCATAAATCCTTTGTGTAGAAGATGCATCATTACAACATCTGGATGCAGATACCTTTTATTTTCACACTTCCTGCATGGACACCTAATACCACCTCCAGTAAAATTTCTGGGAATAGATGTTGCGAAATTAATAAAACCCTGAACCCCGTTACAATAATCCATCCTCCGCAATCCTTGGGGTGAATCTCGATACATCCATGAATGATCATCCATGACTTATATCGAACCTCTATAAAATTATGATGACATCATGTATTAATTAACTAAGTTAGGTAAATAAACTTGCAAAAATATTACTTTACCTCGAGATTATCCAACAAACCAATCACAACTTCTCATAAATATTAAATATTCATTATTATTTATCAACGTCCATACGAATTAAAATATATAATTAAATTTACAGAAATTACCACTCCGCAATACCATTGATAAAACTTTAAACGGACCCATTAAGCAAGCTATTAATTATTTCAAAATAGCACATGTAATTCATATACTAACAAAATACATATACTAAAAAAACAATAAAATTGACATTTAATTAAATGTTAAAATTTAAAAAGACAGAATTAATTACTTACAAAAATTGATAAAATCCGTCGGTAAATCAGAACACGGATGCTGTGACCACAAAACTTCAAGAAATATAACTTGTTGTGCTGATATGAGGAAGATTTTTTTTTTTTGGGGAGGGGGGGCTGGTTGTTTGCAGATGGGGAGAGTTGGGATTAGGAAGAAGAAGGAGAAATAGGGGAAGAGAGGGTCAGCAGAGCTGACATGTACATATATATATATATATATATATATATATATATATATATATATATATATATATATATATATATATTAACTCTTTCCGACGGTTTCACCGACGGACACTCCGTCGGTGATTCTGACGGACACATAAACACGTCATCGTACGGATCTGCCATTTCAAATCCCTTGGTGAGTCCGTCGGCAATTTAAACGGCGAACCGGTCACGTCACTGTACGGGCTGTCGTTTTGAGTCCGTCGGAAAAAAATAACCCGCCAAAACCTCCACGTCAGCGACCCGCCTTTTTTTTTAATTCGGAAACTTTTCCGTTCGTAATTCTGTCGGTAGAATTACGGACGGAAAATGGTCCGTCGGTAGTTACCGACTGAATTACAGACGGAAAAGTGTCCGTCGGTAATTTCGACCTCAAATTACCGACAGAAATATTTCGTCTGTAAATCCGTTGGTATTTAGCGAATTTCAGGTAGTGAGGTTTGATGCTTCCGTGTACTGCTTGCCACTATTTGGACTGTCATGGTTACTTATTTCAACATGCCGCAATTATTGTTATGTTTTTGTACTTCAAATGTAGACAATGCAGCCCTAGCTGAGAAACTTTGTGCGGTGCTGATGGTAGTTTGAAATTTAGTTTCTGTTGTGGTATTGACTTGGATTATTAGTCTGATTAAAGTTTAGGAGACAATAATTAAGTTTGAAAATTTGTTAAGAATTCATTGTTTAAAAGTTCAAATATCACTTTCAAATATTCCTGAGTTGAAAGTCATGAGGTCATTGCATGCAGTAAAGTTGATGTGCAACATTCTGTTTTGAGATACATGTAAAGGTAATCCAAATATCACACCCCATGAGTGGATAGAAACCATCACCGTGAACTCAAAACTTCTTGAGCTGCAAGCATCATCTTCAGACAAACCAAATTTAACTATCTTGTGTATCTGATCCTCACTGCCATGCTCTATCCTGAAACTGTGGAGTCATTTACTTCGAATCCCAAGCATTGCGTCAAAGCCCAAGAGTACAGAGTTCAGAACGGAAGAATTAATGGAGAGAACCGGAGGACAGAGCGGGGGTGCGGTGAAGAAGATATGCAACTACAACTCTCTCGCCTTGAGATATTGTAGCAGCAGCGAAACCATAAAAATTAAGCTGAAAGATGCATCCAAATGTCGGAAGCCATCTGTGAACAGTAACAAAAGATGAGGATGGTAATCATCTTAAACATGTTTAGAAAAATTAAAACAATAACCACCCCGCCGTTCCCTTTTTTCCTCACCATTAGACTGATTTTAGAGCTTGGCTGTACACAGTTAAAAGTTCTGAAACTGCGAGACCCAAGTTTAGGAGAAATGTGCACAACTATTCAAAAATCTGTATTTGCATATGATACTCCTTGTTAAAAATAATATTGTAAAGTGGAATGATTATTTATTTTGTTTGTTTTGATGTAATTTGTAAAATATAAATTTAATAGAGCAAGTTTTTGCATGAATATATTAATTTAATGGACGCCAAATAAATTAAACATCATTTATTTTAAATCTATTATATTTTTTATTGACATGTATATATTAATTAATTTCCGAACAGCTCAATATCGATGAAATAAGAGTTAATGTGAAAAAATTAATTCTTTTAAATTATAGATATGAACATGCATTGATTTAATGATTTATTTAATGGGGATTATGATAATGTTATGAATCATGTTGTTGTATATGTTTCCTATAGTAGTGGCTATAACAACAATGGTGATGGTGTCAGTAACAATAATGACGGTGATGATGATAACTATACAGATAATGACAACGACGACGACAATGAAAACGATGTTGATGAGGAAGGTGAGTCATTTTGGTTGAGAGAATATGATCATCGTAAACTAGTAAGCATAGCTAGAGCTCTCGTTATGTATTACAATAATTATATTTATTTGTCATTGCATCCATCTTAAACATATTAACTTCATTAACATATTTACACACACTCATTCTATTTTGAAATGTCATTGCATTCATCTTAAACATATTAACACAATGTATCCAAAGCCCATGCAAAAATTTCATTCAACTATCGCATTCTATGTTGAAAGAAACCATCCATGGTTCTAAATAATAATTATATTTAGTTCATGAGAGATTTCAATATTCCGGTGAAACTGTTAGTAAATATTTTAATGAAATTCTGAGATCTATGTATTCGTTAGCAGTAGAAATCATCAAACCATAAGACCTATAATTTTCAAGCACACTATAAGAACTCGCAATGAATCCACAATATATGTCTCATTTCAAGGTAACCTTAATGTGGTTTTATGCATGAATAATGTTGACTACTTTTTACTAAGAACATATGAAATGATTTTTGTTGCTTCATGTTTTTATTATAGAATTGTATTGGAGCTATCCATGACACACATGTGTGTTCATGTGTATCACAAGAAAATCAAATACCATATGTAGCGACACAAAATGTAATAGTGACATGTAGCTTTTACATGTAATTTATATTTGTTTGGGTTGGATGAGAAGGTAGCGCACATGATATATAAATTTTTCATAAGGTGATTGACAATCCTAATATCAAATCTCCAAAGCCACTAGAAGGTATTGATGAAGAAGCAAAGTAAATGTTATTATATTTAGATAAGTTTATTTTTTAGTATGCAATGAGGATTAAGTTATAAAGAAACATTTTGTTATTATAGGGAAGTACTATGTTGTCGATTCCAAATATCCAAATGAGTACGGCTTCTTAGGGCATATAGAGGTGAGGGATATCATCTTCTAGAATTTTATCAGTGACGCCAACCACAAAGTCAAGAAGAAATATTTAATCATGTTCATTCTTCAATACGTTGTTTAATAGAATGTAATTTTGGAATATTGAGAAAAAGATGAAGAATTTTGTAGAACATGCCTGTGTTTCCTTACAAAATACAAGTTCATATTTTCGTGACATCAATGGCACTACATAATTATATTAGAAGAAAGTCAGAGCATGATGTTGCATTTACTGAGTTTGATTGTCATCCTAGATTTGTTCTTGGGGATATTTTAACCGATGTGGTTCCACATTCACAAACACATGGAAACTAGAGGCATTCACGTATAGATTATGTTTGTGATAACAATGCAACAAGTTTGATGGGATAAAAAAACCAGTGTTTTTTTTTTCCGGTTGTTGTTTTTCCAATTTATGAATAATGCAATGCAAAATAAGAAATGAATTTGTATCCTTTTGAGTAATTTTATAAACAACATCGATTTTAACCACAATTTTAACCAAAAACCTATTGACATACTTTTGGTTAAACAATAATTTCAACCATAATTTTAATAAAAAATATATTTTAATCAAATTAACCACAACACAAATGTTACCATAATACTAAACACACTGAGGATGTGCTCACATGGCATTGTAAACTAAAACAATGTTTTTTTTTTCAATTTAATCTTTCAATATTGAATTGATTAAGGATTGAATTTCATTATTTGTTTTAATTTTCTTTCTATGAGGTTATCCTGATCTTAAAGCTTGGGTCATGGGTTTGACATGTTAACCTAGATAGTTTTTTCGGGTTCTTTTTTTTTCTATTGATTTTTTAAAAAAAAACTTATTCTTCAAGATATGGTTGATTAAAAATTGAGTTTTATAATTTATTTTTATTTGTTTATAAAATTATCTCAATCTCATGATCTAGATCATGAGATTTAGAAGGTTGACATAAGTTGATCCAATATGTTATTATCTCAATATTGTTTTTAAAAAGTGTTGTCTTGAATTAATATTTTTTTAGTCCATCTATATTATCATAGGTCATTTAGATTGTTCTTAGACCCAATATGTCAACTAGATCAACCCTCGTATAGTTAAACAAACAAATTTACTAAAAAATCATATTAGTAATGACTGAGTTTTTTTTTTTTTTTACATTTAAAAAAACTTGATCTGATACATAATATAGGACGAGTCAATCATCTATCCAATCAAGGATAGCTAGAGGCTGGGCATGATGACTTGGATATCCATTAATTATAAAGGATCTGCCTCTATTGATGTTTAACGATCATATTTCGAGTTTTATATACTGTTGAATGAACAAACAGGAACATTAACAAGTCTGTGATTGCCAACCAAGTAAAGAAAGATTAAGTGGGTGTATCGAAGCTTTCCAACATGGCTAGCTTCCGTGTAGTGCAAGAAGACCTAATTTGTTAAAGCTGTACGAATCTTTAATTTAATCTCAACGAAGCAATCGAAAGAGTGATAGGAAAACGTCTTTGTCGATCTTTATCCAAAAATTATTCAATTTTATTTGGTATGATTGTGCTTCCCATTCAAGTCTTCACAGCACGGTGGGGGCATGCATTCCATAATTTTTTTTTTATTAATATAGATATCAAGGCCAGCTTGCGTGTACCTTAACTAATCTCACGGGTCCTGAAGTTAACGACCATGTAAACCTCCAATGATCCTGAGATTTGCGAGACTCGAACTGGTGACCTCTAGAGAACAAACTCAAGATTTAACTAGTTAAGCTCTACCTCTCAAAATTGCATTCCAGAATTTAATCAAGACATTGATGCATAAGCATCTAATTATTCATTAATAACCAAAGTTATGGATAATCTGCATGAGGGCATAAGCATCTAATTATTCATTAATAACCAAAGTTATGGATAATCTGCATGAGGAAACTTTATCGTGGAGTTGAACTACATTATGAGCGTAATTAATATTTTAGTAATGATTATTTTTTAAAATGTTTTTTATTTAAAAATATATTAAAATAATATTTTTTTATCTTTTAAAAATTTATTTTTAATATTAACATATCAAAACGATTATAAAATATATAAAAAATAAAAATAAGTTTTTTTAAATACTTTTAAAACGTCAAAAAAAGAAGAAGAAGAGGGCTTTATATCAATTATTGCAGTCTATCTTCTGCTTAATGGTTTACATGATCTTAAAGGGATTATCTCATGGATGACACTTCATGGCTACAACTTGATCATTTTAGCCGTTGTAGATCCTCTTCCTAAGTTGTGGTTCATGTTGAACCCTGACCCTATATTATGGCATGTTTTTCAATGTCTCAATTTTGCTATTTGTTTTTTTTTTTTAAAGTGAAATAGCAGACATCCTTTCTGATTTTAATGGATTAAGGCAGGTCAACTCTCTCACCATCCATGCTTGATTAAATTTCTACTAGATAATTTCCCACTCTATGTTTTGCCCACGCTATGTTTTTCCACGCTATATTGTAAGTCAAATCAAACCTTTATTAAGCGTTAAAAATATTCAAGTGTTATTAATATATTTTCTAACCGAAACAAATTATATAGGAATTGATTTTATATGATTTAATTAATTTTTCAGGTTTAAAATAATTCGAATGACTGATAAAAATATACTTTGACTAAAAAAAAATCAAAACAATATCTTTTTTTAAATATTGAGACAACAATATATTGGATCGACTCGATTGTACTTGAATCAACTCAGGTTAACCTGCTAAATCTCTGACCCATGTCATGAGACCCTGATAACCCTATAAAAAGCAAATAAAAAAATTTATTAAACCCAACTTTCAATCAATCTAATGTTGAAGAATGAAATTGAAAACAAAATTCAATTAGAAAAATAATCTAAGTCAATCCAAGTTAACCTGTCAAACCTGAATCATGAGATAAGGATAATCCCATAGAAGAAATTCAAAACAAATTATGAAGCTCAACAATGTTGCAGGATGAAATTGAAAATAAAATAATTAAAAAAAGAACACAAAAAACCACTCAAGTCAGCCTGAGTTAACTGACCAAACCCATGACCCAAGTCATAAGGTTGGGATAACCTTATAGAAAGATAAATAAAACAAATTACAAAGTCTAATTCTCAATCAACTCAATATTGAAAGGTAAATTAAAAAAAATCAATTAAAAAAAAATCTTGAGGTAATCAGGCTAACTTATGAACCGGGTCATGAGACTATTATAACCTGATAAAAAGAAAATAATTATTATGAAGCGTAATTTCCAATCAATCAAATGTTGAAGGATTAAATTGAAAAAAGAATCAATTAAAAAAACAAAATATATCCCAAGTCAACCCAGATTAACCTGTCAAACCCGAGTCATGTGACTGAGATAACTCCATAGAAAGTAAATTGAAATAAATTATAAAGTCTAATACTCATTAAACTCAATATTAGAGGATAAAATTGAAAAACAAATATCAAATTAAAAAAGACCAAAACATTTCAATGATATTTGACTCCAACCTTATCTCGGGTCAACCCTCGAGTCAGATTTTAAAAATATGAAATAACTATTTTTGTCCTTACCTTGACCCGGGTCAACAATCAATCTCACTCGTGACTCTCGAATCAAGTTTTCAAATTATGATAATAATCATTTTTATTCTTACGCTGACTTGGGTCAATCCGACTCGTGACCCGGGCTTTGCCCCGAATCGACTCCCAAGTTGAGTTTTAAAACTATAATAATAACCATTTTTATTTCTACATGAATTAGTTTAACAATTTTGAAATTAAATGTTTTTTACAAAGATATTTTAGAGATAAAAATAAAAAAATATTATCATTTGAGACATGTTCCCTATCTCTCTTGTTTTGAAATTATAAAAATTAACTACAAAATTATTCTCATACAAATTCATTTTTATATCTTTATTTTTATTTTTTTCAACCAAACACGCCTCTATTATTTTTTGTTATTTTATCCCAATAAAGTAACCATACATTTTGAAACAAAGATATTCTTGCTGTAACCCAAAAAAAAAAAAAAGTTGTAAGGAACCAAGGAGCAGTAATAATAATCATCTAAAATAGAATAAAATCAACTGCGAACAATAATAAACATGCATGATTAATGCCTTTAAACTACCCATAAAAAATGAAGAACTAGTTAAAAAAAAAAACAAAAAAACAGTAGAAATGAAGTCACAAGGTTGGACCTGACTAGGATCAAGGATTTCTTCTCATTGACATCGTCGAAGCAGTTTCCAACAACATATATATAGAAAACACTCGAAACCTCCTTAGCACTTTCCATGTCAGAGAGGTTTGAGTATAAATAGGGTCTCGATGTCCTAATAAAACCATAATGTACTCGTGAACTGCCTTATTGTAGGATTGCATTTCTTCCAAGTGCCTTAGTATTATTACTCACCGAAGAAGGCATTAAAAAACCCTCTTTCTTGGATCTGTAGCTTGGGCGGTTTCACGGTCACCCAAAAGCTATACATAGGCATACCCATTTCCCAGAACTGTGCAAAAAATGATGGGTTGGTCCTGTTTTCTCAGGGTGCTTCTTGTTTTAGCTCTTCTGGTTCTCCCAAGCTTCTCCCATGGACGTGGTATATGACAACCTCTTGATGGGTTATTTTTGTAGGACTTTTCTAAGGAATCATTTTTCTTCGGGGGAGGGGGGTTTACAATTTTTTTATGTTAATTGTAGGATTCGGTCGGAAAGTGATTGAGACATTTGAGTTTGGAGATTCTTCGGTTGAATTAGAGGTTGGTTTTTTTCCTCTATTTTTTTTTATCTTTCTCTTTATAATAATTGTTACTGTTGCTGATAATTTTGTAAACTGATCCCTGTTTGTTTCCCAGGAAAGTGCTGGGAATTCAAGGGGAGTGTACGAATTGGACTATGATTTGGATCCGAAGCCAAATACTAACCCCAAAACTGGCTATATATATACCCCTACTCCACAAGGATGATTGATAGTTGTTTGTGTTTGTGTTCTTCTTATGTTTCCTTTTCTAATATTTGTGTTATTGTAAAACAGTGTGGTTTTCAGAATTATACTGGCTGTGTCTTTCTTTTTTGGCAAACTGTAGATGTTCAATGTTGGATCTCTTGTCGTAACGATACTTTCTGTCTCCTTTCTCTCTGTTTTATTATTATTATAAGATGCTTCAATGTTTTTCTCTTCTTTTCTTTACTGTTGTAGAGTTCTTGATTCATTGCATAGAAACAAATGAAAAGGAAAAAAAAAAAAAAAAAGTCTTCTCGTCGTGTAAATGTGCTGAAATTAGGGGAAAGAGAATTAGATATTTAGTTTTCAGCTGGAAAAAGTTGGGAAGAAGAAAGAAGTCTGTAACCCACATAGTGAATTGTTGAGTGTAATTTCACAATTCCATCCTGAACTTTATGCAATTTTTTTCTATATCATCCTAAATCCTAGACTTGAAGTTGAATTTAGATGGGTTGGAGTTGGGTTATCTCAGATATGGGTTGTATCAGATACATGTTGCTTCGATTTGTGATTTAAATTACAATATGCTGATTTAGAATAATTCTTTCAATCTTGTCAACAATATTTTAACATCAAAAACCATTTCAAAACTCAAATGAACTCAAAATTTTGATTATTTATAGGTAATGTGGTGTCTTTGCATTAACTCAGACTAAATTTATCACTTTTTAGACATAAACGGATGGTAAACTCAAAGGGTATAGCTTTTAGAATTTACCTATTTTTAATATTTTCTTTAAAAAAACCTTAGTATAATGCATGAGAGGTCAAAATTTATCTGTTTTTAAAGCAAAATTAGCACTATAGCTCACAGTCTGGGATCTTTGTTCAAACCCCACCGACCCCCTAACTTTTACCAAGCAATATAACCATCATGATTTTTTTCTTTTATAGACTGGATTGAGTGAACAATGACAAGAATTTAAACTTTGAAAATATTTAATAGAGTATATATCATGCGAGTTATAAATCATATATCTAAAAGAAGATTGAAATGCAAAAGTAAGTGGTCAAGTCAAAGTGACTAATTTGGAATTACATGCAATCAACACATGGTTTCTTATATATATATAATTGAAAAATCTACTAAAATTTCGGTAGTATCCTTTATACAAGAAAGTTCTAAGTTATCGACTAAAAATTATTTCATTTCAATACATAACAGTGTACATCCAAATCATTGTTCATTTATCATAAACACGTCACATCACTAAGTCAAGGTATCTCAAACTTAAATTCTCAATATCTCATTCATCACACTTCATTATATATATATGCAAATAATAATTTCATATAAAATTAATGTAACACAATAATATGCAATAATATTTTCGACACAATAGAAAAAACTAATAAAGTATCATAAATTTACATAAAAGATCTAATTAAAGCAACATAAACTTCGATACGATTGTCATTTATTACATAACCTATTTATAGTACAAAACGGGTTTCTATTACATGTTCATTCAAAATTAACAAATTCTTTCTAAATATCTATCATTCGACTCGTGGTTTTGAGGTACCTTTAATTAATTTTTCATAATAAAAATAATAATATTACTTCATAAAAATTAACAAATAAGGAGAACAACCTTAATAATACATTTAAATTGTAAACTCGTCATTATCAATAATTTTGTTTTATTAATCAATAGAATTCTTTCATCACATCAAAATTTCCTGCTCATCATCAATCTAAAGTAATCAACCTATTTCCAACAATAGCCCTCATTGTATATCAAAATTCCCAAGCCTATTTTCCAGGTAATGCCCCTTCTCTGGGTAACTTGTTTCTTTAACCCGTGCCTGGGCATTAGTTTAATTACCAGAAAATTAATTTCTTTATCCCTTACCGGGTATTAGTCCCATTACCAAGAATCTAATTTCATCGCTTCTTACCGAGCATTAGTCCTATTACCTGGAAACTAATTCCATCTATCTTAATTCACAATTACAAACACGACATATCATTACATTTACAAATAACTATTACAATAAACTAGGTAAAGGAAAATGATAAGGTGCATGACACCTACCTGTTGTTTGAGACGGTCCAACTTCTCCCACCTAAGATCCTGCTTCAGTAACCTCTCCTAAATCAACAAGATTTCACCATATTATTAACCTATCAATAATTCCAATGTGCCTAGATTCAAAGAGCACATAAGAAGAATTTTTTAATTGAATTCAATATACAATTTTTCATTTAATCACCAAATCATTTTCAATATTTTATTCTTTTGTTTTATTCCTTCATTATTTCCTTCCAAAAACAGTTCTTACATAATTTTATATATTAGTGCACTCTAAACAACTTTCTTTTCATAAACATAACATGCATGTCTAAACTTTCACCATGAATAACAGTATTTTTATTTTCATCCTCTCAAAATTATTTCCATCTTAATATACTTTAAAGTGCACCTTATATCACACTTAATGAGCCTATCATCAACACAATTTTTTCATAAAGTTATCGAGGTTTCTAAAGTAAAACACAATCAAATTCCCTTCACAATAAACATTTGAGTTCTCATTTCATTTCAAATCATCATTATTTTAACTACACACATCAAATACATACAATTTATAACATCTAACTACATTATAACACATCCATATTTTATCCTGTTTTTGGCTGACCACTAACACTTCTAGACACCATAATTTTCACTTCAATTTCAATAAATTCCTTACTTTCTCTAGTCATTTAATCATTCATTACACCAATTAACAACCAATCTCAATTTCCTTTAAAATTTATCCAAGAACCCTAAATCCTAATTTATAAGAATTCAATCAATTTGAAGCATTAATCTATAACAACTTATTCAAATGTGTCAGAACACTTTACCAAGCAATAATTAGGGCTCCAAACACTCACCAAAGCAAAATTTCCAATCCTTCTTCTTCTCACTTTGTCGCCTCCTCTGCCTCTTCCTTTACTCTGCCTCACTTGCTTTTTCTCTCAAATTTAGTGTTTAATATGTTTGATTCTATGTTTTCCTAAGATTTTCTCTCAATTTTTTTAAAGTTTTCGTAAGGATTTTTATCACCTTCCCAAGCAAGATAGCAATTTATTTTTCCTCTCTTCCTTTTCTCTTCATGGTCGGGGCGCGCGCGCACACACACACACATATGTCTAACAATTAGTTAAATTCCCATTATATCCCTCAATAGTACCCTTTTATGTTTTCCAGATAAAATTCTTAGATCATGACACTTGTTTATAACAAATTGTACCCAGGCTATTTCGAATTTTATTTAGTTACATATTGGTACTTTCGATTCCATATAAATCACTTCCATTAAATTTTTATTTGTGTTTTTGTGTTTTATATTTTTTTGGGTATTTTTCATATTTTTATTTTTAATCACTTGTACGTATCATTTTATTTCAAACTATCATCATTCTCATAATTTAATTATCACTATCCCCATTTAGCCTAATATTCCTTTTATTAATATTATGGATTTTTATCTAAGGATTTACATCCTAAATCTTAATTTAACCCATTTTATTTCCAGTTTAAAATGTTTATATTTCAAGAAAAGTTTAGTCGGGAGTTTACAGTTTGCTTAAGTTACTATCTTGATTTTTAATCCATAAGATTTGGGGTCTTTTACTAAACTAACATAGTTTGGTTAAAGTTTTGAGCATGCAACATGATACAATTAAGACTACACCAAAAAATCAATTGCAAGTTCTAATTGGTCAAATTACAAGATCAAGGGAAAAAAATCTCAAAGATGCATTTAATGGGCTTTTTTTCAGAATATTTAAGCTAAGGTGGATTTCAAAAAGGAAACATCAATAAGTGAAGATAAAACCTTAGTCAATTTAATTCTTGCACAAGGAAGGCCTTATCCATCTACTTCATAGGCTAATTAATTTTGGTAGTTAAAGGCTTATTTTTCCCAATACACAGTTTTACTCTAACAAATATAATTCTCAATCCGACCATTAAATCAAGTTAAAATTTCACCAAAAGTTTCTAGAGATCTTGTTCTATATTGAGTTAGATTTTCAAAGCAATCAAGAATCAAGAAGGCCTTGCGAGAAGGTTCAAAACTATTGTGCGAGAATTGTATTAGTTTTCTAATAGATTTAGGTTTTTTTTTCCTATTTTATTTAGAACTCTTGTATTATTTTTTAGCACTGTTTAAGATGTTTTATCTATTATAAATATGATTATTTAACTTGTATTTGGGTTTTTTTTAGGGGGGCCAAACTTTGATTTTAACAATTATTATTGTGTGTGTGAGGTTTTGCTCATACTTTTTTATTCTTCATTGAACTACTTTGATTTATCAAAGAATTAACAAGCTTCATGGTGTCTTCTATACTTCTTGTACATGTCTCTTTATAGTCATTGAGTGGGGGTTCGATTACTTATAATCTTGGTGTCTTGATACATGTTATCATTGTGTCATACTTAATTCCAAACCTAATTTTAGCTTTCTTGGGAAGAGTCAATTTGATTGTGAGTTTCTAAATCTTTATATACATGAGATTCACATCATATCATAGGCTAGAAAAGTATTTGGAAAATAACATACTTTTATATAACTGCTAATGAGAATATCAGTTTAATTAAGCAATCACTAATAGGAAGAGTGATTTTGATATTTATTTTTAAATATCAAAATCAAACCTAAACAAAAACCCCTAAACTATCTTAACCATAAATTAATATAAACAACCCTAACCCCAATCTCTAAACCTTAAAATCCAAACCTCAAATCCCTAACCATAAATACAAACCCTAGCCTTAAACCTAAAATTATAAACCCTAAACTCAAGCCTATAATTCTTAACCTTAAACCCCAAATTCTAAAATTCTAAATTCTAACATCAAAACTCTAACCCATAAACCCTAAACTTAAACCCCGAATGAGTGCAACCTGATAATTGGTGTTATAACGATAATTGGAGTGATATTTTAACATTGTGTTGCTCGTTAATTGTAATGGTAACGATAATTCATGCAATCTTTAAACATCATTTTTATTCGTTAATTATAAAGATAATTGATGTTGGCAATAAAAGAACATAACAATATGCCTTTTTTAACCTATAAATGCCTAATTTGAAATTATAAATAATTTGTTCGCTATGTTCATATGTTCACTTGTAAATTAATAATTTTAAATTCTACTTATCCAAAATAAATATAAGAAATTCATAATATGTAAGACAATAATAAAATCAACCTGATAATTGGCCAAAACAATATTACAAAAGTAATAATAATAAAAATCATAACTACAAAAATAACACTATATAATTATACACAACATAAATAAACACATCCAAGTTTATCTATGTCTACGATAATGAGTGGTTGAGCCAACTTCATTAATAACACAACTTTCACCTATTTGTATGGTCTTATTCTCTAAGACAATATCATATAGACTCAATACCTCTCCTCATAGCCCAAGTGTAGTATGACATGTCTCGAACCAAGAAGATGCATAATAATAAGCAAGTCCATCATCGTCTTTGAAATAATGAAGATCTGATGGGCATGTTGACCATCAAGTAACAATTGACCAACCCAATATTAAGCACATATATTTATTAATCCATAAATAAAACACTTTGTTTTTCATCAAATGAATGTGAAGTTACAAATACTTACAACATTTTCAACCTGATATGCATGTGGCTTGCACTCCATCTCCTTGTGTGGAGGAATTTGTACTGGGTTTTGTGTAATGATTCAATGTGTTATACCCAAGTACCAGTCCATGTATTTCTCCTTGGAAATTATAGGATGCGCCTCTGAAGAGGTTTGACAGACAGAGGTAATGGCTGAAAGTCTCCTTAACATGTAAAGAAGAAGTCTATTCCTTATATAACATAATGACAGCTACGTGATCCTGTATAATAGGAAAGATCAGGATACAAATAATCATGTAATTATCCTACAGCTATACATATGCAAATATTACGGTAACAGAAAGGTAGTGCAGCAAATATTATGGAGAATCATTTGATTCTCCCTTATCCTCCTTTCAAGGTGAGCGTGGGAGAAGGGATAACACTGAGCTTGCTTTGAAAGAGAAAAAATTGAGCCTTGGTGATGCCTTTGGTTAACAAATTAGTGAGCTGCAGGGGTGAAGGAACAAAATCAATTTTCAAAGTGCCATTAGCGACAAGCTCACGGACAAAGTGATAGTCAATTGCAATATGTTTGGACTAAGGACGAGTAACCGGATTGACTGCCAATAAAATTGCACTTTAAATGTCACAAAGAATTCGGGGTGGAGTTGATAGTGTAACACGAAGGTCTCGAAGGAGTTGAACAAGCCAGACAATCTTAGTAGTGGCAACAGCTAAGGAGCGATATTCGGCTTTTGCACTTAAACGAGAGACAGTGCTTTGTTTCTTAGAGGACCAAGAGATTAGATTATCGCTAAAAAAAGATAGCATACCTGGTAGTAGAGCGACGTGTATCAGGACGACCAACCCAATCCACATCAGAATAGGCAATAAGATCATGAATAGATTGTTTATGAAGTTGAAGTCCATGATGAGCTGTGCCTTTAACATAGTGTTGCGATGTCGCGGTCGCATAAATTAATTACCCTAGCTTAAAACATACAAGATAGTATAGAGCAAGCAAGGGGTTGATCCCACGAGGAAGGTTTAGTTCAGATTTTTATGCTATACGTTATGCAATTGGGGGGTTTTGATTTGTGATGATGAAAGAAATTAAACTAGCAAACAAAATCAAATGAAACTGAAATATATCAAGAAAACAAACCTTGGTCGCAAGCACACATCCACCTATAGAAATCAGAACCGATCCTTGAAACGAAACTTCAATTTATATTCTGAATTTTTTATCTTTTCTTAATGTTGGTTAATTAACGAATCCGCCGTATAACTAACCCTAACCAACAAATATTCACAGTGTCCGCACTAATGATTTAATCCAATGGCAGCCTTAAGATCTAGATAAATTCATTAATCTTAACAACCAAGTTGTCAGCTTGTGTTGCTTTGATCGAATGTTCTCCCTAAGTTTAATAACGTAGTTCCGCTACAATTATCAAGCTTAGTTGCTTCACAAGTTTATATACCACAACTTCGGTTTTGATATCAAACTTAGCAATAGATTGTTCACAATAATAACTTAGAGTCCACTCTAGTAATTAAGATAAACAATCATAGGAAATATGTATAGGAAAACAAACATACTCATTCATAATACAAACTGAAAATAAATGGAAGAATAAATCTCATAGTTCTTGAAATCTGAAGGTTTTTGCGTCCTTGCAACCAAGAAAACAAGTTTAGCCTTGCATATCTATATTGAACAACTACTCCTAAAGATGAAAGAATACATGATTTCTGATTTGTAGAGGGGAGAGTTTGTGTTTCTTCTCTTATGGCTGCCACCCTTCTTTCTTTGATTCTACTGCACTCCCTCTCCCTCTCTCTTGGCTCTCTTTCCTTCCCTCTTGGCTCCCTTGATAACATAAACTTAGCTGCCTATTTATACACAAATTGTAAGTAAGAAAAATCAAAGTTCAAGTGTGAACATCAATAGATGGTGGTAGTGTGAAGGCGGCTGGCGGCTGGTTTGTGGTTGGTGATTTGAGGTTGGTGGCTTGAGGTTGGTGGCTGCCTTCCTTGACCTTCTAGATTGATTTACTAGAGGAGCTAAATTGCTGAAATTAAAACTTGGATGTCGGTTTGGATGCTTCAGGATGTAATTTGGATTCGTTTCTTCACGAAACCTGTTTGCTGGAAGAATTCAGTTGTTATCTTTGAAAACTCATATCTCCCTCATATGACATCGTTGTTTGCTGCCATTTGGAGCGTTTGTAGGCCTTTGAGTCAGGAATCCAAAACAATTGAGTTTGCATCAATTGGATGTCTACAGATCCAGATATTCAATTTGGAATGGACAAAGGTCAATATTGGCAGAATGCGAGATTTGACTTTGAAGGATGTGATTTCCATCCTCTTTGTATTTTTATTTTTCTTGACTTAGATTTCCAGAAATTTATAGATGTTAGCTTTCTAATGCCACTGGAATCACTTCGTTTCGACTTTTAGAGTTCACGCTCTGCACAAAACATCGACTGAGGATCAAATCTGTCAATTACCTCCAATTTACTCCTTTTTGCATCTTTCATCCAAAAGTGCCTTCAAAACATAAAACAAAGAATATCAAGGTATTTTATATATAAAACATGGACAAAACATTAGGTAGATGTGGGTGAAACTATCGAATAATATGGTTACATCACATAGCGCAAAATACGCTTCAGAGCACGAAAATGATCTTCGATGGGAGCATGCATAAATTGACAAATGAAATTAACAGAAAAGAATAAATCTGGCCTGGTGATGGTCAAGTATTGTAGAGCACCAGCTAGTGAGCGAAACAGAGTAGGGTCAGAGAATAACGTGTCTTTGGCTGATAGATGCTGACCAACTATAAATGGTATAGAAATAGGTTTGGCATCAGTCATGGAAGCTTGTTACAAGAGATCAAGATCATACTTTGTTTGACTAAGGAACAAACCCATCTCATTAGTTTGAACCTCAACATCAAGAAAATAATGAAGATCACCCAAATCTTTCATGGAGAATTCTTGGGAAAGCCGAGTGATAAAGGTGTGAATTAAAGAAGGACCATTGCCAGTGAGGACTATGTCATCAACATACAAAAGTAAGTAAACAATCCCAAGTATAGAGTGATAAAAAAAACAATGAAGAATCAGCTTGACTAGAGAGAAAACCAAGTGTAAACATAAAAGAGCTAAAGCGATGGAACCAAGCTCGAGGAGCTTATTTCAGGCCATATAAAACATGCTTTAAACAACAAACATGCTGAAGGAATACCAGATCAGTGTAACCTTGTGGTTGTTTCATGTATATTGCTTCATTAAGAAAGCCATGAAGAAAAGCGTTGTTAACATCTAACTGATGTAAACACCATCCAAAAGTAACTGTTAAGGACAATATGATTATGATTATAGTAGGATGAACCACAGGGCTAAAGGTGTCGCCAAAGTCAAGACCATAAACCTGAGAGAACCCTTTAGCCATAAGTCATGCCTTATGTCGTTCAGTAGACCCATCAAGGCAGGGTTTTACTTTGAAAATCCAGCAACAGCCAACCACATTATGATTGTTAGACCGGGGAACAAGAGTCCAAGTATCATTTTTCTTCAAAGCCTGAATCTCATCATCCATGACTGAGAGCCATTTAAGTTGTTTTGTAGCAGACTGAAACCTCGAGGCTCTTTAATAGCAAGAAGAGCCTGAAAAAACCAAGAGGAAGACAAAACAATCAAAGCATGATGCGATTGTGGTTTGAAAATACCAGCCTTCCCCCTGGTAATCATGTGATGGCTGTTAGTGGTCACAGAAAGAAAAACAATGGACTCCAAGGTTGTAGAGTTAGATGGATATGCTATAGAAAAAGGATCCTGTAGAGTAGAAATATAATTCAAGGAACCTGAATCATCACTACAAGGCAAACATGGTGATTTGGAAATAGAAGGTGAAGGCAAATAATTGCAAAAATCATTATGAGAAGAACTAGAAATACAGTCCTCACAATCAAAAAAATAAGTATAGTCAGTATTGGACTGCAAAGTATGAAAAGAGCCATCAGTATAAGGAAAATGATGTTTATAAAACTGTATATATCGGGAAACATAAACACGATGTGTCTTTTAGTCTAAACAATGAAAGCCTTTATGGAGAGTACTGTAACCTAAAAAGACACATGAAGCATATTTTTGAGATAATTTATGGGGTGAGTAATCTCTTAAATAAGGGAAGCAAAGACATCCAAAAATACAAAGCATAGAGTAATCATGTGGCTTACCAAACAAGGGTTCATAAGAAGTTTTGCCATCAAAGGATGGTGATGAGAGTCAATTAATGAGAAAAACAGTAGTAAAGAAAGTCTCGACCCACAACGAGACTAGGCCATGAGAATGAAACATGAGGGTAAGACCTGTTTATGTGACATGACGATGCTTACGTTCAACAATACCATTTTGACTAGGAGTGTAGGGACAAGCCAGATGAAGAACAATGCCACAAGAGTGCAGGTGAGAGCGAAACTTGTGATTTGTAAATTCAGTTCCACCATCACATTGAAAGGATTTTATTTTTGCTGAGAATTGAGTCTCAATATAACATTGTAAATAAAAAAAATGTATCAAATAAATCAGATTTGTGTTTCAAAGGAAACATCCAACTAAATCTAATACAATCATCAATAAAAATAACATAGTCTATGTATCTAGTAAAAGAAGTTATTGGTGATGGACCCCATAAGTCACAATGTAAACGATCAAAGGGCATGGCATAATGTTCATCATTTAGAGAAAAAAGGTAAACGATGGCTTTTGCCAAGTCTACAACCAACACAAATGGAAAAAACAGTCGTCATCGATTTTTTACTACAAGAGATAAATCCTAATCTAGAAAGAGAAGAAATAATATGATAATTATGATGACCAAGGCGTGCATGCTATAGGTGAACAGATGCACATGGCTTATTGGTAGAAACAATTGAAACAAGGGCATGATGATGTTGATCGAGGACATACAGACCATTCTCACATCAGCCGACCCTCAACACTGTTCTTGTGGTGCAATCCTATATGACAAGACCAAGAGAATCAAAGATTACATGACAATTAATTTGTTTTATAAGTTGACTGATAGAAATGAGATTTTTCGTAATTCCAGGAACAACTAAGACTTTAGACAAAAGAAATGAGCTTTGAGGAACAAGAGTGGAAACAAAACCAGTATGAGAAATAGGTAAGGACTGACCATACAACCATCACCCTTTCATTACTAGAGTAGGTAGTAGGAACTTCCAAGTTGTCAGAATTATTTTTCGTATGGGAGGTTGCACTAGAGTCGAGGAACCATTCAGGGTTATTCAGATCTTGAATTGAGCAGACAAAAAATGCTTCAACAAGATTAGCTGATTGCTTCTTCTTGAGTTTCAAGACATTCCAACAACTTTTGGCCAAGTTTCCCTCCTTATCGCACAACTGAAAGTAAATGGAGGAGGTGGATGATGACTTTGTGTTGATAGAGGTTGTAGAAGATCTGAAAGGCCGAGGTTTCCATTTCTTGACTCCTGCCATTTTTCAAGGTCTGTTGTGTATAATAAATAGAGTTCGAAGGTAAATGGTGACAGACCGTGCAAAGATCTCATGGCTTAAAGCTTTTGGAACAATATCTGAAAAAGATGGTAACAAAAACTATGACATCATGGTGGTATAGAAGATCTTGTAGTCTGGTCCTAATGCTCATAAATACTCGTGAACTTTATTTGTGTCATCAATGGGACGACCAATAGCAACCAATTGATCGCAAAAACCTTTAAAGGTTCGAGAAAACTCAACAATGGACCAAGAGTCGCGTTACATCAGCTGGAGTTCATCCTTGAGGTGTAATTCTCAAGTCTTTGACCTATGGAGAATGAGGCTTCAAGAGCTTGCCAAGCCTCATGAGAATGATATAGTCCTAGTACCTTACTCATAGACTCCTCTATAAGAGAAGAATATAGTAACCTAAACAACATTTGATCTATATGCAGTTAAGAGTTGTAAGCAGAATTTGACTTTCTGATTCCATTAGAGTATGTAATCATGATACATGGAGCTATGATTGTGCCATCTAAATAGCCAAAGAGCTCTTGACTAGCTAACAGAGGAACAAATTGATTTCTCCACAACAGGTAATTGGAGGAAGTTAGTTTAATGGTGAGCATATGCACCATTGTGTTGAGCGAAAGAGTAACGGGTGAAAAAGATAAGTCAACTATGGGGATCTGTATATCATGCTGTGATACTATGAAGAGGTTTGACAGACAAAGGTAATGGCTG
This sequence comes from Populus trichocarpa, assembly GCF_000002775.5. Classification (NCBI taxonomy): domain Eukaryota; kingdom Viridiplantae; phylum Streptophyta; class Magnoliopsida; order Malpighiales; family Salicaceae; genus Populus; species Populus trichocarpa. The sequence goes on from NC_037288.2 coordinate 11,711,024, forward strand.
AAAGTCTCCTTAACAAGTAAAGAAGAAGTATATTCCTTATATAACATAATGACAGCTACGTGATCCTATATAATAGGAAAGATCAGGATACAAATAATCAAGTAATTATCCCATAGCTATACATACACAAATATTATGGTAACAGAAAGGGAGTGCAACAGATATTATGGAGAATCATTTTATTCTCCCTTATCACCCCCTGCAAGGTGAGCGTGGAAGAAGGGATAACACTGAGCTTGCTTTGAAAGAGAAAAAATTGAGGCTTGGTGATGCCTTTGGTTAACAAATTAGTGAGTTGCAGGGGTGAAGGAACAAAATCAATTTTCAAAGTGCCATTAGCGACAAGCTCACGGACAAAGTGATAGTCAATTGCAATATGTTTGGACCGAGGACGAGTAACCGGATTGACTACCATAAAAATTGCACTTTGATTGTCACAAAGAATTCAAGGTGGAGCTGATAGTGTAACACGAAGGTCTCAAAGGAGTTGAGCAAGCCAGGCAATATCAGTAGTGGCAACAACTAAGGAGCGATATTCGGCTTTTGCACTTAAACGAGAGACAGTGCTTTGTTTCTTAGATGACCGAAAGATTAGATTATTGCCAAAAAAGATAGCATAACCAGTAGTAGAGCGACGTGTATCAGGACAACCAGCCTAGTCCGCATCAGAATAGGCAATAAGATCATGAGTGGACTGTTTATGAAGTTGAAGTCCATGATAAGCTGTGCCTTTAACTTACCGCAAAATACGCTTAAGAGCATGAAAATGATCTTCGGTAGGAGCATGCATAAATTGACAAATAGAATGTAATTTATTACTCATATCTATTTCATACAAAATGTGTTTCTAGAAGCCAAATTATTGCATCATGTGTTTCTAGAAGCCAAATTATTGCATCACACAATCCAAGTAATGCATCACAACAAGCTTAAAAAAAATAAGGGGACCATTGTTGTCCAATCTAATTTTTCAGGTAAAAAATGAAATATAGTCCTATATGTGTTCTTGTACATGAACACTATAATATAGGTCAATGTAATGGGCAATATTAAGATGATTTTTTATATAATATACAAGAACATATGAACAAGGTCGATGAGAACTCTATCATTTATCACATGTGCATGTTCCTTGTACCAATTTAATTATTTGTCAAATTTCTTTTTAGACACTTAGTGATATGATCCAAGCAAGTTCATATTCGGATTTTAGCATAAAAGTTTATTTTATCCAGTTTTATGCTATCAAACATGACTTTCAACTCGACTGTTTAATCGAGCTGATATTTTTACAGCAATTTCTATATAGGTTGTTGTACATTGGGTTCAAATTTCAGGTCAATCAGAGATTGGTAAATGATTATTTTAAAGGTTTCAAGTTACTGGACGAATCTTGTCAAATTTATCTATTTGGACCTTCGTCTAATGTTTGGACTATATCTAGAGCTATAAAAGGAATTACACTAAGATTCTAATTAGGTTGGAAAGTAGACATTCATACCTTTTTGACGATATATTCTAGGCCTACTAATTCATCAGAACAAGAGAGAATGACATGTTTGAAGTTAGGACTAAAATCTGTTAAGAATATGCAAAAATTGGAGAAACATTGTTTCCTTGTTTATTATAGATTCCAGTCAATACAATGATTTCTTAATGCTCTTGGAAGCATGTGTGCAGCTATTGGCTTACCTATTCTACAAGGATTCTATGTCAAACAAGGAGACATTTATGGCAACAACTATTATCCATAGTTCACAAGGATTCCATATCCATTATTGAATGTATATGGTGGCAAAAAGGTTTGGGATTCTTTTGTTGTTCTTTTCATTATTTTACAGGATTTCTTTATTTAAAAGAGAGATTATGTAAGGCTAATTAAAGTAGTCCATGCTTGAGAAGGAAACAAAATGGCAACAAGTTCTCCTTTATAATATAAAAGTAAAAGGCGAGAAGTTTTCCTTGTTTTTAAGGACAATAGTGGCAGCAACAAAGCTCTATATAAAAGCCATGTTTCAGATTCATTATGTTTTCTTTTCTTCTTCTTCTCTCACGACAATTTATTCTCATGGGTTTTATTTTTGTTATAACTTCTATTTGGGCTATCTAACTGGGTCAGCAACCTTGTCATTATTTCTAATAGGCTTAGTTCATGTTGGGCTTGGGTTTGATTAATTAGCTAAGACCTAAGTCTTGTTTGGGCTTAATTAATAATTAGTTCTCATATATGGCCCAAAGTTTGTTTGGGTCCATAAATTTAGGTTTATTAGTATAAGTTTTGGGGTTAATTTTATAAGTGGGCTAATTTAGCTCATAAAGGTAGATCCATTAGGGTTTTTATTTTTAAGAGTATAAATACTCTTTGTAAGGACAAAATATGAGGACATGATAATACTAATGTTGTCGAATTTATTCAGCTTATATGAGAGAAATTCTCGTATTATTTGGTTCTCTAATGAACTAAATTGACTTATCAAAGATTAACTAGCTTCGTGACATCTTCTTTATTCTTCTCGTTCATAAATTGGTATTTCTAGGGTAGGGGATTTTATTCCAATAGTACTAGTGCCTTGGGACAGGTTTCCATTATGTCACACTCTTGTCAGACATGTTTTGTCTTTCGAGGATTCATTGTCAATCTTGTTATAGGTTGCATGACTATGAGGTTCACATCAGTTGATATCACAGCTAGGCTTTAAAATTTGATCATATCTTTCTGAAAATTTTATTTTCTTTATGTTCCATAAATTTAGTTGTGTTTTTCAGTTTTTTTTTCTCTTTGTGTTTTTAGCATCTTGGTACCTAAAAAAAGATATTTTTTTTCTTTTGTTATTGTCCCTAAATATATCAGTAACATAAAAAGTAAAAAAAAAAAAACAAGAAAAAGAATAGATGTTATTCAAGCTAGTTACAATTCTGTCGTGATAACACAAGCAATAGAAAAACTGAATCAAACCATCTTGAAATCACTTCAAAATTGATATAATAATTTTTTGAGGTGAAATTGCACTATATATTAAATTTGGGCTCTTTCTAATATTGTTTGATTAGGGTTTCGATTCAAACCATCTTGAAATCACTTCAAAATTGATATAATAATTTTTTGAGGTGAAATTGCACTATATATTAAATTTGGGCTCTTTCTAATATTGTTTGATTAGGGTTTCGATTCTGAGTTAAATTCTGCTTCAAACAGATCATACACGGGTTTTCTATACCTAGGCATAAGAGAACAATCTATAAAATTAAGATCTATAGTTTATTGGGAACAAAGGTAGTGTAGTTGAGAGGAAGAATAGATCTATACAAGAAATGGCTCAAACTATGCTAAATAGTAAGAAAGTTGCATTGAAATTCTAAAGGACAATTGTTAACACTGTTGTACAAATTTTGAACTGTGTTGTGTTTAGACTTGAAAAAACAAAAACTCACTCCTTATGAGTTATCAAATAGATGAAAACCCATGGTTAAATACATTAGAGTGTTTGGAAGTTCTTGCTATATCTTGAGAGATAAAAAAAACTTAGATAAGTTCAATAAAAAAAAGTGATAAAATAGTCTTTTTAGATACTCATTACACAAAGCCTACAACGTCTACAACCTATAAACTCAAACTGTTATGAAATCAATCAATATGGTTATTGATGACTATACGAAGGAATTTGTCAAGAAAGATATCAATAACATCATTGAGATAACTGAAGAAACCTCATCAAAATAGGATGAAAAAAATTAGAAGAAGAGTTCTTCATTTATTTATGAAGAATCATGAAAGAAAAAACATTCCTCAAGGATAAAACACAATCATCCTAAGAAGAACATTATTGAAAAATTAAATGAAGGTATGAGATTAAGTAAAAGAGTTACCAATCAAGTCTTATATGTGTGTTATATGTCTCAGATTGAACATATGAAGGTTGAAGATGCCATACAAGATGAAAGTTGGACCAATGTCATGTATAAGGAATTAAATCAATTCATAATAAATGATGTATGGGAACTGGTTCCATGTCCTAATAGTCACAACATAATTGGAGCTAAGTGAATTTTCAAAAACAAATCAGACGAGCATGGAACAATCATAAAAAACAAAGAAAGATTAAGGGCACAATGATACACTCAAGTCGAAGGGATTGATTTTGATGAAATATTTGTACTAGTAGCTTGTTTGGAATATGTTAGTATAATGCTTGCAATTGTTTGTCACTTGAATTTCAAACTATATCAAATGGATACAAAGAATACATTCGTAAATGGAATTCTATAAGAAAAGGTTTATGTAGAATAACTCAAAGGTTTCACTATTCATTTGTTTCCCGATCATGTGTACAGGTTGAAGAAAGCCCTCTATGGTCTAAAACAAGCACGGTGAGCATGATTTGAACAATTAACAAAATATATGTTAAATAACAGTTTCAAAAGAGGATAAGCTAAAGTACTTTTTTTATAAGAAAAACTGGTAGGCATGTTCTCATTGCTCAAATTTATGCTGATAACATTGTGTTTGGAGTTATTTGTGATTTACTTTCTCATGAGTTTGCTAAAGAAATAAAATCTGAATTTGAAGTGAGTATGTTTGGTAAGTTAAACTTATTCCTTGGCATACAAATTAAGCAGAGTGAAAATATAATTTTTATTTCTCAATCTAAACATGCTAGATATATGGTTAAAAAGTTTGACATAAAAGGAAAAAGTCATGCTTGTAGACCTATGAGCACATCTGTCAAAATTCACTCAGATTCTATAAGTAAGTGTCTTAATTCTACACTTTATAGAAGCATGATATGGAGTATACTTTACATTATTGCTAGTAGACTTGACATTGCTTTTAATGTGGGTGTTTATGCTAGATTCCAATCTATTCCTAAAGAATCACATCTTATAGCAATTAAGAGAATCTTAAAATACCTTTAGTGTTATAATTAATTATGGTTTATGGTATTTAAAATATTCAAACTTGAGTCTAGTTGGCTATTTAAATGCTAACTAGGTAGGTAATGCTAACAATAGAAGAAAAAGAACACTACTAAAAGGTGTTTTTTTATTATTATTATTACTGGTACCTTGGATGAATAAGAAATAGACTTCAATCCATTATCCACTATAAAAGTTGAGTATATTAGAGTAAGTAGTTACTGCACACAACGTTTTTAGATGAAGAAGATGCTAGAGGATTATGGGTTCTCTCAAGATACTATGATTATTTATTGTGATGATTTCAGTGCAATTAGTATCTCCAAAAATCTTGTGCAACATTCAAGAATCAAGTATATAGATATAAAAAAATTACTTTATTAGATATTTGGTTGAACCAAAGATTGTCTTATTAGAACATATGAAAACCGAACACATTTATTCACAAAACCTCTAGATGGTCTAAGATTTGAATTTCTTAGGAAAGCTATAGGTGTACGTGACATGCCCTAATTCTTAAAAGAGATCAAATTTGTAAATAATAATAATAATAAATATATGTGTTCAAAGTTTTGCTTTTATTTTTTTATGTTTTTAACACAGGTGATAAATTGTTAACACTGAAAGTAATTAAGCAAACCTTGTAAGTATACCTAATTTATATCATTAAATCTCACAAATTTCATTTTTATGGGATCAAGACAAATCTTATTTGGTATGGTCTTTACTTTTGAAACGTTATTTTTTTGAAAGACCAAATAAATATATTATTTTAAGCATTGTGAGGAATTCAAGTTGTTTTACTAATTGTTAGCAAAAGAAAAATTAATGTTTCTTAAATTGACTAAAGCTAGTTGAACTTAGTACATAAGCTATTAAGACATTCCTCCTGACAGATCCTTAAGAAAGAGTCAAATGTTCATATCATTATGAAAATGGATGAAAACTTTAGTATTGATCCATTTTACTCTCCAATTCCTTGAAGAAAAAATCAATTGGTCACTGTGGGAATAGACGAGCAATTACATAATGAAAAAGATAGAGTTCATTAAATTTATGTTAGGAGTGAAAATCTTATGTATTTAGGCCCTAACAAAAAGTTTGACTTTCAAGGTATGCTCACACCTTGCTAGCATACCTTAGATCAAAGAGAAGAAGATGAAGAAAAAATTTTTAAAGCGGAAATGTTGTCTTTCTCACTCACATACTTGCATCTTGATTTGGTCAATTAAAAGTTAAGCGTTCATAAATTAAAATTGACCAATAAGGTAAGTTATCTCCTTCCAAAATTGTCAATTATTAGTATTTTTAAGCTAAAAAATTAGGTTACTTTATATAAATCTGTATCTTTGCCTAAATGTATAATTAGATATATTGGTGAGAAGAACATGTGAAAAATGACATGCCTTAAATTATTTATGAAATAAAAAGAGAAATGGTTAGTCTAAGGAGTCAATCTTACATTGATGTGTCATCTTAAAAGAGATTATAGGTGCATATCACGAAGCTTGATGTGAGCAGGAACAAGAGAAAAACAACTTCTTTAAAACTGAATTAATGGTTTTATTTACCAAAACATGCAATCATCATTATATCTCTCTTTTTTTTCATTGTTTCTTATTTTAAGGCACTTATCTCACAATCTTCCAAGAAAATCTCTTCATCTTTACTTGACATCTTCTAATAAATATAAAAGAAATTTATAAGAGAAAATATATGCTCATCCTCTTCATCTTGCATTTAACCTTTCCGCAAAAATGGTAAATATATCCTATCTTGATATAAAATTTCTTAAGAATATTATTAAAATGGATGTGTCTTTACAATTATTTGTGCCCTACTTTTGCAGATCATATTTCTTTTGATTTATTGTTTTTGAAAATGGCTAATGCATTTTCTTATTGAAAGGATGTTATAAAGTAAAAGCTAAGAAAAAAAACCTGAAACCCTTGTTTCAAGCTCTTTCAATGAGGAAGAACAAGAGACCTCATCTCATGGAAAGACTTTAGTCCAGCCCTCTAAGATTAAAATGAATGATGAAAAAAGCAAAATGATGGCTAGTTCCTCTAAATTTGCAGCACGGTTTGGAAAACTACCCGTTTCTCTTCCTTTAGTTCAAAGATGATTTACAAAAACAACTTCTCCAAGAAAAACGTATTACGTGAAAGAGAAGTTTTGGTAAATGATCTTTTTTACCTTACATTTGTGTTCATAGAAGACATCTTTAAGAGAAGACAATGGGGTCAACTAACTAAAGAAACACCTGATCCATCCATTGAAGTATCTAAGGAGTTTTATGCTAATTATGAGCCTTCCAATCTTGATGACCACTCTATTACTTTCACTGTAAGAGGTAAAACCCTTGAGTTACCTCATGTTGTCATTGGAAAGTTATATGAGCTACCTGAAATCAAGATCTTGGCTTTCCCTATAAAGAAATAGGATCCCCTTAAAAGACTTAGATTAATGGATTATTTGTTGGCCTTAAAGGGACCAAAATGGTCTGCCAAAGCACATTAACTGCCTATGTACATTATGCTACTTCCTTACCGACTATTAGTAAAAATTGTGCTAACAAACCTCTAACCTATTGGAATACATATTGAGCTGACTGTTGAGAAAGCTCAGTACATGTATGTTATTGCTATTGATGTTTTTATCGAGCTAGCCATGGAGAATGACTGAGGAAGGGGGATTGATTAAAAGAATCTATTGACTGCTATGATGTGGACCAGAAAGGTTTTTTTTTTATATATCAATATGATTTTAATTTAATTGTGTGATGTGATGTAGATCTATGTTAGTTTAATATACCCTATAACCGACCAGTTGGTTATATGTTGTATTATTATATTCATGTAAATACATATTTATTATTAATAAAGGATTAATTTATCTTTAATATTCATATAATATTATTTTAATAAATCTAAAATTTGATTTATGATTCTAAAGTAAAAATAAAGTCAATGGGACAAAAATGTTCTGTAAAGAAAATTATAAAGTTGTTATAATTATGAGATTCCTATTGCATCAAAGTATTTTTCCAAAAATATTCTTAGTTGATGCTCTCTTAAATATGGAATATTAATTAGAGCCATAGAGACTAGTATATATTATGTTTCTTTCTTTATGGAAGGAAACAACTGTTTTCATAAGTTAAGATATAAGAGATATCTAAAACTAATATATTGGTGTTTGTCATAAGACATGCACATTAAACTAACCCGTATGAGAATTTCATATGGAGCGATCACCTATGTCTATGGAAAGGCTCACATGACGATTGTATATGTAATTCTTAGAATTGAGATCACTAAGTTATCTTATATAGAGAATTTTATGCTTTGATTCTGTTACATGTTATCTTAATTAAGGTAACAAAAGGACAAACATTAGGTATAACATGAACTATATGAAGGTATATGAGTGATCAAGAGAGGATTGATCACCCTAGTTGAATTAGAGAAAATGATTCATCTGCTCTCAAATAATATTGACTGAGAAATTATTGGCCACGGTAGAATGAGATTTGAAAAGAGTTTTAAATCTTATTCAAACAATCAATAAATATTATGTAGAGAACAAACATGATTTAACATGACATACATATTTCATGCTTTAATGTTAAATCAGAACATTATTGATGTAAGAATATTAACTATATTGAGAAACCAGTCACTAAAAAGTTAAGTCAAACAACTAATAATTTTTTTAATATTTAGTGGATCATGACACATTGATAGATGATGTACCTGATCTTTAGATATAAATTAATTAATTGTTGAATTGATAATAAATTAAATTATTTAATTTATTTAATTCTATTTAAATAGAATTATAATTTATATTTAGGTCAACATATTAGGAACCTAATGGGTCACACATATTAAGAACCATTAGTCAGAAATTAAATTAAGATGATTTAATTAAGTATGAATTAAATATATTTTAAAAATTAAGAACTAGAATATAATTAATACATGAATTATATTTCTAGACCTAGAAAAATCAAGTAAAAAACTGATTGAGTTAATTTCTAAAATTATTCTGAACTAATATATGAATTTTATTCAGTGGACTAATTGATATTTTACCAATTTATAAGGTATTTCATATTTTTCTATAAATAGTGTAAATTATACCTCTTATTTTTAGATGGTTGTTTGTTAGACAAAAAATACGTAAGTCACAGAACAGAGAGCTGACATTCTAGGCATAACAATTCTTCTATTCTAAATTAGGATTTAAGAGATTTCTCACTGGTGATTTGTGTGGATTACTGTTGGAGGCCGGACAATTGGATGATTTGTGGTTTGCAACAACCCAACCTTAAAATTCTTAAACAACTGTAGGTCTATCTAATGAGATCTTAGAGACTTTCAAATAATATTTTATTATTATTTTTACTGCGTGTATGATATTCGAGAACCCAATAATACAGTGAATGATCTATCAAACTTTTGATTTCAAAATAAATATGAAGATTGAAGGTATGTTTGTCTAGTCCAACAATAAATTATATGCATCTCATCATGACATTGCCTATTTTTGGTGTGTTTGAATATTCTATACTGTATTTTTCCTTATGTAATAAACCATGTATCGTTTCGTTTAGCTATAAAGTTTCATTTTTATCAAAAGAAAAAAGAAATTACACACACATGTATAGCTGCAGTACTTTCATTTTATATGATAATTAAAAAATGTTTCAATAATTATGCAATTCTCATGTGAGATGAAAGTTGAGGAGATTGTTGATTTTTTTTTTTTTGTTTTTCATGAATGGGTTTTCTTTTTATTAAGCAAATTTGATGATAATGTTGATCTGTTTATATATATATATATATATATATATATATATGCAATTCAGATAAAATAATTCTAGTGTAAATCTGTTTGTAATTTATGAGTGGGTTTTTTTTTTTTTTATCAAATTATGCAAAGCTTCGATGATTTCAAGAATTTGAGAAACCCGTGAGCTATTTTTTTTTTGCTTGCTAGGAGACTTGTAGGGATGGGGACCTAATTGAGTTATGGCTCATTGGCAACAATGTTTTTAAACCCGCTCTGGTAATCGACTCGGTCCAAGGCCCGAGTCTCGGGTTTTGATCGGGTTACCCGGATCAACCTCATTTTTTAAAAAAATCAAAACGACGTTGTTTTGGTAAAAAATAAAAAATAGTAAACGAGTTTTAATCGAGTTTTTAACTGGGTCACTGGGTCAACCCGTCAGGTTGACTGGGTTTTTAACTACCCCTATTTTTTCATAAATCTGGTTCCAGCTCCGTATCAGCCGAGTTCCAGATCGACTAGTCAGACGACCGGGTTTTAATTCCATGATTGGCTATGTTCCCTTTAGCTGACAACTTTTCATGAAGACTATTCTGGATATCTCTATTGATGAATCTTGTTCAATCTTGATTTTTTCTGCAGACACAACTTGAAGAAGCGACCTACAAGGAAAGAAAGGCCAAGTTGGTTGAAAGCTCTGAGATTTGTTGTTAACTTTATTTTGGATCGACTATAGCTGATGTCAGCAACTTTTGTAGAGATCAACGAAATGGGTGGCGCACTTCTTTGAGAAAACCATTGGTGAAATTTGGGAGATTTTTCCCCTTCGAACTAGAATTCTAGTCAAGGAAAGTTGGACAATTAAAATAATTTTTTTATATCAATTATAAAGCTTATAAAAACCCATAATAAGTCAATAAAAAAACCCATAAAACCCCTAAAAGAGTAAAAAAAAAGCCCAACAAAAATAAATAGGGCTTTTTATTTTTTTAATTAATTAAATTAACTAAACTTAGCTGAAATTGGTTGGTTTAAATTGGTTTTAATTCAATTTTAATTTTAATTTTTTTAAAATTTAGTTTAGTTATTTTTTAGATGAAAACCAAATAAAAAAATATTCAGCTCTACCCTACTAATGGGAGAAAAACACCTGGGTTTACACAGTGGCCTAGGTGTGCCAAGGCTAGCGTGGTTCAAAATCTAGTACCTTTTACATTTCTATTTCAATTTCTTTTTACGTTTCTTTCCTGTTTAATTTCCCTCAACTATTTTCTCATTTCATTTTGTATTATATATTGAAAACAAATTAATTTATTGTTAGTTAATGATTTAAATATAACTAATATTGTTGAGTAAATCGGTTATACTTTAGTAACAAATGAATGTAACTATTTTTTTTTTTAATATTCATCATGAAGAAATTAATTAGGATGGATATATAATTTTTCCTCTATTTAAGTTAAAAAAAACTTCATGACATTAAATATCTTAAAAAAATAAAATAATGTCTTCAAAACATGTTTAAGAAATTTCAATATAACTGAGAGTTAGGATTTTTGTTATAGCTCGTCAATGTTGACTGCACTATTCCTCTCCGACGCGATCTTCCATGGTAAAAGTATAATTTGGTCCCTTGAGTTTTTTACTTTTTTTTCCCTTAACCATGCCAAAAAAAGAAAGAAAGATAGAGGCTTATAACTTTCTTTTTATTTAGTTTGAAAATTAATTTATCAAAGTTTTTAGGATATTTTTTTGAAATATTTTTAAATAAAAATAAATTAAAAAGTAAACTGTAGGATCCAAAAACAAAACCCTACATTACGATCATTGAAAATGACTGAGAACGTAATGTAGGGTCCAGTTGTAAACCAAGCGTCCGTTCAATTTCTTTTTAAAGCAAAGTCAAATGTGGGGGCGTGGCGTTATAGACCTGGACTTCATGTCCTAGCAACGCCTAGGCTGATTTTTTAAAGTTCCCCCACTCTTTTCTTTCTTTTTTAATTAATTATTCTGTTTTTATTTTTATTTTAAAATAAAATTATCTTCAACTAAATTATTAATATGATATTTTAAAAATTATTTGTTTGTGCCATAATTTTAAATAAGATTATAGTTGTTATAGTGAAATTTGTGAATTTTTTAAATATCATCTAAATAATTTTATTTAAAAGGAATTATATTTTTAATAAAAAGAAAAGAAAAAATAATTTAAAAATAAAAAATATGAATAATTATATATGAATCTAATATACATAATTGTTTTTAAGAAATTGATGATAAATATTTAATGAGAAAAATATATATTTTATTGTTAATTTTTTTATTATTTTGTTTTTTATATAAATATGTAAAAATTATTCTGATATGATTTTTTTATGGTAACTTGGTTTTCAAATGATGATGGGTTTTTATTTAAAGAACTATTGTTGGATAAAAAAAACATATTTGAATAAAAGAAATACAAGAATAAAGAATATTGACTAACAAAATTTAACCTCTTAACTTGTGACCTGGGTTTTGCCCTGGTTGACCTTCGAGTCAAGTTTTAAAACTATGATAATAATAATATTTATCATTACATTGACTCGAGTTGACCCTTTTGATCCATGACCCGGACCTTACCTCCCCCTTTATTTTTATGTTAACTTGGGTCAACCAACTTATGACTAGAGCCGACTCAACTTGGGACAACCAACTTATGACTAGAGCCAACTCAACTTGGGACTTGGGACTCGACTAATGATCCAAACTTTGTCCTGGAACAACCCCCGAGTTAGGTTTAAAAACCATGATAATGATCATTTTTATCCTTATATATCTTAATTGAATAATTTTGGAATTGAAAAATTTTTACACGAATATTTTAGAAATAAAAAATAATAAATATTGGCTTTGAAAACATGTTTCTCTGTTAATTCACTCCAAAATTATTTTAAAGACAAATTTATTTGTGCTTCTTTTTTTTTAACCAAATACATTTATGTTTTTATTGTTTTTATCTCTTTTATCTCAGGACAGTAACCAAACACTACCTTAAACTTCAATTGCTATTTAATTTAGAAATAATGCTGAATATTTTTAGAAAAATAATAAGTTTTTTTTTTTTAAAAAAATGCGCATAGATTGTTGGAACATTGTGATTCATGATCGGAAACCGCAAATACAATAATAGTTTACTCCCTTTATCTTTAGTGATACTATAACTTAATCCTTTTAGTTTTAAAAAATCAGCATCTTAGTCCTTCGACCTTCTATCACTGTCAATTCTTTAAAATCTCTGTTAACTTTTTTTTTTTTTTTTAAATGACCAAACCATCTCTACATATCTTTCAATTAATATACAGTAGAAAGGGTGTTTTGAAAAGAAAAATAAATGAATAAGTGATAGCTCAATACCTTATTTAGGAATGATAAATTAATCGAGTTTGATGGATACCAACTTAACTTGACTTGATGATAAATATTTTTTGGACATGATAGATAGTGAATAGGGTATGAATATTAACAAACCCGACCTGAAACCCGCCCGAACCTAACCTGAAATATATATTTATATTATATAAATATATTTGTAGAATATTTATATTTTTTTAATACAATAAGATATATCCATACCTTAATACTGAAATAAAACACATATATTTGAATAATATTTATCATTTAATTATTTATTATACATATACATACTTCAAATATATACACACACATACGTTAACTATTTTATTTTCTATTGATTATAATAGACACCAATTGGATATCTAAAATCAATAGATATTTTATAAATATTTAAATTTTTTATCTTTGATGAATAAATAAAAGGATATAAATATCAAGAAATCTAACATGCGGGTATTAATAATCATCTTGTAACCTTATAGGTAACAGAAAGATTAATGGAAAGAGCGACATAAGGATGCTATATTGGACTTTTAAAACCAGAGGGACTAGCTAATTACTTTTCTAAGAATACAGGGACTAAGTAAAGCAATAATTTAATTAATATTAGTCAACAATGGTAGAGGAATAAGAAGAAAATTCCAAGATAGTCACTCGTATCACCATATATTAAAATAAACAAATAAAAAAGTAACCCCACTTTGGCACTTTGCTTTTAAAACATTCCAGCCTGAATTTCCTTTTCTTTGTGGTGAAGGAGCAGAGAAACTTCCATCCAAGTATTGGGATCTTAGTGACCATTTCCTCGTGTTTTTCCTACTTCTTTGCCGCCATGGGCAACATACAAGCAGCTTCCCTTCACCTCCTTTGAAAGCTGACTCTTCGTGCATTCAGATGCCGCCTCTATGAATATGTTGAGCCTATATAATTAGCATCCCTCCTCTCCATTCCTTAAAGCACATCATTCATAATTTATTTTTCCGTGGAAGAGAATTAGCCTTTGAGTTTCCTCTCTTGCAGCAATATATTACTCAGTCAATGGAGGCTTGCCATTTAGCCAGCTTAATCACAGTGCAAAAGGCATCATCAAACGCCAACCAATCCTTTTCTCTATTGTTTAAAATGGTTCATTTATTCTTATGTAAATTGATATTTAGTAGGTTCAATAATTTTCAGAAGTTGTTTTCAAGATTTCGGTTCTTCATCCAATCCCAACTAAGCCTTGGCAACTCAGAGCTTTGGGAAGATGATGATGGAAATCAGGATTCTGAGACATCAATGAAATCCCAGGAGTCTTGCTTTGACAACAAGAGAGACGAAAGGAATATCTGCAGAGAAGATGTGGAGATGGTGATGGAAAACTTTGGACTTTTTTGCAGCAGAGAAAGTGAGGATCTTAAGGAGTGGATGGATTCTGATGAACTTTCACAGCTGTTTGATGAGAAGGAGCCGAGCTTGGAGGAAATTAAGGAAACTTTCAATGTTTTTGACCACAACAGTGATGGTTTTATTGAAGCAAGTGAGTTGCAGAGAGTTTTCTACATATTGGGATTGAAGGAGGAACTTGAGCTAGAGAAGTGCAGAAAGATTATCAGAATCTTTGATGAAAATGGAGACGGAAGATTAGATTTTAATGAATTTGTAAAGTTCATGGAGAACAGTTTTTGTTGAATACAAATCTGAGAATTATCAATAATCTAATCTTATTTGTTCTTTTTTCCCCTTCTTTAATTTAAGTATTTCCTTCTCTTGTGCGTATTAAATCTGAATATCCATGTTACTCTACAGATAGTTTAAGCAGGATACATATATTGCACATAAAACCAAAAGTAGGAAATATGAATTTGTTGAGAAGAGAAACAGCCCTCTCCTATATTTTACCTCCGGTAGAAACTAGCCAATTGACAGATGCCTTGTTCTATATCCAAAAATAACACATGGGATTAGCTGCACGGGTTAGTTAAAAGAACAGAAGGAATACAGCAGCTTCTCCACTTACGCTTTTGGACTGTATCATAAGAACGAGGAAATAATCGAAGCAGAAAATGGTTCTAATTGAATTTGGCATTAATTTATGGTTTTGATTAAGATTATAATTAAGCTCACATGTGCATATGTTACCTAATATCAATTACATTTTAACCAATAAAATATTTAATATGAACATCATGATCACGTGGTCATACAACTAATAATAAGATTAATAATGAATCTTAAAAAGCCGAAACATCACTCATGGTTGCATACAACTAATAATAAGATTGATAATGAATCTTGAAAAGCCGAAACATCACTCATGGTTGCTTCATTGACTGATAAGTACAGTATCAGAGGCCTCTTAGGGATTGGTGATACTAAAAGAGATGAGTTTACAAAGTATTGTTTAATTTTATCAAAAGCCTATTGACAATTTTCATTCCAAATTTCAGTGTTATTCTTCCTCAACAATCTGAAGGTTGGCTCGTATGTAGTTGTCAACTAGAAGATAAAACAAGTTATGTAATTCAACTTCTTCCAAACAATTAATTGTAGTACTAGCAAAAGGTTCCTCTAAATCCTTTTGTTCTTGTCTTGTATGCTAGTTATGGGAAAGTTTCTTGGATATATAGGATTTTTATTTTTTCCTCATCAGGCTCCCTTTCCTTAATTCGGGCCATTCTTCTTTCCTTTTTTAATTTCATCCGCCCTTGTATAGTCCTTCTTCATGGGCCTAAATCCTAACCCAAATCTTTGGTCAACTGCTCTTAACTCCCTTATGTTTATCCTCTCAGATTTACCAGTGATATGATCATACTAAAAAGGTAATCCATGCTTCACATAGCATTTTGCAGCCATGATTGCAGCTTCCGAAAGTTTTGGTGTGTCCCGAATGATGTTTTCGAGCACCCACTCAACATTTACAACTTCAAATGCATGTAGGTTGTCATTTGTATTGTTTTTAGCCTTAATATACTAAATTGCCACATTATTTATAATTGACATAGCCTCTTTAGACATCACAGTCACCAATTTTCCATTGATGATAAACTTGATCCTTTAGTGTAGAGAGGATGCTACCGCACCAGCTGTCTGTATACATGGTCTTTGTAATAATATACTATAAGATTTGAAACTCTTTTCAATTTCATTCCACATTGGCCAAGGATTTCTCTGTCAATACTATTTGAGAAGAGATGAAATATTTTCCCTAATTCATCTAGGGTGATGAATCATCTCTTGATCACTCAAGTACCTTCATATAGTTTATGTTATACCCAATGTCTGCCCCTCTGTTACCTCGATTAAGATAACATGTTACAATATCAAAGCATAACATTCTTTATATAAGAAAACTTGGTGATTTTAATTCTAAGGATCACTTACACAATCATCACGTGAGCCTTTCCATAGATATATGTGATCTCTTTATATGAAATTCTCATTCTGGTCGATTCAGTGTACATGTCTTATGACAAACACCTATATATTAATTTTATGTATCTCTTATACCCAAACTTATGAGAACAACTGCTTTCTTTCATAAAGGAAATTATGAGAACAACTACTTCTTTTCATTAAGGAAATAACATAATATGTATCATTCTCTATAACTCTAATAAATGTCTAGTATTTTAGAGAGCATCGTTAAGAAATATTTTAGAAACAATGCTTTGATGCAATAGAAATTTCATAATTATAAAAACTTTATAATTTCCTTTGCAAAACATTTTTGTACCATAGACTTTATCTTTAATCTAAGATTCATAAATCAAATATTAGATTCATTAATCTAATATTATATGAATAATAAAGAAAAATTAAGCTTTTATTAATAATAAATATATATTTATATGGATATAATAATGTCATGTGCAACCAATTGATTAGCTACAAAGAATATTAAACTAACACTACGATTATATTGTAATTGTATCTTCAAGTTGAGATGTTCTATGTACTAATTACCCAGTAGGCCAACACAAACCTTGAAGAATTTAATTGAAATGGGAAGAAAATGTTTAGAGTAATAATAAACGTTTTTTTATTAGATCCTGCCAAATGTTTTACTTTTGACTATTAATCACTACACCATAAAGCACAAGCTAAGTTTCTATTTTAGTAACATGTTCTCCCTTCCTCTTTCTCGGTCTCTTATTAGAAAATAAAAATAAAAAACTAAAAATCCTAACCTCTTAATGACCTTCTTATATTCAGTGGCAATCCTTTCATCTCTCTCTCTCTCTCTCTCTCTCATTTTTATTTTAGTTTGTTTTTATTTTCTAATATATTAATAATCTATTTATTTGATTTGAATTATACTTAAAATTCTTATTTTAAATATTTAATTAATCCTTGGAATAAGATTTGATATTCTTTTGTTGAGTCATGGTGGTTGTCTATTGTCGCACCTCTGTGGACGTCGCAGTGAGCTGGTTTTGTGTGAAAAGGGGAAAATATATGAAAAGAAGTAGCCACCTAGTTTTATGGTAACTAGGAACCCTAACTAGTATTCAAAGATTTAGGGTAAGGGGCTGATTATGTAATAGGAAAGATATCAATCACTATATCTATCCTACCTAAAATAAGCTGCATTACTGTTTGTTTTCAAAGATAAATGTGTTTTAATATGGTCTGCCTAAACTGGTACGTAGTTTGGGTATTGTCCTTATCCACAAAACAAAATCCAAGGACAGGGCTTGATGTTAGACCTTACCATTATGGGTCATTTAATGGACTATATTAACTGACCCTACAATCTGTTAATTAACATCTGAAAGACAAGGTCTATTATGAGACCATTCTATCCTGAGTCTTTTAACGAATGATAGGATTATTTAATATAAGGCTCAAAAGTGCATGGTAAATTGATTAAATAACGTCCAAAGGATAGGACCTATATTTAGACCACACCATCCTGAGTCGATAAAAATTAATAGAGAAAATTAATTCAAAATCAGATATTACTTGATGCTATTATTCAATATTCAACATCCAAAAAACAGGGTTTGATGATAGACCATACTATCTTTGGGTTAATTATCAATTAATAGAAACAATCAATACAAGGATCATTTTTATCATTATTTTATTTTTATTAATAGAAAAAATAGGTGTTGGACCCGTATTGGCAATGAAAAATTAGGCATTGGATCTACATGCGACAACGGGTAAATTCAAGCTTCGGACCCACATTGTTGATTTCAGATTCCTTTTCCTATTTTATTTATAAGTCTTGTTGTTACCCTCTTTTGACTCTACAAAAAAAAATCAAGAAAAAAAAAGAGAAAAATACAAAACAAAAATCTAAAATACAAAAAGACATACATGAAGAAATTCTAGAAGATTGCCCAAGATTGGTGGTAGTGGACTAAGATGACAAGTGGAAAAGTTGGATGACTAAAATGTATAAGATTGATAAAATTGACAACCCAATTCTGATTGACAAAAAGCTCCACTGGTGAAGATATTTTTATCTGGGGTAAAGAACCCAAATTGTGATGGGTAAGGACTCATTGGGAATTTTAGGAGGTTTAATTAATTTTATCAAGGACTTAATTGCAAGGAAAATTAGTTTTTGGAGTCAATTTGGGTGTTAATTAAAAGAAATTGAAGTTTGGGGATTAAATTAGACTTTTGAAGGTTTAATTGGTTAAATTAGAGGTTTAATTGGTTAAATTAGAGGTTTAATTATGAAAACATTAAAGTTTGGAGGTCATTTAAGGACTTAATTGCATATTCTTAAGACCAAGGACCAACTTGTAAGTGGTGTGCAATTTCAGAGGATGACATTAGGGGCTAAATGGAATGGAATTGAAAATTTGGTGGTCAATTAAGGATGAAATTGAATAAACTAAAAACCAAGGACTCATTTATAAAAGACGCTGAACTTTAGGGCGAATATTTGAATTTGGTAGGGGTGCAATTGCATGCAATTAAAAGTTGGGAGATAATTACGGGTGTAATTAAAAAGAATTGGAAGAGCAAGGACCAAATTGAAATTGGCAAAATACCAAATTAAAAAATTATAATTTCTAGGGTTTAACCTACAAGACGTGTTGTTCACCTACTGTTCATCTCTTTCCATGAGAATTTTGGCTGGTTGAGTAGGCATATTCAGGTGAATGGATGTGACGTTTCTGAACACCTCAGGGGTTGTAACCATCATCATTCAACTGAGAAACACCCCCTCTATAATGCCATGCCTATGAAATTAGATGTTTACACCCCAATTCTTCCATAGAAGTCTCCAACATCTTGTCCCTGATCAGCTTTCCTTGCATTTTCAAATTTCAAGCTGATCGAGTTGACACCTTTAGACAAATGAATGTGAAGCTACCAACCTCTAAATTGTGCAAGGTTGGATTCAAATAAAAGGTGAGCACCTCCTCTACCAACTTCAGGTGGTCTCAAGCAACATTGATGTCAGAGTTGCTCCGACGAGGCCTTGAAAGTGGTTAAACCAGTCAGTCATGACTATGACACCCATTTTGAAAAACCACCGACTATTTTCATGTGTTGACATTCAAAACTTTCTCAATAGGTTCTTATCAAGAGTTGACTGCATTTCTCTCAAAATTAGAAGGCCAAAAAACAACTTCTTGGTCTTTAAGTTTAGCAAAACTACTAAAATTCTAAAAACAAAAAAAGCACCACTGCAAAATCAGCCTAGTACAAAGCTTATAACTATTGTTTTTTTTATCCAAAACCCTTCCATTCTGATCAGAGGGCCAAGATTGATCAATCATGACCAATCTTTGATTGAATCCGATAAAAAAAACTTAGCAAAATCCTATAAATAACCCTTTTAAAATCAGAGCTGAGTAGGAGAAAAAAAGGAGAGAAACGAAGGAGAGAAATATTGAGAAAAATATCCTAGTTTTGAGGGTGTATGAGCCTAGTATAAGGGTTTATTCAGTTTTGAAAGGCACTAAGTTTGTGGAAGCAAAACTTTACAAAGAAGAGCAAAGATTGCAGTAGTTGTTCTAGGGTTTCAAAGGAATATTTTCTAACCTAAAAGTGGAGTCCATGTGGCCTACTTGTGGAGATTTTGGTTGTCATTTGGTGTGCATTTATGTTTATAAATAGGGTGATGCTTAAAGAGTAAGGGTTGTGTTTGTTTTTTTTATTGTTGCTGTGATTTTGATTATATAGTTTGATGTTTATTTTTAGGGCGTGTTTGATGTTTTTAATGTGAAAAATGCTTTCTAGTCAGGTTAGTTTTGATAAAACAATGTTTGTTTGTTTAATGCATTGTGAAGCAATATTGTTGATCTTGGGTTTACAAGGTTTGTTTAAGACCAAAATATGTTTAGGAAACTAATTTTGAATCCAAATGCCGTAGATATATAGGCTGGATTTGGCATATTAGGAACTGAAACTTCATACATGTTATTGATGATTTGATGTTAGTTGTTAGTTTTTTGGATTCAACTATACTTGGTATTGGTAATATTGTTTATGAGGACAAAAAATAATGTGTTTAGAGGCCTAGAAGGCCAAATCTAGGTTTTAGCAGTAGTTCTTAAATTTCTGAAATTTTTTTAGATTCTAGGTTCATATTCTTTGCTTGGACTTTGCCTTAGCCTCTTGTTTTGGAGTTGTTTTAGATTAATTCTTGGCACAAACATGTTAGCTTGTCATCTTTAGCAAATAATCTAAGGTTAAAACGCATTAATAACACATATTCATGCATTTATATTCTAAGGTTCTATCAATTGCCCAAACACATTTTGATCAAATCATGGATTTTAAGTGTTAATCGAAGGAAATGGATGCTTGATTCTTGATCTATGGATGATTATGAACAAAACCTTGACCTTGATTGCATGAAAACTTGTTTTGTTTGTGATTTATGTTTGCTGAGTTTTGGTTTGAATGCTCATCATGTTCTTCATGTTCTTGGTGTTTGATCTGTTTTTGTCAAAAAAAATTTATGTTTTCATGTTTTTTTTATATTTTGATTTGGTTTTTGTTTAATTGTTTGTTTGCTTTAGTTTCGGGTCAAACCATGGTTTTTTATTAGGTTGAGGGTTGAACTAGTGTTTTTAAGTCAATCTGATTGATTTTGTTTCGGGTCAAGTACTAAGGCTTTGTTTGGCTGGTTACTTTTTTGTTGAGGAATATTTGGTTTAAGGGGTTTTTTGACGAACACACTCTTAGACCTTTTTTGATAGTTTTGTTTTGAATAAAAATGACTTTTTTCCCAAATAGGTCCGAAATAAATTCCTAAAAATTCTAAAAACTTTCAAGGACCAATTTAAAATTATTTATGGGTCCCTCACACTTTTTTTCAATAATTTTCTTTAATATCGGGGCTGTAGGCTTACACTGTAAAATGCTAACATGGTATTAAAATATTTGCTTTTCGTCGAAACGTCAAAAATTTTCAAAATTTCTAAAAAAAATTTATCATTTGAAAAATAAAAAAAATGTATTTTATTTGGCATGCATTCAGAAAAGTCTTTCAAAAGATAAAAATCATGTTTTGCATAAAAAAATAATATATAAATATATGGTATGATTTAACATTTTTTTATATATACACAAAAATTCAAAAAATATATTTGCATGTATTTTTTGGTTTAATAACCAGTTTATTAAATCCATGAGAACTTGGTCAATATTTCAATAACCCTTAAAAATTCTAATCATGAGTGTTAATGGTCAACATTCTGGTATAAATACTGGACCTATAAGTAGGGTGGTATTTAAATAACAGAAGTTGACTTGAAAACTCCTAAAATTATTTTGGGTATTCACCAATTTTAATTGGAAGTATTTTTCACCACAACATTCAAGTTAGGGGTGCTAGTATCTTTCCTACCCACAATCAATCTATTACCCTAGAATTTCATATAAGACAAGTCCACTCGGGTCTCCTAGTGACCTTGAACCAAACAACTAAGTGGCGACTCCTTGATCCCAACACCACAACGCCCATGCACATGTGCGACAAGTCTTTTATTTTTTTTTTAGAATTGTTTGGGATGATTTTCATCTATTATAAATAGAGTTATTTAGATTGTACTTAGGTTTTTAGCTTTCAACCATGATGTTTTGAATAAAATTATGTTTTAGGTGTTGCAACACTTTTCTCTTTGGTTAAACAAGGATCAATCGAACTTATCAAAGTATAACTGACTTTGTGGCATTCTTCCTTGTACTTCTCGTTTGTGAATTGATATTCGTAGGGTGGGAGTTCATATTTCAATAGTTATAGTGCTTTAGTTCAGGTAATCTTTGTAGCACACTTCTATCAAACCTGATTCTTTGGCTTCTAGGATTTGTCTTTCTTGTGTGTAGGTTACATGACCATGTGATCATGGGATTCATATCAGTTGGTATCAAAGCTTGACTTCATTCATCAGGTTATATCCTCATTGTTTTCGTTGTTTTAAATTGTTTTCGCGTTTATCTTCTTGTTTTTTTTTTGTATCTCGTTTTGGTTAAAGTTCTAATTGGTCAATTTTTTTCTTTCTCTTCTTTTGTTATCATCTGGTTTTGCTTTAAGGGTCATTTGATAAAAATAGTCTAACGTTTTATTCTATCTAGAATATCTATTAAGAGTAAAAAAAGAAATAAAAGAAATCACAACTTATAGGGGCTGATTCATTTGGGTAACAAGATAAATTGAAGTTTTGGGGTTTGATATCATTAAAATCAATTGGGTACCTATAATTTGAGATTTGAAATTTGGGATTAGAATTCCTACTGCATAATGTTTTTATATCATATCTTGGTTGTCTTCTGTCTTGTTTTTCTATTTATGTCATGTATTCACTAAGGGAGAGAGAATGAAGAAGGGTTCTCGCTCAAGAACACAAAGACTTATCCTATATGTTTGGGGTTTCAAGGAAAGAATTTCATAAGTTAAAAGAACTATTCTATGAATGACAAGCATCAAAGAGAGAAGAACAACAATGCCATGAGGATGAAAGGTGAAAGAGGAGAGTTGTTTCTTTCATAAAAAATTGTTGGAGGCGAGTGTTGGTAAGAAAAGAGTTTTGAAGGGTTAAATAAGAGGCTTATAAAAATCCATTATACCTATTGGTGATTTGAGAACAAATCATCTTGAAGAGAGAGGGAATGATACGATCTAGTTTCAAATAATCCTTTTTTGTGATGCCCTGCATTGGATCAAGTTGAAATTTTAACCCAATATAAAAAAATATATCTTAAAACTACTTGTTAAATATATTGCTTCCCATTAAAAAAAAAGTTCCAAAATTAGCTATTAAATATCCTTTTATTATTAGAAAAAGAATCATCTTCAAACAGAAAGTTCACAAGTCAAATGGCAAAACAAATAACAAAATCCACATTACATCTTCTGATTTGTATTGTGATGCCCTGTATAATTTCGATTGACTTGAAATTATAACCCAATATAGGAAAATATGTCTAAAAACTCCTGGTTAAATTTTAGCCAAATTCAACGGTCGGATTGAGAGTAATAATTGATATTGCATAACTAGACAATAGGCATTACGCTAGAATCTAAATTTTCTTGTTCAACCCTTTCTTGGATTGTATCATTACTAAAAAAATTCAAGAAAATAAAGAAATCAATGCAAGAAATCAAGAAACTAAAGAAATTGATGCAAGATAATTCTATTCTACCTAAATTTGTAAGAAATCAATCAAGATCACTAAGAATTTCCAAAACACGTTTCGGCTAAACCCTAGTTCATACAAGATCAAAAATTTCAAATTTTTTTTCAAGAATACTTCAAGATTTCTGATTTTGATTCCTTTTTTTAATAGGTGTTGAATTTCTCAAGTCCAAAGATGAACACAATTTGTTGTTTGTATGCAAATTTGTTTTTCTAGCAACTTCAAGACTTTTTTTTCTTTTCATATAAAAAATTGATTCTCTTCTTCTTCTTTCTTTTTAATTAAGATTCCACTGAAACACCACAAAGATTAATCAAGATTCAATCTTTTTTATTGTTGTAATAGTCGAAACCCTAGAGAGAAAGAAACTAAGAAACACAAGAAACAAACCCTAGATATAGCAAGATCTAAAGAAAAACCCTAGAATTACTTGTAACAAAGAAAATTAGAGAGATATAACTTGAAATTAGCCGAGCTCTGATGTAGAATTGTCCCTTAGATTGCTAACTTTAGGTTTTGAAGAGATTTTAAATAATTCTTGATTCTTGAGTCTTTAAATATAAAATAAATCATTGTATAGTTTGGTTAACTATTTGATCAGTTGTTAAGTTACTTTTAAGAACCAATGTACAATAATAAAGTGGTAAAAGGTGTAATAGGTCTATTAAAGTGAAAAACCTATAAATTTTGTGAAACACGAGAAAAGTGAATTTTATTGTAAGAGTAAACATGTGAGGTTTGTGTGGGGAAAAAATAATTATTTTTTTATTTGCTAATAACCTTTATTTCGAGTATAAACAATGTCTTCAAAAAGTGTTAAAAAAAATAAGAACTAAGGAAATGCATGATAAAATGGAAGTTATGATGAAGGTGTTAATGAGTAAGATTGATGATAATTATTTTTTTATTTGCTAGTAACCTTTATTTCAAGTATAAACAATGTCTTCAAAAAGTGTTAAAAAAAATGAGAACTAAGGAAATGCATGATAAAATGGAAGTTATGATGAAGGTGTTAATGAGTAAGATTGATGAGATGATTAATAGACAAGGAGTTCCTAAAGTTAAAGAAAAGAAGTTTTAAAACGTTGATGATCAGAAAGTTGCTATGAAATTAGTAAATGAGCAACAAAGAGAGATCATCTTCCATACTACATGTCACATTAGTAACAAGGTGTTTAATATGATTATTGATAGTAAAAGTTATGCTAATATTCCTAGTACTATACTTGTTAAGAAATTGAATCTAAACATTGTTAAGCATGATAGACCTTATAAGTTTCGATGGTTGATGAGTTTTTATATACAAGTTGCCGCAAATTGTGTGTCTTTTTTTCTTTGTGTGATTGAGTGATTCCCATTCTAAGTTCTTGATTGAACTTACAAATTTTTCAAATCATTGATCAACTTTGTTATACTTCTCGTTCGTATCTTATTATAGGTGTAGGGTGGAGGTGATCAATTGCAATAACTTTGGTTCTTTAAAGCAAGGTTCTTGTTGGGTCAAGTTGCAAACTTTTCTTCAAACCTCAAATTAGCAATCTAAAGGACATCCATATCATTTTGGTATTAGAGCTTGACTCTATTTATCAGGTTATATCCTCTTTGTTTTTATTGTTTAAAACTGTTTCTACGTATATCTTCTTCTTGTTTTTCTTCGTGTCTCATTTTGGATCTGATTTGGTTAAAGTTGTATGAGGTGAATTTTTTTCTCTCTTCTTTTTTTACTATCTAGTTTTGTGTTAAGGGTCCTTTGATTTAAAAAAAGTGTCTAATGTTTTATTATGTCCAGAATATCTATTTAGAGTAAAAAAAAAATAAAAAAAAATCATAAATTTGGGTTTATAGGGGCTAATTCATTTAGGTAACAAGGTAAATTGAAGTTTTAGGGTTTGATCTCATTAAAATTAGTTGGGTACCTATGATATCAAATTTGAAATTTTGGATTAGAATTCCTATTCCATGGTGTTTTTATATCATATTTTGGTTGCCTTATGTCTCATTTTCTTATGTATTCACTAAGGGAGAGAGAACATAGAAGGGTTCTTGATCAAGAACGCAAAGACCTATCATGTATGTGTGTCTTTTTGGAAAAAAGTTGATAAGTTAAAAAAAATGTTATATGCATAGAAAACTTCAAAGAAAGAGAGAGGAACAACAACGCTGAAAGGATGAAAGACGAAAGAGAAGGGATGCTACATTCATACAAAGTTATTGGAGGCAAGTACTGACAAGAAAAGAGCTTTGAAGCATTAAACAAGAGACTTGTGAAACATCCATTACACTTATTGGTGATTCAAGGATGAATTATCTTGAAGAGAGAGGAAATGACACGATTCAAGAAAGGGTTGAATAAGAAAATTTGGATTCTAGTGTAATTGTTCCTACAATCCAGTTTTACGCTATCGAGTATAACTCTTTATCTGAATGTTTGATTGGGCTAAAATTTTACTAGGAATTTTCAAACATATTTTTCTATACTGGGTTACAATTTCAAGTCAATCAAAGTTCTACAAAGCATCACAATACAAGTCAGAAGATGTAATATGAATTTTGTAATTTGTTACTTTTTGACTTGTGAACTTTTTATTTGAAGATGATTCTTTTTCTAATAATGAAAGGATATTCAACAGCTAATTTGAAACTTTTTCTAGTCCTACAAGGATCTTTAATGAGTATTAATATAGTTTCCAAGTGTGGCAAGAATTCCTTCAATGTTTCAAAGTCCTTTTCTTACAAGGATTATTGGGTTGATTTATTCTATTGCATAGTTTTATGCTAAGAAGCATAATGTTTTATACAACTATTGGATCTGGTTGAACTTTTACTGGACATTTTCAGTGGTCCTATTTTATATCGTGTTGAAATTTCAGATCACTTCAATATTGGGAAGACCTTGCGATATGATTTATAAGTTATTGTGCAAGATTTAATTTAAATTTTTAGAATTTTACCATTTGAATTTACATTGTACTTTTCATATCGTGTTAAAAAAGTATTCTTGATAACATGGGGGTACTAATCCGTGATATCAATTACGACTAATAGAAATATAGTGCTATGAAGAAGGGAAATCAATAAATTCTACAATTTAATTATTAATTTGATTGATAGATGACGTTCCTTATTGCTTGTGATACAGAATGCACCACCTTTTCTCCTCCGATCGGGGTTGAATATCCGTTGATGGCTAGATAAAGATCCACAATATTATCAAATGCATTGGCATCAAGATGCCAAATCAAATATTCCAATCAACAAAATTAAAGAGTAATCGGATGATAATTAAATTCCCACATGAAAAAAATGCTTTAAGTACCAAAACATCAGAAATCTCCTTCTGGGCCGAAATTGTTTTTTATAAGAACAAAAAGTCTACTTCCTTTAGATACTGCTCTCACTCACTATGTTTTAAGATATAATTGTTTGGTCAAAGTATTAAGTTATGTATTCTCCTTCTTCTTCTTCTTTTTAATTAAAACTCATTTATATATATAAAAAAAGAATATTTTAGAAAAATATTCATAAACAAATAGTATATAACATATTAATTAATAGCATTCTTAATTTGTATGAAATATGATGATATCTTCATTAATACAACATTTGTTTTTTTAGTCTAAAAGGGATAGCAACGTTAATAGGGGTGTCGGTGCCGCGTAGCCGTTTCCTTTAGCTGAACTAGCAAGGCTTAACATTACCATCTTGGCTAATAAGAGTATTATATTAAGTTCTTCGTGTTTTTATTTATTAGAATAAAAGAAAATTTACCCTGCCTGTATTTACAATTTTAAGAGCTAAACAGTGAATCAAATCATACTACTGTACACCACAATTCATTACAAAGTGTTGTGATTCTCTCACTCTCTTTTGTGAGAAAATCTAGGCCCATTATTCTTGTTTTCCAGCAATGGCGGGTGCTAACAAGAAAAGTAAAGCTGGGGCTCAATACGATCAATTTTCATACATGCAGACAGTCTAGATTGGTTCTTGATGATTCTTGGATTACACTGTAACATTTAATAGTTTTACCAGCAGAACAATTACAATTACGCCGGTGTAAGATTGCAAGGTCCGTCGATAAAAATTTTACCAACTAAATCACTGACGGAATACGTCTGTCGGTATAAACGTCGGTGATAATAGTGATATATGTAGTAAATATTTTTCAACTCTCTGTAAAATACCGATGGACTACATCCGTCTGGAAATCCGTCGGTTGTGATTTAAATTTTTTTTTAAATGATTTAGAATAAATAATATAAAATTATATAAATTAATAGTAAAAAAAACCAATTATGCAAATAAAATTGTATGAAACATTAAAAATATAAAAATAAAGTTAAATAATATTCATCCAAATATTCATTACAAATTTAATGTATTTAAAAAAAAATTAAACTAGAACAATGGTAGAGCTAGAGGAGGAGGAGGCTGGTCGTTCCTGGGACCAAACGGCCAAAAATAGGTCGCACATGTATCACCCATACGTGATCTAATGTCTATAACCATTTGACGAAGTTGTTCATAATCCGCCGAGAGTCGCTCGTATTTTTCAGTGAGATGAGCCATGTGTTGCTGCAAGGCCACAAACTCCTTAGATTGGGTGCTCGATACTGATTGGGAGCTCCCAACGGTTGAGACACCACGGGCCGCTCGCAAGTTCTCGGCTGTAGTGTTGGAGAGCCCCGTACACACGATTTTTATCGGGTCCACCAGACAATCCTAACTCCATCCACAAATCCAGATCGAAATCCAGATGGGTCGAAAGATCGTCCCCATATCTCTCCTTCAACCGACTATTATAGGTCTCCTGATAATTAAAAAAGAAATCATCATATTCAATTCAAGAAAATAATAACTTACAAAATAAAATGGTTGAACGAACATACCACGAAGTGTTGAGCGCAGTTGTCAACGAACTGTTGCACCCCCTTTTGGCGGTCTTCACTCTGCACGTATGTCTTTACAAACAACTCTATTGGGCTCAGCTCACGTCCAAGAGACGTAGCCAATAAGAAAAAAAATGTTGCAAGTTAAATATATTTATAAGTAACAACAAATTAATTAACGATATATTTCATTTAAATTAATCTTACCATCCGCTTCACATGTGCAGCAAATGGAACGGAGTCGCCGGTGTGCGTGGTAACTGAACCATGAATTTTCTAGTTCTGGTTATCGGCACCGGACTGTAAGTATCGTGTGAACCGTTCAGACATCACGTGCTGAATATATTGCGGCCATATATCCTCCAGGATGTATGGCGGTTTGAAATCCCTCCAAACCGCCACGTCATTCTAGCCTTGTATACCGTTATTCGCGTATTTTTTGACTTTTTTTGTGATTCATACCAAAAATCACGCAACTTACTTCCATAGCGACAAATTAGATTTTAAAACATCAATTTTTTAAAAATAATATGATATTGTTTTCAATGTTACCTAGTTGCCGCGTGATTTTCCCACACCCTCCTCGCAACATTGTCAAGCGCGCTATCCCACTCGAATTTGTGTTCTATATAAATAATTTATTTAAAATTATAATAAGCTTGAAATTAGAAGTTAACACCAACCTGAATTCTTCAAAACCATGCATCGATATAAGGTCTCCAATCAGGATGTCTAGAAACCTGACTCCATTGAAATAATGGAATCTCCATCGACGATTTAAACGTCGATGTTATTACTCGGGTGACCTCAATGTTTGTGAACCTGAAAATAAATTAAATTAATGAAATATTAATTAGTTGTTCATAAATTATGTTATAAGTAAAAAAAAAAAAACTAAAACCAAAACAAACTTACATTGAAAGGTCGTCCTTCCAATGTGTCTGGTACTTGCAGGTGAATTGACCCCGTTGTGAAGGCACACCGCCTTTGAGCTATGAAACCGTGCTGGAAGAGGCAACATCACAAGTCGGCGCAAGTGTTTCTTCTTGATCGGCACCTAAGGACAAACCATCCTCGCTGCTAGAAGAACTAGCTGCAACCATATGCTCACGACGTGCTGTTGATTTCATTCTACGTATCTATATAAATTTATACAAATAATTACATAATTAAATTCGATTGTTAAAAAAAAATTTAGTAGCACCTCCCTTATACTGGAGACCACCCAAAGTTTGCAAACATGCAAATATTGACCATAGAAATTCATCTAACAAATTTTAGTTTTCAAACCTAACATCTATACAAATTTAACAATTAAATAAAGAAAAAAAATAACATTTAATTTTATATATTCAACAAACATCTATAGAAATTCATCAATAACAATTAAATTTAATGGAAATAATTAAACACATATCATGCAATAATAGAGTAAAATTGAGATAAAATAATTAAATTTAATCCTATATATTCAATTACCATTTACAAGGTAAATTCAACAATAACAATTAAAATTCAACAAAATATTCAATTATTATGGCAATACAAACAATAAAATAGATTGAACAAATTTAAAAAAAAACTATAGATTTTAGAAATGAAAAATGCATACCTTAATAGTATGTTTATTTCAAGACTTTATCTACGTACAATACAAAAAAAACAAAAAACACAACAAAAATATATTATTAATAAAACAAAGAAAAATTGAGAAAAATAAAATCATTAAGCATATTAAATGAAAATACATACCTTTTAATTTGTTGAAAATTAGAAGAAAACAACTAAAATTTTCACAATAGATGAGAGAGGGGAGAAATGAACTGAAGGGGCGGTCGCTGGGATTTATAGTGCAGTTTTACTGACGGCATTAGCGACATAATATTTAAATAATATTATTTTTAATTATTCTGTCGTTGAATTTTCAAAAGTCCATCGGTGAATTTTGAATTTCGCACTAAATTTTTTAAATGACCCTCCAGAATTTTCACAGTCCATTGGTAAGTCCGTCGGTATATACACATGGTCAGAGATGCATTAATACTCGCACTTTGGAATTTGCACAGTCTGTCGGTAATTGTGAACTGCATCGACATAGAACTCTAATAGTCCCGCCTCTATGAAATACCGATGGACTGTATCTGTTTGTAGAGACATTGGTGATTGTGGTATATGCAGTAAATATTTTGCAAGTCTTGGTAAAATATCGATAGATGGTATCCGTCTGTAGAGACGTCGGTGATTGTGCATTGTGCATGATAAATTATGTTTGTATTGCTTATTTATCCTCCTGCAAACACTTAAATTACAAACTGCCAGCACAACACAATAGCAATAGTGAACAATTATAAAATAAATATTTTGTGTTATAAAATATCATCCATAATATTACATTATAAAAAAATGCTTTACACTTTCGTGTTCTGATAGTTTGTCAGAATTTTCTTCTTCTTCTTCTTCGTCGTTAATTGAATCGTCATCAGCTCCATCGCAATCTTCAATGTGGATATCATCATCATCTTCATCGACATTTGCTTGTCCGTTGGAGCTCAGAACAACATTAAACTCCTCTACATCAACATTAACAAGACTATCATCGAAAACACGAAAATTTGAATTTTCTTCTAAGTCAATCGAAGGAGCAACTCGATATGGTTCAACCAACTCACTAACTTGAAAGATTTCATCTCGCACACTTATATCTTCGTTCTCATCCTAAACAACCTCAACACGACCCTTGGGTTTTGTTTTTAAAACGGATAACCAATCAACTCTTGATTAGTCCTTTCTAAAGAAAGGGGTGTATGTGTAATAAACTTGTTGGCATTGCTTTGTGAAAACAAAGACATTGTTTACGTTCCGGAGTCTAGCTTTTGAGTTGATTTCGACCAAACCATAGTGAAGATCTACTCTGATTCCTCTGTTAGTGGTGTCATACCAGTAGCATTTGAATAAAAACACTCTATTATGCTCGCTATGATATTGTAATTCGACGACCTCTTCTAATTTATCATAGTAGTCAACTTGAAACTCACTACAAGTCGATCCCTTAACACAAACACCGCTATTGTATGTCTTTCTTTCATGCCCGTATTCTTCAGTATGAAATACATATCCATTGACAAAATACCTGTTGTATCACTTAACTTTTCTTTCAGGGCCCAGGCTTAGTAAAGACAATGAAATAACAACACTTCTTCCCATTTGATAAACCTTGTATATCATGTACAATAATGAGTAGTAAACAAGAATTCTGTAATGACATACAATAACTTTGAAAGAGATAATGAGTTTGTGATCGTACTTACATGTGATTTGAATCACGTGGCAAATTGTTCATTTTGTAATCGAAAGATTTGGGATTCGGTCAATTGTGAGTTATTAGACAGTAAATATTATCGATGTTGCCTACAAGGTTGTTCAAAATTATATGAGTTTATAATATTACAATATATAAATAGTACATTTTTAACAAAGTTTAAGTAGTACATATACTTACTGAATAAAAGATCTCAGCTCATCACAGTTAAATAGAACATAATTGTGTGCTTGTCTGAACTCTATTTCAAACAAATATCTTTTCCTTATGGCATTTTTAGGTGTGGGTTGTCCAGGATTGGAGAATATTAACAAGTTCCCACTAGAAGGCACTTCACCACCATCATCATGTCGTGGAACGCGATTGATTCTCATTCTCAAATGAGGTTCGAAATAGTATGAGATAAATGTTGAGATCTCCTCAATAATATATGCCTCACATATCAAAGCCTCAACATGCGCCTTGTTCTTAACCTTTTTTTTAAGATTGA
The DNA here is from genome assembly GCF_000002775.5 of Populus trichocarpa. Lineage (NCBI taxonomy): Eukaryota > Viridiplantae > Streptophyta > Magnoliopsida > Malpighiales > Salicaceae > Populus > Populus trichocarpa. The sequence continues at coordinate 11,743,419 of NC_037288.2, forward strand.
ACAAGTACCTGCATGGAATTAATCAAATATTTTCAATTAAAAAAAACAATGAAAATACTTTTATATATGAATTACATTGCAACTGTAATATCTAACATCTCGAATGGATACATCCATCTATACTGGACTGGTCCTCCAACTTTGGCCTCAAACGGTACATGTATGGGTAGATGCTCCATTGAGTCAAAAAATGATGGGGGGGTATCATCTCAAGTTCGCATATTGTCTTGATGATATTTGTTTCAAGCCTCTCAATGTGATCAACATTCAACTTGTTGGAGCATATATCTCTAAAAAAATGACTGATCTCCATGAGTGTATCCCATATCCCATTTGACAACAAATCATGATAAGCTAATGGAATGAGTATTTGCATAAACACGTGGCAGTCATGACTCTTTATTCCATACAATCTACATTGCTCCATATTAACCAACCTTGATATGTTCGAGGCATGTCTATTGGAAAAACACAGACTCTTAAGCCATTTATAGATTAGTAGTTATGCATTTTTCTCTAACACGAAAATTGCTCTGTGTTTTACGACCCGTGACCCATCAAAAACTAACTCCATATTTTTACGCTTACAGAACAATGCTATATCCAATCTAGCCTTAATGTTATCCTTTACCTTCCCCTTCACATCCATGTCGGTGTTGAAAATGTTCACAAACATGTTCTTTTCTATATGTATGACGTCAAGGTTATGGCAGAGGAGATTGGTCTTCCAATAAGGAAGCTTCTAAAAAATACTTCGCTTTACCCAATTGTGGGTCAAACCAAAACTAGGAAACTTCTGCTTACCGATTGGAAACCAAACACAATGTCACCGTACTCTGATACAACATCATGCAATTTTTTACTCAAAAGATGCGGGGGTGCAACATCCTTTTAAACTCTGCCAACAAAGAAATCCTTTCTATTCTTTCTGTACCTGTGATTCGTTGGCAAGAAACGATGATGACAGTAAAAAAAGAAGCTTTTCCTTCGTTTGTTAGCGTGAATGCCTTGTTATTTTCCATACAGTATGGACATGCTAGTTTTCCATGCGTGTTCCAACCAGAAACCATTCCATAAGTTCGAAAATCATTGATAGTCCACATCAAAGCCGCCCTTATAACAAAATTATGTTTCCTCAATATATCATAAGTCAAAACTCTGAAGGACCACAACTGCGTCAACCCATCAATCAACGGTCGAAGACAAACATCTATATTCCGGCCCAGACTGCTCAGACTGGGTATGACTGTAGATAAAAACATGAACTTCGGCCTCATACACATCCCTGGTGGCAAGTTATAAATCGTGAGTATGACCGGCCAACAAGAATAAGGAGCAGCAAATGACTTGAACGTGTTGAATATGTCTGTACACAACCCAAGACGCACGTTCCTTGATTTAGCTGAAAAGTGAAGATGCACACTGTTAAAGTGTTTCCATGCTTCGTTGTTAAAAGGATGTACCATCACTCCAACAATTGCATCATATGATTGGTGCCATGTCATATGCGCAGCAGTCCTTGGTGACATGAATAACCTCTACAATCTAGGTGTGATTGGGAAGTATCTAAGTTTTTTATATGCCACAAGAGTCTTTCCCCTGCCAGTTCTAGGTTTGTAATGGGAATGCCCACATGTCATGCACTCGGTCAGCTCAGCATTTTCAAGGTAGTAAAACATGCAGAAGTTGGGGCACATGTCAATTTTCAGGTATCTTAAACCGAAGGGTTTCATCATGGACTTAGCAACATAGAAGTTCTCTTTCAGCCTGTCCCTTTTAGGTAAAATGCTTCTCGCCCATTTGATAATTTTGTCATAACTGGTCTCACTCAACCCGTGATATGACTTGATGGTGAACACCTATGTTACGGCCGATAATTTATTGTGGTTCGTGTAGCCATCCCATAATGGTTTGTCAGAATCTTTCAACAAATCAAAAAACCTTGTTGCATCTGCATTAGGTTTTTCTTCTACGATTGGACATTGACTAACATTACCTTAATTCATTCTCATTGCATCCATAACCATATTCCTGTAAGAATTACTGTTGTCGTTTATAACTCTATGCACATTGCTAGCATTAGACGTTGACCCAACCACCCTTTCTACCATGCTCTCATTACGAACAAATAGTTTTCCGTGTGCATACCAACATAGGTAATCCTCCATGAACCCTTTGTGTAGAAGATGCATCATTACAACATCTGGATGCAGATACTTTTTATTTTTACACTTCCTGCATGGACACCTAATACCGCCTCTAGTAAAATTTCTGGGAATAGATGTTGTGAAATTAATAAAACCCTGAACCCCCATTACAATAATTCATCCTCTCCACAATCCTTGGGGTGAATCTCGATACATCCATGAACGATCATCCATGACTTCTATCGAACCTCTATAAAATTATGATGACAACATGTATTAATTAACTATGTTAAGTAAATAAATTTGCAAAAATATTGGTTTACCTCGAAATTATCCAACAAACTAATTAAAACTTCTCTTAAATATTCATTATCAATTATCAATGTTCATACAAATTTATACATATAAATTTATGGAAATTACAACTCCCCAATAACATTGATAAAAATTAAAACGGACCCATTAAACAAGCTATTATTTATTTCATCACAACACATCTAATTCGGTAATTCAACAAAGTTTCAACAATTTACAAAAAAATACAATTTTACAAAATCTAAAACAAACCATAACAAGTACAAAATTATACATTCATACTACAAGTTTGTTTGAGAAATAACAATAAAACATGTACATACACTAACAAAATATATATACTAAAAAAACAATAAAAAATTATAAAATTGACATTTAAATGTTAAAATTAGAAAAAGATAGATTTACTTACAAAAAATGACAAAATCCACAATAAATCAGAACACGGATGCTGTGACCACAAAAGTTAAAGAAAGATGACTTGTGTTGAGAAGAGGGAGATATTTTTAAGGGGGTGGTTGTTTGTAGTTTGGGAGGGGAGAGTTGGGATGGGGAAGAGAAGGAGAAATAGGGGAGGAGAGGGTCGGTAGAGTGGTGATATATTAACTTTTACAGATGGAATCACCAACGAACTCCTTCTATCGGTGATTTCATCGGTCATTCTGACGGTGAATTGGTCACGTCATTGTACGGAGATCCGGGTTTGAATTCCTCGGTAATTTCATATGTAAAATCACCCGCAAAAACTTCCACGTCATTGAACTGCTTTTTTTTATAAAAAAAATAGTTCTATATATTCCGTCTATAATTCAGTCGGTGTCGGTATATACCGACAGCATTAGTCCGTCAGTATATACCGATTGAATTACCGATGGATTAGTAGCCATCGGTAATTATCACCGTAATTTACCGACAGAATTATTCCGTCGGTAATTCCGTTGGTTTTAGATGAATTTCTGGTAGTGTTATTTGGATCTATTGGCGGAGGGTTCTCTACCCCACTAGTTTTTCTTGTGGCTAGCAAATTGAAGAACAATCTTGCTGGTTCTTATTCTGTTACAGATGCCTTCTCTGACAACATCAATAAGAGTTTTTTGTTTTTTGTTTTTTTTTCCTGTCTGTTTCCATTTTCATATAGATACACACGTGCATATGCAAGACTAGTTATTAGTTGGCCTTTTTGTGCATGGCAGAACGCATTGGCGCTTTGTTACCTGGCTTGTGTGTTTCATAGGTTGGTTTAGTTATGTTTATTACGGTTATATCAGTTAAAGCATGTTTGGATCGATTTTTTTTGATGATTAGATGAAATTAATTAAGTCAAAGATCAGTGCCAATTTTATAATCCTTTACTTCTTTTTTTTATTAGAGGGATATTGTTGGACAAAAACAGGTGAAAGACAAGCTACCAGAATGCAATCAAGATATTTGAAAGCAGTGTTTAGGCAAGACGTGGGTTATTTTTTATTTGCATGTAACAAGTTCATCCGAGGTCATCACAGGTGTCTCTAATGACAGTTTTGTAATTCAAGACGTTTTAAGTGAAAAGGCTGTGTGAAATCTGCAGCTGTTTCTGAATAATTTTTTTTCCCCACTCAATTTCATTAATTGAGGATGTTAAATTTGATTCTACAGGTGCCAAACTTTTTGAAGAATTGTGCCACATTTGTTGGGTGCTATATAGCGGCGTTTTTAATGCTATGGAGACTAACAATTGTTGTATTGCCATTTATACTGCTGTTGGTAATTCCTGGTGTAATATACTGAGAGATTCTGATGAGATTGTCAAGAAAGATGAAACAAGAGTTTAGCAAGGCAGAAACAAGAGCAGAGCAGGCTATATCTTCAGTGAGGACAATCTATGCCTTTTGTTGGTGAAAGCAAAGCCTCGTCTGCTTATTCTGCAGCTCTACAACTGCCAGTGAAGCTGGGGTTGAGGCAGGGCTTGGCTAGGGGGTTGGTCGTTGGCAACAATGGTGTTGTTTTTGCTGTTTGGTCTTTCATGTCCTTACTATGGTAGCAGAATGCTCATGCAGGATGGGTCTCAAGGAGGGACTGTTTTCAATGTTGGAGACTGTGTTACCGTTGGTGGCCTGTGAGTAGCTTCATCTTTTCTATTTCTTTGAGTTAGTGTCTCTTTTTTCATCATAATGAAAGGCAAGAAAATCCTTGGTCCTCTGCATTTGTTTGCTAAACCTACTGTAGTACATAATTGGATTAATTAGATTCCTCATTTCGTTGCTACTTCCTCTATCACAAATTAAATGTCTCTGCATTTTGATTTGCACAATGTCTTACCATGGAAAGTGGGTTCCAAGCGCCTTATTTTAGATTTTTTTCCTTTGAAGATTAGGGGAAAGTAGGATCAATAATGACTCAAATGTAAGAAAAAAGTAGGAAAGATCTTTTGTTTTTTTATATTCGTTTAGGGATAGCCAGCAAATGAAGGTAGACGCTTAAATTGGAATAGAGGGAGTTAATTTTGCTCCTACTATTATATTGGTTTTTTGTTATTGTTATTAATTGTTGTTTTTGTCATTATTAGAGCACTTGGAGCTGGTTTTTCCAATATGAAGTACTTCGCAGATGCATGTTCTGCTGGAGAACGTATCATGGAAGTGATGATACGAGTCCCCAAAATAGACTTAGATAACATGGAAGGTGAGATTTTGGATAATGTTAGAGTAGAAGTTGAATTTAGACATGTCAAATTTTCGTATCCGACATGGCCAGAAAGCATCATCTCTGAAGATTTTTGTCTACAAATCCCAGCAGGAAAAGGCGTGGCTTTAGTGGGTGGTAGTGGGTCAGGAAAATCGACAGTGATAGCATTATTACAAATATTTTATGAACTACTTGGTGAAGAGATACTTCTTGATGGAATTGTTATTGATAAACTGCAGCTCAAGTGGCTAAGGTCACAAATAGGTTTTCGGCAAAGAAAATGCTATGAAGGACGAGGTTGTTGAAGCTGCCAAAGCTTCTGATGCTCATAATTTCATCTGCCAGTTCCCTCAAGGGTATTCTACTCAGGTTAATTTTGATTAACTACACTTAATTGATGTTGGAAACTAGAAAATAGAAATAGTTTCAGGTTCAGGAATATGTGAGTTGATATAAATCACATCTCTTAACTGTTAATTAACAAGTTAATGGTTAAAATTAAAAGCTTCAATAAGTAGTGAAGAAACTGTAGTGATGGAAGAGCAAAAATTTTCAGCACCATTATTTCCAAGATTGTTGGCATTGAACTTACCAGAATGGACACAGGCGAGCTTTGGATGTTTAGGGGCAATTTTATTTGGTGGGCTTCAACCTGTATATGGATTTGTTTTGGAGCCAATGATATCCGTGTTTTTTTTTTTTAAATCACAATGAGATAAAAAAGAAGATAAAAGATCATAATATTAAAAAAATTACTACACTTTCACCAACCTTCTTATAAACATAAGATTTATCCATATTTTTTTATAAAATTAAACTGTTTAATTATTTCACTTCTTGAAGCTTGTTTAAATTCATAAATAAATTTTTATAACTTGCATACTTTGTTAATAAATTTTTTAGATTCAAGAACTTCAGGTAGTATCATATACACATCTTCATAAAGATTTCCATTTAGGAATGCAGTTTTGACAATCATGGTATGCAACTATAGCAAGCAAAATTCTTATGAAATTTAACAAAACTACCGATGAGAAGGCTTCATTAAAGTCAACCCCTTGTCTTTTTTTTTTGGTTACTTTTGGAAACTAGTCTAGTTTTATATGTTTGTACATTGTCATCAATGTCAATTTTTCTCTTAAAGACCCACTTACATCCAATCGACTTTATCATTTCAGATGAATCAACCAAAGTTTATACTTGGTTAGTGTACATGGAATCCATTTCACATTTCATGGCTTTAAGCCATTTATCATAATCAATATTAAATATTGCTTCCATATAATTGGTAGATTCATCAAGTATAAACAACTCGTCATCATCAGCTTCCACGAGAAGTTAATATCTTAATGGTATATGATGTATCCTATCGGATTTACGGAGTTCATGTGTTTATTGAGTTTCAAGTTGCACATCAAATGTTATAGCTTTAGGCTCTTGCTCTATTTGGATGTCTATTTGTGGTTCTTAAACTTCATTAACCTCTTTTTTTCTCTCACTGCTCATTTCAAGAACAAATTCTTTCTTTAGAAAAGTAACATATTTTGAGACAAACACCTTTTGCTCAATGAGATGGTATATACAATAGATTCTTTTAGATATTTTTTAGACTTATAATTATCTAGCTTAGCTCCTAGCTTTTTAGATATTATATGCTTCACATATATGTTACATCACCAAATCTTTAAGTATGATAGGTTTGGTCTCTTACCATTTCATATCATATATAGTTTTATCAACAGATTTTGATGGAACCCTATTTAAAAGGTAAGAAACAATTTGCAGGGCATAGCCCTAGAAAGAAGGTGAGAGGTTTGCATAGCTCATTATAAACTGTAACATATGCAATAAGGTATGATTTCTCCTTTTAAAAACTCCATTAAGTTGTGGTGTTCCAGGAGGTGGCCATTGTAAGAGAATCTCATTGTTTTTTAGATAATCTTGGAATACTTAGCTCAAATATTCATCACCTTGATCTAATCGAAGTATTTTGATAATCTTTTTGGATTGTTTTTCAACTTCATTTTCTGAATTCTTTAAACCTTTAAAATGATTCAGACTTGCATTTTATTAAATATACACAATAATATCTAAAATGGTCATCAATAAATATAATGAAATAAGTATATCCACCTATGGCATAAATCATCATTGGTCTACATACATCTGTATGGATTAGACCTAACGATTCTTTGGACCTTTCACTCTTTCTATTAAAGGGTGTTCTGGTCAACTTACCTAATAAACAATCTTCACAAGTTTCATATGATTCATATTTAAAATGATCAAAATATCTTTCCTTATGTAACTTAACTATTCTTGTTTCATTAATACGATCTAGTCTATAATGTCATAAATATGAAGGATATTTATTATCTAATCTATTCTTCTTGAAGTTTATATTAAACAAGGGGATTTCAAAATCAAGTATATACAAACTATTTATATAATCTTCAGAAGCATAAAAATCACTATTCTTATAAAAAAAAGATCAACATTTGCCCTTAATAATAAATATAAATCCATTCAAAGCTAAGTAAGAAATGGATATAATGTTTCTAAAATGTATTGAAACAAAATACCAATTATTAAGTTGTAGTATTAGCCCACTTGACAAAGTAAAATAATAAGTTCCTCCAGCTAATGCAACAACCTTTACTCCATTTCCAACTTTTAAGTTCACTTTGTCTTTATTTAATCTTTTACTTTTCTTTAGCTTATGCATATTAATGCAAATCTGAAAACAACATCCGATATCCAATACCTAAGAACTACTATATGAAGTAGAAAGATAATTTTCAATCATAAATATACCTAAAGTAGAAACCTTAATAGGTTTCTTTCCTTTCACGGATGCAAGATATTCATTGCAATTCCTTCTTTAATAGCCATCTTTGCCATAATGATGACAAATACCCTTATCTTTATTGATGCCTCTAGTAGGCTTATTTGCTTTAGAGATAAAACCCTTATTTTTCTTGTTCTTCTTTTTGGACATTCTAGAATACTAAACAAGGAGAATAAGACTTTTTTTCCTTTATAAGGGCCCATTCAACAATTTTAAGCACATTAAGCAATTATGACAATGTACTATCCAATTTATTCATGTGATCATTCAAAATGAATTGTGAAAAGCTTTGGGGTAATGGCTATAAGACCAAGTTAACTCATGGTCCATGACAAAGTCCAATTAGCGTAATTTATCAATATAGCCAATCATTTGCAAAATATGGGTGTTCATTGAGGAACCAGTTATCATCTTGCAGCGAAACAATTTCTTAGAGGTCTTATACATCTCTGTCTTAGTGGCTGCATCAAACACCTATTTGAAATGCATAAATCATAGAATGAGCATCCATATTCCCATGCTTCCTTTGAAGTTCAAGTGTCATGCTGGTTAACATCACACTTGCAACTTACTTATCATCATCAATATGAAATTGATATATATTCCTAACATCTTCATTAGCATCCTCATTGTCGCAAGTGGCGCACGCGACATGTGACATGTTAAGAAGTCGACACCTAGTTTTTTAGTTCAGGATTACTAGGAGACCCGAGTGGATTGGTCTCATTTGAAATTCTAGGTAAGGGACTAATTGTGACTAGGAAAGGTATTACCACCCCTAGCGCACTTTACCTGAGGTAAACTACATTGTGTGGATTGAATGTGGTTTAAAGGTGTTGATGAGTTTCTAATAAGTGGTCTTGTTTATAGCATAACATAAAGATTTATGCTCATGAATATATCTGGTATTTCAAATTTATTATGGACTCGTATGCCTATGTAAATTCTTATAGGAAGAATCCATGTAGGTGCCCTGATAGGGTTCACAAATCTTAAGAGGCGAAAATGTCTTCCACAACTCATATATTATGGTGAAAAATACTTCCAATTAAAATTGGTGAATATCCAAAATAATTATGAAAATTTTATAGTCAAGTTCTGATACTTAAATACTAGCCTACTTGTAGGTCCAATATTTATACCAAAATATTGACCATACTAAAGAAATATTGGTCAAATCCTTATGGAATGTTAAAAAATTATTTTAAATTCTAAAAATGCAAAAAAAAACAAAACAAAACTTTTCTTAAACAATACTAAAGACATTTTTATATTTTCTTTTTAAAATGCATTTTTTGTAAGGGTTAAGTCATATACAAAAAGCAAAAAAAAAAAAATTAAATTTTTTACTTGATCGTGTTGATCTAACCGAGTTCATCCGAAACTTTTGGTTCGATTATAAACCAAACCAAAGTCCACTGGTTTGATCCGAAAATAAACCAAAACCTAAACTAGAATAAAAAACTAATCAAACTAAAAGATACCAAAAAACTCAAAACTCTTTATCAAACAAATCAAAACCTAGGAAAACGAAGAACATAAAGAACACTGAAGAACATTCAACATGAAACCAACAACATAGATTTCAAATCAAATCATATATGGACAAGTCAAGGACATATACATGTTAAAAATCATGCAAGGATCAATAATCTGCATTGATGCACTTCGATTATCTCTCAAAAACCATGATTTTGTCAAAATATGTCAAAACCAAAACCCTAGGATTAAAACCTACTAAAAACATGTTATTGATGCAAATAAACCCTAGATTATTGACTAATCAAGTTTCCTGAAGGGTTCTGTGTAAAGAATTGAACCAAAACTGGTTCAAATCATAGGGCTAAGGCAATGTTTTTTCTAAGAACATAAAGAATACTGCTCAACAAAATCAGAAATGAAGATCAAGCTACCAAACCTAGAAAATTGCCTTTTATGCCTTTAAAACATGCTTCCTTAGTTCTAACAAACCACATCACCATAACCAAACATATTTGAATTAAAAAAAACTAACAAACAACATCAAACATCAAACATCATAATCATGCAAGAGATACCAAATTCAAACTATCAACTTAAAATAGCCTACATGTTCATGCAATGTGGATTTAAAATTGGTTTTCTAAACTTATTTTGATCATGAACAGACCTAACAAATCTAGGGTAAACATCATTGCTTTAACATGTATTGCTTAAGTTAAACCAAAACATATTTTATCAAGAATAAACAACTTATATAGAAGACTTTTATTACATTTAAAACATCAAAAACATCCAAAAAAAGCTTCAGAAATAGAATCAGACTATCATAGTAACAAAAGGGGTAACCACAACATTACTTGCCAAGCATTTCAAACTCCATCTTCATGTTTGTAAGCATAAATATAGACCAAATGACAATAAAAAATAACTCAAGCAGGCCACATGAACTCTACTTTAGATGAGAAAGTAATACCTTCAAGCTCCTATTGTAGCTTATACTCTCTTTACTTTCCTTTTTCAAGTCTTGATTCCACAAGCTTGTTACCCTTTCAAAACTTAAGAAATCCTTGTGCTAGGCTTTTAAACCTTCACACTTAGAGTTCCTTTATCAATCTTTTCTCCCTTTTTTCCTATTTTTTGCTCTAATTTTCCAGGAGGTATTTGTAGGGTTTTGGATGGATTCAAATATACATTGATCAAAACATAGCCCTATGATCAAAATAAGAGGGTTCTGGAGTACATTTTGCAGTTGTGAGCTCTATACTTATATTAGTTTTTCAATGGTGGTTTTGTCACAAACTTGGTTTTTGGAGGTTTTGGTGGTTTTCCAAACTTGGAGACCAAGGAGTTTGTTTCTGGTTTTTTAATCTTGAGAGAAATATGGTCAAATTTTAATAAGAAGCCACTGAGAAGGCTTGAAGTGTGAACACATAAAAAAGATTAGTGGTTTTGCGAAACGGGTATCACGACCATCGATGAATGAATTACCCACTTTTGAGGTTTTGTTGGAGCAAATCCGATGTAAATGTCATCGAAGACCACCTAATCTTGGTGGAGGAGAAGCATACCTTTCATCTGGATCCATATTTACTTAATTTGGAGGTCTATAGCTCCACATTCATTCATTTCAAAGTGCTAACCCAATTAGTCTAGAGTTAGAAGATACAATGATGGTTGATCGGGAATAAGATATTGTTCAGTTCTTTGAACAAAATGGAATGTAAAAGTTTAATGAGGATAGTTGATATTTGTAGAGGAATGTTTACCAGTTGAATGGTGGTGGTTATCGCCCCAGATGTGGTCAAAAGCGCAACATTCATTCGCTTGAAAGTGTCAAAGAAGAAGCTAAACAGTGGCTGAATGACGCGTCGTTTAAGATAAACCCTAAAAATTAGAGTTTTTAATTTGGGATTTGACAAATTTCACTTTAATCCCTGTTCTTCCAATGGCTTTTAATTACACCCGTAATTTCCTTACAAACTCTTAATTTCATGCAATTTCACCCCTATGAAACTCAATCATCAACCCCAAAGTTTAACGCCATTTTCATCTTGGTTATTGGTTTTTGATTTGTGCACTTGGACCCTTAATTAACCATCAAACTTTTAATTTTCTTCAATTTGGCTCATGATTTGGTCAATTTCAGCCCCTCCAATAACGCTCCTTTTTTCAATTTGGTGTTTGGATTTGAAATTCTTTAATCGAGTCTCTAATTGCCTATCAAACTTTAATATTTATGTAATTAAACCCCTAATTTAACCAAATTAACTCTTTAAAATTACAATTGGACCCCCAAACTTTAATTTGTTTGAATTATAGTCTAAATTGACTTCAAAAATCAAATTTTCTTGCCTTTAAGTCCTCAATAAAATTAATTAAACCTTTCAAAATTCTTATTAGGTCCTTACCTATCCAAATTTGTATTTCCTTACCTTAAATAAAAATATTTTCACCAATGGGGCCTTCTATCAATTATAATTGGGTTGTCAATTTTGCAAATTTTATAAGTTTTGGTCCTCTAACATTTTCACTTGACACTTTGGTACTTCACCACCAACTTGGGCAATCTTCTAGGGTTTCTTCATGTATATCCTCTTGTATTTTTTTATTTCTTTTTTATATTTTTCTTCTCTTTATTTTCTTGATTTTTTCTGGGGTCAAGAGTGGTAATAACAAATGCCCTCTCTTTACAATGCTTACGAAGCAAAATCTCATCAAGATTTTGCATAGTGAGCTTGTAAATAAAAAGTATCTATCGGACTTGCTCGGTGATCCACCTGTCTTGGAATTCCAAAAACTTTGCTTTTGTAAAGAAAATGGTCTCATTATCATGGATGACCTGCTCTTTTAAAATTCAAAAATTGGTTTATTCTCAAAGGCAACCTGCCCTTTTGAACTTAAAAAATAGACCTATTTTCAACGATGACCTACCTTTTTTTAAATTTCAAAAAGAATTTCAGTAAGGCTCCATTCTTCTCTAAAATTAGTCTATTTTCATCGGTGACCTATCCATTTTGAAATTTAAAAATTGATCTTTTTTCACGAGCGACCAGCCCTGTTTCAAATTCTAAAAAAAGAATTTTAGCAAGCCTCCATGCTTCACTATAATTGGTCTATTTTCATGGGCGACCTATCATTTTTCAAATTCCAAAAAGAATTTCAGCAAGCCTCCATGCTTCCTTGAAATTGATCCATCTTCACGGGCAACCTGTCCATTTTGAAATAAAAAAATGGCTTATTTTCACGGGCGACCTACCTTTTTCAAATTCTAAAATGAATTTTAGCAAACCTCCATACTTTCTTAAAATTGGTCTATTTTCATGGGTAACCTGCCTATTTTAAAATTAAAAAAATTAGCTTATTTTCACTAATGACCTACCCTTTTTAAATTCCAAATATTAGGATCTACATTAGATCCTTTCAAAACATTTCTAAAACAAAATACCTTTTAAGGCTAAACTCTTAAAACAAGCACCTTGTATTTTGGCCTTAGTTATCCACACCTTATAAATGGGATGTTTCTGCCATTTTTCAAATTTCGTTCACACATGTAGATTTCACTGCCTTTCCTTTTGATTGGTGAATCCTGTGCCAACACTATTTCAAACTTGAGGTTAAACTATATGAAATGCATGCCTTTCAAAATATAGCCTCCCCTTTCTTCATATTCTCTTTTTTTATTGCTGGCTCACCCTCCTAGTTTATTCGAGCAAATCCGTGCGAGTTACTTTCAAATCCTGAGTGTCGAGATGCCTCTGTAGCCTTCTTTTTTATGAGTATTTAGGTCATGGAAAATGTTATCACATTTCCTCTAATTGAGAATGAATTAAAACTCTGTTTTATGACAACATTGTTTTTCATGTGCTTTTTTCAAATACTAGTGACACATGCTTTGGTTATATTTTAGGGTGTTTTCCCTAACAAATATTTCTCAAGATTTACTATCTTTTTCAAAATATGAGATTTTTTTAATGACATGTCAGATAACAAAGTTCATCCAACTATCATGATTTGTATTAGTCTATGAAAAAAAATATTTCATCATAGTGATTGGTTTAGGAGATGACCTATTTTGCATTGGGTTAAAAAAAGATCAAATACTTGTTTGAAGTATTGTGTTTAGATTTTCTCAATGTGAACAAAGACTAATACTTTTTCACTTCTTCATCATTTTTATAAATGGTTCTTTCAATTTTAAAAGCGTTATTTATCAGTCTTTCCTACTCGTTTTATGGCTATATAAAAAAAAGGAGTTCACATGCTTAAATGGTGTTCGAAGGTTTTCATGGGTCTAGGATCACTTTCACTCCTTTATGTCTTTTCATCCTCTTTTGTTATTCTTTCATTATATGATATGTTATCAAAGACCTTCACTTTTAGAAATTGAGACAGGGGATCTTTCCAGGTTTTTCTTTTCACTCTAAACCTTTGATCAAACACATAATATTTCTTTACAAAGTAAGAGTTTACAAGCCTAGGCAAGTCGTTTCCATCCATTCTTGTTAATAACAAAGCTCTCTCAGAGAATTTTTTCTTCACTACATATGGGCTTTTATAGTTAGGTGCCCACTTACTATGATCTTTGCCAACTAGAGGAAAGATTTTTCTCAACACTAGATCTCCTTCTCGAAATACCCTGGCTCTTAAGCCTAGAATAAAAAAATACAGTGATAGCTGATCGGGGACAAAATGTTGTTTTGTTCTTTAAACAAAATGGGACTTAAAAGTTTAATGAGAGCACTTGATCTTTGTAGAGGGGGTGTTTCTAAGTTAATGGTGGTGGTTATAGCCTAGAGGTTTTCAGAAACGCCGCATTCATTCACTTGAAAATGCCTACTTAATCAACCAAAATTATTGAAGAAACAGCTAAATAGTGGTTAAACAATGCGTCGTCTAGGCTAAACCCTAAAAATTAGATTTTTGAATTTGGGATTTGACTAAGTTAACTTTAGTCCCTGTTCTTCCAATTGCTTTTAATTGCATCCATAATTGCTTCTCAAAGTCTTAATTTCATGCAATTTCACCCTTGCCAAACTCAATCAACAACCCCAAAGTTCAGGGTCATTTTCATCTTGGTCATTGGTTTCTAATATGAGCATTTGGACCCTTAATTGACCATTAAACTTTTAATTTTCTTCAATTTGACCCTTGATTTGGTCAATTTCAGCCCTTCTCACGCCTTTTCAGTTTGGTATTTGCTTTAGATTTCTTCAATCAAGTCCCTAATTATTCATCAAACTTCAATATTTATGCAATTAAGCCCCTAATTTAATCAAATTAACTCTTTATAATTGCAATTCGACCCTTAGACTTTAATTTCTTCCAATTAAAGCCTAAATTAACTTCAAAACTTAATTTTTCTCACAATTAAGTCCTCAATAAAATTAATTAAGCCTTTTAAAATTCTCATTGAGCCCTTACCTATCCAAATTTGTATTTCCTTACCCAAAATAAAATATTTTCACTTTAATCGTTTAGATTTTCCACTTGTCACTTTGGTCTTTCACCACCAACTTAGGCAATATTATAGGCTTTGTTCATGTATATCCTCTTGTATTTTGAATTTCTTTTATGTATTTTTTTATTTTTATTTTCTTGTTTTTCTATGGGGTCAAGAGTGAGTAACAACAGTTATCATGGGTAAAAGGGATTGGATTTTCAAGAACATTAAATCTTCTTTCTTGCTTAAGAACAATTCTCACATTACTCTACTAGTCCAATAAATTTAGTCCAGTCAATTTGTTTGCATCAAGTATGATGCGTAGGGTTTGTTTATGCTCATTTTGATCTATCAACTTATTCTTGTAAAGATAACAAGTATTAGTTTCATGCATACATATTTAAATCCTTTTCAAAAAAGGTCTTTAGGCTATGTTTGTTTTGCAACTGCTTTTGCGTTTGCGGTGCACAAACGCAAGAAAGTGTTTGGTCATACACCAAACTGTGTTTTGTACAACAGGGCCTACTAAGAAATTGAGTTTGAAACACAGTTTTTGAAAAGCAGTTTTTACATGTTTTTTTAACTGAGTTTCGTAAAACCCTTTTAGTTTTTGTGTTTCAAAAGCTCTTTTGAAAAAAATTGAAAATGTTTTATTTTTTTCTTTACTTCAAATTAATATTTTTTATGTTTTCAGATCATTTTGATACGTTGATATCAAAAATAATTTTTTTTAAATTAAAAAAATATATATTTTTATGCATTTCCAAGTAAACCTTAATCTTAAGTTAGTCTCCCACTATTTTCTTGCAAATTAATAGCCCTCACTATTAATTTGAGAAATCTCGCTTAGATCTTCTAATGGACTAGGATCCCATTTAATTTATATGACCTTAAGTAACTCAACAAATCAAAACGAATTAAATTAGGCAGATAACATTACTTATTAATCACATCTTTATATGACTCATAGATCAGTTAGGTGATAATTTTTTGTTTAAACATATCATATATATTTCGCCTAATTATTGTCTCTAATCTTATATGATTATAAATAAGTAATCTAAATCATATAAATTAGTTAAATAAGACCCAATTTTATAGCATTAAACATATTCAATTAACAATAAACTTGAGTAGCTCAACAAGTTATCCATGAATAGAACTCTAGTTTTATGCATATAAAATCAAAAGACAACAAATCATATTCTCAACACGTACTTAATATATTAATGAAGGACTTATTATCAATTTTAATTAGGTCTCATTTCATGGCATATTGGTATATCATACATAACCATTATATATTAACATATATCCCCTAACATGTCATTATAAGTGGATGATTATGGACATATCTAAACTAATTTCCTTAAGTCGTCAAAGGGAATTAGGTGGTCAAAACATAGGTAGCTGATGCAAATCTTCAGAAGTTTTTTGCGAGAACAATGGTTGTATCTTTCATCGCCATTCTTTCTTCGTCTTGGACTAAAAAATAATTTTTCTATCTAAATTCTTACATTTATAAATTACATAAAATTGAAAAGAAATTAATTAAGAAACCACGAGTTACATTCGAGAAAAATCAGACGAGAAAAAAATTTTACAACCTAAAAAAAAACTAGAGAAAAAACATGACACACAGACCCTAATTAATATTATGCATAATAACACAATAATCATTCAACCATAAAAACACAATCACATTGGTCTTTACTATCCATAACCATCCATCATGCATAATAAAACATTAATATGCATAAATAAATATATTGCATATTACAATTCTAATTATTGACTTTATGTGCAATTTTAAAAATAAAATTTCTAGCACTTAGAAATATTAAATCAAATCCAATTTGATAATATCCCAAACTTAATAAATTTTAATTAATAAACTTTTTCATTGGATAACCATTTTTCAAAGTTTAATAAGAAAATTAATCATATTAAAATTGTTATTAATATCCTAAACTAATTTAGGATCAATTAAATAAAAATATTTTAGCTTAAAATCTCTCTTTACTTTAGAAAAACTATTTTTCAAAACATTATTTAATTAAACATTTTAATCAAATCCTAATTCTATTAGAATATAACCAAAACTCAAAAAATTTTGAATCAAATATTTTAATTCAATCTTAATCTAATTAGAAAAACTAATTTTACAATTGGTTTAATTTAGGGTTTTAATTTTAAAATATAAATCAATATTTTATATGTGGAGGGGGTAAAATTATAATTTTATCCCAATAATACCCCAGAAGTAATTATGCATAAGTTGTAGGGGTAGATTCATAATCCTACCCTTCAAATAACCCTAATCGAAGCAGCGGAATAGAATCATAATTTTGCCCCCATCATCTTCTTGTTGTTATAATTGTTGTTGCCGATGTTGTTTACCCATATTGGTGGCAGCCCTTAGCAGCGGCAGCAGTGTTGCTGCACCTGGTGGCAGCACAAGGCAGCAACCCTCACATTGTCCCCGTGTAGCGCAACAGTGTCTGGCGTTGTTGTGGCCTTCTATCAGCGGCAATGGATTATGCACATAGCACGGTGAGGCGCGCCAGCGATGGTGGCGTCTTCGCTGGAGGCTTTTGTTGCCATCTAAAACCAGATCTAAACAGTCCAACTAGATCTACCTAGAATAATAGCCGAGACCTTTTTATTTTTTGAAAAACATAAGAGAAAAAATACTTTTGAAAAAAATAAATTTGCACACAAATTTAATTCATAATTAACATCAATAACAATTAAAACAATTATTCAACAACCCTAATTGTCTAATAAAGGCTCTACTCCCACAATTGTGTTTCTCGAAACACATACACACAAGAGAAACGATAAATTTAAATTTTTTTTTATGTCCCAAGGATCCTATTACATAAATCTAGAGTTGTTTAGTGTTTATGCGAAGATTACCTAAAAATCAAAAGTTTTTTTTTCTTTGAATATTTGCTTCAAGGCTAGGTCGACGCAAAACACAAGTTGTCTAAGTGTCCTATTTCTAACGGTAATCGTCATGAACCACTAGTGAGAAGTTTTCTAAACCTTTTTATGAGAGAGGGATTGATATACCTTAGATTGCTAGCTTTTTTCTTTTGTGTTTTAGGTGTTTTTGTATTGTATTTTTCTCACCATTCTATTTCTTCTTTCATAGGTAATAAGAGACATAACATTTTATTTATAGAGAAACCTAAAAAACCCTATAAATAATATAATATAAATTTGACCCTTAAATAATATTACATATATTATTTTAGTTTAATTTTAGAAATTTATTCAATCAAGTCTTTACTTTATTGTTTATAGGCTTAGAATTGCAATACCCTGTATTAATTACATTTTAGTTCTCAATTTCTAAAATTTATTTACAATCAAGTCACACTTGATTAATCATTCCATTTTAATTCTAATTTCTGACCAATAGTTCTTATGTGAGTGACCCATTAGGTTCCCTAATAAGTTGACCCAAATATAAATCACAATCCTGTATAAAATAATATTAAATAAATTAAACAATTTAATTTATTAACAATTCAATAATTGATTGATTTATATTTAGAGATCAAGTACAATATCTAGCAACTTGTCATGATCCCTAAATATTAGAAAAGTCATAAGTGATTTGACTTAACCTTTTAATGACTAGTTTCTTAGTATAATTATGATTCCTTCATCATGAATGTTCTGATTTAAACATTATAGCATGGAGTATGTCTACTTTGTTAAATCATTTTAATTCTCAACATTATAGTCATTGATTCTTTAAATAAGATTTTAAACTATTTTCAAAACTCATTCCAACTTGGTCAATGATTTCACAATTAATACTATTTGAAAACATATAGAATATTTTTCATAATTCACCTAGGGTGATGAATTCTCTCTTGATTACTCAAATATCTTCATATAGTTCATGTTATACTCAATATCTGCTCGTTTGTTACCCTTAATTAGGATAACATGTGATCAAGATCAAAGCATAACACTCCTTATATAAGATAACTTAGTAATCTCAACTTTAAAGATCTTTTACATAACTATCATGAAAGCCTTTCCATGTATATAAGTGATCTCTTCATATGAAATTCTTTTGCTGGTTAGTTTAGTGTACATGTTATATTACAAGCACCTGCATATTAGTTTCAAGTATCCTTCGTACCTCAGTTTATAAAAGCAACTGTTTCCTTTCATAAAGCATGAAAAATAATATGCATCGGTCTCAACATTGACCCGGAATATTTATGAACAATGCTTGATGTAATAGGAATCTCATAATTATAATAACTTTATGATTTTCTTTGCAAAATATTTTTGTCTCATGAACTTAATCTTTACTCTAGATTCATTACATAAATATTAGATTCATTAATCAAATTTAAATAAATGTTAAAAATAGAGAAAGCTTTTATTAATAATAAATATATTTTATATTAATAAAATAAGTGCTGCATATATCCAATTGAATGGCTATATGAAATATTCACTAACATGTGTATCATCTGATAAAATCAATGAATTAGAGATAATTGAAGCAGCTAAGGCAGCCAACGATTATGATTTCATATCCAGACTAAAAAACAAATATGATACATTATGCGGAGACAGGGCAGCGCAACTATCAGGGGGGGAAATAGCATATCGCTATAGCCCGTGCCATTCTGAGAAATCCAACAACATTGCAGTGTTAGACAAAGGGAATGTGGTGGAAAAAGGGACTCTCTCATCTTTGTTGACCAATGGAACTAATGAAGCTTATTATTCATTGGTTAGTCTCCAAAGTACACACAACACCTTTACTAGTCATCATAATCTAGATTGAACTATAAATTTCTATGAAATATTAGGGGTGGTGGAAGGAAAGTAATTGTAATTACAACTTAAATACAAATACTAGTAATTTCCTTTATCATTACTTTCTAAGTTAAGGTATTTGTTTTTGGGATAATTATAAAAAAAAACTTTGTAGTTTATTCATTTTTTTCACTTTCTTTTTATTCTTTAAAAAATTACAAATAAACATCTTGGAGGTTATATGTTTATAACACTTTACATCTTCTAGTTGACTTACCCAAAAAAGTTAATGAAAAAGGTTCAATTATTGATATGAATATCGTTATCTTCTATTTAATGACTAAAAAGTCTATTTTCAATCAAAATAACAAAAATATCATAAATGTTATTGTTGCTTAATTTATTTTTTAAAAAAAACCAGCCAGTGTTCCAATTGCTTCATAATTATAAAAATATCATAATTTACATGTTTTAACAAGATATTTTCCTTTTCCCTCACCATTTCCAGCTGCAATCACATCAACTTCTTCAAAAAAAAAAAAATTATAAACAAAGCATCATTTTTCAGCAAACAAAAATATTAGTCCCATTGTCAACACAAACACACCATTTGAGCATAACAACTCACCATCATATTTAACATGCAAACTTCTAGCAAAACTCCAGCAAACACGCTACCAAAGATCCCATAGACACTTTGCCAATATCTCTAGCAAATACACTCCCTAAAATTCAAGCAAACAAACAACCAATATTCAAGCAAACATACATTATCAATATTCAATCACTATCCAAAACACACCGACTACTAGCATTTCTAGTAAACACGCATTCCTAAATTTTCAGCACAAATACAACTACCAACAAGCACACACTACCAAATATTCAAAATAACAACCCAAAACACACACCACCAACAACCTCTAAAATTTCCAACACATATACAACCAATAACAAGCACATGCATTATCAATATGTCATCATCTATATCAAATAGCTTACAAACTTGCAACAACTTGGATGAAATAAAGCTTAAGAAAAGAAAGTGTATGAAATAGAAAACATATATAAGTAAAAACAAGCTATTCTACATATATGATGACAAGTCATGCAATAATAACTTCATTGATTGGTGCAAACTTATGAATAAAATTAAATTAAATATAGAAGGGAGAGGAGATGGTAATGATATCGAGCGAATACTTGATGAAGTGAAGAAAATGAAAAATGAATTATATAGAGTCTGATCAAGAATCACAATATATTTGCTAGTTTTGGAAGTTTAAAGTTATTACTGGTAGCTAATTTAGTATGTGTAATGTTAATGTTCCTAACTAAGATGTTGTTCATGTTGAATAAATAAAATAAAACATATGTATTCCCTAGTAAACAAAATACATGAAACATAAATATCAAATATAGCAAAAGCATGCACATTAAGATAGTAAAATCCATAATTTAAACCTGTCATAACAATGATCCATAACATTTATATTCTTATTGCTTGAAATAGTTAAAACAAATCCATAATTTGGTTCATCTAGATCCTCCAATCAATGTATGATGGTTTGGGTAAAGTGTTCAGAGGATGAAGTATCAACACTAGTCTATAATCTCTAAGAACATTGATTAGCAATAGAACAATTTTTAAACTAAGTGAACTAGCCTGCATATTTAAAAGACTAACTTGTGTTTGTGTTGAGGGTTAAGAGAAGGATGGGCTAACTCCATTTCCACCACCTTACTATCTCTCTCACCTTTGGAATCTCTTATTCCTCTAACAACACCACTCTTTCCTTCGTTAGCACCACTAAATCCTCTTACAACACCACTAGATCCTTGGCAACACTGGATCCTCTAATTTATGTAGCACTATCTTTTTAGCATGTCATGAAATTGTAGTCATCTTGCTTACATATATTGCATCTAAGTGTGAAAGCCCTTTTTCTATAGTACCAGGTTGATATTCTCCATGTTCTTTTCATCTATTTTTTCTTAGTCTACCCATGCTTTTTTTAAGATTAGTGGTAGAACAATCATATTGTATGTCATTAACATCTAAATCAACTTCTAGTAATGGATGCATCACCTCATTGTATATCTTCCTAAATGTTTTTATAATGTAATATGCATGACATAAATCTTCTATTTGTAAAATTAATAACATTAACACTAGAAGTGTCGATTACAATCCTATAACCAACAACATTAAAACCAGAAGTACCCATATCAGCACTAGAACTACCACTACCAGAAAATCAGAGAAAACCAATGGAATTACCGACGGAAATATTTCGTCGGTAGTTATTACTGACGGACTAAATTCTGTCTCAAAATCTGACGGTATATACCGACGGACTAACTCCGTCGGAGATACGGTCGGTATATATCGACGGAAATATTTCGTCGGTATATACCGACCGTATCTCCAACGGACTATACATTTTGTTTGGAAAGATGCAACGACGTGGTGACATGGAGTTTTTTCAGATGATTTTACCGACGGAATGACCGAGGGATTCAAACTAAGATAGCCGTACAGTGACTTGGCACTGTCACCGACGGAATCACCGATGGAATATATCCGTCGGTGAGTCCATCGGTAAAAACCATTATATACACCCCCTCTGCCGACACTCTCTTCCTCTGTTTCTCCTTCTTCTTCTTTCCCATCCCACCTCTCCCCTCCCAAACTGCAGCCAACCACTTATCCCAACTCTCCACTATTTTCAACACAAGCACTCAAGTTTCTTATACCTTGTACGTGGTCACAATATCCGTTTCTTGTGGATTTTATCATTTTTTTGTAAGTAAATCAATTCTTTTTAGTTTTAACATTTAAATGTGAATTTTATTATTTTTTTAGGATATGTATTTTGTTAACGTATGTACTTGTTTGATTCTTATTTGTCAAAGAAACTTTTAGTATGAATGTATAATTTTATAGTTGTTATAGTTTGTTTTAGATTTTGTCAAATTATATTTGTTTGTAAATTGTTGAAATTTTGTTTGAATTACACCGAATTAAATGTGTTGTGATGAAATAAATAATTAATAGCGAGTTTAACGGGTCTTTTTTAATTGTTATCAATTCTATTTCGA
Source organism: Populus trichocarpa (assembly GCF_000002775.5). Classification (NCBI taxonomy): domain Eukaryota; kingdom Viridiplantae; phylum Streptophyta; class Magnoliopsida; order Malpighiales; family Salicaceae; genus Populus; species Populus trichocarpa. The sequence continues at coordinate 11,766,211 of NC_037288.2, forward strand.
AGTTGTGATTTCTGTAAATTTATATATGTATAAATTTGTATGTATGAACGTTGATAGTTGATAATTGATAATGAATATTTAACATAAGTGTTGTTTTAGTTTGTTTGATAATATCGGGGAAAACCAATATTTTTGTTATGTTTTATAGAGGTTCAATAGAAGTCATGGATGATTGTTCATGGATGTATCGGGACTCACCCCAAGGATTGCGGAGGATGGATTATTATAACGGTGTCCAAGGTTTTATAAATTTCGCAACATCTATTCCGAGGAATTTTACTGATGGCGGTATTAGGTGTCCATGCAGGAAGTGTAAAAATTTAAAGTTTCTGCATCAAGATGTTGTAACGATGCATCTTCTAACCAAAGGGTTCATGAGGATTACCTGTGTTGGTATGCACACGGAGAACTATTTGTTCTTGATGAGAGCATGGAAGAATAGGCGGTTGGGTCAACTTCTAGTGCTAGCAACATGCATGAAGTTGGAAATGAGAACAGTAATCCATACATGAATATGGTTATGGATGCAATGAGAATGAGTGAAGGTAATGTTAGGGAATGTCCAATCGTAGAAGAAGAACCTAATGTAGATGCAGCAAGGTTTTTTGATCTGTTGAAAGATTCTGATGAACCATTATGGGATGGCTGTACGAACCACAGTAAATTATCAGCCGTAGCACAGGTGTTCACCATCAGGTCAGATCACGGGTTGAGTGAGGCCGGTTATGACAAGATTATTGAATGGGCGAGAAGCATTTTACCTGAAAGGAACAGTCTGAAAGAGAACTTCTATGCTGCCAAGTCCATGATGAAACCCCTCGGTTTAGGATACCAGAAAATTGATATATGTCCTAACTTCTGCATGTTATACTACCTTGAAAATGCTGAGATGACCGAGTGCATGACATGCGGGCATTCCCGTTACAAACCCAGAACTGGTAGAGGGAAGACTCTCGTGGCATATAAAAAACTTAGATACTTCCCAATCACACCTAGACTACAGAGGTTATTCATGTCACCAAGAACTGCTGAGTACATGACATGGCACCAATCACACCATGCGGTTGATGGAGTGATGGTTCATCCTTCTGACGGTGAAGCATGGAAACACTTTAATAGTGTGCATCCTCACTTTTCAGCTGAATCAAGGAACGTGCGTCTTGGGTTGTGTACCTGGATTCAACCCATTCGGGTCATTTGCTGCTCCTTATTCTTATTGGCCAGTCATACTGACGGTTTATAACTTGCCACCGGGGATGTGTATAAGGCCGGAGTTCATGTTTTTATCTATGGTCATACCAGGTCCGAGCAGTCCGGGGTGGAATATAGATGTTTGTCTTCGTCCATTAATTGATGAGTTGACACAGTTGTGGTCCTCTGGATCTTTGACTTTTGACATCTCGAGAAAACAGAATTTTGTTATGAGAGCGGCTTTGATGTGGACTATCAATGATTTCTTTGTTGGCAGAGTTGAAAAAGATGTTGCACCCCCGTTTCTTTCCGGTGAAGAATTGTTTGATGTTGTGTCAGAGTACGGTGACATTGTGTTTGGTCTCCAATCAGGTAAGTAGAAGTTTCCTGGTTTTGGTTTGACCCATAATTGGGTGAAGCGAAGTATCTTTTGGTAGCTTCCTTATTGGAAGACCAATCTTCTCCGCCATAACCTTGACGTCATGCACATTGAAAAGAACGTGTTTGAGAACATTTTCAACACCGTCATGGATGTGAAGGGGAAGACAAAGGACAACATCAAGTGTAGATTGGATGTAGCGCTGTTATGTAACCATAAAAATATGGAGTTGGTTTGTGATGGGTCACGGGTCGCAAAACCAAGAGCAAGCTTCGTGCTAGAGAAAAACACACAACTACTAGTCTACAAATGGCTTAAGAGTCTGCGTTTCCCCAATGGACATGCCTCGAACATATCAAGGCTGGTTAACACGGAGGAATGCAGATTATATGGAATGAAGAGTCATGACTGCCATGTGTTTATACAAACACTCGTCCCATTAGCTTTTCGTGATTTGTTGCCAAAGGGGATATGGGATGCACTAACGGAGATCAGTCATTTCTTCAGAGATATATGCTCCAGCAAGTTGAATATTGATCACATTGAAAGGCTTGAAAAGAATATCGTCGAGACAATATGCAAACTTGAGATGATATTCCCTCCATCATTTTTTGACTCAATGGAGCATCTACCCGTACATTTACTGTTTGAGGTAAAAGTTGGAGGACCGGTCCAATACAGATGGATGTATCCATTCGAGAGGTACTTGTTCAATCTTAAAAAAAAGGTTAAGAACAAGGCGCATGTTGAGGCGTCAATATGTGAGGCCTATATTGTTGAGGAGATCTCAACATTTATCTCATACTATTTCGAACCTCATTTGAGAACAACGATCAACCGTGTTCCACAGCATGATGATGGTGGTGAAGTGCCTTCAAGTGGGAACTTGTCAATATTCTCCAATCCTGGACGACCCACACCTAAAAATGCCGTGAGGGGAAGACATTTGTCTGAAATAGAGTTTAGACAAGCACACAATTATGTCCTATTTAATTGTGATGAGCTGAGACCCTTTATTAAGTAAGTAGATGTTCGACTTAAACTTTGTCAAGAGTGTATTATTTATGTTTTGTGATACCATAAACTCATATAATTTGAAACAACCTTGCAAGCAGCATCGACGATACTTACTGTCCAATAACTCACAGCTGACCGAATCCCAGATCTTTCAATTACAAGATGAACAATTTGCCACATGGTTTAGAACACATGTAAGTCCTATCACAAACTCATTATCTCTTGCAATGTAATTAATTGTATGTCAATTTTACATAATATCCGTTTATTGATTATTGTTGTATTTAATTTACAAGGTTTATCAAATGGGAGGTAGTGTTGCTATTTCACTGTCTTTACTAAGCCTGGGCCCTGAAAGAAAAGTCAAGTGCTATAACGAGTATTTTGTCAATGGATATTTCTTTCATACTGAAGAATACGGGCATGGAAGAAAGACATACAATAGCGGTGTTTGTCTTAAGGGATCGACTTCTAGTGAGTTTGAAGTTGACTACTACGGTAGATTGGAAGATGTCATTGAACTGCAATATCATAACGAGCAGAATAAAGTGTTTTTATTCAAATGCTATTGGTATGACACAACTGATAGAGGAATCAGAGTAGATCCTCACTATGGTCTCGTTGAAATCAACTCAAAAGCTAGACACCGTAATGTAAACGACGTCTTTGTTTTTGCAAAGCAATACCAACAAGTTTATTACACATACACCCCTTCGTTTAGAAAGGACCGATCAAGAGTTGATTGATTATCCGTTTTAAAAACAAAACCCAAGGGTCGTGTCGAGGTTGTTCAGGATGAGAACGAAGACACTAGTGTGATAGATGAAATCTTTCAAGCTAGTGAGTTGGTTGAACCATACCTAGTTGCTCCTTCGATTGACTTAGAAGAAAATTTGAATTTTCGTGTTTTCAACGATAATCTTGTTGATGTTGACGTAGAGGAGTTGAATGCTCTTATGAGCTCTACTAGTGGACAAAAGAATGTTGTTGAAGAAGATGATAACGAAATTGAAGAGTGCGATGAAGCTGATGATAACAATTCAATTGAGGACGAAGATGAAAATTCCGACTAACTAAACATGTTCTAAAGCCTTATTTTTATAATGTAATAATTTGGAACATGAAATATTTATTCTTCTTTAATGGTCAGCTCTTGTTATTGTGCTACGTGTGCTGTAAGATTGCAATTCAAGATTTTGTGACACGGTTACACAAAAAAATAAGAAAAATTTACGATTTCACCGACGGACTAAAACCCGTCGGTATTTCAAAGAGAGTTGAAAAAAATTACGGGATTGTGCCACTTTCACCGACGGACTACAACCTGTTGGTATTTCACAGAGAGTTGCAAAACATTTACGGGATTGTGCCACAATCACCGACGGCTTTCTGACGTAAAATACCGACGGAATTACGCACATCCCAAAGCGCACACATGTCAGACACGTGTCCGTCTGCACAAATACCGATGGATCGAAAAGTCTGGCGGGATTTTTGAACTTTTTTGGTGCGCATTTCAATTAATTTCTGACGGTATTACCGACGAAAGTTAATGCCACCGACAACAATTAATTTCCGTCGGAAAAATTGCAGTATAAAACCTCCCCTCCCCCAATTTGGTTCATTTTTTCTCTGGCTTTGTTTCTTCTTCATTTTTTCTTCTCCGTTCATTTGGTTGCATTTGGCTTTTTTAAGAGATTTACCCCTATTTGGTGGTAGTTTTAAAAGGTATGTATTCTTTTTTCTTTATCTTTGTATTTTTTTATTTTAATCATGATTATTTGTTTTGGTGTTCTTTGTTTTGTGTATTGTTTGTAGATAAAATCTTAAATTCAACACACTATTAAGGTTAGCATTTTTTATTCCCAAATTTATTTTGAATTGATATAGTGTTTTTTAGGTTTGTGTATTGTTTGTTTTGTGTTTAGGTTGTTTTGTATAGTTTTTTTTAGTTTTTTCATTTTATTTATTCATTTTATGATATTATTGTTTGTATTGGTATAATTTTTATTGTTGAATTTATGTTAAAAATATTAATTTATACATTTAATTAGTTTATCTTAATTTAGGATATTATTGTTTACCTGTCATTGTTATTGCTTGTAACTCTAAGTACCAATTTAACAATGAATGTTCATAGTTGAAATTGATTCTTTTACTTGAATTTCATTATATGATATTATTGAATAAGATGTTTTGTGTTGATGATGAGTTGGGCTGAGATCCAAGATGATTGGATCGGGATGTGAAATAAAATTGGAAGTGTAATATGATTTTGTCGATAACTTGGGACCCCCCAGTATAGGGGAGACTCTGTCGAATTTTTTTTTAAATAATCAAAGTTAATTATATAATTATTCGTATAAATTTGTGTAGATGCGTAGAATGAAATCTACAGCACGTCGTCAGAAGACGGTTGCAGCTAGTTCTTCTAGCAGCGAGGAGGACATATCCTTAGGTGCTGATCATGGCGAGGAATGTACGCCAACTTGTGATGCTGCCTCTTCTAGCGCGGTTTCACAGCGCAGAAGCGGTGCGCCTTCACAGCGGGGTCAATTCACCCGCAAGTACCAGGCACAATGGAAGGATGACCTCTTAATGTAAGTTTGTTTAGGTTTTACTTTTTTTTATATACTTATAACATAATTTATGAACAACTAATTAATATTATTACTTTTATTTAATTTCAGGTTCACAAACATTGAGGCTGCAAGGGCTATAACATTGGCGTTTAAATTGTCGATGGAGATTCCATTGTTTCAATGGAGCCAGGTTTCCAAACATCCTGAGTGGAAATCTAATATCGATGCATAGTTTAAGCGATTTCAGGTCGGTGTTAGTTTTTAATTTTCAGCTTATTTTTAATAAATAATTTTTATAATTTTATATCTTGTAATATTTTTATTTTATATGAATTATTTATATACACATAATAAATTTGAGTGGGATAGGGCGAACAACAATGTTGTGAGGAGGGTATGGGAGAATCACGCGGCAACTAGGTAACATCGAAAATAATATTTATTTTTGTTTTATAATTTTATGTTTTAAATTATAATTTGTTACTATGGAAGTAGGTTGCGTGATTTTTGGTATGATACCAAAAAAAAAAAACACGAGGGATAACGGTCTTGAAGGATGGAATGAGGTGGCGGTTTGGCGGGAATTCAAACCGCCATTCATCTCGGGGGAAATATGGACGGCATATATTGAGCACGTGACCTCACAGCGGTTCTCACGGCGTTCACAGTCCGGCGCCGACAACCGGAACCGGCAAATTCATGGTTCGGTGACCACGCACACTGGCGGATCCGTCCCATTCAGTGCATATGCAAAGCGGATGGTAAGATTAATTTTAATGAAATATATCATTAATTAATTTCTCGTTCCTTATTAAATAACTTTCAACCTATTTTTTCCTTACAGGCTGCGTCTCTTGGACGTGAGCCGAGTCCAATGGAGCTGTTTGTAGAGACGCATGTGCGAAGTCAAGACCGCCAAAAGGGGATGCAACAGTTTGTGGACAACCGTGCTCAGCACTTTGTGGTATGTTCGTTCATTCATTTTATTTTGTAAGTTATTATTTTCTTGAATTGCATCTTGAATTGCATATGATGATTTTTTTTTAAATTTTCAGGAGACCTATAATAGCCGGTTGAGGGAGAGATATGGGGACAATCCTTCGACCCATCCAGATTTCAATCCAGATTTGTGGATGGAGGTGGGACCGTCTGGTGGACCCGATAAAAATCGAGTCTACGGGCTCTCCAACACTACGGCTGAAAACTTGCGTTCGGCTCGTAGTGTCTCAACCGTTGGAAGCACTCCATCAGTATCGAGCACCCAGTTTGAGGAGCTCACTGCCTTGAAACAACAATATCAACAACTCTTGACGAATTATAATGAGCTCTGTCACATAGTCATGGAGATGAGATCAAAGATGGGTGATGATACTTGTGCATGGTCTTTTTAGCTGTACGGTCCCGGGAACAACCAGCCTCCTCCTCCTCCTTCTCCTCCAGCTCCGCCGCTATCCTAGTTTAATTTTGTTTTTTAAACACATTAAATTTGTAATTAATATTTGGATGAATATTATTTAACATTATTTTAATATTTTTAATGTTTAATCCAATTTTATTTGTTTATTAGAGTTTTACTATTAATAAATTATTTTTTTATATATATTTTAAATAGATACTGACGGCGTTACCGACGACTATTATCCGTCGGTGATTCACAGAGAGTTGCCAAACAATTACCAGCCATGCCATCATTACCGACGGATACTATCCATCGGTGATAACATACAGACGGCTTTACCGACGGATATTATCCATCGGTATTTCACAGAGAGTTGCCACACAATTACCACCGATGCCATAATTACCGACGGATTGTCCGTCGGTAATTACCGTTGAAAATTCAGACGGATTGATTCCGTCGGTAATGTTCCAGCCGGAATTTTTTTTTTGGCGCGTGTATCCGTCTGTAAGACCGTCGATGTTCCGTCGGTGGGTTGTTTTTTTTATTTGCGACAGAATTAGCAACGGAAAGGGGAATTACCGACGACTATTATACCGATGGACGTGTTCCGTCGGTGAGGCCGTCGGTAATTATTTCACCAACGGAGTTCATTCCTGTCACCGACGGAATGAGTCCATCGATAAAACTGTTTAATGGTGTAGTGTACCAACGCAAAATTCATCATCATCATCTAAATTAAGATCTTCTCCGATCAAATAATATCACTTTATTGCTGCTATTAACATTATCATCACCATCCTATGCTGCATGCAAAATATTTGGCTTCATGGTTCCTCAAGTGAGATTTACTTGTTGCGAGTCTCACACATGGACTTGCTTGTGTATTTCACCTGCAAAATATCTAGAGAGTGTTGAGATTTGCTCTTAAAGTGCTGTGCTTAGGGCTGCTCTTCAATTAAAACAATGATGTCTCATGTAATTTTCGTTTTTTGATTTGTTATCTGAATAAATGAGCGAGCATCTGTAGATGACTGAACATTTTCTTTGTTGTCAATAACATTTCATTTTCTTGGGATATGTATACTGATAGAGGTGAATACTTACTTGGGAAACCTTCAGAGCTTCTTGAACATGGGTATTATGAGATAGGCTCCTGTCATCAGAAGGTCTACCGGGGGTGGCACTGTTATTGTTGACTAAGGGACTATTTTTGTTACTCTTGTATGTAACAAGGATGATGTTCCTGGAGTTCAACCATATCCTCGTTCCATCATGTCTTGGAGTGCTCTTTTGTATAGTCAAGTGTTTCGAAGGATTACTGATTTCCAACTCCATGGGACTGGTACTTCTATCTTTGGATTATAAGGATTTTTCCTTTGTGTTATATTATGTAGGAGACTGGTAGAGGTGACATATTTAGACAGTTAGATGCGTGATGTTCTTAATCACGTCTGAAAAAATCATGTCAATTTCTCTCTTCTGTTGTTGTTTGAAGAGAAATTTGTTTCTAGTTTTGCTCTTATAAGCGAGAAGATATAATAACTATACGATCTATCTTACATGTAAACAATATCTGCTTTCAGATTATGTCTTCGGTGATCGCAAATTTAGTGGAAAAGCACAATCTATAACCAAAAAACGCTGGATACACCGTCCTTATGGGATTACGAGGTCAGTAGAATGGCTTATTTGAAGCTACCTGCACGGGCTTCTGAATATAGATTGGTATTTTATTTCCTTCTTCACTGTCTTTCTTTCTTGAGCTCTCTGTTCTGCCACTAAAAAAATTTAATTGGTTGCTTCTGGGTGAATCAAGTAATGTCTTGTTCTAATCTTGAGGGGTGTAGCTCAACTGGTCAGGATCTAAGTTTATTTTCTAGATATCACCAGTTTGAGTCTCACAAACCTCGGAGTTATTGGAGGTTTACATGGTCGTTAACTTCAGGACCCGTGAGATTAGTTGAGATACATGCAAGCTGGCCCCAAACACCTACATTAATAATAAAAAAAATATAATGTCCTGCTCTCACTGCAGATCCTATGACATTAAAACAAACAAAAAATAATATTTTCTGGGGATGCTATTATTATAGAATAAATGCACAATAGTTGTGGCAGCAAAGATAAAAGGACACATGTTTTTCTTTTCATATGCTTTCCGAGTTATGCCTATTGTTCAAGAAATGGGTTGATAAAAAAAAATTAGGTTATAGCATAATTATATATTGTACAGTTTTATATTATTAAGTATAATTCTCAATCCAATTAATAAATATAATATATATATTTTTTATTGTCTTTTGACTTATGAACTTCTTATTTGGAAAAGTTTTTTTTTCTAATAATACAAGGATATTCAACAGCTAATTTTAGAATTTTTCCTAGTTCTACAAGGATCTTTAATGTTCAAAAATTATTTTTCTTACAATAATTCTTGGGTTGATTTTTCTTTTTGCATAATTTTATGCTAATAAACATAATTTTTTATTCAACTGTTGGAGATTGAAATTTTACCATATATTTCTAGAGATCCTTATTTATATTGAGTTAAAATTTTAGATCAATTTGACATCAAAAAGACCTTACGATAAGGTCCATAAGCTACTGTACAAGATTTATATTAGTTTACTAGTTGATTTAGGTTTTTTTTTCTTATTTTATTATTTTTCCAAAATTATTTAGGATGTTTTAACCTATTATAAATATGATTATTTAGCTTGTATTTAGGTCTTAGCTTTGGATTAATGATGATTTTAACAAAAAAGGATTTTTCCTTTGTTTTGCATGTTGCAAACAACCTTTCTTTGCAAGGAAAAAGATCGTATACTAACTTAGCGAAGATTAACTAGTTTCGTGGCATTACTCGCATACTTCGGGTTCTTAGGTATAAATTTATTTCTGGGTCCAAGTTCTTTTCTGAATACTTTTGGTTTTTAGGTATAGGGTTACCTCTAGGTCAAGGTTTCAAACCTAATATTCGACTTTCTTGGGATAGTTTTCAATTTCATTGTGGATTGCGTGATCACGAGGTCCCATGGTCACGTAACCCACATGTGAGAAAGACAAATCCTGGAAAGCCAGAAAATCAGGTTTGATAGAAGTGTGACACGAAGATTACTTAAACTACAGCACCAACAATATTGGAATATGAACCCCCACCTAATGATTAGTGAATCGTGAATAAGAAGTATAAGAAAGAACGCCACAAAGTCAATTATACTTTAATAAGTTGGATTGTTCTTTATTTAACCAAATAGAAATGTATTGCATCATACAATACACAAGTTTATTCAAAACATCATGGCTCCAAAGTTAAAACCTAAGTACAAGCTAAATAACCTTAGTTAAAATAGGTAAACAAAATCCTAAACAATTCTGGAAAAATAATAAAACAGTTCTAAATGAAATAGAAAAAAAAAAAGAATCTTAAATCAACTAGTAAACTAATATAAATCTCATATAGTAGCTTATGGACCTTATTGTAAGGCCTTCCCGATGTCGAATTGAATATAAATTCCAACCCGATATAAATCAAGACCTCTAAAAAGTATGATAAAATTTCAATATGATCCAACAGTTGAATAAAAAATCATGTTTATTAGCATTAAACTATGTAATAGGAAAATCAGCCCAAGAATCCTTGTAAGAAAAGAATTTTGGAACATTAATGGAATCGTTACCACACTTAGAAATTATATTGGTATCTATTAAAGATGTAGAACTAGGAAAAGTCCTACAACTATCTACTGAATATCCTCCTATTATTAGGAAAAGATTCATCTCCAAATAAAAAGTTCACAAGTCAAAAGGTAACAAATAACAAAATTGATATTGTATCTGCTAACCTATATCACGATACCTTTTATAACTCCGATCAACCTGAAATTTTAACTCAATGTAGATCAATATGTCTGGGAACTCTTGGTAAAAATTCTGCGTAATCCATTTGTCAGATTGAGAGCTATGCTTAATAGCATAAAACTGGATCGCATGTATAATTACGCTAGAATTTTAATTTCTTTGTTCAACATTTTCTTGGATCGTATCATTCCCTCTCTTTTCAAAGTGATTTACTCTCAAATCACTGATAGATACAATGGATGTTTAATAAGTCTCTTGTTTAATCCTTCAAACCTCTTTTCTTGCCAACACTTGCCTCTAACAACTTTGTATAAATAGTCCTTCTCTTTTGCCTTTCATCCTCTCGGTGTTGTTGATCCTCTCTCTCTTATGCTTGCCATTCATAGAATAGTTATTTTAACTTATCAAATTCTTTCCTTAAAACCCCAAACATATATGATAAGTTTTTGTGTTCTCGAGTGAGAACCCTTTTTAGTTGTCTCTCCCTTAGCGAATACATGACACAAATAGAAAAATAAGACAATACACAACCAAGATATGATATAAAAACACTATGGAATAGGAATTCTAACCTAAAATTTCAAATCCGAAACTATAGGTACCCAACTTATTTTAATGAGATCAAACCTAAAAACTTCAATCTACCTTGATACCCAAAAGAATCAGCTCCTATAGACCTGAATTTGTGATCTCTTTTATTGTTTTTTTACTCTTAATAGATATTCTGGGTAGAATTAAAATGTTGGACACTTTTTTCTTTTATCAAAAGACCATTAACACAAAACTAGACAATAACTAAAGAAGAAAAAAAAAACATACCTGAAACAAGATACAAAGAAAAAAAAAGATATAGGTAGAAATAAATTTACATAACAAAAAAAATAGATATAACTTGATAAATAGAGCTAAACTTTGATACCAGCTGATGTGAACCTTGTGATCATGTAGTCACATAACTCACATGCAAGAAGAACAAATCTCGGAAAGCTAAAAAATCAGGTTTAATAGAAGTGTGACACAAAGATTACTTGAACTAAAACATTAATACTATTGGAATATGAACACCCACACAACGATTAGCGAATTTGAATGAGAAGTATAAAGAAGAACATCACAAAGTCGGTTATACTTTGATAAGTTTGATTGTTCTTTGTTTAACTAAAACCCCGTTTGTTTGCTGGAAAGTAGTTTCCTTTTGAAAAGTGAATTCCGGGAAAGTGAATTATTTTCCGATGTTTGGTAGTGTAATGAAAAATAAGTTGGAAAACATTTTCCAGTATTTGGTAATGAAAAATAACTTATTAATGTTTTATTTTTTCAAGTTTATTAAAATAATGAGGAACAAATCTTACAAATTAAAAAGTTGAATGGGAATGAAATTGAAAAAAAATATAATTTCATAAATTATTTTAAATAAAATAAATAATAATCAAAATAATAGAAATAAAATCTAAAAAATAAAAAAATTGAAAGATGAAGAAATTAAAATAATAATAATAATTAACATTTCATAAATTATTTCAAATAAAATAAGTAACTATCAAAAGAATGAGGACCAAATTTGATAGATAAAAAATTTCAATTAAAAAATGATAAGGGAAAAGCAAGTAACAATTATAAAAATAAGGACCAAAATTAATATAAAAATTAAATTCTCAGGGATGAAATTGAAAAACAAATATTCAAAACAAAATATATATAGCAATCAAAAGTTTGAGGACCAAATTTGATATAATCAACAAATAATATGACATTTTTAAATTTTTCACAACTTCCGGAAAGTGTTTTCCGCCCAAAATAAAAGGAAAACACTTTCCTGGAAACCAAGCCAAATTTTTCTTTGACTGAAAAGTGTTTTCCGTTGACCAACTTTTCTAATGGCAAATAAACACATGAAAGTTTGTATAGTGATTTCCCGGAAACTGGTTTCCGGGAAACAAACACAGCCTAAAGCAAAATATTTTGCATCATGCAAAAACAAGTTTATTCAAAACATCATGGCTCCAAAGCTAAAATATAAGTACAAGCTAAATAAACCTATTTATAATAGTTTAAAACATCCTAAAACATTCTGGAAAAAAATAGAAAAAAATCATAAATCAACTAGGAACTAATATAAATCTCGTATAGTAGCTTATGGACCTTATTGCAAGGTCCTTCCAATGTTGGATGGATCTAAAATTTTAACCTAGTATATAACAAGACCTCTAGAAATGTATGGTAGAGTTTCAACTCGATCCAATGATTGAATAAAATATTATGTTTGTTATAATAAAACTGTGCAATAGAAAAAATTAGCCCAATGATCCTTGTAAGAAAAGGATTTTAGAACATTAAAGAAATCATTGTCACACTTGGAAATTATGTTGTTGAGTCTTGGAATTATCTATTGAATATCCTTACATTATTAGGAAAAGAATCATCTCCAAATAGGAAGTTCACAAGTCAAAAGGCAACAAATATATATGGAAATTCCTGGTAAAATTTCTACTTGATCCATTAATTGGATTAAGAGTTCTGCTCGATAGCATAAAACTAGAGAATAGATACAATTACGTTGGAATCTAAATTTTTTTTTTCAACCCTTTCTTGGATCATATCACCTATTGGAACTTTGGAAGTATGGAGTACATAAAAATTACTTCTGGTATTATAATTAATTAATGAGCAGTCAATGAAGTCTTTACTGCCACTTTTCCTTCATTGTGCAGGCAAGAGACAACAATGAATTTATTTGTCGTATGAAGGATTATTTGCTAAGATCATTTTTCGTTGAGAAAACCACAAAGGCTTTTGAAACCTATTTTCCAATGCAACCAATGAGCTTGGATACAAATGGTATAGCTCATAAAAAAGTATTTGTTCACACCACTAGCCTTCTTGCAAAGCAGGAACTCCTGAATGGTTTGGCTTTTGTGTTCTCTGCAACTTATAGTGATGATGATGATGATAGTTCACTCACTGTGGCTTGAGTTGTTGATGCTGCCATGTAGTCTGAGAAACCTGAAAAGTGATGGTTAATTGTATCAAGCTGAAGATTTCATAAGCAGCAAATCTATCAATAATCAAGCGTATAATAGCTAGGATATAACAAAGAAAGTTGACTCTGTTTTTAAGTTTGTAACCGTTAGAAAATATATCCTTAATTTTAGCCCTTTTTCTTAGAATAGATTTTACAAGTTATGTATATATATAAAATATTGATTTGTATATCAAATGGGTCTGCAATACAATTGTTCTCTTGAAAGTAAACAATCTGTACATAAGCCACTCTTATCACTTTCATCATGGTATTAAAGCTCCCCTCCACCGAGAACTTGATCCCCAACTTAGAAAACTTCCCTTCACCCATCACAAACCCGCAATCCACCATAGATGTTCCATTACTTGCACTAGTTTGAAACCCTACTAATTGGCTACATTCTCATTGACTATGTTACTGCGACAAACCATGTCCCTCCCCAAATGGCTTCTCTGTTTCTTCCCTTCAAAAATCCCACTAGGTCAAAGAAGACAAGTTAATTCTCAGTGTTATCTTATCCTTCACTATACCCACCATAACCCCATTTATCTTCGCTACAACAACATCTCAAGTCACATGGTGCAAATTAAACACCATGTATGCAAGCAAGTCTCATGGTTGTGCCATGCAACTAAAGGAGTAACTTACCTTGATTAAGAAAGAACATCGATCAATTCAAGAATATATGCATATTGTCAAGGCCCTTGCAGATGAGAATGCACTTATTGATCATCCCATTTCAAAGGATGACCTTACTATTTATATCTTAAATGGTTTGGGACCAGATTTCAGAGAAATTATCGCACCCATCTGGGCAAGGGAATGCTCGATGTCCTTTGAAGAGCTTTATGATTTACTTGTAAGTCATGAATGCTACTTGCGTCGTCTTGAAGCCACCACACAGCAGCTCATCGCTATAACTAATTTCTCAAATTGCAGGTTGCTTTCCCATTCTTCAAGTGGGGGCAATGTCTCTAGAGGCTTTAACAAGCTAATCGAAGGAGGCCACTTCAAATATGATGGTCATCCTGCCTCAACCCGTAACAATGAAAACCCATGTGACAACAAAAAGCCCGATAAATTTAATGGCCAGCACAGGTATCAACCCAAATGTCAAATATGTGATAAATTAGGTCACATTTCTAAGTATTGTTCGCGGTTGAACTCTTGTAAAGCAACAACTAATTGTGCTTCCACCTCACAAGCCAAAGACACTAAATTGCTTATTGACTTGACTGCTTCTCACAATATCACTAGTGATCTTGCAACTTTATCAGTCCATTCAAAATATGATGGAACCAATGAAGTTTTCATTGGTGACGAATCAGGTTTACGTGTCTCACATATTGGTTCATTGGTATTTCATTAACTCACTTACACTTTCTATTTAAACGATACACTTTGTGTTCCGGGTATATATAAAAATCTTATTTTTGTTCATCATTTCACTTCCCGAAATAACATTTTTTTTGAATTTCATTCCCTTTTCTTTCTTGTTAAGGATCCAATCACGGGGGTAGTACTACTCAAAGGAGCACGTGAAAATGGTGTTTACACACTTCCAAACTCACTGGTATCCTCTCCAAAAATGTCTTTGGATTTTAACAGTGTTGCCCTAAGGAAAATTTTCTTTAGATTTAACAGAAAATTTAAGTATAATTCAACCGTTGTATATCCTGTTATTAAGTTTTAAGGAGCTTACCGGTTCTGGATGTTCTAGACTTTTTTTTTTAACTTAAACTTGTATAATTATCCTTAAAAATAGTTGTTAGACTATCATATATTCTATCTAAACCAAATCCCTATTTAATAATATTAAATTATCACTTAAATACTCAAAACCGTACATGTCTACCAGCCCTGCCGGCTACATCACAATTACAACATGCCAGTGATTTTTGACAGCATTATCAGTCCTCCCGGGAAAAATCTAGTAATCAAGGCCCGTTTGTTACCATAAACTTTATGAGCAGCCATTAGCCTTTCTTCTTCCTCTTTTTAAAAGCTATTCTATTGATCTTCGGATTCAATCGATGGGACCATCTCGATCTACAGCTCTTACCTTCAATCCCGACAATGAAGACAAGTAAAATAAAATGTACACAAATATAAGAAACGTTAAAAACCTTTGGCTAAACCAAAAATAAAACACTTAATGTGGACAAACATGCAACTTCTTTAATTACTTGGTCTTCCTTGTAACTTTTATGCTATAATGTTCCGGTTTTGAGGTCCATGAAGAGCACCTTCTACTTGTCACCTTCCATTCTTTCTTTCCCACTCACTAAACTCTTATTAGTGTTTTCTATAAGTGCATCATTGTCTTCGTGTTTTCTCCCATCATCACCAACTTCACTATATTGCTCGTTCTCCAACCTACTACTGCAGCATTTGTCCATTTAGGCCTTGTCAAAACACTGAGAGGAGCAAGTATTCTGTGGCAGTCTATAAACAGAGGGAGAACCCATGTCATTAAAAGTTTCCAGTGGCAGTACTGATGAGTTGCAAGGTGTAGAAGCATAGATGGTATAATGACGGGGAATGCCATCATTTTCTTGGTGACAACAAAATGATGTCGTGGAAGTGTTGCGAGGTCATTTTCATGGGCCAAATGCAAGAAAAACAGTAAAAGAAAGCAGTGGAGATTGGAAGCTACATGATGCAATCAAAACTAAATCAAAGGATCCATTAGAAATTGAAGATGGGTCAATTAAAAAATTATGAACAAAAAAACTCATAGATACATTCAATGGACATATTCAGAATATTTGGATTAAAATAAATTTTAAAAAAATTACATCTTCAACAAGTAATGATCAAACCTTAGTTAATTTAATCTATTTACAAGAGAGGTCTAATTCATCTATTTCATGAGCTACTTAATTTTAGCAGTTAGAAGCATATTTTTTCTAATGCATAGTTTTACAATAACAAATATAATTTTTTATCCAACTGTTGGATCAAACTAAGCTTTTACTAGAAGATTCCAGAGGACTAGTTTCATATTGGGTTAAAATTTCAGTTGATTTAGAATTATTTTTTTTTTATTTAAAATTCTCATATTATTTTTCAATTATTGTTTATGATGTTTTTACCTATTGTAAATAGGGTTATTTGCTTTATATGTAGGTTTTTTTGACAAACTTTGATTTATGCAATTATTATTGTATAGTCTTAGGTGGGGGTTTAATATCTAGAGTCTTAGTGCCTCAACACAGGTTATCATTGTGTCAAACTCAATCACAAGCTTTCATTGTGTCAAACTCAATCACAAGCCTAAATTTAACTTTCTTGGGAAGGGTCGACTTGACTATGGGTTTCTGGATCTTTTTACCAATAGGGTTTGCATCAGTTGATATCAAAATAAGGCTTTAAAATCACATTATATCCCTTTATCTTTTAGTTTATGTGTTATTTCATTGTTGTTGTCATCTAGAACCTAGTTGTGGCAAAGCTTTAAAAAAAGACATACTAATTGTGATCATGTTGTCTATAATTCAAAAACAAAAGGAAGAAAGGTTAAAGAAATCACACAAAGACAAATTAAAAAAAATAAGGCTTGGGCCGTAAAATTAGAGTTTTTCCACAAAACTTGGATTCTACATCTCAAATCTGATATTTTTTATTCTTGAGATATATTATTATCATATCTTGACTTTTGGGTTATTTAAGTATGTTTTGTTGGGTTATTTCTGAAAATTACACAAAAATAATTCATAACGGGTAATTTTTGAAAATTAAATCGTTTTGCTATTCGCAATTTTATATTCATAGCTTTGTATTGATAATTTTTAGTTTTTATTGCTTCTTAAATCTTTATATTATTTTCGGTCGTGTTATTATGCAGTTAAAATTTTCTGATTTGTTGTGAGTTAGTTCCTTAAAGAACTAAAATTTTGAAATTAAGTGATAAAAGGTAAAAGATGAGCTTATTATATTGAAAAGCTGAAAATTTATGTGAAATATAAGGGAAGTGACTTCTATTGAGTGTAAACACATGCATAAAAGGGTGTCTGAAGATATATTTTCTCTTGCTACTAACATGATTTTTATATCTTAACAATATAATCAAAAGTTGATCATCACTGCCAAGGGATAACAATAATCTTAAATGGAGTTATTTGGCTATGAAACAATAATAAGATGGCTAGATTAAGAACCAAAGTAGCTAGCCTTCAAGATGGGTTAGTAGAGGTCCTAATGGTAGAAAGCCTCTTAAATGAGATATTTCATCTCTAGAGGACTCTATATCCAAAAATACAAATGAAAAGGTCAAGGATTTTGATCATAAACATGATGCTAGGTTTTAATGACAATGGACCCGTAAACATAGGGGAGTTCAGCCACATGATTATTTTGGCCATAAGAGAGCATATAAAAAGGATGGTTTTAATGATGTTAAGTATCTAATTGATGAATAGGCTTTGCTGATTAGGAGGTCACTTAATATTCAAATTAAAAATAATGATTTGGAGTAATAAATAGAGAACATATTTCATACTAGATGTCACATAAGTAACAAGTTATGTAATATGATTATTGATAGTGTGGGTTGTGTTAATATTGCTAGTGCTATATTTGCTAGAAAATTGAATGTGAACACTATTAAGCATGAAAGACCTTATAGAAATTCAATGGTTAAGTTAATGTGGAGAAGTAAGAGTTACTAAATAGATTTTGATATCTTTTTTGGTTGGAAAGTATAAGGTTGAGATTTTGAGTGATGTTGTTCATATGTATACTACTCATCTATTGTTAGGGTGTCTTTGGCAATTTGATAGAAAAGTCAAGCATGAGAGGTTTAAGAATAAATATTCCCTTCAAAATGATGAGAAAACTTTCACACATGTACCTTTGTCACTTATATAGATTTATGAAGATCAACTAAAACCGAAGAAGAAAGGTAGAGCTGAAAGTTCAGAACAACCATATGACGATGTAAGAAAGAGTGAAAATCATGGGATCCTTAAGAGAATAGTTTTATACAAGATGGAAAAAGATAAGGTTTTGACCGAGAGAAGAGAAAAGAAAGAAATGGTGAGAAAAGAAGGGTGTGAAAAAAAAAATCAAGAAGCAAGTTGGTTTTTATACAAAAAAGGGAGATTAAGACAACCTTTTTTTATGACATACTTATGATTTTACTTATGCATAAAGAGACATATTTTAACACTAATGAATTTGATCCTTATATTCCTAGTATTTGTGTTTCTTTATTACAGAATTGTGAGGATATTTTTCCTAATAAGATTACTAGTGGGTTACCACCTATTAGGGGAACTAAACATCTAAAGTTCCAAGCGAAGTTGAATCGACAACATGTCAAGTGGGTTAAGTTTATTGAAATGTTTTCATTTATGAGAAAATATAAGCAAGATAAGAAAAATATAGTGATTGATGTACTATCGTGAGGGAGTGTACTTCTTTCAAGTTTAAATGCTAGATTATTAGAACTTGAGTATGTGAAAGGTTTGTGAGTTGATGATGAAGATTTTGGCCAAGTTTATAAATCATGTAAGAATTCGAGATTTGAAAAATTTTATAAGTTTAATGGATATTTGTTTAAATAAAAAGATTGTGTGTGTCTAATTGTTTTACACATGAGTTGTTTATTCGTAAAGCTCGTGAGGGTGGTTTAATATGACATTACAGGGTTGTTAAGACTTTAAATATTTTGCATGAGTACTTTTATTGGCCTCATTTGAAAAGATATGTGAAAAAATTTTATGATAGGTGCATAACATGTAGACAAGCTAAGTCTAATGTTTCACATCATGGTTTGTATACTCTTTTACCTAAAGAACCTTAGGTTGAAATATCTAAGGATTTTTTTTGTAGGTTTACTAGGTGTCAAAAATGAGTAGGGATGATGCAACTAGTATAGCAGACTTATTTTTATGGTTGTAGACAGGTTTTCTAATATGACATATTTTATATCTTATCATAAAACTGATGATGCAACTAGTATAGTGGACTTATTCTTTAAGGAGATAGCTCGGCTTCATATGGTTCCTAAAAGAATTGTTTCTAATCATAATGTTAAATCTCTTAACTATTATCAGAAGGTTTTGTAGGGTAAGTTAGGAATAAAATTGTTATTTTCTACTACTCTTCATCCACAAATAGGTGGTTAAATTGAAATAGTTAATAAGACTTTAACTATATTGTTAAGAACTATCATTCAAAAAAATTAAAGAATTAAGAAGATTGTTCATCATTTGTTAAATTTGCATAATACAAGTGTTCATTCTTTTATTAATTATTTCTATAAATGTCATTTTGTTGGCTTAGATTAATAAAGATCTCTTTTACGGTTAATAAAAAGATAATTTGATTAAAATAGAAGTTTATCAAGATTACTTAGCATTATCTTCTATGTAATTATCTGATTAGTTTAGATTATTTAAAAGATAAGTTCAGATAGAGTAGAAAAAGTTATCCAAAGATAACTTTATTAGTATTTTTGTAAAACACGTTAGTAGTTTGTTACCAACGTGACAGACTAGAAAACTTGAAGACTATCCTTATATTTATCACATAAGACATGTATATAAGAAAAGTAAAGTTTGAAGAAATGTGTGTCCCATATGCTTTAGAAGAGAATTTCAGAACATTAAAAGCATCAATTACATGGAAGCAAGTGTCAACAAATTAAGGAGTTTACACAGAGTTTTACAGCACATACTCTTGACACATGAGGAGTGTGTAGGCAATTCTCGAGAAGAATTGGTCCTTATAGAGTTGGAGAGCCTACAAACTCTTAGGAGGAGTTTTTGTGTGAATTGTTAGCAACTAGAGGTTCCAGTTAGGATGACAACAGTTTGAAGATCGTCAAATGTATTGGCAAGATACTGGGGTAGGAAATATAACATGGCTCACTATCTCAGCAAGTAAGGTAGTATAGACACAAAGAGTTGTGTTCAGAGATATTCCTCTTGTAATCATTCAAACTAGTGAAAAAATTATTTATCCTAGGTTTGGCTACCCCGGAGGGTTTTTTTATCTTTTGAAGAGTTCTTTAAATGGTTTTCTCTTTGTAACCAAATACCTTGTGCTTTTAAGTTTTATGCATTCTTTATTTATTTAGTTACTTATCAGTGTTTGCAAAGTGTTATCAAATCATTTGTTAATAGATGATAAACAAGAAAAGGGACTTTCAAATGGTATCAGAGCAAGTTCACTCTATAAGAGTGAGATCTATTTTTCCTGATTGAAGATGTTAACACTAAATTCACCACCACAATTCAATGGTAAGAACTATACCTACTGGAAGGTCAGAATAAGAGCCTTTCTCAAATCAGTAGATGAGAAAGTATGGCTCTCATTAGACCAAAGGTGGATCAAACCTGAAACATGTTTTGCATAATAGAACATAGATGATGCTACTAATTGTAATTGGAATAACAAAGGCCTAAAAGCTATATTTATAATAGTTTCTCTTGATGAGTTTAAAATAATATCTATGTGTGAAATAGCTAAGGAAGCTTAAGATATTCTTAAAGCTTAAAGTTACTCATGAGGGAACTAAATCAGTGAAAAAATCCAAATTATAAATGTTAACCTCAAATTTTGAGGAAAATAGAATGCTGGAAGATGAATCTTTTGATGAGTTTTATGTTAAACTTAATGACATTATGAATTCCAGGTTCAATCTAGAAGATAAAGTGGAGGATGCATGAATTGTAAGGAAGATCCTAAGATCCTTACCTGAAAGATTTGGGCCAAAGGTAACAGCCATTAAAGGAAGCAAGAATTTTAATACTATATGTGTTGAAGAACTGGTAAGTCCATAAAAAGAAAGGTAAGTCCATTGCAAATATATGAATCTACATTGCCTCATAAAAAGAAAGGTAAGTTCATTACATTTAAATCTTATAAGGAAAAACATGACTACTCTTCTAATGATGATCTTAATAATAAAGATATAGCTATCATAGCTAAGAAATTCAAAAAAAATCATGTTTAAGAAGAAGAAAATTGAAAGAGGCAAAAAGGTAAATAATTTTGTCAAAAGAAATGAATCAGAAAATGAAAGTAAAATTAAGACTAAATCTAGGGAAATAGTTAAGTATTTTGAATGTTCAGGATAAGGTCACTTGAGAAGTGAATGTCCTAATTTAAAAAAAAAAATAAGGGAAAAGCTCTTAATGTCATCTTAAGTGATGAATCTGACTTTGAAAATTCCAATCCATCATCTGATAATGAATGTGTTTTTGTTACTCTTTCTGACACTATTAATGGATCTATTGACATGAAATAAATAATTGAGATATCATATGATTCTGACACAAATCAGACTGTAAGAAATTATAGTGATTCAAATATTACTTTTGTTATTGTCGTCATGAACTAAGCTTGCAGGAAGCTTATGACGACTTGTGTGAAGATATAGTGAAAGCCAAGGAATTGAACAAGAAATTGTTCAATAAACTGACAGATATGGAAAATGAGAAGAACAATCTGGCATAAGCCCTAAATCTGTTAGAAGTAGAGATATCTAGATCTTTTAGGAAAGTCTAAGCACTTAAAAATGAGTTAATTATGTGCAAACAGTCACAAGAACCGCCAGCAACACAAAAACTTGATGGATTGTTGAAAGCTCAAAGGGCAAGTACTGATTGTACAAGATTAGGATATATGATATATGGAAACTCCATCAACAATACATTTATATCTTCCTCCTCCAACGGGATTACCTTTGTAAAATGGTAAGGAACCTTTCATGCCAGTAAAAAAAACAAACGTCTAAAAAAGTAAGTTGAAAGGTAAGTTTATCCCTACCTATTAGCATTGCTGAATTCAAGGACATGTAAACAAAAAACTGTTTCACAAGTAAAAATCAAAATCTAGAGTAAAAGGTTAATTTAGTCTTAAATCAATTATGTACTATAGATAGGAAAAGTGATAAGTCAGTAGGTTGTGAGAAATCTAATGAGACTGAAAGTTTTAATATAACAAAAATGAAAAATTAATGGGTAATTAAGAAAAAAGAATGTTTAGTAGTACACATTACACTAAAAACTATGAATAATAATTTGTGGTATTGAGATAGTGGTTGTTCTAAACATAAGTCAGGAGATAAAGGGCCTGTTTGTTTTTGCGTTTCAAAAGCACTTTTGAAAAAATTTGAAATTTTTTTATTTTTTTATTAACTTCAAATTAATATGTTTTTAGTGTTTTCAAATCATTTTGATGTGCTGATATCAAAAATGATTTTTAAAAAATAAAAAAACATCATTAACATGCATTTTGGCATGAAAAGCTATTTGAAAAGCAACCGCAACCACACTGCCAAACAAACCCAAAGATCAATTTAAGAAATTTGAATAGTCCGAAGAAAAAAAAACCTTCCTCATGGGTAAAGCATAATCATCATATGAAGAACATCATTGGAAAATTAGATGAGGTATGAGGTTGAGAAAAAAAATTTAATCAAGTCTCATATGTGTATTGTTTGTCACAAGTTAAACCTAAAAAGGTTAACCAAACTCTACAAGATGAAAACTAGATCAATGTCATGCATGAAGAACTGAATTAGTTCATTAGAAATGATGTATGGAAGTTGGTTCCACATCGTGACATTCACAACATAATTGGAACCAAGTAGATCTCCAAGAACAAATCAAATGAGCATGGAATAGTTATCATAAACAAAGCAAGACTAGTGGTACAAGGATACTCACAAGTCAAAGAAATTGATTTTGATGAAACATTTGCACCAGTAGGTCGTGTGGAGTCTGTTCGTATACTGTTTGCATTTGCTTGTCACTAGAACTTCAAACTATACCAAATGGATGTAAAGAGTGCTTTCTTGAATGGGATTTTACAAGAAGAGGTATATATAGAACAACCTAAGGGTTTCACTAATCATTTGTTTCTTGATCATGTGTACAGATTGAAGAAAACCCTTTATGGTTTAAAACAAGCACCGCGAGCCTGGTATGAACGATTAACAAAATACCTATTAGATAACTGTTTTCAAAGAGATCATACTGACAAGACACTATTTATACGAAAAAACAGGTAAGGAAACACTCATTGTTCAGATTTATGTTGATGACATTGTATTTGGAGCTACTCATGATTCACTTTCTCATGAGTTTGCTAACGAGATGAAATCTAAATTTGAGATAAGTATGATTGGTAAGTTAAACTTCTTTCTTGGCATACAAGTTAAGCAATATGATAATGAATTTTTATTTCTCAATCAAAGTATGCACCGAGATATAGTTAAGAAGTTTGGTATGGAAGGTAAGAATCATGCTCGAACCCCCATGAGCACTTCTGTCAAGATCAGTTCAGACCCCACAAACAAGTGTGTTGATTCCACACTTTATAGAAGCATGATAGAAAGTTTGCTCTACATAACTGCAACCAGACCTAATATTATTTTTAGTGTTGGTGTGTGAAGTAGATGTCAATCTAATCCAAAAGAATCACATCTTACTACAATCAACAAAATCTTGAAATACTTAAGTGTCACATCTGATTATGGTATTTGGTATTCAAAAGACTCGAATTTGAATTTGGTAGGTTACTCAGATGCTGACTGGGTTGGTAATAATAATGACAGAAAAAGCACAACAAAAGGTTGTTTTTATGTTGGTGAAAATTTGGCAGCATAGATGAGCAAGAAACATAATTCAATTTTTTTTATCAATTGTTGAAGCTGAATAAATTGTTGTTGGAAGTTGTTGCACACAACTTCTTTGGATAAAAAAGATTTTACAAGATTATGGTTTTACTCATGATAATATAATTGTTTATGATAATTCTAGTGTCATATTGGCAAAATCAAAGCTTGTGGTGTTATGAGCAAGTTTCCAACAAGATCATAGAAGGTAAAACAAAACAAAAAAAACAACAAAATATCTTTGCATGCATGGACAAACAAGAACAATTATTTTTTTAACACAACAGGAACAAGTTAAATTTTCCAGTTCTAGCATGTCTCCTCATCGCCTAGCTTCCTTACAAAGGCTTTCACAGGAATCTCATTAATGGTATGAACAAACAATTAAGGCAATATCTCATCATTCACTTCGACTTTTGTCTCTGCAATTTGTTATTTCTATGCAATTTGTTTAATAACGTGATATTAAAACAAGATCATATGACAAATGTACCCTGATTTTTTTTCTTTTATTATTATTATTATTATTATTATACCCTAATAGTTATTAAAACTTGTAAAAAACCACATATTTAATCTTGGATTTTCGAGAGTGTATTATGCATGCTCGGAAATTGTCTTGGCCTATTAAATAATTGTAAAAGAAAATTAAGGTAGAGAGATGCATAATATCAAATCGAGATATTTTATAAGAAAAATATATTAGATCTTGCAATAAATAAATCTTGCACCCACATAGTAGAGTGGGGCCGGCAACGTGTGAAGGTGGAGCTCCTCCAGCTTAAGCCGTGGAGTGCTTTGTTTGCATAACATTTTTCCCGTGTCAATCTCCAAAACTGAAAAACCTGCCGACAAAACCCAATAGTATCTTAAAATGCAAAATGACATTTTATTATAGGTTCTTTTACAAAGACAAGAAATCAAAATATCAAGATCACCACTTTCAATGATAGGCGAGCTTAATCGATATCTATGCCCTTTTAAAAAAAACAAACAATTTGTAGAATTGGGAGAAATTTCATTAGAGTACTCTGCAATGCTTGAAGCATCTATGATGACCAAATGACATCAAATGTTTGATAGCAAATGTTAAAGTGTTTGATAATGTAATATTAGTTGTTTTTTAAAG
This sequence comes from Populus trichocarpa, assembly GCF_000002775.5. Lineage (NCBI taxonomy): Eukaryota > Viridiplantae > Streptophyta > Magnoliopsida > Malpighiales > Salicaceae > Populus > Populus trichocarpa. Next base: position 11,791,424 of record NC_037288.2, read on the forward strand.
TATTTTTTTGTTTAAAAATATATTAAAATAAAATTTTAAAAATTTTATTTTTAACATTAATACATCAAAACAATCTAAAAATATCTGAAAAAATAATTTAAAACAAATTAAAAATTTATATTTTCTGTATTGTAGTACGTGGTTCATAAGCATATATATACTGAACCAAAGTGGTGCAGAAGGACGATATCTACCTCTTTAAATTTTATTCTTGGAAAATCATCAACATTAAAAGGAAGGAAAAAGAAAAGGTTGAGATCTCACTTTCATTAGAATTAACTATACCAAAAGGTGCATTTATTTTGCAGATCAAATACAAACAAGGGCACAGTGAACTAAGAGCTTCCAGCAGTGACCTTCTTTTCTTCTTGTTTTCACCACAAGCATTTTAAAATTTACTTGTATTTGTAATTTGAAATGCCCTAGCAGTAATCAAACAGCTGCCTTTGGACGTATATATGCATGCACACACTCCTGCAGTAAAAATGAAGCCTTGGCTCCTGAGATAGGAAAGAGGGAATTAGGGCTAATTCATAAGAGACATTGACCCAAGGTACGTTGACCATATACTTTCTGTCTTGCAACAAACACAGAGAGCACTACATCTTCATTAATGGTGCCGCCGGCGTGTTGCTTGATAATACTGCATATTTTATATGTCTTTTTCCAAGACAGGCAATCGTTGCTAGTACCTATACTGCCCTCCACTATACGTCTGCCCAAAGGACCAACCAGCAGGGGCGACATTGTAAGAAACCACACTGCGGCCATCGCTAGTCGTCACTACAAAAGAGAGACTCTGTCCATTAAGGTAAGAGTTACTCTGCCAGTTTTGGCCCCAGTTTCTCGACATTGATTGCCACCCAGTTCTCGAACCTTTGATGGCCACTGAATGCACATCGCCAGCACCGCCAACATTGGTAATCAGGACTAAATTGAAGTATGAGTGGCCATTGATGGTGAACCGAATGCCTCCGCTCCTCCTGCATCTTATCCTATAACAATCCGTAACCTCATTAATCTGTTAGGTTAAGAAGTTCTGAGCGGAATTAATAAAGCATGAAAAAGTGTTGATTAATTAACCTACCTTCTGTAGATTACTGGGACAATTCCGGCTCTATATTGGGCAATGTGTTGGAAGACAGGTTGAGAGAGATCAAAATGATGGTTGGGAGGATCACACCAGCCGCCGGGAGGGCAGAAGTTAGTAGCGGTGACCACAATTACGCCAGGCAGGCACCACTGTGGATCATTTACACATCTGATCTCAAAGCAAGCCCCACAGCTCAAACCATTGTCGAACAATGCAGTGCTCAGTGCTGCGGTGTTAGTTCCATAACCCTGGCTGTACAGATTTCCATAGCCACAAGCCCCACCTTAAAACACAACCAAGCTATGGTTAGCCAGGACAATATTGTAAGAAGATTATACATCATAGAGCTTGCATGTACATGATTTTCCTATCAAAAAGAAAAAAAAGAATACATGTCTCACATACCCATTGTCCCTGAAGCATCGCCACCTCCATAGAAAGTGGCATGAGCGTTAATCCAACCTCCATAATATCCATGAACAGAAGAGACAGAGGAGAGAAACCCCACTAAAAGAAAACCAAGAAGAGCCATTTTCCTGCACAAAATTAGATGAACCCCCCTTAGGAACATTGTAGCTACCTATAAATTAATACAAGTTGTAAAGCTATTAATTATTTCGAAAACATTATAGCTAGTAACTAAGGAAAACAAAAGGAATTCAATGGTAAACAGATATATAATGTTACTAGAAAATGTGATGAACCTTGGAAGAATTTTCTTGAAGGGAAATGAAGAGGGGAGGGGAGGATTGAAGAGAATAAATAGAAGCCAGCCAATATCACATCTGATTGAAAAACCTCACCATCTTTCCACTGTTGGGACCGTACAGTTATTTTAGTGAAAGAGACGTTTGTTTTTGCATAAAAACTTTCATGATTTTTAAAAAATTTATTTTACTTAAAATTAATATTTTTATATTTTTAATTATGTTGATGTACTGATGTCAAAAATAATTTTTTTAAAATAAAAAAATACTATTTTCAAGCAAAAAAACATTTGAAAAGCAACCATTATCATACTTTCAACACTATCTTTATGTAAAACATGAGTTTTGGGTAGGATAAAAAAACATTTTCAATATAAAAAAATGAATATAAAGACATTTGATATGTGTTTTTATATAAAAAAAAACTCAATTATAAATTAAAAAATTTATTCATGTATTTAATTAAATAAATTGAGAATTATTTGTGCAATCGCAAAACATTTAAAAGCCTAATTCTTAACCAACTGATATTAACCAGCTAGACTCATGGCTCGGGTCATGGACTCCATTAGGTAAAAAAAAATTAATAACTTGTTATTTAACTATGTGTTAAGAAAAATAAATTCTTGCAACCACTACAAGATTTCACAGTTTTACCGACGGAAATATTTTGTCGGTGTGTGATTAGAAGTTCGTCGGTGATTTATTTACCGACGTATTCACCGACGGATTAAGTTCGTCGGCTTTCCCTTCATCGGTGATTCCCCATTCTGTCGCTATATTGGTCGGAAAAACAAAAAAACCATTTGCCGATGGTTTTGCAGACGGAATTTGCGCGCCAAAAAAAAAAGTTTCTCGCTGAAATATACCGACGGATTTTTATTCCGTCGGTGATATCGTGATTTACCGACTGCTACGTATCGTCGGTAAAGTTGTCGGTGAGTGTTTGAAATACCGACCGAATATATCCGTTTGTAAATTCGTTGGTAAGTGTGGCAGCTACTGTCAAATGCCGACGAATTAAGTCCGTCGGTAAAGCTGTCGGTGAGTGTTTGAAATACCGACTGAATATATCTGTCTGTAAATGCGTCGGTGAATGCTACTGTCAGATGCCGACAGATTCATTCTGTCGGCAAAACCCTTGGTAATAGTTTTTTCAAAATTTGTTTTTAAAAAATTATTTAGAATATATAATATAAAATCATATAAATTAATGGTAATAAAAACCAATTATGCAAATAAAATTTATATTAAACATCAAAAACAAAAATCAAAGTTAAATAATATTCATTACAAACTGAATGTGTTTCAAAAAAAATATTAAATGAAGTTTTAAAGGTAAATAATGTTTATTACAAATTAATATAAAGGTGGAGCTGGAGGAGGAGGAGGAGATCCTGGAGGAGGAGGCTGGTGGTTATACGGCCAAAAAGGATTAGGCGCACATGTTCCACTCTGTGCTGCCATGTTCATAACCATTTCACGAAGCTGTTCATAAGCCGCTTTTTGTTGTTTAGACTCCGCTCTTTGTTGTGCATGAGACGCTTTGAGTTGTGCGCACTCCGCTAATAGGTGGTCGTATTTTTCGGTGAGCTGAGTCGTGTGTTGCTGCAAGGCCACGAACTCCTTAGATTGGGAGCTCCATATTGATTGGGAGCTCCCAACGACTGAAACACTACGAGTCGACCGCAAGTTGTCGGCCGTAGTGTTGGAGAGCCCGTAAACCCGATTTTTATCGGGTCCACCTGACGATCCAACCTCCATCCACAAATCCGGATCGAATTCCGGATGGGTCAAAATATCGTCCCTGTATCTCTCCCTCAACCGATTATTATAGGTCTCCTGAAAAAAAAAAAAGTAATCATCATATTCAATTCAATAAACATAATAACTTACAAAATAAAATGGTTGAACAAACATACCACAAAATGTTGAGCACGGTTATCAACGAACTGTTGCGCCCCCTTTTGGCGGTCTTGACTCCGCACGTGCGTCTCCACAAACAGCTCCATCGGGCTCAGCTCATGTCCAAGAGACGTAGCCTATAATGAAAAAAGATTAATTAACAACAACTTAATTTAACAATATATTTCATTTAAATTAATCTTACCATCCGTTTTGCATGTGCAGCAAACGGAACGGAGCCGCCAGTGTGCGTTGTCACCGAGCCATGAATTCTGCTCAGACATCACGTGCTCAAGATAGTGCGGCCATATATCTTCCGGAATGTATATTGGTTTGAAATCCCTCCAAACCGCAACATCGTTCCAGCCTTGGAAACCCCTATCTCTCGCGGTTTGTTTTGCCTTTTTTTGTGCTTTATACCAAAAATCACGCAACTTACTTCACGCAACCAAAAATTACATTTCAAAACATAAATTTTTTTCTTAAAAAAATCTTGTATTGTTTTTTATGTTACCTAGTTGTCGCGTGATTTTCCCACACCCTCCTCGCAACAGTGTTGTGCTCACTGTCCTAGTAGAATTTGTTTTATGTATAAATAATTAATTTTAAATAAAAATAATAATTTATTTACAATTATATTAATAAGCTGAAAATTATAAATTAACACCAACCTCAAACCTGTCAAACCATGCATTGATTTGAGGCATCCATTCATGATGCTTGGATATCTGACTCCATTGAAACAATGGAATCTCCATCGATGATTTAAATGTCGATGATATTACTCGGGCGGCTTCAATGTTTGTGAACCTGAAAATAAATGAAATAAATTCAATAGTGATTACTTCATAAATTATGTTGTAATTTTTTTAAAAAAAACTAAAACCTTAACAAACTTACATTGAAATGTCGTCCTTCCACTGTGCCTCGTACTTGCGGGTAAATTGATTCCGCTGCGAAGGCACGCCGCCTCTACGCTATGAAGTTGCGTTGGAAGAGGCAGCATCAGTTGACGACGCAGGTGGTGTAGGTGCCTCTTCTTGAGAGGCACCTAAGAAAATATCATCCTCGCTGCTAGACGAACTAGCTGCGACCATACGTGAGCGACCAGCTCTGGTTTTTGTTCTACACATCTACACAATTTTATACAAATAATTATATAATTAAATTCAAATGTTAAAAAGAAATTCGACAGCACCTCTCCTATACTGGATACTACCCAAATCTACAAACCTGCACATATTAACAATAGCCACAACCAATTGACCCAATCTATACTAATTATTCCAACATATTCAATTACTAATCTTAAGGTAAATTCAACACTAAGAATTACAATTCAACAAATTATTCAATAATTATGTCAATACAACAATAAAATATATTCAATAAATAAATAAAAAACTCTAGACTAACAATTAAAATTAATGGAAAAAATTAAACATAAATCATGCAATAATAGAGTAAAATTAACAATTATTCAAAAATATTCAATTACTAATACTAAGGTAAATTCAACATTAACAATTACAATTCAAAAAATTATTCAATAATTATGCCAATACAACAAAACAATAAATTCAAAAAAAACTCTAGACTAACAATCAAAATAAATGGAAAAAATTAAACACAAATCATGCAATAATAGAGTAAAATTAATAATTATTCCAACATATTCAATTACTAATTCTAAGGTAAATTCAACATTAACAATAAATATTCAACAAATTAACTAATAATAATTATGCCAATACAACAATAAAACATATTCAATAAATTCAAAAAAAAACTATAGACTTTAGGAATGAAATATGCTTACTTTAATAATGTGTTGAATTCAATACTTTAACTACATTACAAAAAATACACCAAAACAAAAAACATAGCAAAAAAAAAACCCTTAAAGTAAAATAAAATAGAAGAAACACATACCTTTTAAACTGATGAAGATTCACAAGAAAACTTGCTAGAGATTGCAGGTGAAAGCTTTGAAGAATGGAGAGGAAAAGATTTGAAATTTAAGGTGAAAAACTGAGGAGAAGAAAAAATGAACTGAATGGGTGGTCGCTGGAACTTATATGGCAGTTTTACCGACGGATTCACCGACGGATATAAAATTAATTATTATTTTAATTTATTCCTAGGTGAAGTGTCAAAAATCCATCGGTAATTTTTGAATTTCGCACCAAAATTTTTAATGACCCTCCATATTTTTCGTGGTCCGTCGGCAAGATGACGTGGTCAGAGATGCATTTATTGCACAACCCTTTAGAATTCGCGCAGTCCGTCGATAATTTTGTTGGTAAAATTGACCCGCCGACAACTTACCGACGGACTTATATCCGTCGGTAGGGACGTCGGTGATTGTGGCATTTCAAGTAATTATTTTCGAACTCTCTGTGAAATGCCGACGGACTTAATCCATCGGTATGGGCGTCGATGATTGTGGCATTTCAAGTAATTATCTTCGAATTCTCTGTGAAATGCCGACAGACTTAATCCGTCGGTATGGGCGTCGGTGATTGTGGCATTTCAAGTAATTATTTTTGAACTCTCTGTGAAATGCCAACGGACTTATTCCATCGGTATGGACGTCGGTGATTGTGGCATTTCAAGTAATTATTTCGTGTTACAAAATATATCATCCATGATCTATAATTATTTCAAGTAATTATTTCGTGATTGTGGCATTTCAAGTAATAAATATTTCGTGTTACAAAATATATCATCTTCATAATCTAAATTACATGAAAAAAAGGGTTTTACACAAGGCTTCATTTTGATTGTTAGTCAGAATTTTCTTCTTCTTCGTCATCAATTGAATTGTCATCACCTTCATCGTAATCTTCAATATGGATATCATCTTCTTCATCGACATTTGCTTGTCCGCTAGAGCTCAAAACAACATTCAACTCCTCTGTGTCAACATCAACAAGACTATCATCGAAAACACGAAAATTTAAATTTTCTTCCAATTCAATCGAAGGAGCAACTCGATATGGTTCAACCAACTCACTAACTTGAAAGACTTCATCTCGCACACTTGTGTCTTCGTTCTCATCCTGAACAATCTTGACATGACCCCGGGGTTTCGTTTTTAAAACGGACAACCAATCCACTCTTGATCGATCCTTTCTAAATGAAGGGGTGTATGTGTAATAAACTTGTTGACATTGCTTTGCGAAAACAAAGACATCGTTTATGTTGCGGAGTCTAGCTTTTGAGTTGATTTCGACCAGACCATAGTGCAGATCAACTCTGATTCCTTTGTTAGTCGTGTCATACCAATAGCATTTGAATAAAAACACTCTATTCTGCTCGTTATGATATTGCAGTTCGACGATCTCTTCTAATCTACCATAGTAGTCAACTTCTAACTCACTACTAGTGGATCCCTTAACACAAACACCGTTGTTGTATGTCTTTCTTCCTTGCCCGTATTCTTCAGTATGGAAAACATATTCATTGACAAAATACCCATTGTAGCACATACATTTTCTTTCAGGCCCCAGGCTTAGTGAAGACAATGACTTAGGCGCACTCATTCCCATTTGATAAACCTTGTATGTAATGTACATCAATAAACAGTAAATGAACGAGAATCTCGTAGTGACATGCATATGTACAGTAATTTTGCAAGTTAGAATGAGTTTGTGATAGTGCTTACATGTGTTCTGAACCACGTGGCAAATTGTTCATCTTGTAATTGAAAGATCTGGGATTCGGTCAGCTGTGAGTTATTGAAGAGCAAATATTATCAATGTTGCCTGCAAGTGATAATGAGTGTATGATATTACAATATATAATTAACAGTATATTACTCACAAAGTTTAATTAGTATTACACATATATAAACTTACTGAATAAAAGGTCTCAACTCATCATAGTTAAATAGAATATAGTTGTGTGCTTGTTTGAACTCTATTTCTGACAAATATCTTCCTCTTACGGCATTTTTAGGTGTGGGTCATCTAGTATTGGAGAATATTGACAAGTTCCCACTGGAAGGCACTTCACCGCCATCATCATGTCGTGGAATGCGATTAATTCTCGTTCTCAGATGAGGTTCGAAATAGTACGAGATAAATGTTGAGATCTCCTCAACAATATAGGCCTCACATATCGAAGCCTCAACATACGCCTTGTTCTTAACCTTTTTCTTGAGATTAAACAAGTACCTGCATTAAATTAATCAAGTATTTTCAATTAAGAAAAACATAGAAAATACTTTTATATATGAATTACATTGCAACTGTAATATCTAACTGTTCGAATGGGTACATCCATCTATATTGGACCGGTCCTCCAGCTTTTGCCTCGAACGGTAGATGTATAAGGAGATGCTTCATTGAGTCAAAAAATAATGGAGGGAATATCATCTCAAGTTTGCATAGTGTCTTGATGATATTCGTTTGAAGCCTCTCAATGTGATCAACATTCAACTTGCTGGAGCATATATCTTTGAAGAAATGACTGATCTCCATGAGTGCATCCCATATTCCCTTTGGCAACAAATCACGAAAAGCTAATGGGATGAGTGTTTGCATAAACACGTGGCAGTCACGACTCTTCATTCCATACAATCTGCAGTCCTCTATATTAACTAGACTTGATATGTTCGATGCATGTCCATCTGAAAAACGCAGACTCTTAAGCCATTTGTAGACTAGCAGTTGTGTATTTTTCTCTAACACGAAGCTTGCTCTTGGTTTTGCGACCCGTGACTCATCATAAACCAACTCCATATTTTTACATTTACAGTATAAAGCTATATCCAATCTAGCATTGATGTTGTCCTTTGTCTTCCCCTTCACATCCATAACGGTGTTGAAAATGTTCTCAAACATGTTCTTTTCGATGTGCATGACGTCAAGGTCATGGCGGAGCAAATTGGTCTTCCAATAAGGAAGCTCCCAAAAGATACTTCGCTTTACCCAATTATGGGTCAAACCAAAACCATGAAACTTTTGCTTACCTGATTGAAGGCTAAACACAATGTCACCGTACTCTGATACAACATCATGCAATTCTTCACCAGAAAGACGCGGGGATGCAACATCTTTTTCAACTCTGCCAACAAAGAAATCTTTTCTGTTCTTTCTGTACCTGTGATTAAGTGGCAAGAAGCGACGGTGACAGTCAAAAAAAGAAGTTTTACCTCTGTTTGCTAGCATGAATGCCTTGTTGTTTTCCATGCAGTATGGACATGCGCGTTTCCCATGCGTGCTCCAACCAGAAAGCATTCCATAAGCTGGAAAATCATTGATAGTCCACATCAAAGCCGCCCTCATAAGGAAATTTTGTTTCCTCGATATATCATAAGTCACAGCTCCGGAGGACCACGACTGCGTCAACTCATCAATCAACGGTCGAAGATGAACATCTATATTCTGCCCCGGGTTGCTTGGACTGGGTATGACAGTAGATAAAAACATGAACTCCGGCCTCATACACATTCCCGGTGGCAAGTTATAAACTGTGAGTATGACCGGCCAACAAGAATAAGGAGTAGCAAATGACCCAAATTTTATAACGGGAATGCCCGCATGTTATGGACTCAGTCATCTCAGCATCTTCAAGGTAGTATAACATGCAGAAGTTAGGGCACATGTCAATTTTCTGGTATCCTAAACCAAGGGGTTTCATCATGGACTTCGCAACATAGAAGTTCTCTTTCAGCCTGTTCCCTTCAGGTAAAATGTTTCTCGCCCTTTCAATAATCTTGTCATACCCAGCCTCACTCAACCCGTGATCTGACTTGATGGTGAACACCTGTGCTACGGCCGATAATTTACTGTGGTTCGTGCAGCCATCCCATAATGGTTCGTCAGAATCTTTCAACAAATCAAAAAACCTAGCTGCATCTGCATTAGGTTCTTCTTCTACGATTGGACATTGACTGACATTACCTTGATTCATTCTCATTGCATCCATAACCATATTTCTATAAGGATTAGTGTTATCATTTGCCGCTTTATGGACGTTGCTAGCACTAGAAGTAGACCCAACCACCGTTTCTCTCATTCTCCTCTTACTAACAAATACTTCTCCATGTGCATACCAACACTAGTAATTCTCCATAAACCCTTTGTGTAGAAGATGCATCATTACAACATCTGGATACAGATATATTTTATTTTGACACTTCCTGCATGGACACCTAATACTGCCTCCAGTAAAATTTATGGGAATAGATGTTGCGAAATTAATAAAACCCTGAACCCCGTTACAATAATCAATCCTCCGCAATTCTTGGGGTGAATCTCGATACATCCATGAACGATCATTCATGACTTATATCGAACCTCTATAAAATTATGATGACATCATGTATTAATTAACTAAGTTAGGTAAATAAACTTGCAAAAATATTACTTTACCACTCCAACAAACCAATCACAACTTCTCATAAATATTAAATATTCATTATCATTTATCAACGTCCATACAAATTAATATATATAAATTTACGGAAATTACCACTCCGCAATACCATTGATAAAACTTTAAACGGACCCATTAAGCAAGCTATTAATTATTTCAAAACAGCATATGTAATTCGGTAGTTCCATAAAGTTTTAACAATTTACAAACAAATACAATCTTACAAAATCTAAAACAAATTAACCATAACAGGTATAGAATTATACATTCATAAACTACAAGTTTGTTTGAGAAATCACAATAAAACATGTACATCTACTAACAAAATATATATACTAAAAAAACAATAAAATTGACATTTAATTAAATGTTAAAATTTAAAAAGATAGAATTACTTACAAAAATTGATAAAATCCGTCGGTAAATCAGAATACGGATGTTGTGACCACAAAACTTCAAGAAATATAACTTGTTGTGCTGAGATTAGGGAGATTTTTGTTTGGGGGGGAGGGGGGGCTGGTTGTTTACAGATGGAGAGAGTTGGGATTAGGAAGAAGAAGAAGGAAAAATAGGGGAGGAGAGGGTCGGCAGAGAGGACATATATTAACTTTTTCCGACGGTTTCACCGACGGAAAAGCCGTCAGTGATTCTGACGGAAAAATCGACACGTCACCATACGGATCTGCCATTTCGAATCCCTCGGTGATTCCATCGGCATTTTAAACGGCGAACCGGTCACGTCACTGTACGGGTTGTCGTTTTGAATCCGTCGGTGATTCCGTCGGTAAAAATAACCCCGCCAAAACCTCCACGTTAGTGACCCGCCTTTTTTTTTAATTCGGAAACTTTTCCGTCCGTAATTCAGTCCGTAATTCGGTAGTTACCGACTGAATTACGGACGGAAAAGTTTTCGTCGGTAATTTCGACCTCAAATTACCAACAGAAATATTATGTCGGTAAATCCGTTGCTATTTAGCGAATTTTCTGGTAGTGAACGAATCCAATCAGGTTCAACAATTTTTTTTAATAATTTTTTATTTAATTGTATAATAAGAAAAATAGATACTTGAAAAATTGAAAATTAACTAAATATCAAGGCGTCTATTTAAGATTGAGATAAACCTACCAATATAAAAACTAAAACAAATTACATTGTTTAATTAAAAATAAATAAAATTTTAAAAGATAAAATTTTAAAAAAATAATAAATATCTAATTGTGAATAATCAAATTGGGAGAAAAACCACTCAAGAAAACAATATATATATCATTTTATCATATATATACATGCTTCAAAAATACATATTACTATTTTATTTTTTATTGAATATTAAATAATAATTAAATAATAGATATTCAATGGACACTTGAAATCTAATAAATAAAATATAAATATCTAAATTTATTATAAAAAAATAATAAATAATATATAAATATAAAGAAACCCGATCCACAATTACTCGTTACCATCCCTGAATACAAGTGATAACTGAAGCGACAAGAAGGAATGGGTGGTTTCAATAGGAAAGAATGCTGGGAATTAATTACTAATAGGATGGTGTTACTAAGCATTCCCACCGAAAAAAAGTGATATTTTTAATATATATATATATATATATATTTAACAATATCTAAATGGTGTGGGGGGAATCACTATTACCCCACACCTAGATCACTGTGGATTACAACAGTAATCTACAGTGTTTTTTCCTCTCTTTTTTTTGTATTTTTGCATTTTTTTTCTTTTTTTTTCCAACTTTCCTTTTTTTTTTCTTTTTTTTTCCAACTTTCCCTCTCTTTTTTTCTTTTTTTTCTATAATTACTTTCCTTTTTTTTTTCCAACTTTGCTTTTTTTTTCTTTTTTTTCATTTATTTTTTTTTAAAAAAAATTATCTTTGTTGATTTTACTTTTAAAATATTGAGCTGGTTAAAAAATCTGCTTTGTAATTTTTTTCCTTTAAAATACTTTGGATTGCTACGGTGTTTTCCCACATAGTTTTTCTATTTTATTTTTTAATTTTTCAAAATTATATTTGTCGATTTTTTTTTATATTGAGTTGATTGAGAATTTAGTTTTGTAATTTTTTTCTTTAAAACATTGTTTATTGCTACAATGTTTCTCCTCATGGTTTTTTTTTGTTTTTGTTTTTTTATAATTTTCTATGAAATTATCTTTTTTTATTTTATTTTTTAATATTGAGTTGATTAAAAATTACAGTTACAATATGTAAGGAAAGCACTGTAACTTTCCTCGCAAATTATTGTGGATTGCTACAGTGTTTTTTCTCATATGGTTTTTTTCTATTTTGTTATGTTTTTCCCTAAAATTGTCTTTGTTAATTTTATTTTTTAAATATTAAGCTGGTTAAGAATTGCAATTACAAGTAAATACATGTTTTTCCTCACAAAACACTATGGATTGATACAGTTTTTCCTCACATGGTTTTTTTCCAGTTTCTTTTGTGTTTTCTTTTTTTGTAATATTTTTTTCCAAAATATATTCGTCGATTTTATTTTTTTTAATATTGAGTTGGTTAGAATTTAACTTTGTAATAAAACTTAATCATGTGGGGAAAAAACTGTAGTTTTCCTCACAAAACATTGTTGAAAATTACAATTACAAGTCATTACAAATAAGGTTAAATCGTGTGGGGAAGCACTGTAGCTTTCATCACAAAACACTATGAATTGCTACAGTGTTTCCAACATGATTTTTTCCTCCTTTTTTGTGTTTTTTTTAATATTTTTTTCTAAAATTGTTTCTGTTGATTTGATTTTTTTAATATTGAGCTGATTAAGAATTTAGCTTTATAATTTTTTTCTTTAAAACACTGTGAATTATTGCAGTATTTTCTCATATGATTTTTTTATTATTTTTTCCAAAATTATCTTTGTCTATTTTTTTTTTAATATTAAGTTGGTTAAAAATTATAATTACAATAAAGCTAAATCATATGGGGAAAGCGTTGTAGTTTTTCTCACAAAACATTATGGATTGCTACAGTATTTCTCTAAATGGTTTTTTATTTTATTTTATTTTATTTTATTGGGGAAAGCACTGTAGTTTTCCTCACAAAACATTGTCAATCGCTACAACCTTTTTTCTCATGGGTTTTTTTCCTTCCAAAATTATCTTTGTTGGTTTTTTTTTTAATATTAAGTTGGTAGAGAATTTAGCTTTGTAATTGTTTTTGCTTTTTATTAACAGAAAAACTAAATCATGTGGCGAAAGCACTGTATCTTTCCTCCCAAAACACTGTGGATTGCTACAAATCATTTTGTTCAGTCTCTAAGTTTTGATCACCAACACAACTTTTTTTTCCGTCATGAAATATTGGCTTCATCATACTTTTAGTTTCTATTACTTATCTAGCGCTGGTTCACAATTATTACACTATTAAATATATTTGTTTTATAAGCCCGCGGCAGCGCGCGGGCATACATCTCGTGTGTGTGTGTGTGTGTGTGTGTGTGTGTGTGTGAGGAGGAGGAGGAGGTGAATCTAAGACATATTCAAGGGATATGGCCATCTAGGACGAATAATTTGTTTGGAAAAATTATTAACACAATCTTAAAAATATTATTTGTTTTTACTATAATAGATGAGTAGATGTCATTGGATTAATAAAAAGAAAATTCTAGAATTACACAAAGACATCAACAATCTTTAATAGTAATATAAAATACTCTTCACGGGATATATATTTCTATGAACATGGAAATGATGTTTCATGTAGAAAATGATAGATTTGTAAAAAGTTTTTAATTTTTTATGGAAGCGGGTATTATAGCAATGGTTAATTTATAATTTTTTTGAATTTGTTAAAAAAAAATCTTTCATATTTTTTTTCCTTTACACTTGATCTATTTTTCACTATTTTTTATTTTTATCTTCTTTCTTTTGTAATATTTTTTTTGTTTTTTCTTTACACTTTTTTTTGCAAAAACAATTATTATTTTTTATTCTTTATACTTACAATATTTATTACTCTATACTTGACCTATTTATACCATTCTTTTTGTTTTTATCTTTATTTTTTTGTAATTTATTTTTGTAATTTTTCCTTTTTTTTCTTTACAATATTTTTGGAAAACTATTATACAAAGACTAAAAAAACATGGTATCTCACTATAGTAATTACAACATTATCTTATTGTTTTACTAAGTTAAAAATTAACTGAGATCCTACATGTTTTTTTAATTCATATGATCTTATCTCTATTTTATTATATATAAGTATTGACTTTTTAATTCATAATTATATTTTTTTTATTCGATGTCACAAAATAAGTTAACAACACCTACGTATTTATTCTTTTGTGTTAGAAAAAAATTATTCTACTCATAACGAGATGAGTCAAGTTGAATAGATACATTAATACTTTATTTTTTATTTTTTATTTATTGATATAAATAATTTTTTATTTATTTAATTAAACATATATATGTATAAATATTTGATTTATAATTAGGATTTTTTTATAAAAAAAAAAATTATTTAACCCACATTAAAACAAGAATCAAATAGCTAATAAAAATCTATTTCTACATTATCGATTGAGAGGATTCAATAACGACTATGCTGCCCATATATGCATATTCAATAAAAATAGTTGCTTCCCTCGAATCTAACAACACCTTTTCATTTTTAACAAAATGGTCCCTAGACTACAGGTTTGTTTCTATTTGATCTTTAACTCTTTTACCATAATATATAATTTAAATCATAATTTCAACATTTCTCTACTTAGGTTATAAAAATAACAACACATAGTCTTAACTTTGAAGGTTTCTTGGACTCAAACCTTTAATTTATGAAATTTATAACCTAAGTTTAGAACGATGATTTATTAATGTCAAAAAGAAGAAAAAAATATGCACATACAATTACATTATTCTTCGAGAAATTAATTCATCAAATTTACCACTATTTTGACCTCGTGTTTCCACGTGAATTTCATGAATATTTACAAATATATACGTACTTTTATTTAAAAGGAACCACCACTATATATTTATACATGTGAAGTTCTTTTTTCACTCATTTTATTAATTACCTAAGAACTAGCAGACATATACTCTTTGGCAGAGGCGAAACAAGAAGAAAAAAGTAAGGGGCCAAATTAAAAGAAATTTTTTAAAAAGTTTAAAATTTTAAATATTTTACAAAGGGAGAGGCTAAAAAAAAATTTCTTGCAGGGGCCCGGGCCCCTGCCAGCCTCCCCCTGTCTCCGCCACTGCTCTTTGGTGAACATACATAAGACTTCATTATGAGTATTAAACTTAGCCATTCATGGTACTAGTAAACACAATTAATCTAGCTGCCAGTGTCTTTTGATCTGGGAAGCTTGTTTGTATGGTTGTTGTGTATCTTTTGCGAGTCTGGCTGTGTTATTTTTTTTGCTTAGGTATTGTAGCTAATAGTTTTTTTTGTTCTGATTGCATCTTTAGTCATTCTTGTTGTTTATATTTTTTTGTGTTATGTGTTAGGTTTGACATCTTGTTCTTGATTAGGTTCCTCATCTAACCATTGTCAGCTAACAGGCTTAGAGAGTATGTTTTTTTTTTTTTTGTATATCTTATATATGAACTTACTAGTTCTCCAACCTTGTATATTTTTTCATCTGATATATATTTACTTATCTTTGATTAAAAAAAAATAACTTATTTTTTTCATTAGAATATTTGACTAATTTAACAAGAAAATAAAGAGGTAGCTAAATCAAAGCAGCCACACTCATAAAATACTATTCATTAAAATAGTTTTTTTTTCAATTTAATCCTTCTACAACTCAATCCTTTTTTTATTTAGCTTTTTTAAAAAATTTATTTGCTTTGAAAATTATGCTTTGTAATTTTATTTTATTTTTTGCTAGGTTATATATTGGTTTCATGGATTTAATTATTTTTTTCTTGATTTTAACATTTAATATTAAATTTTTTATTATGCAATTCACTAAAACTCCTAAATAAGGGAGCTTCATTCTTCCAATACAAGGAGATAGATGACATTTTACATGGCCATAACTTTGTATTTAGCAATAGATTTCTCAACCATTTAGTCTCTTTACTTGCACCCATTAAGGTTATAAATTTCGATTTTCATTATTGAGTGATTAATACATGAATGTTTCTTCAAATCCTAAGAAACTCCCTCACCAACTAGCATAAAGCATGTCATTCCAATACTCTAGAATGGTTGTTATAAAACATTCCTACTAAGTCCTTCATCTTAAATCGATAAGTTAGGGTTGTGTTTATTTATGAAAAACAATATCTAGTATTTTAGAAAAACTTTTTAGGAAACAGAAAACTAGAATAAAAACATGTTTATTAATTGAAAAATAAATTAAAAAAAACAACCCATGTTTTCTATTTTTCCAATTCTCTAGAAAACTGAAAAATATGAAAAATGTTGTTTTTCAAAGTTTTCGTTATGAAATAAAGGTTTTATATGGTTCACATGATTATTTTATATTTGTTTCTTCTACTAGTTTCAATGTAAGCCAAATAAGACCTTTGTTTTCTATTCAAAAAAATTGTATTTAATAAATATGTTTCTTAATTTTACATGCAGAAACCTTTTTTTAAAAAAAAAAGTAACCAATAATGGAAACTATAAAAAAAATTATTTTTTAAAAATAAACACAACACAAATATTTCTCAATTTTCACGATACCTTTTGTATTTAGAATTTAATAATGAACAAGTCATTTACATATAAATAAAATTGGCTAAATCTAATTTGGTTTAAAGTTATATTCAAGTGTATGTGGGTTTCTAAGTGTGTTTATTATGATTTTTTATCATTCTATTTGGGTTAATTTTCTATATTTGAAGGTTTGTTCCAAGCATTAAAGATAATCTTATCTCTAAGAGTTTTCAATCTCGTTTAAGAAATTATCTTTATTCTTTTTAATTCAAATCATATCACAAAGTTTTTGAGTTATTTTTTTGGCTTTTAAGTTTTTAGCATATCTCACGAAAATAAATTTTCAGTCGTTGGTCCAAACCTTTATCCTTTTTGGATGAGGAACTCAATGAGCTAAAAATAGACCCATACTCTAAAATAATTTAGGTTAGGATTTCTTCATTTCTATACTTCATATGGAGATATTTTAACTTTTTAAAAAGATAATTTTATTCGCTTCCTTTATTCTTTTTCAAACATTTGATTTTCTTTTCTATTTGCATTTAACTTTAGCTTTGCAAATCACGAATGTTAAATCTTTTTCGTCATATAATATTATACCTAATTTGTCACCAATAAATACAATGAATATCTATTTTCATCTTTAGTTACAAAAAAAATTTAATTTATTTTTTTACATCATAACAAGAATATTATATCTTTTTTCAATTTTAAAAAAAGTTTTTTTGGTCGTCTTAGATTTAATGAAAACTTCACATTTATCTTGTTTTTTCATTATTATAAGAAATTATTTCATGTTGAGATATAAATGTTAAAATTCTATAATTACGAAGTACTAAATCATTTAGACTTTTATAGTTACCATGTACTAAACAATTGGGCCATAACAACTTTTTTTTAAACAAATACCTTATTATATAATATAAAATAAATAGAATAGAATAGAATAGCTTGTATACTACTTAACAAAGATAACCCGTTTCTGAATGGCAAAGAAGGAATGGTGATTCATAGAAATTGTAAACAGATTTGAATGGCGGTATCTAATTGAGATTTCCTCTATACATTAGGCACCCAATTGATCAAAAAAAAGTACGCTAGGGACCCAACTAAGAATTAGTGTATAGATTGAGGACTAATCTAAAGTTACCCCAAGAATTATCTTCCTTCCAAGTCACAACTCACAAGCGTTGTCCTATTCAATCTAATCCCCACAATCACTTACCAAGACTTCTTACAGATAAAGGATTAAACAGTATAAGCTTTCTCTCTGTTTTTTGTTTTTATCGATGAGTGATTTACAAAAGAAAATTCAATAAAGTTCAATTATTCATATATAATAAGATATACCCCAGCCTCATCAAATTCTCAATCTCCTATTCTGTTACAAGTCAAATGTTATGCCTCTTAGAATTAATTAATTAATTCATTCATCATATCATATAGACCATCTAATCCAATTATTTTGCCAATCTCACTAATAGAAGAGAAGTAGTGCTATTATTTTTTCTTAGGTCACAAGTGTATTGACACCATGGTTTAAATGGGACAATGCATGACCATGGAAACCTGTCTCATAAAGGCGCTATTTGGGAACACCATCTAAGTGGCTTTTCATAGAATTTTATTTTATTTTGTTTTAAATTATTTTTTTATGTTTTTTTTATTATTTTGATGTGCTGATGTCAAAAATAGTTTTTCAAAAAAAAATTATCATTTTGTTGCATATCTGAGTAATTATTTCATCCTTTTTTATGGTTATCAATCCGCACATGTATTTTCATAAAAAGCTCCATCGGGCTTGGATCGTGTTTAAGAACCATAGTTTGCAAGAGAAAATTATTTTTAGTTAAATATATTTATAAAAAAAACAAATAAAAAATGGATGTAATTAAAAAAGAATCTTATAATCTGCTTCACATGCGAAACAAATGGAATGGAGCTGCCGATGTGCGTGGTAACGGAATCGTGAACACATCGGTTTTGATTCTCCATACCAAAGTGTGATTGTCGCATGAAATGTTCGGACATCACATGTTGAATATATTCCGTCTACACGGCCTCTAAAACATACATCGGTCTGAAATCCTTCCAAACCACCACCTTCTTCCAGCCTAGAAACTCTATTTCTTTCGAATATTTTTTGGCTTTCTTTTTCGTCTTGTACCATAAATCACGCAACCTATATGGTACAAATAAATTATTTGTTAGTAAATGAATAATAAAATTGAATAAAAGGATTAAAAAAATTTATCTTGATTTCAATCTTACTTAGTTGCAGCATGATTCTCTCAAACTCTTTTTGCTACAGCGTTATTAGCTTTATCCCATTTAGATTTTTCCTTGCAGTTAAAATTTGTAAAAGAAATTTTCATTTATAGATTAAAAACTAACTAAATTAACATCATAAAAAAAATATTTAAATTAACACTAACCTTAAACCTTACGAAACATGCATCAATCATAAGTTTTCATGCAAGATGTTTGGAAACTTGACTCTATTGAAACAATGAAATTTCCATCATTGATTTCATCACCAATGGTTTTGGCACCTTTAATGTTTGAAAACCTAAAATTGCATTCGTTAATTAAAATTAATTTTTAAAAAATTATTAACATGTCACGATGAAGGGAAAACAAACTTACATTGAAAGGTTGTTTTTCCACTGAGCTTGGTACTTTTGGGTAAATGGATCCCGCTGTGAAGGGACCCCTCTTGATGTGGTAGTATCACACTCGATGAGCCCGTGTCGTGAGTGGATGCCTATATCTCATGTGCTTGTTCTTGGTCGACACCTAATGACCTATAGTCCTCTAAATCGCTGCTTGAAGAACTAGCAGTGATCTTGTCCGTACAATATGCTATTGACTTTTCCCTAGGCATCTACACAAATTAAAATATTAAGGTATCGTAAACCATTCCTATTTAAAAAAAAAACATTCAACAATGCCTCCTTTATACAGGAGATTACCCAAAATTTTAAACTTGCAAATACATAACAATCTAAATTGAATTGCCACAAACTAGTTGATTTTATTTCAATATTTGTCAATCGAGTAATTTCAATAACGTTAATTCAACCAAATTTTCAATTAAATTTGCTACAGCCATTTGCGAAATGATCATAAAAGGTAAATATAAACACATTAAAAGATCTATAGTATGAATATTTCACATTAAAAACTATTCATTTATCCTAACTATTATCTTAGCTATTTTTTATTTTTATTTATGGCTATTATTTTTGTTTATTTTTATTATTTTTAAATAATTTTTAATTTCATGAAATAAAAAAGTGTTTGTTATCACCAACAAATCAATTAGCTAACAATAATGATTATGTGGGTCTTGTACATAAAATCATAATCTAATAATATTCAATGAGACATAAGAACAAAAAAATTAAAAAAACAAACAAACAAACAACGCTTATACAATCATTAAAGAACAGAAAACTTTTAATAGCATAATAACATCAATTCTGTGTATAATAATAAAATCACATAAAATAAATGTTTCATTATCATTTAATAAAAAATAAATATTGTTGTCATTACATTAAAGTTAATTTCGTCAAGAAATATTGCATTATAGTTTATGGCATTAAACATTCGTGTTGTGCAAATTAATAAGATTTTTCTTCTTCTTCAATTTCATCATTGTCATATCCATCACAATCTTCTACGTTAATTTCGTTGCTATCATCATCTTCAACGACTTATGTATGTCAGTTAGTTCTCAAAACATCATTTAACTCATCAACATCAACAAAAGTATTCTTAGTGATGCAAAAATTTGAATTTTCTTCTAAGTAATTAAACAGAGTAACTTGATATGAATCAACTAACTCATCAAATTGAAAGACATCATCTCTTATAGTTAATTCATCGTTGTCGTCCTGAACAACCTGGATACGACCTCTAGGTTAGATTTTTACTATATATAATCAATCAACTCTTGAACGATTCTTTCTAAAGAAAGAAGTGTATCTGTAATAAACTTGTTGTCATTGCTTGGTGAAAATAAAGACATTGTCGACGTAGAGGAGTTTAGCCTTTATATTAATTTCAACCAAACCATGATAGGGATCTACTTTTATTCCTTTGCCAATGGTATCATACCAATAGCATTTGAATAAAAAGACTTTATTTTACTCGTTATGATATTGTAATTCAATGACCTCTTTTAACTTCCTATAGTAGCCAACTTTAAACTTATTAGAAGTTGATCCCTTAACACAGACCCCATTGTTATATGACTTCCTACCTTAACCATACTCTTTAGTATGAAACATATGTCCATTGATGAAATACTCGTTATAGCACTTCACCTTTCTTTTAGGTTCCAAACTTAAATTCAAAGTAACACTAGCATTCCCTCCCAATTGATAAACCTGGTACATAAATTATATCTTTATCACAATTAACAAGAAATGTGTAATGAAATTAAATATCTCAAGAGATAAAAATAATTAAACAGACCTTCTATGTGTTTTGAACCTCGTGGAAAATTTTTCATCTTGTAATCGAAAGATTTGAGATTCAGTTAGCTTTGAGTTTTTGGATAGTAAAAATTAATAATGTTACCTATGAGGAATACAACAATCTATCAGTTTATGATAGTATAAGAAAAAAATTATTCGAAAGTAATAACATGTAGAGCATTACACTTATTGAATAAAAGGTCTCAGTTCATCGCAGTTAAATAACACATAATTATGTGCTTGTCTGGATTCTATTTCCATCAAATATCTTCTCCTCACAATATTGTTTAGTACAAGTCGTCTAAGATGAGAGAATATTAACAAGTTTCCACTTAAGGGAACTTCCTTACCATCATTATGCCTTAGAACGCGGTTAATTCTTGTTCTCAAATGAGGCTCGAAATTGTACAAGATAAATGTTGAGATTTTTTCAATAATATAAGTCTTGCATATCGAAGCCTCAACAAGCGCCTTGTTTTACTTTTCTCTTAAGGTTGAACAAGTACTTGCATGGAATTAAATGAATTTTTTAAATTTTAAAAATAAAAGGACATTATAATTTTAATTACAATGCATGTGTAATCTCTAACCTCTCGAATGGATACATTCATCTATATTGGACTGGGCTTTCAACTTTTGCCTCAAGCGGTAGATGTATGGGTAGATGCTCTAATGAGTCGAATAACGATAAAGGGATTATCATCTCAACTTTGCATATTGTATGGACGATATTTGTTTCAAACACCTCCATATGTTATGTCTGCAACTTGTTTGTTAGAGCATATATCTCTAAAGAAGTTATTGATCTTCATGAGTGCATTTCATATCCCTTTTGGCAATAAATCCTGGTAAGCTAGTGGAATGAGTGTTTGTATAAACACATGACATTCATGACTCTTCATTCTATACAATATGAAATCCTCCAAATTTATTAACCTTAATATGTTTGAACCATGTCTATCAGGAAAACACAAACTCTTAAGTAATTGATAAACAAGTAACTAAGCATTCTTTTCTAAGGTGAAGTTGGCTTTGGGCTTTGCGACCCTGTGACCCATCATAAACCAACTCTATATTTTTATGGTGACAAAACAAAGATATATTCATTTTAAACTTGATGCTGACCTTTGTCTTTCCTTTCATGTCCATATATAACCGTGTTGAAAATATTTTTAAACACGTTCTTTTCAATGTGCATGACATTATGGTTATGGTGGAGAAGATTGGTCTTCCAATAAGAAAACTCCCAGAAAATACTTTGATGTACCCAATTATGGATCAAACCAAAACCAGGATACTTCTACTTACCCAATTGAAAATCAAACACAATATCAAACATAATATCATGTATATTTATTAAATAATAAAAGTATAAATATTATAGATATATATATGTGTATTATTTCAATATTGATATGTGTGTATATTATATTGAATTCAATATATATATATCTTAAGTTATGTTGGGGTTAAATTTTGAGTCGGGTTTTATAATATCCATACCATATCCATTACTCATCGAGTAAGGTTGTATAAACAAAATTCACCCATCTGGGTCAATTTAGGTCGGTATACATCGGGTTTGAATTCAATTGTAATCTCTTTCATAGCTTCATAACAATTAATCACACATTGCATAACTTATTATTCAAAAACAATATTATTTAGTTATTAGAATTAAAATTTAATGTTATGTTATGTTATGTTATGTTATGTTAGGTTAAATATGAATTAAAAAAATTTAGAAAGAAAAAAATAAGTATATATTAAAAAAAAACATATATGAAATGAATATAACAGTGTTTATATTTCATGTAAATGGAGTTTGTGTTAGAAACTAATTATTATATTGAGATAGCTCAATAAATATAAAATAAAATAAAGACTCATAAAATATAAAATTTAAATAGTGTTGGATTTGAAATAAATATAAATATGCAAATATTGAAATCATTGAATTATTAGAAAAAACAAAAGTGATCTGATATGACAACTTCAAAATTAAAATAAATCCTTATAACTCTAAAAACCAAAGTTGTACATGTTCTCTAGTGTTCTATTGTGGGTAACATTTTGTTTATTAATGTTTAAAGTAGTTATTTAATATTTGATTAAATTAAATTGTTGTACTTAAAATAATAATTAAAAAAATAATGTTAAAAAAATTATTTTCTCTTCTACTATAAATTATAACAGTGCTTCACAATATTATTATTTTTGTCCTTCAATTTTTTTTCACTCAACTTTTTTTTATTTAATCCTTTCATATTACATTAAATTAGGATTGAACTTGATTATTTGTTTTGGTTGCCTAGATATGGGGATATTATGATGTCAAGAAAAAAAATTGGCACTTGATCAATGATTAGATTAGCAAAATAAATTTTAATTTTATTGATTTAAAATAATTGAAGCTCTAGAGACTAAATTTGAAACTAAAATAAATGTTCAACCCTTTTTTTTGTCATTTGATTTTTTTTTTATCACTCATTTTTTTTCAATTTGATTCTTTCACATTGAGTTTATTTGGGATTGGACTTGATGATTCATTTTGGTTTCCTAGATAAGGAGATCTTGTGATGTCAAGAAAAACTATAGTGCTTAATGCTCGATTTGAAAAAACAAAATTCAATTTTATTGATTTAAAGTAATTGAAGTATTTGTGGACTGAATTGACACTAAAACAAATGTCCAACTCTATTTTTTGCCAGATCAAGGACTAAATAGAACAGGTGCATAAGACTTCCTCCAAGTTTGGAAGGAGGCCTTCCTTAGTGATGTTGGAATTCTTTTGGAAAAGGCTTCATTATCTAGTTGCACATGATTGACGAAAAAGCTACGATATGGCTTCGATGACCCATTCTTGCATGTTTTCTTTCTTACCATTTTTTCCCCTCTCTTCTCTCCTTTGTTTTCACAACATGCTCTATCCAAAATAGCAAAGTGGGTTGTCATTTATTTATGTAAAATTTGATCTTCATGCTCTTGACTGCTATTTTTAGCAACAATTATAGTTTGGTTTTGCATAATTTACATTTGATGAATCATGGAATAGTATTTAAATCATGAGCATGTGGGACAATACAAGATGGAAGATATATTCAGGAAAAATACCAATAGAAATGCAACATAAAAGGAAGACACATTCCATTATGGATTGCAATAGTTATTTGCGATGTTTTCTTTCTTTTTTTCTTTCTTTTTGTTCTCTAATTTTTTTTAGTCACTTAACCTTTTTTTTTCAATTTGATTCTTTTATATTGAATTTATTTGAAGTTTGGCTTGACAATTTGTTTTGGTTGACTTGACGTGGGGTTCTCGTAATGTCAAAAATAAGGCTTTACATTGAGTCGATACTTGATTTGGCAAAATAAGATTTAATTTTATAATTTAAAACAGTTGAATTTTTAGGGATTGAATTTGAAACTACAAAGAATACTTAACCTCTTTTTATTATTTTAGTCCCTAATTTGTTTTTTTTCATTTTTGGTCCTCATTATTTGAAGTTCTTACATTTTGGTTTAAAAATTCATTTTGTTTAGATTTTAGTCGAAATGGTTGAGATAGGAGGTGAGGATCACTAAGAAATAGAAAAGGAGATTGGGAAGTGAGTCGACTTCCCATAATCCAATCACCAAAAAAAGATTTTTTTGGTGTCAATGAATTCTATTTAGCAAGATAAGTTTCATTACAGTGTTTTTAATCCTTTAGCTTACGAGCGTGGGTTGATTGGTGCTTCAAAATGTTTTTAATCAGGTTGGTTTTTTTATTTTTGAGAAGATTGAAGGTTGATATGAGGTTATTAATAGATTTATTGATATCTTTAAAGTGTTTTCCACATACTTTCGGGTAAAAGAAGGGTTGAAAAGTGGGATTTTATGTTAATTATATCAAAGCATAGCTTTCCACCCACCTTACCAAGTGACCGTGTAGTGGTGCGAAAGGCACGAACTTCGCGAACAACCCTCGCCCCTTTATTAATAATCATACTGGAAGGCGGCGCCTAGTTTGCCACTGTACATGACGTGATAACTCTTTATTTCAAAAAAAAAAAAAAAGGAGAGAGAGAAATGGGAAAACAACGAGCATGCAGACGTGTGTGGTTGGACTTTTTTTATGGGTCAGGCCTAGCATCTACACTCTATTTATAAAGACCTTTAAATTTTTTTCCTTTTTCATTTAGATTCATTAAAATTAAATGATTTATAATTTTTTTTATAAGATACTGCTACCGTTTTACTTCTTCTTTTTTTTTTTTTTTCAAATTATGACATTTTTATAATACTCTTTTTCCATGTGAGCCTCGTGAATTGTTTTTCTTTTCTTTTAATTTTATTCATTAACTTTCCTTAGCATGCCCTAGAGAAAGGATTACAAAGAATTTCTTGTGACAATGCGCGAGTGGTGTGTTGCCCTTGTATTATTTTGAATATGTTCATGTTGAAATTATTAAAATATTATTTATTTATTTTTCTAAAATTGGAGGGATGCCTTTTTACATTTTTTTTCAAATTATCTAGATTTTTCTTACATTTTTTTAATTATCAAAACATTCAAATTATGAATTATGAGCCCAAGCCAGAAAAAAAAATTGTCTAATAAAAACATGTTAATAAGAAAAGGAGGAATTATACCACAATAATTTTTTTTCAACTTAGTTTAAATTATTACTTTCCCTAAAAAAACAATTTTAGTGCTGCATAGTTAAAAAAAAAATTGAAACAAATATCTTAATATGAATGTATTTCTCTAAACTTCACAGCTTAATCTTTAATGTTAAAGATTATTTTTTAACACGTATTGGCATATATGATTTTTAATATATTCTATTGAACACATACATTAGCTTCTCAGTTAGTAATTAAAGTTTTCTATTGCCCTATAAATCACATTAACAATAATTGCTTATTCGTTTTTTTTTTTTTTATTAATCCAACCTGTGGTGAATCACAGACACCCCTATCCAATGATATACCAAAAACATTTAAACAAATATATTCCAATCACATAAAATGATGTTTTTTTAATTGTTCCCTGTTACATGTGTGCACATATATATTTTTTTAGTTTAACGTGGGTGTCCAGGCCAGCTTGCGCGTACCTCGACTAATCCCACGGGCCCTGAAGTTAACGACCATATAAGACTTCAATGGTCATCATATGAGCAACCACAGGGCTCGAACCTGAGACCACAGAGGGAGCAAACCTCTTGGTCCCAAGCTCTTACCACTGATGTGTGCACATATATTTAATTAGAGTGATTCTTGAGGTTAAAAAGGTGCAAAAGTAAAAGGTTCAATAATAATAGATACACAAACGTGCTTAAGGTAAGTATGATCTATTCAATAAAAACTTTATATTATTGAACATGCATGCCCCTAGCTTTTCTGGGGCCTCAGTGACGAGAGCCTTAAATAGATGTAGAAACTGTATCTTCACTGCAATTTAAGTATTCTTTCCTTGGCTTTCATAAATCAACCACAGACAATTGCGCAGAATCCAGCTACGATATTTACTACAGGAGACAGTATCAATCTAATTCCCAGCATATCCTATTGTGGGTTCAAGGTGCTTTAAACTGAGAGATGCAATGGTGCCTTGTCTTTTCAAGGTGCATCTATTGTGGGTTCAAGGTGCATTTTCTCATCAGTTTGAAGTGTAGTAAGCAACATTGACACAGACAATTCATTGTGATTCAATTACTAACATATATGAAACAGAAAAGGACATCAACTATAGCTTGAGATATTATACTGAAACTCTCATGTGCTCATGCATTTAGGTTGGGAGGCATGTGAAAGGAATGATCATTCATTTTCATCCATACACATGTCCAAGGTTTGTTAGCTATTTATTAAAATCTTGCAATCCAAATAACCACAATATTGCATAACAACGATGGAATATTCCGTCGGTGTTTAAAAACTGATTTTATCAACAACAAAAAATTACCAACAAGATCACGAACGGAAAATTATCGTCGGAAAACATATCATTGGTGATTTAGATTCTATTAGTCATTCCATTGGTAATATAATCATCGATGGATTCACAAATGGAAATAGCGTGCCAAACAAAAAAAATGTTTATTAGCATCTATTTTGTCAGTAACTCCATCGATGATTATGGCACATTACCGACAGAATAAACCAATGGTAAGTACATCGGTGATCATATGCATGTTACTGATAGAATTAAATCGTTAGAGAATTGCATTTATAAGTGGCAAGTCTTGTAATTTTTTTCCAACTATCTAGGACTCTCTGAGGGAATTAGTTCACCGGGCATTCAATCGGTGATGTAAATTTCTTCGATAATTCTATCAGTATTTTATTTAATATTTTAAAAAAAATACAATAAAAAAACTAAAAAAGAATTAAACCAAATAAAAAACCAAATTTTTATTATTAATTTAAAAAAATATATTATTGAATACAATTTATCTAATGGATAGAAGTTGGAGTAGGAGGTGGAGGCGGAGGCGGAGGCGGAGGCGGATCTTCACAAGAACTAGGAGGGCGACAAGGTTGACCACATATACTAGTGAGGATTACCAACAGCTGCTCAGGTCGGATGTCTTAGACCTAAGTTGAGTCCTCTCAGCACTAAACTAGGTTGTATGAGCTTGAACTTGTTCTCGTACAATCGCTTAAATGGCCAAAGATTTCTAGCTCGATCTCGATCACGAGGAACCAATGGTCGATACACTACAGCTCGTCTGCATATCCTCAGTCTTGGAGATACTGTAAACCTAATTTTTACCAGGTTTCCTGGACAATCGAACCTCCAACCACAAATCTGGATCGAGTTTTGGATGAGTTGAAGGATCATCTTCGTATCTTTTCTACAATCAGATGTTATATATTTCCTAGAAAAACGTCAGCAAATTTTAAAAATAATAACTTAAGAAAAAATTATTAAAATCCAACTTATCATAAACTTCTGAGCTCGGCTATCCAAGAGCTGATGCACCCCTTTTTGAAAGTCTTCATTTGGCATGTGGATTTCCATAAAAAGCTCCATGTCTTGGATCGCGTTCAAGCACCGTAGCTTGCAAAAGAAAGCTACAGTTAGTTAAATATTTTTATACAACACAATAATTTTTAAAAATTATCTGATAAAATAGAATCTTACTATCTATTTTGCACGCAAAATGAATAGAATGGATCCGTCGGTGTATATAGTAATGGAACCATGAATCTCCTAGGTCTGATTCTTTACACCGGACTATGACTACCACATAAGTTGCTCAGCCATCATGTGCTGGATATAACCATCTCAGATAGCCTCCGAGACATACGGAGGTCTGAAATCCCTCCATATGACCACGTCTTCCTAGCCTCTTCCTAGCCTGGAAGACCTTTTTCTTTTGCATATTTCTTTGATTTTTTGCTAGGCCTCATACCAGAAATCACACAACCTTATTCGTAGAAACAAAATTATCCATTAAGATTAAAAACAATAAAAATTTAACATTTAAAAAAATATTACAATTTGAATTCAATCTTACCTAATAGCAGTGTGATTCTCCCACATTCTCCTGGTAACAGTGTTGGCAGCCTCTTCCCAATAATTTTTTTTCCTCACACGTCAATTTCATAAAATAATTATTTTATTAAAATTAGAAAACTGACCGAATTAAATATTAAAAAAAATATGTATATACTAACCTTGAACTTTCCAAACCAAGCATCAATCATAGGCTTTCATTCAAGATTTTTAGAAACCTAACTCCACTAAAACAAAGGCACTTCCATCAATGATTTCATCACCGATGTTATCATGCAAGCAGCCTCCACATTTGTAAACCTGAAATTTTATTTGTTCATCGAAATTAATTATTCAAAAATTATTCATTGTTGTTTATCTTTTTATCGTGCAGGAAAGGAAAACAAACTTATCTTTTTATCGTGCAGGAAAGGAAAACAAACTTACATGTTATGGTTGGGTTTCTACTAAGCAATATATTTTCTAGTGTATACATCCTACTCAGAAAAGACACCTCATTTACAAGCCGACCTCACACTCGACGAGCTTGTTTCAAGAGAGGGTGTTTGTGCCTGAGGTGTCTGGTCATGGTTGACATTTAAAAGCTCATAGTCATCAGAAGCGCTGCCAGAAAAACCAACAGCGCTCCTATCGTATTACTCTTCTCTTTGTCATCTAAAAAAACAAAGTATATAAAAATAATAATAACATTATCATCATATTCTATTTTAAAAAACAATTCAGCCGGCACCTTTCTTATATAGGTGACTACCCAAAATTTTATTACTTATAAAAATATACATCAATAAATAAAGCCACAAACTAGTTATTTTTATTTATGACTAACATTTAATTTAAAAAGTATTCCAAAAATCCAATTAACATCTTAATATCCTAATATATTTGACAGTTATTATACATGTTATTGATATCCATTGAGACCAAAAGAGAGACACATATATGATAACATCTAGAGAGAATATGAAAAAATAACAAATCAACATCTTGTTTGGCCAAACACGCACATATTTGTTCTTTTATAAATCAATTTAGCCTAAGTACATAAGTTCACAAATTTCCATATGTATTTGTACAAATTTAGCCCATTTGAGACATTACAACCATACACAAAATGTGAAGCCTGAGAATAAAGTATGCAAAAAAAAAAGGGGAGTTTATAATAATTTTAAAAAAAATGTTGTCATATTTATAAAATAGAAGGGGCTAAAATAAGAAAAAGGGAGAAAGATGGGACCAAAATGAATTAAAACAAGATGGGACTATAAATACCCATCCCTTCTCTCATTCATGACCGGGGGAGGTAACAAAAAGAAAAGGGGAGGGAAAATTTTCAGATTTTCCTTCACCAAGCTTAAGAGAAAACACCTAAATTTATATACCTACACAAACCTTAGATTTTCTACGTGGGGAGACAAACCGGGGCAGGAGATTTGCAAGAAGAAAAAGTGATAGAATTTCTAAGAGAAGAGGGAGTGGGAGACCGGCTGCTTGTAGAGAAGAAAGGGGTTAGGAAACTTTAATCAAATCAGAAATCAAACCTAAATTTTCCTCCAGGTATGAAGTTCTAAACCAATTGGGAAAGCCAAATTAAATTCATGCAAGAATTGTGCATTAATTTGAAGTTTGAAAGATTAGGGTCCTTGAGTAAAATTTGGGGAAATGTGGAATTAATTGGAACTAAATGAGTTGAGCAGCATAGGTTGCCTAAAAAGGATGGAATTATGCAAAGAAGATTTCAACAAAACCAAAAACCATGGGGAAATAGTGGCCGGCCATGAGATTGTTAGTAAAGAAAGGAAATTGTCATAGTTGCGTTGTTTTCCTTATTGCAAAATTAAAACAGGTTTCAGGAGGTGAATAATAAGGAAATGTGGTGATTGAGTGTGTGTGTGTGTGTATATATATATATATATATATATATATATATATATATATATATATATATATAAAAGAGAGAAGGAACTGATTTTAAGGACCGGCCACTAGAGGGGAAGAAAAAAAAACAGAGGAGAACGTATGACTCCCCTGTTAATTAATTAGGTGTGTTGTTATAGTGTAGTTACAAATTGTAACTTATAAGGGAGAGGAACCTACGTTCCAGGTAAGGTGAAAACATGGCTGAAATTGATGGGGAAGTAGGATTGGAAATAAAAATTGTAGGTACCTTCTCCATTGATAAAACAGGGCAGATTTGTTGCCCTGGTTCCTGAGGGAATTTGGACCTGAAGATGATAGAATCTAGGGAGGGTCCATTCATAAAAGTTGTAGCTGGGAGTGTTAGCTTTCCAACAAGTCCGACCCCGCCTAATTTGGAGTCCTAGAACTCCGGATACAAATGAAAATCTGAGGAGAGGTCAAGCTGCCACCCCTGTTGGCAGTTTCGGCCAAGTCGATAAAACGGCGAAATTTAGCCGTATTAAGGGTAGAATTTGTTTTCTCGCCCTTCATAAAGTGTGTCTCTTAAAAAAAAAGATAAAAAAAAAAGAATAAACTGTGATCAAAATTGAATTCATGATGTCCACTTGGACTACAAATGGGACGAAAATGTGAAAGGATAATAATGAGGAATGTAAGTGAGAAAGAAAAGATTGGTAAAAGAGAAATGAGTATTATTCCCATTGTTGTTGTTGTGTTGTGATATGTGGACTAATATGTAATAATGATGGGTGTTTGTGGTTTCAGGAGGAACCGCGGGAGGAGTACAACAACAACAGGGGAACGCAAGTCGAGCGTCTACAGCAGGTAGGTACTCGGTACCTACATCTCCTCTTGTTAATAATTATTTTAACTAACTATTGAACTATAAAAATTTGGTGCGTATTGATGAGGAAAAGAAAGGGGGAAAGGAAAGGTGAAATGGTGGGAAAATAGAAATGAGGACTAAATTTAAATTATAGGTCCTTTTGGAGGAAATGAACAGTAACAACGAATTTTAATAATGATTGTTTCTCAAATTTGATTAGCCTGTCCCTGATATGGGAGGCTAATGATGTTAACCAATCTGGTTAACATCGGCATTACCGGTACGTGGGAGGAGAAATATAAAAACTTGATTAACTATTCAGGTTCAGAATAGTTAATGATATCGGCGGGTGACGTCGATATCGGCAAAATTTATAAAAACTTGATTAACTATTCAGGTTCAGAATAGTTAATGATATCGGCGGGTGACATCGATATCGGCAAAATTTATAAACTTGATTAACTAGTTAATGATATCGGCGGGTGACGTCGATATCGGCAAAATTTGTAAACTTGATTAACTATTCGGATTCAGAATAGTTAATGATATCGGCGGGTGTCGTCGATATCGGCAAAACTTATAGACTTGATTAGCTTTCCGAGGTGAAAGCTAATGATGTCAAGAATCCTTTACATCGTCATACCCGAGGACCTCCCAAGGTAGCATAGAACAGTGATTAACTATTTCGGTTCAAAATATATATATATATATATATATATAATGACACCAACGGTCGTGTTAGTGTCGGCATTTTCATGAATCTGATTAGTTGACCCCAGGATGGACAACTAAAGACACTAATGGAGGTTGTTAGTGCCGGTATAGTCTTCCTAATGTGGGGAGAAGTAGTTAAAGGAAATAAACTGGATAATCCTAAAAAAGGATGGTGGTGGTGTATTGAAATTACATATGACTTAAGTAGGTAGATGTGTTGTATAAATTTCTTCCGTGAATTGTTTGTATTTTAGTTAATTTTAATTATATGGAAAATTTATGTTTTGCAGGTCCCTTTCATTCACGTCAGGAGTAGAATTTAGGTTCCTTATCCCTTTTGTATAAGTTAGGAACTTAGGGATTTTCATGTAATTTTGTTATGCAGCAAACATGTAACCTGAATAGAATAGTATACTCCTTATATTATTATGTTTTTGGAATATTAATGTATTAATCTATACTTGGAAAAATTATAGCGTAATAGCTTATGTTCAGAACGCTAAATTGTGTTGTGCTTATATATATGAAATTTCAGTGCTTGGATGGTCCTCTTAATTAATAATTTATGCATGTGATATGAGATGGAGATTGAGAATGAAGATTTGTCCTAAGTATATTCTTGAATGAATAAAATGATTGAATGTACCAATCATGGATGTGATTATGGGTGGGATGTGATTATAATTGTGTGCAGGATAAATTGTTGATAACTTGGGATCTCCCGGTATAGGGGAGACTCTGCTGAAATTTCGTTAGAAATTTCGGTGAATTTAACCAAAAAAAAAATTGCTCCATTTGCCCTTCATGTAGGAGTTAAACAAATATATATATTGATTGAAATTGTTTTGAGGTTGTTACACAAAATCAATCTATTTTCAATAATAACATAAGCACATTTGGCAATTTATACTCAAACACTCATACACACCTTTGGCTATTAATCCATCAATATATTTATACACCAATTTACTTAACAACCATAATATACACATGCATTCTTTTGGCCATAACAGTTAACTCACACTAACTCACACTCTTTCGCGACTATCATAACAATCCATAAATACTCGTATTTATGTTTGTCACAGCAGCTCATATTCATGTACTTTTGGGTTGTTTGTGATAGCCTATATTTTCACACATTAAGGTTGTTGTAACAACCCATATTTTCATAATTATTCAAACACAAACTTTTCATTTCCACACTACCAATTTCATCTCCACAGTTCTTTCACAATTCTATATCACGCATTTTACTTCAAAACATGAAATTTCCACACTTTTATACACCAAAAAACATTAATCAACAATTGATACTATTTTGTCAATTTCATAATTTTTCATCTCTTCAAAACATAGAAATAATAACCAAACTCATAGCAACCTAATTTATAATATTTGCAACAAGTTTAACGCATTCATAACATTATTAAGAAATCCAAATACATGTAAGTTGTCCTTTTGCTAGTAAAACTAACTTATGTTTACACTTCAAAAAAAATTACCTTAGTTTCATGTTAAATATAATTTCAAAAACAATGTTACACTTTATAATAATTTCAATACTTAATTTTGGGTACTCCATGGTAAATTAATATGTCATGTTGTTTTCCACTGTATGTTGAAGGTTTTTCTTATTCTTTTTCTTTTTTTTTATTTATTAGTTTTTGTTTCTATAGATATATAATTAAACAAAAAATAGTAAATAAATAATGAACTACTAATTAAACAAAAATATTCCTTAAACTACTTCTACCAAACAATTAAAACATGAGATTAAGGTCAAACAAAAGCAAGTGTATTTTAATCAAACTAGTCAATCCACTCAACCAAATCAAAGATCAAAAGTAGTTTTAAAAAGGAAAGAGAAGGAGATTTACCTAGCGTAGAGGATGAAAACTTCTCACTTGTTTGGTGTTGAGGATAGACGATAGAGGGAGAGGGGAATAGAGGGACAAAGGACGAGAAGAAATTGAGGGGAAGAGAAGGAGATGGAAGATAGAGAGAAGAAATTGATAGAGAGAGAAGAGATTGACATAGAGAGATGAGAAGAAGAAGATGGGTTGTTCTTCTGAAATTGGAGATTCTAGTCTTTTAATGGAGTTTTTGACCGATGAATAATTAAATATTTATTAATTTTTAACTTCCATCGTTAATTCCCTTGATAGTTAAGCCTGAATATTTTTAATAAAACCTGAAATATTTCAAAACCCCTTAAAATTCTCTGATGTAATTTTGTTTCATCATTAATTAAATTAGTAATTGTAAATGATAAAGTCCTATAATTTTTTAAAACTCTCTAAAACTTTTTGAGAGACTTAGTTCATTGGTAATTTTGTTTATAATTGTTAGTGGCAAAGTCTTGTAATTTTTTTCAACTCTCCAGGACTTTCCGATGGACTTAGTCCATCTTTGATTATCAATGGCAAAGTCTTGTAATTTCTTTCCAACTTTCTGAAACTTTTCGAGGGACATATCAGTTGGTAATTCTATGGTATTTTATATTCTATCGATATAAAACAATAAATTTTTTCCAATGTTTTTGTATTTCATATCTATACAACCTGTGAATACAGTAAAATCATAACACAATAACACTATTTTTGCTCAATAATAAAATAAAAACCACAGCAATAAACGTTGCAATAACAATAGTTCATTATAAAGCAACAACCAGAAAGATTACATTAAAGTTAATTTCATTACACATTGATGTGTTATATTTAAAATCAGTTCAAAATTTTTTTAATCAAAACTATCTTTTTCTTCTTTAATTTTATCATCGTCATGTCCATCATAATTTTCTTCATTGAATTGAAGTTCATTGATATCATCATCCTCATTAACTTTTGTATATCCACTTGTTCTTAATATATTATTTAACTCATCAGCGTTAACATCAATAAAATTATTCTTAACTACATGAAAATTTGAATTTTCTTCTAAGTCTGTAGACGAAGCAACTCGATATACATCAACTAACTCATCAAGTCGAAAGACATCGTCTCCCGCAATTACTTTATCGTTACTATCCTGAACAACTTGGACACGACCCCTGGGTTTCATTTTCACTGTAGATAACCAATCAACCCTAGAATGATCATTTCTAAAGAAAAGAGTATATATGTAATAAACTTGTTGGCATATCTTGGCAAAAATAAAGACATCGTCAACATTATGAAGTCTAGCCTTTTTATTAATTTTGACCAAACCATGGTGGGGATCTACTCTAATTTTTCTATCGGAGGTATCATACCAATAACATTTGGATAGAAAGACTCTATTATGCTTACTATGATATTGCAATTCAATCCCCTCTTCTAACTTTCTATAATAATCAACTTCAAACATATTAGAAGTTGATTCCTTCACACAAACTCTACTATTATAGGTGTTTCTACCCTAATCATGCTCTTTAGTATGAAAGACACGTCCATTGAAGAAATACTCGTTATAGCACTTGACATTTCTTTCATGATCCAAACATAGTATATTCAAACTACCACTGGCATTCCCTTCCATTTAATAAACTTAGTATAAAATTACAAGGTATAATGAAATGAAGTATTAAAAGAGTTAAGAATTATTAAGTACCGCTTACATGTTTTTTTAACCACGTGGCAAATTGTCCATCTTGTAATTGAAAAATATAAGATTCAGTCATATCTGAATTTGGAGATACTAAAAATTAACAATGTTGCCTTCAATCTATCAGATTATGAGAGTGTAAGAGAAATAATATTTGAGAATGGCATGTTAATATTATACTTACTGAATAAAAAATCTTAATTCATTATAATTAAATAGCACATAATTATATGCATGTCTGAATTGGATTTTTATCAGCTATCTTCTCCTCAATGTATTTTTTTTATAAAGGTCGTCCAAGATTTTGAAGTATACCACATGAAGTATCCTACATTTTGAAGTTCATGGAAAATAACTTTCGAGTTTGAATTACAATTATCATTATTATTTTAATGTTTTATTGGAAGGTAACACGTGCACTGCACATCACATGAATGCATATGATAAGATGAAAGTTTTCTTCTTCTTTTTTCACCAATTTTTTTTTTTTTCTTGACAGATGAGGCAGACCAAAGCAATTAATACATATGCGCACCCCACCTAAAATCAAGTATCTATTACATCAAATATTGTTGACATATATATATATATATATATATATATAGATAGCTAGCTCGTCAAGCGTATTTACTACTTAGTATTCTAATCCACCAAAAGCTAGCATGTGATTCATTAAATATGACAATTAAACACTAAACCTCCTCCCTAAATTATATAATTTGCATAACTAATTTCTTTTTAATTAGATAAACTACCCGATTACTGAGTAAAAAACTGATCATTATTATCAAGATTTATGTTTTTTTTTGCAAAAGAAAAGTTATAATTCTTTTATACTGCCTAAAACACACGATTAAATATGAAAGTACCCTTGTATCTTTTATTTTTTGTTTCTTAAGGAATTTATAGATTTAAACTTTATTTTTTTTATAGATTCTTCAACTTTTATTATGCATTTCTAAAGTTCATCATTTTTCACCTGAATTTCATAATACATCAATAGTTGAAGAATCTATTAGAAAGGAAAAAATGAGAAGATATTAACTAAGCTCAATCTAGCAAGTTCTCGTATAGAAGTGAATAATGTAAAACAGTGGCAGAGGTGATTCAACAGGCCATGGAAAGGAACAGCTATTTTCAGAGGATGGGCCATTCATGCGTCAGGTGAGTACAGAGTCTACAGACACTAGGGTCTAGGAGACGACGAGCATAAACTGCATGGTTACGTACAAGACTCTTCTTCATAAGGGGACTAGCGGTAACAAAAAAAAAACAAAAAAAAAAAAGGGAAATTCAACTGAGCATATATTTGATCCGAGAAGTAATCAATCCAAGAGATGGAAGAATTGACATGCACAAATCACACCTTACACAAACATTTCTGATTTGCTACTCGTTTTGGTTAGTGTTTTGCCTACAAGAGATGGATAGGGATTGATTAGAGATGGATAGGGATTGATTAGAGATGGCAGGGACTGGCATATGAGAGAGGAAATTTGTCAAAATATCCCAGCTTTACACCATTTCTGACGTACCCTTTGTAAATTGAAACCGACTAATTTCCTTGCGACGAAAAGCCTTGGAGGAAATTACTATCCATCTAGTACTAGACATGGAGAATGAACAAGTTGGGTTAATTTTGTTTGTGAAAATACACTGTCGGTGCCCCGTCCAAGTAGGGTTGGATTATAGAGCTAGCTAGCTAGGAACTATTCTCCACTGGCTACCCTTTCGTCGCATCCGAAAGACCATGTTGTCTCTATTGCCTTTTCTTTAGTAAAACGCTTTTGCTGTTGAAGAAGACCATGCCCTTCTTCAGGCCACATGTTATTGAAATTTTATTGAACTTGGCTAGTACAAATGTGGAAGTAAGTACTTTCTAGCAAAGTTGTTAAAATGATGATTTTGACAAGGCACGGAAAATATAAAATAAATTCGGATCGTAAAAATAGATCGTAAAATTATAAAATCGTAAAGAATTTTAAAGTACATTAAAAAAAATTCATGCTTCAAATAAAAATTCATACATAGTTCAAGCATCTTAAAATACATGGTTCAAATAAAAATTCATACATAATTTAAGTAACTTTTCATTAACTAATAATTAACAAACTTCAAATAAACAATATGCTGGTGTGTCATGTAAACTAAAACCAGCTTCATTGCCTTCATCTTCCTCATTATTCCTTAGACATTCATCAATATCATAATACATGTGTTTGAACAATAATGCATCTAGATATTAAACATCTCATCTGAGCTATCTAAAAAGAAGTACCATAATACTAAATTCAAAAACTAATTAAAATCAGTAACCTAGTTAACAATTTTGAGAAGTAAAACACTGAATCCAAAACACATAATAGAACTCATGACTTATGTTTTTCTCCAAATGCTTTATTTGTTGTTTGTAGTGTTCAATAAAATCAACTCTTTCACCCCAGAGTCCTAGAAAACCATTTTGGAAAATAAACAGGTCAAACCATCAAGGTGAAAATAGTCGGAAAACCAATCAAGAGAACTCGCAATCATGCATGTATCATTCAAACATATAATCCATAAGAAAACCATTTTCACACAACCAAATTAAAATTACAGGAAAAAAAAAGATAAATTAATTAAGATAAATTGTAATAAAACTATAATACCTGCTTAATTCCCACTTGCACCTTAACGGGATAAAACACAGATCTACTATGAACCCAGTTAGCAGTTCATGATCAATCTTCCCTGCAAGACATGACCAGAACTTAATTGTGAAATGCCCTGTTGCCTAAGTTCCTCAATGGGACAAGTAATCCAGGCTTCTAGAGACTGTGAATGACTGCTGACAGAAGCAATATCAGTAGAAAACAGAATCTTGCTTAGCCTTCCAAATGCATGGAAAAAAAAATTTCCAAAAACAGAAGCAATCTACTAGAATCCAATTTTATTAAGATGTAAATCAGCAAATTAGCAGTTCACCGGCATCTCATGAGTCAAATTTGCTTAAAGTTACATATCAAAATAAAAAAAATAAAAAAGCTCATTAAAATGTACTCAAGCATTTACAAACAGTTAGCAAACACTGCTAAAAAAAAAGTCTCCCTTTACACAGACTCAAAATGAACCAAAATTCCGAGTAATAATAAAAAGTGAAACTATAAACCCACTTCGAATGAACTTAATTAAAACCAACAAAACTACCTAAACAACAGTCACGCAAAGATTAAAGCACCAAATTAGACAACTTTAAATCATGAATAAAAAAAACAAATTAGGTTCTTA
Organism: Populus trichocarpa; assembly: GCF_000002775.5. NCBI lineage: Eukaryota > Viridiplantae > Streptophyta > Magnoliopsida > Malpighiales > Salicaceae > Populus > Populus trichocarpa. Next base: position 11,830,471 of record NC_037288.2, read on the forward strand.
CCTCTGATCTATGCAGATCAATATTGCAACCAAAGAAAATCAATCATGAATCCAATCAAACTTGGAGCCTGCGAATCTAATCAAACTAATATTAGAAACCTTAAAAATAGAGTAAGAAATAATTAATGTTATTTTAGTTTATTTGTGTGCACTGTGCACCGACAAGGAGACGGATAGGGAAAAAAATAGCCCCCTTGGTAGTTAGCAACAGAGAAGAGAGAACCATTCGGACAGAGAATAACTTACGATGGTTGGTAGAGACTAGAGAGACGCCGCTGTTGTTGTCTGAATTCTAGATCTCACGGTGGCTGGTGAAAAGAACGTCGTCGATGATGGAAAAATAAAAAAGAAGAGGGTTATTGGTAGTGGACCAGTGGTTGATTGTTGGAAGGCTAAGAGAAGGAGACTAAGGATTTAGAAACTTAAGGATTTTGATTTTGTTTTGTGTGTGTGTGAAAGTCGATGAAAGAAAGAAAATGTTACATTGTTACGTGATTTTGCTTTGTTCTGTAATAGCAATAGGCCAATAGTCGCTGGACACCTGGAGCTGGAGGAAACAGTAAAGATAAATTATGTTCTTTGTTGAAAGCGTTAAATCGGTGGTGAAATCGCTATTTGATGCGATTTCCCTCGATTTTAGCGATTTTATTCGATTTCAACCCGATTTCATCTATTTTCGAGTTTTTAAAACGATTTAGCACGTTAAGTATATCTTGACTCGTAAAATCATACAATTTTACAAGTCAAATTACGATTTTAACAACCTTGCATTCGAGTATCCACGCTCACATGTTAGCCACATGGTAGAGAGAAAAATGATCCCCACCCAAAGGCTTGGAAGACATAGTCATGAGGTCATTGAAGAATTGAGCTATCACTTCATCAAGCCTTAACTGCACTGTTGGAGAAGGGCTGTGGCAGAGAAAGAGTCATGAGGTCATTAATTAGGACCCCCTAACCAAAACCACTAAAGAAACGCAACAGCTATCTGGATCGGGACCATCCTTGTTTGCAACACATGCTGTGCCTGGATCAATCATTGAAGATGACTCTGACTCTGCCTCTAGTCCAGACCAGTAACTAGTAATGTAGTTGCTTCCACTTTCATTTGTGTTTCCCACAAGGGAAAAATACTTGTGTTGTTGAGAGTGTGAAAAGAAATATCAAGATTGATAACAATATTATGATAGTTACAAAATAAATAAATCAATCAATCAATCAATCAATGAAGAAAACGAAATCCTCCTTGTCAAAACGATTTCCCTTCAGAGTTTACACTATCGATGGATTAAAGATCAACCTGTCATTAGCTTAATACAAAAGAATGCAATAAAGTCAAAGATAAAAGCATGCCCTTCAAAATAAAGGTCGATGCATCAGCATTTTTATTTTATTTTTTTCATTATGTACTTGAGTGGATGGTTTAAACAGACATGTCTCCGCTTTTTTTTATTCGGAGACAATAATCAAACACTACCTTGGAGATCAGATCAACAATTTTAGAGTGCTATATAACTAGAACAGGATTTTTACGAGCTACTGTTGCTACAAGCTGAGGATATAAAAGCTCTTGAGTAATTTTCTATATTGATGCTGAACCAGATAGAGCCGGACCAAGTTCACATGCTTCCAGCACTGATAAGGGCTGAGAACATATAAATTCCATCCAGCATTGTATTCCCAGAAAACATAAGATGCTAGAAGTAAAAAAAAAAAAAACATTTTTTTTCTTTTGAACCAAACATGAAAGCCTCACAAGATAGGTGAACCCACAGCATATCAAAGATTATCATCATTACCAGAATCGAATGCTGGAAAGGCAAAAACAAAAAATATTTAAACAAGGAGAATACATCATCATCAACCATAATATGGAGGCTGACCCGGAGGTGAAGCACCACTAGGTCGCAAGTTTGACTGCATCCCTGGGTGGCTCATTGCCATAGAAGCCACACTATGAGAAATTGGGCTGCTATGTGACCGGGGAGAGGAGCCTGCAGGTATTGCAGCAGTAGCATAAGCAGACGCTGGAGGTGTTGGATATGTTTGACCAGGATAAGTGCCAGGAACTGATGCATAGCCTTGTCCACCTGCCTGCATGGTTGGATCCCAAGCTGGCACTTGCCCAGGAGGAACTTGAACTGGAACAGCAGCAGTGGTAGCATAGTTATTCCCAGTGTACATTGAGCCAGCCTGAGGATTCTGCCACATTGTAGGAGCAGTGTGAAGGCCAGGAGCTTGTGCTGCAATCAAACTTGCATCTGGGATGGTGTAATCTCTACTTTTATCACTATAGGCCTGCCAACAAAAGCAACTGATCAGACTCTCCAGATAGATTACAAAAACAAGAAAAGAGGATCATATCCAACCAGAAGGGGGTCATCAAGTGTCAAGAAGCATGCATTTCAAGGACCAAATCTTTTTCTTTTCTTTTTTTTCATCAAGAATAGATGCACTTTTTTTTCTATCAGCATCTCTTTTATTTTTCCTTTTACTATTTTTCTCATGACATTAAATCAAAAGCACATATTTTTATACCTTTACATTGAGATCAGTATGACGAGAGTATGATAGATGAAGCTTACAATAGCCACCATCATAAATGCAGTGTCCCTCCAGAGTTTCTTTGGCTACTGCTGCAGTCGCAACATCTGGAAAACAATGAAGACATGATTACTGCTTACGCCTATCTAACAAATAGAGATCATGAATGGTCAAAATAATGTTAACAAAGAACGTAATGTCATGATGGTAATATTAATCAGTTTCAAAAAACATAAACTCACAGTAAAAAAAAGATGATTTGTGACCAGTTGTAATTTGGTAGCATGACAACATTTAAAAAAAAAAAGGTGATAGATTGTTACTATTAAAAAGGATTTGGTGTAGCTTAAATAGGATGAAATAGACAAATGGCATTCGTTCAGCCAACCCCAACAACTTTGGTATAGAACCTCTTCAAGCAGGGAAAGGAAATTCTGGCATGACTAAAGCGCCTTTTATACCCAAACCAAACCAATAAAGGAAAAAAAAATGGGTAAGAGAAATGGGAAAATGAAGAATCCAAATGAAGTTCAAAGTCTGATGAACTGAGCGTAGAATATTTATTTCAAGCTAGACGAAGATGTATCTAATCCTAGATGGTTTCCAGAGCTGGAAAACCAGATAATCTGACAACTAAAGAACTGCATTAATCAAAAAAGGCTTTCAACCTGATGCAAGTAGTCACCGTAAATATACACAAGTCGCAAGCTAAATTTGTGTGAACAATTAATCATGACAGAAGGCATACCTGGGTACTGAATTAGCGCCTGTGTTCCACCATTTTTCTCGAATATAGCAATCTTCTGGACAGTACCAAATGCAGAGAATACCTATAATGAACAGGCAGAGCAGAGTATGAGTAAAACTCATTAAAAATAAAATCCCATGTAAAGGAAACATGTAATCACATAGGTCTTCCTCACAGTGTGAAGAACATCGATGGTGACGGCATACTGCATATTCTCAATTGATGCAAGAAGCACATTGCTCTCAGGTTCTTTCTTCTTTCCATCAACGCCAACAGTAGGCTGGAGAAAACAGCTTATCAGTGAAGATTCAGTAATGCAGTTCAAAAGGTAATCAGAAAAGACTTACCTGAACAGGTCCCTCGATTGCAGTAGGATTCACAGGGAGATATGGATTTGTATAGTCTCTGCAAAATTTGGAGATAAAATCTACGAGTGTCATACAAACAAATATCAAACACTATCCATGACTACTGGTGCATAAATTTCAGAAGCTGCATCAAAGAAGGAACATAACAAAAGATATAGATAAATGATGAATAAGTAGACACAACCATGAAAAAATATGTTAAAACTTTTGCAAAATCTATTGGCTTGCTTTTTTGCAATCCTCTGCTAGATAGAAGATTCAATAAAGATTAGGATAAAATGGCCTCTCCAAATGAAAATGAAAGTTTGAAAAATTCCACAGTTACTTAAAGATGGACAAATATCATCAAAGAAAAGACACAAGGAAGACAATAAATTGATCAGCTAATTGATTGTTAATGGTTTGTTTGGCCTTGTTGTTAGATGGTTTGAAGCAAACAATTGCTATGAATAGCTTGTTATGAAAGGTAATATTTTGCCACCTTAAGACTATAGGAAACAAACTTAGCATTGACTTCAGAAATAAACAAACTTCAAAAGTAGACATTAAAAAACAATATGGGCAAAAAGATAGTAGCAAGTGCAAATGCAATAAACTGCTACCAGAAATTGAATAATGCTTGTATGAACAATGTTTTCATTTAATGAAATTCAGCAATCATACACCAAACATTCTAACTAAAATGGCAAGTGCAAATGCAATAAACTAGTATCTAAAGATGAAGGAAATTACTAAGCGTTCATGACAATACATCTGTGTTCTGGTTATCAGGCTTCCCTAACCTCCTAAATGACAAAAGCACACACCAATTAGCAAGGCCCCGAATTCCAAAACAGATGAAGTACAATAGTGCTGAAAGATTTTGAACAACAAATGAAATAGAAGAACTGTGAGAAAACATCTAAGCATTTGACCTCTTAATAGTTGGGACAATCTTATTACCTGCTCCTATGGGACTGGAACTTGATATTGAGATCGGTATGCGCAGAATACGAAATGCGTAAGTGGCAGGAACCAACATGCTCTGGAAGCAAGTACCTGAATTTATTAAACATAATACCATAACATTACAAATTAACTATACTTGCCATACTAACAGAAAATTCCCCCAAAAAATAAAAGGAAGATGGAGTGGGGGTTATTGAAGGTTAGGAAAGGAAAGAAGAGCATGCCTGGGTATGCTTCTCCCATCCAAGGCATTTCTTGCTGAAGATGCAGTTTCAGAATCAGTGAATTGAATTAATGCCTGCAAATATATTGGGGGGAAAGATGATACTAATATAAGAAAAAAAAAAAAAAAAGCAATCTCAAGAAGATCGAAAGCATTTTTTTACACCTCACCTGGAAACCAGCAGCCTTTTCAAAAGTAGCAATTTTGTGCACATAGCCAAAAGCAGAAAACACCTGCAAAAAGTTTTAATGATATGTACATCAGATTCTATAATGATGATAGAATGAGGAATTCGACTATACTCCATTTGGGATCGCCCCAATCATTGGCAAAAAGACACGAAACAAAATTTCCAAATAAGAAATAAGTGCAGAATGACACCTGTACATGAATGCGTCAAGATAGACCTTAGAAAGGAGAATGACGAATGATAATATTTCCAAACTGTCTCCAACAAAAGAATCTAAATAAGAGGCATCATCATCTGTGATTCAACTGACTTGAAATAAAATTAAAGCACTATTTAATACATAATCCAATCATGGCGCTATTTCCATGTAAAAAGTAATAAAACAATGAAATGAATCTTCCACCAAAGCTATAAACCAAAATGTCCGATTAAAAACTGTGGAAAGTTGATTCAAACCAAAGTATTGAGAATGCAAACTCTTTAAGATAAATGAAATTTTCAAAGCAACTAAAGAAATTTTTACACGAGTAGCCATCATCTGCACATTAAGTATGGTACATCTTATAACAGGCATAATTACAGAGAATAACATTAATGTTATACTTTTTCCTCCACTCTTGTATGAAATTGCACTGGAAAAGAAAAGAAGAAAGACAGGATAATGATATTTTTTCCGGTGCATTATATTGTCAGAAATTTGTTGTCGCTAACACAACAATAGTGAGCAAACATGCAGAATTCACATGATATAGGAGCCAATTCCACAATTACAAACCTCTAGTAGGGCTACATGGTAATGACTGATGAAATATCTTCATGATATACGAGCCATTTCCACAATCACGAGCCTCTGGTAGGGCTATGTGGAAATCCCTCCAAAAACAAAAATGCATCAACTAGTAAGCTATGCTCCTGAAGCTGCTTATTTTCTTTATCACATTTTTAACTCCAATACAACATTCATCAATTGCCTAAAAAACCCTAATTCTAGGCAGCTTTTTCATGACTTCAGCACATTTAACCAACTTATTGCATTTAAAAAGCAAAAACATATATCAACAGAAATCTTGAGAAACGAAAACAAATCAAGATTAAAAAGAAAAGGCAATTACCAAGTGAATGACATCGATGCTGACATCACCAGCTTCAACACCCTCGATGGTAACCAACAATACATTTCCAGGATTATCACCTGGACTCTTATTGTTCACAATTTCATGCCTGTTCGAATATTGAATATACACCGTTTTACCCCGAACCTGCGCTGGGTCCGACGACGACGCATAATACGATACCATTTGTATTGCCTGATTTTGGTCTACCTGAAATCAGATTCACAACCAGATTATGCTAAGTCAAATTATTCTCTCGCCTAACCCTACAAATTATGACTATACATTTTCTACTCCTAATGATAATTACTTACGAATTCGACAAAGGCTTGGTTCCGATTGGCGCCCACATTGCACTTAGTATTTACGATCCTTCCAAAAGGTTTACAGAGCTCGATTAGCTCTTCTTCTGTGCACTCCCATGGAAGGTTTCGTAGATGCAAAACCTTTGATGGTGTTTGTGTGTACCGGAATTGTGGCTGTCCCGACGTTGACATCTATCTATCTATCTATCTATTCGAGATTTTTTCTTTTTTGTCTGGATGTCTAGAAAGTGATGGAAAGATTTTCCCGGATAATTATTTTCTGGGTTTTGGGATGGTGTGTCGTATGACAGAAGATTGTGGAGGTTAGGTTAAGGTCGATTGTGATTTATCTCTCTGCGTGCGTGCGTGCGTGGGAGAGGGAGAGGGAGAGATTGGTATCTTGCTTGGATTCTAGAGTTTTGGGCGGAATTACTCATGTGCCCTTAACTAGTGGACAATATTTTTGCAAATAATTTATCCTCCAAGGTCTTTTTCGGCATTAACGAGCTTTTTCAGTTTGTACGTAGGGGGCTTATTTTTGGATTGGGTTTTTTGAAAGAGGAGTAACATGTTGATAAAATCATTAAGGCTTCTCTTCTTGCATGAAGATTGAAAAAAATTTGAATATAAAAAAATAATATTTATAAAAACAGAAACTTTTATGTATTGTTATAAAATTTGGAATAGCACTTCAAAATTAAAAAATCTTGATCTAGTTGATCAGGTTTTAAATTAAATTGTATGGAAATTATCCCAACATGACCTTATTCACTCCAAAAAAAACAATTAATCAAATAATAGAGAATAAAATTAAATAAAAATCTCATATGAAAGGATGAAATTAAAAAAAAATCACAAAAAAATTAAAACTTTCATATTAAATGAAGGAATTAGGAAAAAAAAGATAAAAAAATGGTCAAAAAGTTTTTATTATATTATAAAAATATAAAAAATAATTTGCCATCAATTAAATATCGAATGATAAATTTAAATAAAAACATCATATTAATAGATTAAATTGAAAAAAAAATAAAAAGGAGCAAAAACCCCAAATGACTAGTTAAAAAAGCCATGGGCCTGTTAACAAAAACCTAGGCGTGTGGGCCTGTATTATTATTTTGCTTTTGATAAGGGATGACAATATGTCATTTGTTCTTTTTTTTTTTCAAAAACAATTTAGACAACACGTCAACCCTCCTCGAGTTATTTCAGCCACACGTAAACCATAAAGCTAAGACTCGAATATGTTAACTAAACATATAAAATTATATCAACAATGTTATTTGGATCATAAAGGAAAATATTGTTTCTCCAAGTGCTCGAACGTGTTATCACCACCACATATGAACCATTGAGTTTTGACCTGAATTTATTAGTTAATCACATTAAATTATATATCAAATTGGTTTACTATTCATATGAATAGTAAAACTAACTCTAGTTGATTTAATTGTTTCGATAATAAAATGGATCTAAATTAAAGGAACATTTGATTGCATCAAAGAAGGGATTATTTTTAGATGTACTTTTTCTATTACTTTTTTCTATTTCATTTTTTTATCAAAAAATGGTTTTTGGGTTTACTATTATTAATTTGATTTGAGTTGGATTTCATTTATTGATTTGAGTAGAATAAGAATTTGATTAATTTTGATTGAATGAATCAATTTTTCCTTCTATTTACATGAAATAGAATTATTAAGCTTGGAGATTTTTTAAACCTAAATAAAACATTGGTTGTGGATTTTTAGCCTTTGAATAGTTTTTCATTATTTTTTAAAGCTTAATCCTCTTTTAGATTAGGTGAACTTTTTTCTCAATTTGGTTTTAGAATATTACTCTAGAATCATTGAAGTCTTAAAAGATTTTTACTTATTTTCTTAATCAAATATTTGGTTTGATACCCTACTTTCTTGTACTTTTCTTAATCAAAAATATATATTAAGTTGTTGGAATTTTATCACAAAAACCTAGTTATAATTTTGTTATTAAAATAATTTATAGCCTTTGAAGTTTGAATTCCTTGATGAGTAAATCATGGTTGTTGAAAAGGAGTAGGGGGTAAATGATGACATATGAACCATGTATTTTGATGTAGTCATTAATATGTCAAAAAATGGAGTTGGATAAGTTTTGATCTTATTGAATCATAAGCAATGCTTTGTGGCCATTAAATTATAATTTGAATGCACCAAACATGGTAGAATATCGAACATGTATACATGGTTTAGAAGCAGCATTGGATATAAAAGTTGGACGTATATGGTGACTCATTATTGATAATATATCAGTTGAAAGGTAAATGGTAGATGAAATATGAGAAGTTGAACCATATCAGGAATATATTACTAGATTGGTTGCCTAGTTTGAAGATATCAAATTTACTCGCTTGAGTAAAGATAGGAATCAATTTGCTAATGTTCTGGCTATTTTAGCTTTAATAACCAAGATTAATTAAGGTGAGAGAATCCAACTAGTGTATATTGAGACTAGAAATGTCCCTACATATTTATGTTGTTTAGTATACAAAGAGTATGATGGAAAGTCATGGTATCATAACATCAAGTAATATATCAAGAGTCGTTCATACTCACTTGAAGCTTCTAAGATATATAGGAATATTTTTTAGAGGATTAGTGATGGATTTTTATCTCAATGTCGAGACCTTGATGTAGTTGAAGTTACGAAAGCAATGATGAAAATATATGAGGGTGTTTGTGTTACTTATATCAATAAACACATAATGACACATCAAATTCAAAGAATTGATTACTTCTAAATCATCATAGAATGAGATTGGATTAACTATATTCAGAAATGTCATAAGTCGTAAATATAATGATAGGATAAATGTTCCTCCAACACTACTTCACAACATGTTGTTGATTAGTACTTAAAAGTGCATTTTTATCATGGTTTTATATCATCATTTTGCACTTGAAGTATCAATAACTCCTTAACTAAAGCATGTTTTATAATAACAAGTCTGATACCATAAGATACCTTTAATTTATGGTAAATGTCCATCTTAAATGCAGGCCTATCACATAAATGAAAGGATTGATTAATGAGTTTAAGTACGAAAATTAAAAGGACAAAGAGAGGGCCAAACTTAGAAAAGAGATGCTGGTTCAGTCCAAACTGGAACACTGTTCGATCATTGGGTCATATCTGGAGCTGTAGATCTTGGATTTAGGTCTGCCTTATATGGATGGAAAGATAAGACATAGGCCTAAAACTTTCATGGGAGTCCAAGATTTAAAAAAGCCGTTTTTAAGTCCAAATTGTAGCAACAACGGAGAAGTCTGAATCTGTCCTGCAGCCCAGACATTGTTCAGTGTTCAGCCTATATCTCGAGTTCTAGAAGTCCAAATGACCTCAAATTTTTATCCTGGAAAGCTGAGATAATTTTCTAGAACTTTTCATGATTTAAGTCTGTTCAAATTATGACGTTATCAATGATGTTTTTGGCAGACAAGAAGATAAGGATTGTCACCAAGTCAAGATGTGGCCACCTACTCAATAATTAGTCATCAAATCAATAGTTCTAAATTTTGACCTATAAAACAAGGCATTTGCCATGTATTTAGGCATTTTGGTGTTCAGATCAAGATCATGCTCTTGCTCTCTCTTTATATTTTGTAATGCTTAAGTTTTGCTTATATTAATCTCTTGCTTATGCTTTTCATTTCCTTTCCTTGTTTATTTATGTTTCTCTCTTTCATTATGTTTAGCTAAGTTTATCATGTCAAGGTGAAAAGGTTACACTAATGGTGTAAGAATAAGTATAATATAAACTCAACATGGACCTTAATGTTTGATACTAACATGTTTTATATTTGTTATCTTGTTCACTTTTAATACTTTGCTTGTTAAATGGTTAATCTAGATTTATGTTGTATAACCCTTGGTACAACAAATACTTGGCACTTTCATAGCCCAACCATATGGTATAACCGACACATGTGCTATGAAAGGAACTTGATTTGTTGTTAACATAAGTTATAATCATGAATACCTGACAACATTTACAAGTATTAGCATTATTCGAATAAGATAACTAATGTAATCATGTTAACAATTTATAATCTGATTGGAACCTCCTTTGTGTGTGGTTTCCAATTGAGTAATAAAAAGAGTTTATAGTATACTTGTTTGAAATACCATTAGTGGATCCTCTAACCTTGACAATTATTTTATCCTTGTTTAATCCTTACATCAATATCACATCTCAAAGCTCTCTTTAAACTTATTATTATTGTTTTTGTTGTTATTGTTATTATTATCTATAATTTATATAGTTAATCTCCCTGTGGTTCGACCCCGGTCTTGCCGGGTTATTTATTACTTCGACACTCTTACACTTGGGAGAAGGCATCAATCTTTTGGTCGTGTCAGTTGTCATTTTGGCCATTTGTGATATGGGGTATAAATGTGGTATTGGGTTTCCTAAAACACATAATGCAACAAATGAAATAATTAAAAAAACATTTAAGAGTCCTAATGATCTTGTTATACAATATAGGATCATTTAGGGTTTGAGCGAAGATTACCTAAAGATCACATCTTTTTTCTAATATTTCATCAACTTATTCAAGGCTGAGTTGTTACAAACCACAAGTCGTCCAAGTTTTTGATCTCTAATAGTAATTCACATAAACCACTAGTGAAAAACCCTTATGAGAGAAAGATAATTATATCTTTGAGTGCTAGTTCTTTTTTTTTTTTGTATTTTTCTGTACCGTGTATTCTATAACATTTGTACAACTCTCTCACAAAAATATAAGGCATGACATTCTATTTATAAGAAAAACATAATAAACCTATAATCAATCCCCCCCTAAATAATATCATATATATTATTTCAAAATAGTTTAATTCAATCAAGTCCGTACTTAGTTTTTCAAGGTCTAAAATTGTAATCCATATATTAATTACATTGCATTACATTTTAGTCCTCAATCTCTAAAATTTATTCATAAGTCACACTTGATTAATTATCCCAGATTAATTTCTGTCAATAATTCTTATTGTATGTAACTCATTAGGTTCCTAATAAATTGGTCTAAATATAAATCATAATCCTAATGAAAATAAAATTAAATAAATTAAATAATTTAATTTATTATCAAATAAACAATTAATTGATTTATATTTAAATATCAAGTGTGTTGCTATCCAATTTTGACCCGTGTTTTGATAAATTTTCAGAAAAAAAATCCAAAAATAGCGAAAAACAACGAAAATCCAAAAAAATATGTTTTTTTTAATATATTTGCATCATTTTTAGCATCGTTTTAAAAGAAGTTAAATTTTCAAAAGTTTTTAGAACGCGTTCGACTTTTAACGCGTTATTTTTAAAATCACCAGTTTTTCTCATTTGAGTCGATGTTGATAAGAAAAATCCAAAAAATAAAAAAAAACAAATTTATAAAAAAAAAAAGAAGTTGAGGGACCAAGTTGGAAACCTAGCAATATTTTTACCTATAAATACTGGTGTCCACAACACACACAACGAGGGGGGGTAATTTTGCACATTTAGAGAAAAACACAAAAAAAAACCCTAACCTTAAAAACCCATCTCCTTCATATCAGCCGGTAGCGCCCCCCCACTTGGCCAAACAAAAGAGTAGCCGCACCCTACTGATTTTTTATTTTCTTCTTCCCTGGCCGCTCCCTTTCTCAAGCCGCAACCCCTCCTTTTGGGATTTTTGGCCTTTATCCCTTGCACCCGAAAAACCTCCGACTCCTTTTTGTTTTCCCCTCAGCTGACCGAAACCTTCAGCCCTCCACCAGACCTCCATTCCCATCGCCAATTTCCTTCATTTGGCATCTCAATAACCGACAGACAACCTCTCTGCACACAAACAGCCCCTCTCTTTTTTGCAAAAAATCCGGAGACTAAAAAAAAACAAAGCCGACCTCCGCTCCCCATCTTCTTCTCAGCTACTCTCGTCTCCCCTCAGCATTTCCCCCTACAAACAGCCAGCCTCATTGACACGACCAAAAGATTGATGTCTTCTCCCAAGTGCAGGAGTGTCGAAGTAATAAATAACCCGGCAAGACTGAGGTCGAACCACAGGGACGTTAACTATATAAATTATAAATAACAATAATACAACAACAACAACAACAACAAGAATAGTAGTAGTAGTAGTAGTAGTAGTAGTAGTAATTGTAGTAATAAAGAGAGCTTTGAGATGTGATATTGATATAAGGATTAAATAATGATAAAAACAATTGTCAAGGTTAGAGGATACACTAATGATATTTCAAACAAGTATAGTATAAACTCTTATTATTTAACTGGAAACCACACACAAAGGAGGTTTCAATCAGATTATAAATTGTTAACATGATTACATTAGTTATCTCATTCGAATAATGCTAATACTTGTAAATGTTGTCAGGCATTCATGATTATAACTTATGTTAACAACAAATCAAGTTCTTTTCATAGCACGAGTGTCGGTTATACCATACGGTTTGAGCTATGAAAGTGCCAAGTATTTGTTGTGCCAAGGGTTATACAACATAAATCTAGATTAACCATTTAACAAGCAAAATATTAAAAGTGAACAAGATAACAAATATAAAACATGTTAGTATGAAACATTAAAGTCCATGTTGAGTTTTATACTATACTTCTTCTTACACCATTAGTGTAACCTTTTCACATTGACATAATAAATTTAGCTAAACATAATGAAGAAGGGAAACATAAATAAACAATATAAGAACATAAATAAGATATAAGTTAACTAAGTAAATGAAAGGAAATGAAAAGCATAAACAAGAGATTAATATAAACAAAACTTAAGCATTACAAAAATAGAAAGAGAGAAAGCAAGAGCATGATCTTGATTTGAAAACCAATATGCCTAAATGCATGGCAAATGCCTCCTTTTATAGGCCAAAATTTGGAACTATTGATTTGATGACTAATTATTGAGTGGGTGGCCACATCTTGACTTGGTGACAATCCTTATCTTCTTGTCTGAACAAAACGTTATTGATAACGTTAGAATTTGAACAGACTTAAATCATGAAAGTTCTAGGACATTGTCTTAGCTTTCCAGGAAAAAAAAATCAGTGCATTTGGACTTCTAGAACTCGAGATATTGGCTAAACACTGAACAGTGTCTGGGCTGCAGGACAGATTCAGACTTCTCTGTTGTTGCTACAATTTGGACTTGAAAATGGCCTTTTTAAATCTTGGACTCCTCATGAGAGTTTTAGGCCTATGTCTTAGCTTTCCATCCATATAAAGCAGACCTAAATCCAAGATCTACAGCTCCAGATATGACCCGATGACCAAATAGTGTTCCAATTTGGACTGAACCAGCATCTCTTTTCTAAGTTTGCCCCTCTCTTTGTCCTTCTAATTTCAGTACTTAAACTCATCAATCAATCCTTTTCATTTATGTGATAGGCCTGCATTTAAGATGAATATTTACCATAAATTAAAGGTATCTTATGGTATCAGACTTGTTATTATAAAAACATGCTTTAGTTAAGAAGTTATTGATACTTCAAGTGCAAAATGATGATATAAAATCTTCATAAAAATACACTTTTAAGTACTAATCACACCCCCCAACCAGCTTATTACTAGTCCCTAGGAATCAAAGCGTTAAAATAGAAAAACAATTTGCAAGTTCCACAAAGTAAGGCATTCATCATTCAACTTCCATTAATCTATCTAGATACACAAACTCTCATTAAATTTATATATCTGCTCAATACCTCTTAAACAAAATATTAATAAACCTTCCTTTTTATGTGCTTAATGTATGAAAACATAGATGATGTGGCTTTTATTGGAAGAAAACAATATTATGTTCTAATGTTTAAGGTTAACTTCCTTGGGTTGGGATTATTATTATTTTTTTCTCTTTTTTTTTAATATATATACATATAACTTAAAACACAATGCATGTTTAACCCATGTAACGAGCTTTCGGCTAATGACTCCCAGACCAGTTGGTCTTAGGGCATTAGGTGTTGAGACACCCCTACGAGCTTAGTAACTCGGGTTGCAGATACTGATACGTAGATAGTGCAATGTTTGATTCCCTTAAGCTTTTCTCTTTAACCCATGTAACAAGCTTTGGGCCAATAGCTCCCAAGTCAGTTGGCTTTAAGGGTATTAGGTGTTAAAACACCCCTTCAAGCTTAATTGCTTAGGTTATGGAGGCTATGAAACTAAACTTATCTACGTTTTTATTATCATCAATATTATCAATTTGTTTTTTTGCAAATTATATACTATTTTTTTCCCTTAGTTGTTACCTTTAAGAAGAGAACGTAAATAATGTAATAATCCAATGTGCAACCCACAATCATATGTTAGAGTGTGTGTGTGAAAATGAAGGTTTAAGAATACTTGTTAAATTAGTATATGAGCAGAATCAAGTGATAACAATGCGAGAGTTTGTAAACCTGAATATTTCAAGAAGTATTCTAATAGACCTTGATAAGAATACTTACTAAGATGCGTCTCCAGAGTCAATAAAATTCCTCCTTACTCTGCCATCCTAATAACAGTTTTGTCAAATGGTTTTAATAATAGCAAAAACTATTAGAAGTTAGTTTTTTTATTTAATGTCAACCACTACCCTCTCCCTCAAACCAGAACGAGACATTGTCCTCAATGTCATAAGGTAGAAAGATATAGTATAGAAGACATCACCTGAAACAGTGAACACTGACAAACCTAAAACACACTTAAACAAATATAAGAAATAATAAAACAAAATAATATGTTATTAATAAAACCAAAAGACACAAGGATTCATAAACGAAGGCTTAAATCCAATCTAAGCTTTTTACGGCTTTTCTTAGTTGACCAATTTATGCGACTCATGGAAGGATCAATTACAGGGATGAAAGATTGTAGTTAGTCAATCAATTGTTCAGCAATAGCAGAGATTATGATTTGTTGTGCCGAAGATGTTAGAAATTCCTGTTCCACAGCTTGATCAAGAAAAGATAACAAATTATCATAAAAACCATTAACATTTAACAGACCTATGAGTTTATGGTGAATGTGCAGTTAGACCCAAGAGGAAATATGAAAGATCTCTTCCAATGTGCCCAGACCACCTAGTAAAGCAATGAAGGCATCAGCATGGTTAAACATTGCATTCAGTCGATCAGACATTGTGGCAACCTGTAGTTCCTCTCCAATTGTTTTGCCAATGATGTCCCCTTTTGCTAAAGCTTTGGGGACGACCCCCAAAACCTGACTACCTCCTAAAAATGCAGCTATTGACACCCCCCATTAACCCAAGGCTGCCTCCTCCATACACTAAATGAATCTTTCTCTCAGCTAGTACCTAACCAAGATGATTTGCTGATTCTAAAAACTCTTTTTCTTTTTCAGGACTGGATCCACCGAAAACACAAATATTTCTTATGTGATGACTTGAGGAACCTGTCATTTCTACACACTTCTATATTTGTTGAATGTATGAGTTGAGTAGAAATGAAGGGAAGGAATAGAAGATTTTATAGATGAGAAATTGAAAATGCAATCATACCACTTATATGTAGGCCAGCTGGAGTCTCACTCTCTCTCTCTCTCTCTCGCTCTCTTTATTTATTTATTTGTTTTGAAAAAGCATGTGTATGTACAGGTAGTTGTGATTGTGGTTCACATCTTCCCTTGGTTTTACGTCCAAGAACAGCTTAAACGTCCTCTATGGGTCGGGGATAGGCTTCTCATCCAGTTTTCTTAAAAACTGGAAAACAAGGTCTTTTTTAGTCAGATTCCCAAGACTATGTCGAGCATGTTCTTTATGGAATTGTGGCCATAAATCATGAATTGCACGATGCACATCTCCACTAGGATGCGTCTTAAGAGTCAATAGAAGATTATCTAAAGACTCCTTACTCAGGCCATCCTTAATGAATTGTATTTTATCTTCATGGTTTACAGATATCATTCCTAAAGAACGACATGTTGCATTACAAGTCCATCTGGCACATCTGTGATAGACTTTTAGTTGTTTTGCACGACGTTTCTTTGCAAAAGTGCTTTTACTTGTTCCAGGCATGTATGAGATGAAAGAATTGGAGGACTCACCTGATAATCGGACCTTTGCTTCAATTAGCCAGCGAATATCTTCAGGAATTCCATGGTTCATTAACAACCTCAATCTTGCACACCTAACATGGTAAATTTTTGCAATCGCATTTAGAGGCAAAGCAGGAAAATACTTTTTTAATTTTTTAAGAGTGGTGTCCATTTTCAAATGAGAATTGAAGAAGAGATTCAAAGAAGGGAGAAAGAGCAAAGAATTGCACAAATATATACAGATATAAGTTATTATGGGAAACTGAAAGAACCGACTTAAGTCACGGAGTACCGTTATCCGCCATTTGACCGGGGTGAGAGAGACTAGCAAAACAAAATTCACACCAAAACGAAACACAAAACAATGTGAGAAAAAGAATCAATCTTTATATACAGGATCACTTAATTCAATAAAGTCATTTTCAACTGAAAAATTGTCAAAGTAAACTTTCAAACGATGTCCATTTACCTTGAAAACATTGGCATTCTTTGGATTATTGATATCACAGGCCCCATATGGATACACATGTTTCACAATAAAAGGACCGCTCCATCTTGATCTTAGTTTTCTAGGAAATAAATGGAGTCGAGAATTATAAAGCAAGACTTTTTGACCAACATTGAATGTTTTTCTCAGTATTTTCTTATCATGAAACTCTTTGATTCTTGCTTTATGAATTCTTGAATTTTCATATGCATCATTTCTTATTTCCTCAAGCTCATTTATTTGTAATTTTCGTAACTAACTAGCATCATCAAGGTTAGAATTGAAAGCTTTAATAGCCCAATAAGCTTTATGTTCAAGTTCCACAAGCAAGTGACAAGGTTTTCCATAGACTAATCTATAAGGTGACATACCTAATGATGTTTTATAAACAGTTCGATAAGCCCAAAGTGCATCATTAAGTCTTAAAGACCAGTCTTTTCTATTAGGGTTCACTGTTTTCTCCAAGATCTGTTTGATCTCCTTATTAGCAAGCTCTACTTGTCCACTTGTTTGAGGGTGATAAGGGGTGGCAACTTTGTGTGTGATTCCATATTTCTTCATTAAAGACTCAAATGACTTGTTGCAGAAATGTGTTCCACCATCACTTATCATGGCTCGAGGGATTCCAAATCGACTCAAAATATTTTCTTTCAAAAACTTTATCACTGTTTTGTTATCATTGTTTCGACTTGGAATTACCTCTATCCATTTTGAAACAAAATCTACTGCGACTAATATGTACAAGAAACCAAATGATGGAGGAAATGGACCCATGAAATCTATACCCCAACAGTCAAAGATCTCAATGACAAGAATAGGATTTAAAGGCATCATGTGACGTTTTAAAATAGATCCCAACTTTTGACAATTTTCACAAGTCTTACAGAATGCATGTGAGTCCTTGAACATGGTGGGCCAGTAAAATCCACTTTGTAAGATTTTTACAATGGTCTTTCTTGATGAGAAATGACCCTCACATGCCTCAGAATGACAAAATTTAATGACACTACTTACCTCATTGTCAGGAATGCATCTTCGAAATATTTGATTAGGACAATATTTGAATAAATAAGGGTCATCCCAATAAAAGTTCTTCACTTCGTTCAAGAACTTTCATTTGTCTTGGGTACTACAATGAGCTGGCAATTGTCCTGAAACAAGAAAATTAACAATATTAGCAAACCAAGGCATTGTAGAGATAGAAAATAAAGATTCATCAGGAAAGTAGTCATCGATTGGTGTGATGTCAGATCTCGAATCTGTTGTCAATCTTGACAAATGATATGCGACAACATTTTCGGTGCCTTTCTTGTCTTTGATTATGATTTCAAATTCTTGAAGTAATAAAATCCACCGCACCAATCTAGCATTAAAATCTTTCTTAGAAAGAAGATATTTCAATGCTGCATGATCACTAAAAACAACAACAGGTGAGCCAACAAGATAAGACCTGAATTTTTCACATGCAAATACTATTGCAAGTAATTCTTTTTTAGTGGTGGTGTAATTCATTTGAGCACTATTTAAAGTTTTACTTGCATAGTAAATCACATAAGGTTTCTTATCTTTTTTTTGTCCCAAGACAGCACCCACAACATAATCATTAGCGTCACACATTATTTCAAAAGGTAATGACCAATTAGGAGGTTGAATGACAGGAGCAGAAGTAAGCAAGTTTTTAAGTTTAACAAAGGCTTCTTCACAATGTTCAGTCCATTCAAAAATATTATCCTTTTTTAGAAGGTTACTCAAGGGCTTAGATATTACACTAAAATCTTTGATGAACCTTCTATAAAAACCAGCATGTCCTAAGAATAATCTAACATCTTTAATAGATTTTGGTGTTGGCAAGTTAGCAATTAACTCGATTTTAGATTTGTCAACCTCAATTCCTTTCGATGAAACAATGTGACCAAGTACAATGCTGTTTGTTACCATAAAGTGACATTTTTCCTAATTCAGTACAAGATTCTTCTCTTCACACCTACTCAAAACCTTTTCTAAGTTAGTCAAACAATCATCAAATGAATCACCAAAAACAGAAAAATCATCCATAAAAATTTCAATAAAACGTTCAACCATATCACTAAATATACTGAGCATGCATCTTTGAAATATGGCTGGTGCATTATATAATCTAAAAGGCATCCTTCAATATGCAAAAGTTCCAAATGGACATGTGAAAGTAGTCTTCTCTTGATCTTCCAATGCAATTTCAATTTGGTTGTAACCTGAATAGCCATCTAGGAAACAATAAAATTCATGACCTACAACTTTTTCTAGGATTTGATCCATGAAAGGTAAAGGAAAATGATCTTTTCTAGTCATTGAATTAAGTTTCCTATAGTCAATGCACATGCGTCAACCAGTAATAGTCCTAGTTGGAATTAACTCATTTTTCTCATTTGTTATCACAGTGACTCCAGACTTCTTGGGTACAACTTGGGTAGGACTTACCCATTTGCTGTCAGAAATAGGATAAATGATTTCATTATCTAGAAGCTTAATGACTTCATTCCTCACTACTTACTTTCATATTAGGATTAAGCCTTCGTTGCATTTCTCTAGAGGGTTTAGCATTTTCCTCCAAATAAATCTTGTGTGTGCAAATCAAAGGACTAATTCCTCATGAAAGTTTTAGGCCTATGTTTTAGCTTTCCATCCATATAAGGCAGACCTAAATCCAAGATCTACAGCTCTAGATATGACCCAATGATCGAACAGTGTTCCAGTTTGGATTGAACCAGCATCTCTTTTCTAAGTTTGCCCCTATCTTTGTCCTTTCAATTTCAGTACTTAAACTCATCAATCAATCCTTTCATTTATGTGATAGGCCTGCATTTAAGATGAACATTTACCATAAATTAAAGGTATCTTATGGTATCAGACTTATTATTATAAAACATGCTTTAGTTAAGAAGTTATTGATACTTCAAGTGCAAAATGATGATATAAAACCTTGATAAAAATGCACTTTTAAGTACTAATCACTCATCTTCAACCTACAGCAAAGCAGCCCCATTTCCCTCCACAGCCGCCCCATTTTCTTCTTCACCAGAGCCACCACCCTCTGGACCTTCCATCTCTATAAACCAACCTCCACAGACCCACTCTCTTCTCCTCCAAAACCGAACAAGTTCCCCTCTCCATCGTCCATCTCCTCTCTCAGTTTTCCCTCAACCCTTCCACTGACGGTAACAGAGAAGCAACACCAGAAACACAAACCGGCCTTCCCCGGTAATATCTCCGCCTTAACACCGCCAGCAACCTCTCTCATCTCCACAGCAGCTCCAGCGGTCGCAGGCGACAACAGATCTCTTCTCCATCTTTGCCGGCCAGACCCGATAAAAGCCTAGCAGCCGGCGACCCCCTTGGTCTTGCCGCCACCTGAAACAAAGAAGAATAGGAAAGAAAAAGAAAAGAACCGATCTGTAGAGAGAAGTAGATCCAAAACAGAGAAGAAGAGAAAGAGAAGCAGATCTGAAAACAAAGGAAAGAAAAAGTAAAATTGACTGCTTGTTGTGTTTTTGGGTGTTTTGCAGGTCACACCGGCGAGGACGGGAAGAGGGGAAGAAGTTGTGACTGACCCCTGCTTGCCTGGGTTTTCTAGCGGCAGTGCATGAACCCACGCGCCGCCAATGGCGGAGGCGCGTGGAGAAGACGCTCCACCACTGTTCCTGCTGTCCCTGAGGCTTCACAAAACCACTCTTGACAATTCCAAGATTTTTTTAGGGGCTGTTTTGTAATTTTTAAATTGTTTAATGTAATTTTTGTTTAGTTTTTTTGAATTTTTATAATTTGTAGTGTGTATGTAAAAAAAAATATATAGTGAAAGTGAATGTGTGTGTTTGTATTTGTATTTGTTTTATGGATTATTTTATTTATTTATTTATTTATTTTATGATAAAATCACAAAGGCAAAAGAAGAATTTAATATTTTGATTTGCTCACGATAAAGGATTACGAACTTATACGTAAGTCATATTTCTAATATTCGATGAAAAGATAAAATTTTTAAAACTTCTTTAACACATCAAAGCTACGAAGCAGCTTACCTCAAGTAGGGTGCGTTAGGGGTGCTAATACCTTCCCTGACCACAACCAGTCCCTTACCCGTGAATCTCTGACAAGACCAGCACACCCGGATTTCCTAGTAGCCCTCAATTAAATACCAAGTGGCGACTCCCAAGATCAAATCAAAGCAAACAAACAAAAAATCATCAAACGACGTCGCGCGGGTGACATGCGACAAAGTGTACCATCTAGTAATGTGTTATGATCTTTCAAATATTAGGAAAGTTATACATGATTTGACTTAACATTTCAATGACTAGTTTCTTATTTCTTATAAAATGTGTCTGTTTTGTCATATCATGTTTGTTCTTAATGCCATAGTTATTGATTCTTTAAATAAGATTTGAAAATTTTTCCACCTTGTGTAAGGACTTCACAATCAATATTATTTGAGAACATGTTGAACAATTTCCTTAATTCACCTAGGGTAATGAATCCTCTCATGATTACTCAAATACCTTCATATAATTCATGATATACCCAATATATGCTCTTCTGTTATCCTTTATTAGAGCAACATGTAGTTAGAGATAACTTAATGATCTCAAGTTTAAAGATCACTTATACAACTATTATGGGAGTCTTTACATAAATATAGGTGATCTCTCCATATAAAATCCTTAATTGATGAGAACAATTATTTCCTTTCATAATAGAAAAAATAATATATATTAGTCTCAACAACTCTAATTAATGTTAATGTTCAATCTTAATAGAATATTGACTATGAATATTTAGAAACAATGCTTTGATGCAATAGAAATCTCATAATTATAACAATTTTATAATTTTCTTTGCAAAGCTTTTTTACCCCCAATGACTCTTTTTTTTACTCTAGACTCATTAGTTGAATATAAATAAATATTAAAGATACATAATGTTTTTGTTAATAATAAATATATCTTGTATGAACAACATGTGGAACAATTTCCTTAATTCACCTAGAGTAATGAATCTTCTCATAATTACTTAAATAGCTTCATATAGTTCATGATATACCCAATATATGCTCTTTTGTTATCATTTATTAGAACAACATGTAGTTAGGATTAAAGCATAATATTCTCTGTATAAGATAACTTAATGACCTCAAGTTTAAAGATCACTTACACAACTATCATGTGAGCCTTTATATAGATATAGATAATCTCTCCATATGGAATCCTTAACTTATGAGAACAATTATTTCCTTTCATATTAGAAAAAGACAATATACATATATATATTCAATCTTAATAGAGCATTGACTGGTTACATGACATATATACCAACAATTTCCCACTTACATGAAAATATATCGCTCATGTATATAATATCATATCGTTCTATTTGGTGATTATACTTTTGTTAAGATAGTGCCTTAGTAAGAGGATTTATGAGATTCTCTCAAGTGGGCACTCATTTTATCTTTACATCTTTTCTTTATTGGATTATTGATGAAACATTGGTGTCTTTATTTGTACAATGACTCAATTGTTATCATAATAAATTGCTACTAGATCAACAATGTTAGGAACTACACTTAGTTTAATGATGAACTTCTTGATCTAAATAGCCTTTTTAATTATTCCAGATACAGAGATGTAGTTAACTTCAGTTGTAAAGTTCATTGTTGTCTCTTATTTGAAACTCTTCAAGCTCATAACACCATCATTTGGAGTAAAAACATATCCTGACTTAAATTTATTATCATCAATAACTGATTGAAAACTAGTATCTAAAGAGTCATGAACTACTAATTCATCTCCTTCATAGACCATGAAGACATTATTAGTTCTTTTCAAGTACATAAGAATATTTTTAACTATCTTCCAATGATTTTTATTTGGATTATATTGGTATCTACTCATTATATTTAAAGTGTAAGATACATTTGGTCTTGTATATAGCATCTTATACATTATAGATCTTGTATTTAAAGCATATGAGATCATTTTTCATCCTATTTCTTTAAATTTGTATCTTAGGGTACATGTCATTGGAGAGATGTATCTCAAGCGAAATAGGTAAATATCTTCTCTTAGATTCCATGCCAAATTGTTTTAATATATTGTGTATGTACGTGGATTGAGACAATCCATGTAACTTTTTAAATCTATCTTTGTAGATCTTTATTCTCAGTATATAGGTTGCTTCTCCCATATCCCATATCTTTATTGACTAGACTAAAGAAATATTGTTTCCTATCAATAATATGTCATCTACATATAATATTAGAAAATCGACTCCACTTTCATAACCTTTTAATAAATATAAGGCCTATCCATATTTCTAGTGACATCAAGCTATTTGATTATCTCATCATAATAGATATTTCAACTCTTTGAAGCTTGTATAAGTACATAAATAGATTTTTATAGCTTGCATACTTTATTGGTAAATTCCTTAAATTCAAAATATTCAGGTTATTTCATATACACATCTTTATAAAGAGTTTCATTTAGGAATGCAATTTTAACATTCATTTGTCAAATCTTATAATCATGGTATGCAGTTATAGCAAGCAAAATCCTTATGAATTTTAGCATAGCTACCAGTGAGAAGATTTTATCAAAATCAACCACTTGTAACCTTTCTCAATTAGTATAGCTTCGTATATTCGTATATTGCTATGCATATCAGTCTTTTCATAAAAATTCATTTACATCCAATGGATTTTATCCCTTTAAGTGGATCAACTAAGGTTCACACTTGATTGGTATACAAGGAATCCATCTCAGATTTCATAACCTCAAGCTATTTTTCAAAATAAATATTAGATATTACTTCCATATAGTTTCTTGGCTCACCAAGTATAACTAACTTGTCATTTTCAACTTTCACTAGAAGTCCATATCTCATTGGTGCATGACATGTACTATTAGATATATGGAGTTCTTATGTTTTTTAGATTCATGCTAAATATCTAACATTATAGACTTAAGTTTGGGTTCTATTTGGATATCAGTTTATAGTTCTTGAATATTTTTTAAGTTCTATTTTTCTTTCATTATTCCTTTCAAGAACAAATTCTGTTTTTACGAATATAGCATATTTTGATACAAACATCTTTTACTCAATGAGATGATAGAAATAATATCCTATAGTTTTTTAATATCTCATAAACTTACATTTGTCTAACTTAGCTCCTAGCTTTTCAGATATAATAATCTTTACATAAGAATTATATCCCTAATATTTAAGTATGATAAGTTTGATCTCCTATCATTCTATATCTCATATAGATTTTTATCAACATATTTCAATAGAACCCTATTTAATTGGTAAATAACAGTTTATAAGGCATAACCCTAGAAAGAAAATGGAAGGTTTACATAACTCATCATAGATTGCACTATATCCAATACGGTGTAATTTCTTTAAGTATTATAAGTTTGGTCTCATATCATTTCATATCTCATATGGAGTCTTATCAATAGATTTTGATGGAACCTTATTTAAATGGTAAGCAACAATTTATATAGCATAGTTCTATAAAGAAAGTGAGAGGTCTACATAACTCATTATAGACTACACCATATCTAATAGGATTCAATTTCTCATTTCAAAAACTCTCTTATGTTGTGGTGTTTAAGGAGGTGTCCGTTATAAGAGAATATCATTCTCTTTTAAATAATCTTAAAATACTTGGTTCAAATATTCACTACCTCGATTCGGTCAAATTATTTTGATACTATTTACAATTTATTTTTCAATTTCACTTGTGAATTCTTTAAACCTTTTAAATGGTTCAAACATATATTTCATCAAATACACATAACCATATATTGAATGTTCATCGATAAATGTGATGAAATATGTGTATCCACATATGACACGAATCATCATTGGTCCATATACATCTGAACATATTAAACTTAATAAGTTTTTAGACCTTTCACTCTTTCTAGTCAAGGGTGTTTTAGTCATCTTACACAGCAAACAAGTTTCATACGATTCATAATAAAAAAGATAAAAATATCCTCATTTATATAACTTAGTGATTCTTATTTCATTAATATGACCTAGTCTATAATGCTATAAATATGATGAATATTGATTATCTAATATATTCTTTTTGCTATTTATATTGAACATTGGCATTTTAAGATCAAATATATATAAACAATTCATAAAAATACCAGATCTATAATAAACATTATCATTATAAAAAGACAACATTTGTCTTCAATAATAAATTTAAATCCATTTAAAACTAAGTAAAAAACGAATATGGTGTTTCTAGAAAGTACTTGATCAAAATAATAATTATCAAGTTCTAGTATTAACCCACCTGGCAAAGTTAAATAATAAGTTCTTATATCTAATACAACAACCATTGCTTAATTGCCTACTCATATCTTCACTCTACTTTTATACAATCTTTTATTTCTCATTAGTTCCTTCATATTCTTACAAATGTGAAAACCACATCCAATGTTAAATATCCAAGAACTACTATATGAAGTAAAAATATAATTTTCCAATCATAAACAAAACATAAGTGTTCATAGAAGAACCTTCTATCATCTTATAATGGAATAATTTTCATAAGATCTCATACCTCTCAGCCCTAATAGCTTCATCAAATAACTCTTTGAGATGCATAATTATAGTATGGGCATCCATATTCCCATGTTATTCTTGAAGTTCAAATGGCATGCTGACCTATATCATATATGTAACTTTCACCCTTATCAATATGATGTTGATATTTTATCCCAACTTCTCCATCCATGTCCTAATCAAGGACATGAAGAATTAGATTTTCTATAACATATAACGTTTTTTCTTACTTGAGAACAATTCTCATACTATGACACCATTCTAAAGAGTTTGGTTCAATCTATTTATCAGTATCAAGTATGTTATACAAAGATATATTAATACTCTTAATAATCTAACAACTTTTCATGTGATGACTACTAGTTTCATGATACATATTTAAAACTAAATTTAGATAAGGTTTTTAATTAGAATTTAGTCTCTCACTATTTACTTGCAAATTAATAGCCCTCCCTATTAATTCAAAAAATGCCATTTAGATCTCCTAAGAAGCTAGGATTCCATTTTATTTATATGACCTTAAGTAACTCAACAAATCAAAATAAATTAAATTAAATTAAATAGATAACACACACACACACACACACACACACACACACACACACACACATATATATATATATATATATATATATATATTACCAATTATATCTCTATGTGACTCCTAGAACAACTAAATGATAACTATTTGTCCAAACTTATCATATAAGTTTTGTCAAACTACTGCCACTAATCATATATAATGCAAACCTCGTGATCATATGGTCACATAACCCACATGTAAAAAAGACAAATCCTAGAAAGCAAAAGAATCAAGTTTGATAAGAGTGTGACATAATAAAAACATGTTCCAAGACACCATCACTATTGGAATGTGAACCCCCACCCTACAGATATCAATTCACGAATGAGAAGTATCAGGAAGAATGCCACAAAATCAGTTATACTTTGATAAACTCAATTGTTCTTTGTTTAACCAAAGAGAAAAGTGTTGCATCATGAAAAATATAAATTTATTCAAAATACCATGGTTGAAAGCTCAAAAACCTAAGTACAATATAAATAACCATATTTATAATAATTTAAAACATCCTAAATAATTCTAAAAAAAAAAAGACTTATAAATAAACTAGTAAACTAATATAATAGTAGCTTTTAGACCTTATCGTAAGGCTTTTTTGATGTTGGGTTAATTTGAAATTTTAACATGATATAAAACAAGACCTCTGTAAACATCAGGTAAACTTTCAATCCAATCCAACAGTTGAATAAAAAACCATGGTTGTTAATGTAAAATTGTGCAACAGGAAAAACCAGCCCAAAAATCCTTCTACTATTTTTTTCTTATGGAATTATTTTTAAAAAAGTCAAAATACAAAAAAATAAGAAAAAAAAGACTACTAAGTGAAATGTAAAACAAGAAAAAAAATGGACCAAAGTGAAATTGAGTTACTTACTCTCTAAATAATTGAGGGGAAATGATAAAATAATTTGACTATAAATAGAAAAGAAAAAAAGAAAAGAGGAGAAAACCTTAGCTACCATGGATAAAATTGAGAGAGGAGAGAAAGTGTGCTGAAAAAAAAAAAAAAAAAAAAAAAAGAGGAACATTATTAATCTTCTCTTATCTTTCTCCTATAAAAAGGTCTAATTAATCCCTAGCATCATATCCTCCCACCACACTAGTACCACCACCATGCCACAACACAACATCACCATCAGCCATCATCACCAATGGTAGCACTGAAACAGTAGAGCTATCGACCACCAAACAACCTTTCTTCACCCAAACTTCTCTCCTCCAACCTCCATTTCTGACGAGACCACCATTATTTGTTTCATCTTTGAACCCCTACAAAACCTCTCTATCAATTGAAGTTATCAACCCCTCGATCATTATAGATTGAAGAGAGAGAAAAAATGTCATCAAAACTTCTCTCTTTGATTCCTCTCTCCTCCAACCTTTATTTTTTACAAGACTACCATTATTTTTCTTTTTTTGATGAGTACTACACAATCATGTAAGCCATGTAACTTAATAAGCTTTGTGTGAGTAGATTTAAGATAAAAAAAAACAGTAAAGAGAGAAACATAAAGACCAAAAACTTCAATGGCTCCGATCTCTCTCCATGGGCAGCGATGGCTAACACCTCTATCATCAATTGATAGAGCACAAAGTGGAATATCATGCGTGCTAATCCATACATCGATTAAACTTTAGTAGTGAGTGAAATGATGCACTAACCATGACAACCCTCTCCAACGCGTGGCTATTACGTGTTGCCACTGTTTCATCCATCTCAGCCCAACTACAATTGCCTTAAAAGGTCCATTTCGAACACCAAAAATCTTTTAAATAATTATTTTGGTTTATTGTTGATTTTGATGCGTATTGTGATGAGAGTTTTAGGATTGAATAATCTTTATTATTGTATTGGTATTTGTGTATGGATGATGTTAGTTGAACCTCTTAAATTCGCATCTTGGTTTATTGTTAATGTTTGCATCCATTTTCATCATTAGCATTACAATGCATTCTTCTTTATTTATGAGTATTTAAGCATTTAACATCATGAGCATGTGTTAGCATTATCCCTCAACTATAATAACATAAAAACAATACCATCATTCATGCATGCATGTTTATAATAGGTCTTGTATTTTGGTTATAAAGTCAATGTAAAAAGCTCAACTTGTAAAAAAATTATTATTAAGAAAAATTGAGAATCATCTATGTCAATAAATTGAAAAAAAAGTCATTAACAATAATTAAAGAAGTAACTAGAAAAATTGAGAAATATATTTAAATTAAGATATTTGATATCGCAAAACAGACGTTTACCCAGTTGTATTTGATGACTATATTTATTAAAATTATTATTTTATTTAATTAAATAATAATAAAAATAGACACACACATAAAATTTATTGAATAAAATCAAAGGGAAAAATACTAGAAATATTATCCAAAAATAAATATTTTTTATTTTTTAAAAATAAAGTTGATTTATATAAAACATAAAAAAATTATAGATGCATTAGAATAATCTCTTTAAAAACTAAATGCATAAAAAATAATTTAAAAATCACTATTTAAAAAATCTAAATAAAAAATAAAAGGGTAATAATTTAAATATAAAAAAATATTTTAAAAAATACATATTAAAAAATCATCACTTCAATTCAAACTTTGGGCTAGATCTACTCCTCCACGCTAATGGATATATTATTATATAGGAAATTAAAAGGCGTGGAGGATTTATTGCGCATGATTGCATTGTTAATCGCCTCACAAAACACTATGGACCCGCTGATCACAATGTGTTTTTTGTCCACTTTCTTTTTTGTCCATCATAATTACTATTTTAAAGGGCTAGATTTGTGAGCCCCCATTATGTTGTAGTTAAAATATTTTTTTTATTGGTTAAGAAAAATACATGGGCAACGCAAACAAGTTTTAAAGAAAGAAAAAAAGTGACTTGTAGCATAGATCCAACTTAGAAAAAAAAATGCAAGTATAATCTAATCGAATAATAAAAGAACAAACCATGATAGTTAATGGACCAAGTTAAATAAGAAAGAATCACAGGAAGCTACAAAAAAAAAGGTAACAAAAAAAAGGTGACAAAGTCAAGATTTCAGCCAATCAAATAAAAAAAGAAAAATAATTGAAAAAAAAAGAAAAAAAAACTGACATGAGTCAACTTAAGTGGGTATGCCAAATATGCTAGTCAAATCATGAATCCAGGATAACCCAATAGAAAGCAAAAAAAAAATCGAAATCCATTTCTAAATAAATCAAACATAAAGGGATGAAATTGAAAAAAAAAACAACTAGCAAGCTAACCAAAGTTTTTGATCTGGAACATGCAAATGAGATAACCCAATAAAA
Source organism: Populus trichocarpa (assembly GCF_000002775.5). Taxonomy (NCBI): domain Eukaryota; kingdom Viridiplantae; phylum Streptophyta; class Magnoliopsida; order Malpighiales; family Salicaceae; genus Populus; species Populus trichocarpa. The sequence continues at coordinate 11,859,985 of NC_037288.2, forward strand.
AAATAAAAAAAGATTACAAAGTACAAATCCAAAATAATCAAACGCTGAAGGATGAAAAGTAACAAATATTAAATTAAAAAAAAATCTTGAAAAAAAAACCCAAGTCAAATCAGGCTAACCTACTAAACTTGTGGTCTAAGTGATGGAACCGGGATAAACAAATAGAGAAGAAATTAAAGAAAATAATGAAGCCCAATATTAAAAAACTCCGACCTTGAAGGATGGAACTGGAAAAAAAATTAATTCCCAAAACATTTAATGTTGAAAGATAAAATAAAAAAATATAAATTTAAAAAATAAGTCAAATTAAATTCAACAAAGAACGACAAATAAAAAGAACTGAGATAAACCTGGTCATTTTCAAAATTAGAAAAATTATATAGTAAGAAATTAAATAAAAAATAATTGAACTCAATCTCCAATTGAATAAATGTTGAATTTTGAAACTGAAAAAACATGAGCTTAAAAAAAAATCCAAACAAACCTTCTAAACCTAGGTTAACCTCTAAAACTCACAACTCGTGAATTCCTAGACCCAAGCTAAATTAAAAAGCTCAATTCTCAATTAATTTAACGTTAAATGATTAAATTGAAAACAAATCAATTTTAAAAAAATTATCAAAGTATAAAAAAATAGGGGTCAAATTTGATAGGAAAAAAAACCTAATAAGGATAAAATTATATAAGAAAATCAATTTAAACGTTATCTAAAAAAACAAATAGCAATCAGCAAAATGAAGACCAAATTTGAGAGATAAAAAAACTAAAAGGGATGAAATTAAAAAATAATTCTGATTTTATAAGTTATTCTAAATACAACAAATAGTAATAAAAAACAGGGACCAAATCCAAAATAATCACAAATTGGAGGCTAGTTTTGGATTTTTGAAGGGGTATACGTGAAGATCGAGAGCGAGAAAGAAAAGAAAGGAAAAAAATATTGTCAACGTAAAACTGGATTACCATTGGCTATATACGCTACCTCATTATAGAAGGGATGCCAAAACTATTCAGACACCTTTGTTTGATCACCGAATGACGTTGTACGAGCCACGCACTAACATGTGCAACATACACATCAATTATTTTTTTAATAATATTTATATCTATTAAATTACAAAATAACTCTTAAAGCACCTTGACAAAACAAAAAAACGAATGAAAATACAAAAGCAACTTTGGACGTGAGCTAAAGAAAACTGAACTTTTAAGGGTATTTAAGTTATTTTACTGTTTTTAAAACATTGAAAATACAAAAAAAAACCTAGATGCAAGCTTTAAAAAATTATGAATCCAAGGGTAGAAAAGTCATTTTGATGTGCAATATAAAAGTGAGAAATGCTTGATTTCTCTTTTTAAATTTAACAATGATAAATGAACCTCTATGAATTATCAAATTACCCTAAATAACAACTTTCTTGATTTTGTTTTGAAAGGTTAACATGAGATTTTTACTATGAATTATTATAATGAAAACTTCACGCATTTTATATTTTCTTTTAATATTGGTGGGTGATTGTTAAGTTTTATTTATTTAATCAACCATTTACCTATAGTATCTAAATAGACCAGTTAATAGATTTCTTAGATAATATTAGGGGGGGAACTTTATTTTTATTTTTCCTATTTCAATGTCTACTTGTAATTGATGTATCTTTAATATAATCAAATATGAGGAATTGAATTGGATTAATAGTACGTAGAAAGGTGAAGTATTTTTTTTATTTGACATTAATGATTATCCTTTGTTTAATTTACTTGCCAACCAAAATTATTTGCCAACCAAAATGTATGGTGGTTTATCTGTATTTTTTAGATTTTTTAATTTTTTTAAAATTATTTTTGTTTTTTTATTATTTTGATATGTTGATGTTAAAAATAAATTTTAAAAAATAAAAAATTATTATTTTATTATATTTCCAGGCAAAGACTATATTTTAAAACATGCAAAAAACTGCTTCTTACTTTACATTTCTAGCTTTTATTGCTTTCGGTTTTGAAAGTGTAAAATAAGTGTTTAGTAAGCAACTTAAGCTTTGTTGCTTAACTTCAGAAAGTGAAAGGTGATTCCACTTCTAAGACATATTAGGTTTCACTTAAATAGCACGTGAAAGAAATGGTTTTTAGATCAAATGCTACTTATTTTCTTAAAAAAGATAAAATAGAATAAAAATAGAGTACCCCTAAATAAAATACCCTGAATTTTCACCATTAACTATATGATTTTTTAAAGTGGTATTTTTGTTAGGGTTTTGTTGGAAATTGATGAAAAAGTCCCTAAAATCATCCTTATTCCACTCTATTTTTTGCAAATAATAAAAAACACAACAGGAAAAGAAATTTTCAAACCTTTATTCTCCTTTACTAGAACATCATCAATAACAAGCAATTAAGACCAAAATTCAAATGAATCAAAAACAATCAAATTGAGAAAAAGTACATAATTGTATTATTGTTGATGTTCAATAACCCATTGTTTTTAATCCCAAAAAACCAAAATCACCATCCAAAACTACCTATATATTTTCATTTCTCTCTAATCAAAAACAAAAAAATCAAGAAATTGTCAAACTTCAAAAATACAAATCATCATATGAAAATCCATGGCAAATAACCATAGTGGAGGTGGAGTTTAGTGTTGGTGATGATGGAGGTCCTAGGCGTGGTGACGATAATGATTCATGTAAGAGGTGAATGTGTTGCGATGGTGATGATGGAGATATCTTTGCATAGGTGGAGATTTACCTATGTGGTGGCTAATATTGTTTAAGGCTCAGAGAGAAATAGAGTGAAATTTCATATGTGTTTTGCTTTTATTTTTGGAAAGATTTGTTTTTCTTTTTATCATTATTGTAGAGGAAGAGAGGAATACATAGGATTTTAGGGTTTTTCATCAAATGTCAAACGATACCTTAATAAAAGAACCGCGTTAGAAAAAATCTTATAGTTTAGGATGAAAAATGAAAAAAATATTTTTTTTGTTAAGAGGTGGTTGTTTTTTTTCCTCAAGTTTAAAGGATTTTATTTTATACAATCTAGTCATTTATCAATGGTAACCCTATAATATAAGTTGTTATTTGATTATGGACATATAATCAAATTTATAAAATCCGACCCGACCCAAGGCTTGGGTGTGGGTTAGGGGGTTGATCTAAACCAACCCAATATTTAACTTTATATAAACACACAAAATATTTTTATATATATATATATATATATATATATATATATATATATATATATATATATATACATATATATATCTCGAGTCCAAAGATCTAATAAAAAAATCTCGATCACCATGGTTAGAATGAAACATAGATGGAATGTCTGAATACAATATCTTAAACACCCTCCAACAAATGACCATGGCAGTCAATGCCTACAAAACCCAAACAGGAACCCCAGACAAAGCCATAGTCGAACTCCTTATTGCAGGTTTCTCTATCCAGCTTTATATATATATATATATATATATATATATATATACACACACACACACACTCACTGATCTAAAATCTAGTTCGAGCTGGGTTAGTAAATTTATTTATTATCAAAACAATGTCATTTTAACAATGTTAACTTATATATATATATATATATATATATATATATATATATATATATATGAAAAAAGATGTCAACCCCTATTAACTTTTCAAACTCGTGACCCGAGTCATCAGATCACAACCATTATATATGAAAAAAAATCATGAAGTCCAATCCTTAGAAAATGAAACATTGAAAGATGAAATCGAAAAACAATTACACAAAAAATCAAAAATAACAATTAACAAGTAAAAGAATGAGGGTTAAAATCAAAGAGCTAAAACAAAATGAACAAAAACATTAAAAAAAATGCAATACATGATAAAAAAAATAAACATATAGAATTTCTCAACTCGTTGTTTTACATAAAAATATCATAAATATAAATTGAAAAATTTATGCATGATACACAAAAACATAATTGAAAAAAATTAAGAGATAAATATAAATCAAAATATTTAATATTGCAATATGAGTCATTTATGTGATTGTGTTTAATGAATTTGTTTATTAAAAGCAATTTGTAATAAAAATTAACACACACATAAAATTTATTGAAAAAATAAAAGAAAAATATTATGTAAGGCTGCATAGATTAAAAATATTATAAAAATAAATATTTAATATATATAAAATTACAGATAAATCATACTATTCTCTTAAAAAATTAAACACACCCAATACAATGATATTAATTAGAACAAGTCAAAAAAATCATAGAGAAGTAGTATTAATGAAAACATAAATTTAAAAATTATTTTAAATAAAAAAGCTATTAATAAATTAAAAAAAAAGAGAAAAGAATGAGGCTAGGTTGAGTGCCTGACTCATAAAATAAGAACCCGCACGTGAACTTTTTTCTTAAGTTAATGGGGGTAGGCGACATGTCGTTTGCCCTAATTATTTGAAGAAAAAAAAATTGACATGTTGTTTGGAGATCTTCGGAATCCAGCAATTGGTTTGCTAGAAAAACATGACTGCTGTTTTTTTCATCAAAAAATTCATTTTGACTCAAAACATATAGTAAACATCCTAGGAAGCTTGTTAAACCAATTCATGATATCAAAAAACACAAATTGGAACCCTAAAAATCCGAAAACAAAATTCTTCCCTAGCTTAGATATGTTGTTTTAGGCGTTTTCAAGGTAAATAAGCACCTAATCTTAACTTTCCTTATCATATAACCATTTGACATAAAAATTATCATTTTGGTGGGCGAAATCAATGCCAATAATAACTTTATCTTTCTAAACTAGAATCTAGTGACCCTCTCTCTCTCCTACATAAAAAAACTAAAAATAAAGTTTGGTATCAAATTATTTTTTTGAAAATTAGAGGGACTGATTACATAATAGCTAAAAAAGATGGGGAGACTAAAATAAACTTTTCAAATAAATTAAAAGGCCTCCACTTATTTTATCTTTTTTTTTTAATTTTAATCTTTTGTCTTTCTATTCATTCCTTCATCTAAAACCATATGCAATTGAATTCTAATTTGAGCTAAAAAAAAAAGGGTTCAATTACTAAAATAAAAGTTTAAGAATTAAATTATTATTTTTTAAAATACTATTGAAATTCGATATGCAAGATAATGAATATTAAACACATCTACAATAAAAAAACCTTTTCTTCTAGTTTATACTAGTTACATAACCCGCGCGATGCCGCGGGTTAATTTGTTTTGCATAAAAAATATGAAAAAAAAACTAAAATCTAAAAGTGTTAGGTCTTTCTGCAAAGCTATACCCAAGAGTCTTGGGTTTGACTGCAATATCTGGCCTAAGAGTAATATTTATAATATTAATAATAACATTAAACTTGCATTATCCAAGTTTAAGTGGGTTTGGCTGTAATACTAGACCCAATAACCTTGGAAAATTATATGTAGAAAAACTGTTGCAATCCACAATGTTTTCAAGGAAAAAGCTATAAAGTTAAATTCTCAACCAGATTAATATTTAAAAAATTAAATGAACAAAGAAAATTTTGAAAAAAATCATAAAAAAAACCGAAAGGGAAAAAAAAACATGCATGGAAACATTGTAGCAATCTAGAGTGTTTCATGAGGAAATCTACAGTTGTAATTCTCAACTAGCTCAATATTAAAAATAATAAAATCGATAAAGACAATTTTGAAAAAAAATCATAACAAAAAAAAGTCGTGTGGGGGAACACTGTAGCAATCCACAGTGTTTTTCAGAAAAAAATAACAACGAAACTAAATTCTCAACCAGCTCAATATAAAAAAAATAGAATCGACAAAGACTATTCTGGAAAGAAAAACAAAAAAAATCATAAAAAAAGAAAGAAAAAAACCAAGTGGGGAAACACTGTAGCAATCCACAGTGTTTTAAAGAAAAAACTACAAAGCTAAATTTTCAACCAGCTCGATATTAAAAAAAATAAAATAAAAAAAACAATTCTAAAAAAACACAAAAAAAAAAAAGAAGACAATTTTGGAAAAAAAAAGTAATAAAAAAATGAAAAAAAATATAGGAAAAAAACATGTGGGAAAAATTAAAGCTGAATTCTCAACCAGCTCAATATTAAAAAAATAATTCGACAAAGATAATTTTTAAAAAAAACATGCAGGGAAAACACTGTAGTAAAACAAAAACAATGTGGGAAATATGTTAATAATTCACAGTGTTTTAAAGAAAAAAACTATGAAGCAAAATCAACAAAGACTATTTTGAAAAAAAAAAAAAGAAGAAAAAATTCATAAAAAAAGTCATGTAGGGAAACATTGTAGTAATCCATAAGTTTTTCTTTAAAAAACTAATGAAGAAAAAGAACAAAAATCTGAATGAACTGGGTTAACCCTTCAAAGCAAGTTAACCCGTCAAACTTTGGATCTACGTCGTGAAAGTTTGATAACTAAATAGAAAAAAAAATTGATGGGTTACCCATAATTAATTGGGCTAACCCGTCAAATACGGAATCCGTGTCATGAAAGTTTGATAACTAAATAAAACAAAATTGAACATTAACAAACTAAATTAAATGAAAAAAATTAATTAAAAAGGAAAAAAACTGAAACAAACAAAAGGCATCAACTTTTTCACTGTGGACTGCACTGTGCAGTCCACAGTCAAAGACATAAAAACGACAAAAAAGAAAAAAAGAAATTTTTTTTTCTTTAATTAGCCAAACCTAAGATAACTAAATAAAAAAAAAGCCATCAACCAATGACTAAATAGAAAAAATTTTCATATTAATGAACTAAATTAAATAAAAAAATATTAATTCAAAAGAAAAAAAAACAGAAAAAAAACTTATAAGAAGAAAAAGCTAATGAAGAAAAAGAAAAAAAATCTAAATTAACTAAGTAACCCGTTAAACCTAAGATTCGTGTCATAAAAGTTTGATAACTAACTAGAAAAACATTTAATATCAACAAACAAAATAAAAAAATTTAATTAAAAAGAAAAAAAAGAAGGCATCAGCCTTTTCGCCGTGGACTGCACTGTGCAATCCACAGTGAAAGGCATAAAAAGAAAAAAAAAACTAAAGGCATCAACCTTTTCACTGTTGACTGCATGCAATATTAAAAGATGAAATTGGAAGAAAAAAACTAATGAGGAAAAAGAAAAAAAATCTGAATCAACTGGGTTAACCCGCCAAATCAGGTTAACCCGTAAAACCTGGAATTCGTGTCATGAAAGTGTGATAATTAAATAGAAAAAAGATTTAATATTAATGAACTAAATTAAAAAAAAAGATTAATTAAAAAGGAAAAAAGCAATGAGAAAAAAACCTACAGAAAGAAAAAAAACTAATGAAGAAAAAGAAAAAAAAATTGAATCAACTGGGCTAAACTAATGAAGAAAAAATTTAATATTAAGAAACTATAGAAAAAAAAATAAACTAAACGCATAAACTTTTTCACTGTGGACTGCACTATACAATCCATAGTAAAAGGCTTAAAAAGAAAAAGAAAAAGGAAAAAAAAACCATAGGCATATGCCACGGGTTAATTTTTTTTTTCATGTATAAAAAATATCAAAAAAGGCTAAGATCTAATAGTGTTAGGTCTTTCTGCAAAATATACCCAAAAACCTTGGGTCTAACTGCAACACTTGACCCAAGAGTAATATTTATAATATAATAATATTAAACTTATATGACTTACGTTTAAGTGAGTGTGGCTGCAAAACCGGACCCAAGAGCATTGGATGTGGGTCTGGCTATAAGGTCGTGTCATAAAAGTGTGATAACTAAATAGATTAATGAAAAAGAAAAAAACAAAGAAAAAAAACCAATAGGAAGAAAAAAACTAATGAAGAAAAAGAAAAAAAATCTGAATTAACTGGGTTAACCTTTCAAACCTGGGATCTGCGTCATGAAAGTTTGATAACTAAATAGAAAAAACAAATTGACGGGTTTACCCAGAATTAACTGGGTTAACCCGTCAAACCAAATTAACCCGTCAAGCCTGGAATACGTGTCATGAAAGTCTGATAATTAAATAGAAAGAAATTTAACATTAACAAACTAAACTAAATGAAAAAAATTAATTAAAAAGAAAAAATATTCTGGGTTACCTCGTCAAACTAGGTTAACCCATCAAACCCGGAAACCGTGTCATAAAAATCTGATAATTAAATAAAAAATTTGATATTAACAAACTAAATTAAACAAAAAAAATTTATTAAAACAAATAAAAAAACTACAGTACTTTTAGGATATGTTATAATAGAATAGAATAATATAATATAATATAATATAATAATTATAATATAATATAATAATTATAATAATATAATATATTAATAATGGGGAAAGTTAAAAGGCATGAGGAAAGCTACAGTGCTTACCCCATGTCTTTTAGAGTATTACTAGTTACATGACCCGCACGATGCCGCGGGTCAATTTGTTTGTATAAAAAATATTAAAAAAAGGCTAATATCTAAAAGTGTTAGGTTTTTTTACAAAGCTATACCTAAGACTCTTAGATTTGACTGCAACGTCTGACCCAAGAGTAATAATTATAATATTAATAATAACATTAAACTTGAATGATCCAAGTTTAAGTGGGTCTGGCTGTAATACCAAACTTAATAGTCTTGGATGTGGGTCTGACTGCAAGGTCGTGTTATAAAAGTGTGATAATTAAATAGATTAATTAAAAAGAAAAAAACAAAGAAAAAAAACTAACATGAAGAAAAAAACAATGAAGAAAAAGAAAAAAAATCTGAATTAACTAGGTTAACCCGTCAAATCTGAGATCCCGTGTCATGAAAGTCTAATAACTAAATAGAAAAAAATTTAATATCAACAAATTAAAAAAAAAAGTTAATTAAAAAGAAAAAAAAGGCATCAATCTTTTCACTGTGGACTGCACTGTGCAGTCCACAGTGAAAGGCATAAAAAGAAAAGAAAAAGAAAAAAAAACTAAATGATAAAATTTCGAGTTGACTCATCAAACCAGGTTAACCAGTCAAACTTGGAATTCGTGTTATGAAAATCTGATAACTAAATAAAAATAAATTTAACATTAACAAACTAAATTAAACAAAAAAAATTCATTAAAAGAAAAAAACAAAAAGAAAAAGCAAAAAAAAAATCCATAAAGACATAAAATACAAATAAATAAAAAAATAAAAACTAAAAAAAACAATTTTTTTTTAAATATATGTTATAATAATAATAATTATAATAATAATTATAATATATAAGTACAATTAAAAGGTGTGGGGAAAGCTATAGTATTTTCCCCACGCCTTCAGGTTAACCCGTCAAATTCGGGATCCGTGTTATGAAAGTCTGATAACTAAATAAAAATAAATTTAACATTAACAAACTAAATTAAAAAAAAAACATTCATTAAAAGAAAAAAACATAAAGAAAAAACAAAAAAAAACCTATAAAAGCATAAAAAAAACGAAAAAGAAATGTTATAATATAATATAATAATAATTATTATTATAATTATATTATTATTATTGTAATATATTAAAGAACTCTAAAACGTGTGGGATATTCACTGTAGCAGTTTTTTTTTTGCTTTTGTTTTTTTTTTTTGCTTTTTTTTTTACCCAAAATTGATTTCTTCTTCTTTTTTTTGTTTCCTTTTTTTTAAAAAATTTTTGTTTCAAAATTATCTTTGCTAATTTTTTTAAATATTGAGCTGGTTGAAAATTTAACTATGTAGTTTTTTTCTTTAAAACATTGTGGATTGATATAATATTCCCATACATTGTTTTTTTTTTATGATTTCTTTATTCTTTTTTTTCAAAATGGACTTTATAGATTTTATTTTTTTTATATTAAGTTGGTTGAGAATTTAGCTTTATAGTTTTTTTTTTAAAAAAAATAATATGGATTGCTACAGTGTTTCTCTTACATAGTTTTTGTTTTGCTGCAGTGTTTCCCCATATATTTTTTTTAAAAATTATCTTTATCGAATTTATTTTTTCAATATTGAGCTGGCTGATAATCTAGCTTTAGCTTTCCCCATATGTTTTTATTTATTTTTATTTATTTCCAAAATTGTCATTTTTTACATATTTTCTTTTTTTTTTGTTTTGTTTTTTTTCAGAATTATTTTTGTTGATTTTATTTTTTTACTATTGAGCTGGTTGAAAATTTAGTTTTTTTGTCTTTTTCTTTAAAACACTGTAGCTTTCCCCACGTGTTTTTTTTCGCTTTTGTTTCCTTTTTTGTACATTTTTTTTTCATTTCTTTTACCCAAAATGGACTTCTTTTTATTTTAGATAGCTTTTGTCGGTTTTTTATATATATTGAGCTGGTTGAGAGATTAGCTTTGTAGCTTTTTTTTTTAAAAAAAAATACTATGGATTACTACAGTGTTTCCCTTACATGGTTTTTGTTTGGCTACAGTGTTTCCCCCACATGTTTTTTCTTTAAAATTATCTTGTTAAATTTATTTTCTCAATATTGAGTTGGTTGAGAATTTAGCTTTAGCTTTAGCTCTCCCCACTTTTTTTTTTCATTTTTTTAAATTTTCCCCACGTTTTTTCATTATAATTATAATATTATTATTATTATATTATATTATATTATATAACTGTTTTTTTCTTTTGTTTTTTCTTTTTATTTTTTTTAATGAATTTTTTTTGTTTGATTTAGTTTGTTAATGTTAATTTTTTTTTATTTAGTTATCAGATTTTCATGATACGAATCTCGGGTTTGATGGGTTAACCTGATTTGACGAGTTATTTTTTTCATTTAGTTTAGTTTGTTAAAGTTAATTTTCTTTCTATTTAATTATCAGACTTTCATACTTTCATGACACGTATCCTGGGCTTGACGGGTTAACTTGCTTTGATGGGTTAACCCGGTTAATTCTAGGTAAACCCGTCATTTCTTTTTCTATTTAGTTATCAAACTTTCATGACGCAAATCCCAGGTTTTACGGGATAACCTGGTTTAAATGGTTGACCCAATTAATTCAATGTTTTTTTTCTTTTTCTTCATTAGTTTTTTCCTTCCTGTTGATTTTTTTTCTTTGTTTTTTAATTAATCTATTTAATTATCACACTTTTATGACATGACCTTATAGCCAGACCCACATCCAGTATTCTTGGGTCCGGTGTTATAACCAGACTCACTTAAACTTGGGTCATGCAAGTTTAATTTTATTATTAATATTAGAAATATTACTCTTAGGTCAGGCGTTGCAGCCAAACCCAAGATTCTTGGGTATACCTTTGCAGAAAAACCCAAGATTTTTAAATTTTTATTTTTTTTAATATTTTTTATGTAAAAAAAAAACTCGCGGCATCGCTCGGTATCAAAGCTAGTAAGTGCAATTAAAAGGTGTGGAATACACGTTTTAGAATATTCTATAATTTAATTATAATTATAATATAATATAATAATTATAATAATATAATATATTAATAACAGGGAAATAATGGGGAAAGTTATACCTTTTAGAGTATTACTTAACTTAATACCATAATAATAATAATAATAATAATTGCGGGAGACGAGCAAAAACCTAATATGATAGGGTTCATTTTAAAAGCATTAGAATCTGGTTCAAAAACAATTTCTTCTTCAGCGCGAAATAAATATAAATAAAATGGTTTTGGCGCGGTCAAAACCCTAGAAAACGGAATCGAAAAAAACTCAACACTCGGATACAGAGACAGAGAGGACGGAATCTGCGAAAAAGTCACACTGACTTCACATCCTATCCCCCTGAATCATTCGCTTTCAAGGTACTAAACCAATTCGAATCTTTATGATTTTGCCCTTCAATTTCTCGTATTCAATTAATCTCTGTTTGCCTTAATTACTCAATTTCGACTGTTAATTATGGTTTTACTCATTGACTTGGTCAGATCTAGCGCTTAATTGACTAAGCCTTTGTTGAAGTTATTCTCTGTGAAAGGTTTATTGGGTTTCGATTCTTTTTCTTTTTCCTTTTCTTTTAAAGGATTCATAATTTGTTGTTGAAGTTGGTTATTTTAGTGATTTATGAAGTTTCAAATTATGGGTCGAAGTTGTTTTGATGCATAAAGATGTTTTTGTTTTTTTTTAGTATTTTCAATACTAATGTTATATGGTATATTTTTTGATGAGATGGTGTAGATACTGGTTTGTTGATCATAATGGCGGGGCAAAGGAATAATTACAGAAAGCGGTCTCATTCGCAGTCAGATTATGATATTGGGGCAAATAAGAGGAGAAATTCTGGTGACGATAGAGAACGTTATGTTATTGATTCACAGGATACAGTATATCGTTATTTGTGCCCGGCTATGAAGATTGGAAGCATAATAGGAAGGGGAGGGGAGATTGTTAAGCAATTAAGGATAGACACCAAGTCAAAGATTAGGGTTGGTGAAACAGTGCCGGGTTGTGAAGAACGTGTTGTTACCATGTATAGTCCGAGTGATGAGACTAATGAATATGAAGATAGTGGTAATTATGTTTCTCCTGCTCAGGATGCTCTGTTCAGGGTACATGATAAAGTTATAACAGAGGATTTGCAAGTTGACGAGGACTCTGAAGAAAGTCAACAAGTCACTGCTAAGCTTCTTGTACCTTCTGATCAGATAGGATGTATTATTGGGAAAGGTGGGCAGATAGTTCAGAACATACGTAGTGAGACTGGTGCAGTGATCCGCATTCTTAAGGATGAGCATTTGCCTCCTTGTGCTTTAAGCTCAGATGAGCTTGTACAGGTATTCCTTGTTTTGTTTTCCTTTTTGTGATGCCTGCCATTATTTCCATGTCCCTTTTTTTTTAAAAAAAAAAGAATTCCACTTCATTTATTTTTCAAAGTTTTGGAACTTGTTTAAGGGTAGACAATTAGGGTTATCAGAACAAAAACAACCCCCCCATCATGACAAGTATAATTTTATCTGGTTTTGATCGACTTTTTCTTTTTTGTCACCTGATTTCCTTCTCTTGCATGCCATTAAATAATCTTTCCTTTCAGGAAGGGTATTCTTTCTTGGACTTGTTAATGATGCTTGGAAATGTGTTATCTGATATGCTTGCTCAGCAATGTGTTTGTATTCTTTTCATCCCTTTCAAGTATGCATTTGTTGGATTTGAAAGTACAGACTCTGGCTTTATGCAACTAACGAGGCCTATATAATTTTTCCTTTACTTTCTCATATAATTGTTATTATTGGTGGCCAGATTTCTGGTGAAGCTGCAGTTGTCAAAAAGGCTTTATATCAAATAGCATCTCGCCTTCACGATAATCCATCACGGTCTCAGCACTTACTTGTTTCTGCTGTTCCAAATGTGTACCCTGCTGTTGGTTCACTGGTTGGTCCATCTGCAGCTGCCCCAATTGTTGGAATTGCTCCTCTGATGGGTCCTTATGGCAGTTTCAAAGGTGACACTGGAGACTGGTCCCGCTCGTTGTATTCAGCTCCAAGAGATGAACTTGCTTCAAAAGAATTTTCTCTTCGTATGGTTTGTCCAACTGCAAATATTGGTGCTGTAATTGGGAAAGGTGGTACCATAATCAATCAGATCAGACAGGAGTCTGGAGCAACAATCAAAGTTGATAGTTCAGCTTCTGAAGGAGATGATTGCTTGATAACTATTTCAGCTAAGGAGGTATAATACTTGTATATTCTCTTAAATCCTTTTTTGGGTGTCTATGGAGTTTCCTTCAGTGGTTCTGATGATTTTCTAATTGTTCTATATCAGATATGTGATGACCAGTATTCTCCAACAATAGAAGCAGCCTTACGTTTGCAACCTAGATGTAGTGAGAAAATGGAAAGAGATTCAGGTCTTTTCTCATTTACTACCCGTCTACTTGTTCCCTCCTCTCATATTGGTTGCCTTCTTGGTAAAGGAGGACTTATTATAGATGAGATGAGGAAACTTACCAAAGCTATTATTCGGATACCTAGAAAGGACAAGCTTCCTAAAACTGCCTTGGATGATGATGAGATGGTGCAGGTAAAGACATGTAACTTTAATGGTTGTTCGATTTATTTATTTTTAATGATTTTTCTGATCTTGTGATGTTCCTTTAGTTAATGCAATTGAGATTTGACATCTTATTTTCTTACCACAAGATTTCAGGAGACCTGGACATTGCCAAGGATGCTCTCATACAAATAAGTCGACGGTTAAGAGCAAATGCTTTTGATAGGGAAGGTTTAATGTCTGCAATTCTACCAGTTTTTCCATACCTTCCTGTCTCAGCAGAAGGTTTGGAGGGTCGACATTATGACAGTAGAGATGATAAAAGACATGGACGTGGAAATACTTATGCTGGTGGTTATGGCGCAAGTGATTATGCTGTTGGTGACAGTTATGGTAGCTATAGAAGCACACAGGTATTCTGTTTGTAGATGTATGATAATATAAACACACGTATTGAGGGGATGGTTTACTTTATTCCTGTTCTTAGCATTTGTTTTTTTACTCATATTGATCATGTGATGAAATGCTATTTGACATGGAAAATGATTAAGCTCTATATTTCCCAATATTTCTTATTCATGCTGGAACATTTTCCAAGTTATTGCTTGGATTAATAGTGTTTATTTGTATCTTTTGCAGATTAGTGCTAGTGGAGGTCCTTTTGGAGCCTATGGAAGCTATTCTTCAGGACGCATTGGTACTTCTGGGTAAGAACTATTTCTTCATATGTCATTGTTTGTTACTTGTACTTCTGGGTAAGAACTATTTCTTCATATGTCATTGTTTGATACTTGTTTAAATATTTATTCATGTAATTAGTTTATATTCAGACTAGATGCTAGAGGTTTTAAAGCTGATGTAAATTTATAACCTTTGTGGACCTGAATCCTGCCTTGTAATTAGATGCCACATGTTCAGTTGAAATGCCATGTTTCTTAATTCAAGTTCTTTGTGTTATGAATTTATACTGCTTTAGAATCTGCTGCTTTTCCTTGGAGTTTTGTTGTGCAATTTATGTGCACACATTCTTTGGGTAATGGTGCTGTAGAAATTCTAACTAGCAACTTCATCCATTATCAGGTTATCTGGCCAGGCCCCTGTTTCTCGACGCAAAAGTTATTACTAGAATTTGATGATGGTTGCTGAAGGTAGACTGGTTTCCTTCGTATTTTCTGTCTATACAGATGAGTGGAAATTTCCACTGATAAAGGCCAATAACATGCTCGCATGCGATAGTTTGATATCATAACCTATCCAATCTCCCTGTGTATAGGATTCTGATGCACTTATTTACGTTTGCTTCCTCCCCCTTACCATCAAAACAGCTGAGATCCATGAAGCCAGCCTACCACCTCTTTTGATGAAGCCTACTGCCTAAACTGGAAGACCAGATGTACTGGGATTTGACATACACTTGGCCCACCATGACGATCTCACCTAGAAGAACCAAATAAATTTGGAGATCCTGATATTGACTAAAAACTTGTCATGTCTCTGACAACAAATTACCAAGCTCCAAGAACCTCTTTAGTTGCACGCCTTTATAGTTTGTGTTAGTGGAACATTTCTACTAATTACTGAGACCATGTCTCTTCCATCCTTTGGCAGTTGTATTTCTTTCATCATTTGGTAGTTGTGTTAATAGTAACTGGGTTTTATTTCCTGCAATTCTCTGCAACGCTGTTTAAGTTTGATGTTTGAATTTTGCTGGATCTGATTATCAAAAAAAATTTAGTTGACTCTGCAATGCTGAGAACTCTAATATTAACTGAATTGCAGGATTCACTTTGGCCTCTTGAATCCTCTTTAAGGCAGACAGTAAGATGTGTCTTGCTATCATCTGTAGGGATGGATTTCATATTTGTTTGAAATGTGACAAACCTGATTAAAGCCGGGAGGAACATTTATTTAAAGTATGCATTATATATCAAGAAAGTTATTGAAATTGAGTTTGAGCTTGGATTTGTAAGCCGTGCATTGAAAATATAAATATAGTTGCCTTCTTGTATGTCTTTTCTAAAATTTTAATTCTGTGCACCCCCCCCATTATGTACTTGGATGTTCAAATGTCCCCTTGCCTATATTGTACAGTTGGTCCTACTAGTTATTTGCATGCTTTAAAGAAGTTGCTGTATCTGGCAATTTTATTGGTTTGATTGTATTTTGTAGCTCAAAACCTGATTTTTCTGTAGTGATGAGTTTCGTGAACGAAGGCAGAACTAAGGAAGAGAATTTCTCGATGGGTCATCTCATGGACTTGTGCTGTGCTGTGGTGCCGTGTCTTGTCCTGTCCAGGTAATTTTGGAGGTGGAGGTGCACATGAAATATGAACTCTTTCTTGTACACTGAAGGTGAGTTTTAACTGCTATATTTAGTGGACTTTTTAACCTCATACATGTCAAATATATATATATATTTTTCATAAATGTCTTTATCCCAACTGTGATAATTCGGCACAAGGAAATTATTGTCCAGTGGAACTTGAAGGGTAGGTTACATATCACTTTTGATGGATATTTGTAAGCTCAGACACCATTGGAGGCTTTTCTGGATTGTTGGTAAAAGCTTAACTTAGGGCTTCAAGTGGTAGGTTATTTTCTTATAATATGTTGTGTGCTATTTGGATTGTTGCACTGAGGTGTGGCCCTGATTGGTTGTTGTCTTGCAAAAAATTTGTATGGCAGGTCTAGGTCATGCATAAATCTGTCATCCTTTTACCTGGCTAATCTCAGATGCCAGCAAGTTAACTATGTGGAAGACAAGCGAGTCCTGTCAATTGTTTTAGTCATCATGGGCCCTTTGTATGTTTATTTGTAAGCGGTGTATGCAAGCGCATGTAACACAATTAGATAATTTAATTGCTTACTGAAGAAATATTTTTGTCGGTAATTACACTGCTAATGCCCAACGGATATTTTTTGTTCATCTTTTAATCAGAAATTACGGATAAAATATTTTCTGTCGATTATTCCATTACCATTTAATAATTTTCTGATAATGATCTTAGGGTTTATCTATTCTTATTTTTGAAAAAAAATAATTTCAAATATTAGTATAATGAGATTTTTTGCCACTGAACTATGGGGGTTGGAGCATGTTGAGACCTCTACTATCAATTTGATTTGATCATTGATATTGACCAAAAACCCCTTTTAAAAACTCTTATTTTGGTATTTTCAACTGAAAGTTTTCATAAATGCTGATGAAAACTCAATCCGCTTTCATAAATAATTTTAGAATTTTTTGAAGTTTGATATTTTAATTTTCTTTGAACAATAAATTATAAAAAAATAGAAAATAAACTGGAATTATCTTCTGTTTTTGGGAATCTCTGAATTTACATGGATAATTTTAGTGCACTTCTAAATTTTTTTTTTTTTTTTTATCATAAATGGTTTCCAAAATTAACTTATTTTAAACCTGGTTAGATGTTGCATATTCGACAATGTAAATATTTTGAGAATCATATTTAAGACTAGGCATATAAATTTATATGAGTTTTTAGGGTCTCGAAGGACTTGAGATCATTCCAAATTATTTTCTATATTTTTTAATTTTCTAATATTTAATGTTTGAGAAAAATTAAAAAGAAGTTCTTAACCTAAAAAATTTCTGAAATTATTTTTAATAGTAGATTGAAATTTTATTAGCATATATGAAAACTCTTAGCTCAAAATATCAAAAGTTTTTTTATTTTTATAAAGAAATATTTGATCAATCATAATTGCAAAATCAAACTAAGAGAAAATATTTGCTAAAATAAAAGGTAATTCAAGTACAAAATTGATGAAATTGATAATACATGCCTCAATTTGTAATGACACCTGTTGCTACCCATTTTATAATATAATAATAAATAAATAAAATAAATGTAAGGAAATACACCTGAAGCAAACTTAAAAAGAAATGCCTGAGCTCATGAAGGAAGACTAAAATGTCAAGTGAGCTCATGAAGGAAGACTAAAATGTCAAGTGAAGTCGGTAGGCCAAAATAGCAATCCAAGGTTTTAGGTGATAAAGCCCATTAGTAAAAAGGTAAAATAGAACAAAATCAGAAGAATATGGATCAAATTGAAAATTGATAGATCCCAAATCAAAGAAAACCCTAATATATAAGAATTAGTTTAAACAACGTTGTACAAGGTACTGTGTTTCTTCTTCTTTAGTTTTTTGATTGATCAAGGGGGCACTTTCAGATAACTGAATGTGACGTTCCAACAACCCCAAAGGCTGCAACCACCACCATTCAACCGAGAAATCAGAATCAAATGTTTACATCCTATTTTCTCCATTAATCTCCATAATATTTTGTCCCTAGTCAGCCAAAACCACAGTTTCAGTCATCACGCTGTTTGGATGGGCATTTTCAAACATTTGAATGTGGAGTTACAAACCTCTAAATCAAGCAAGAATGGGTCTGATCGAAAGGCATGCACCCCCTCTACCAAGTCTAGGTGGTCTCAGGTGACGTTGACATCGGAGTTGCTCCGGCGAAACCATGAAAGTGACCAACCTAGTCAGCCTTGACAGGAACACTCATTTGCAAAAGAACATTCAACTTTTTCGTTTGCTCCCACTTAGAAGCCTCCAGAAGGTTTACATCAAGGGTTTAAAACCCTTCTTTTTAGATCCAAAGGCAGAAAACACCTCACCTTGGTCCCCAAGCTCCTTATAGAACCACCTACACCTAAAACCAATAGCTTCATGGCAAAACCAGCTAGGTTTTAGTCTGTTAGAACCCTAATAAACTCGTTTAGAAGACCTAAATCCACTTATAAAAAAAGGGGTCGAAGAACACAACAAGGGGGGGAACAAAGAAAAACAGAGGGAAAAAGGGGAAAGAAAAGAACAAAAGAGAGAAGAAGAAAGAAACTTAGGTTAATGTGCAAGGATCATAATTTGGAAGCTTCAACTTTGTCTAGGGAGGTTTGAAAATAAGAAGAAAGGCAGACAATACCAAGAATCAATTCAAATTCCACTACTACATTTAACAGTTTTACCGACGATATTTTTTGTTGATATTTACTCTACCATTCTATTGGCGCATATTTTACCAACTGATTCATGGATGTAAAATGTTTGTCGGTAAACCTATCGTCGATAATTTTTTTTCTATCGGCATTTTCATCAGTAAAAAAACCTGATGGTTTTACAGATGGAAAATGTGCGCCAAAAAAAATTATACGCTGGAATATACCGACATAATAATTTTGTCGGTGATGTAACAGTTGAAGTGGCATATGCAATAAATGTTTTCCAACTCTCTGGAATATATCGACAAATTGAGTTCGACTGTAACTCCATCCGTAATAATTAAAAATTATATTTATTTTAAAACATCAATTGAACAAAAAAAAGAAAATAATTAAAAGAAAATAAAATTGTATAAAATTCAAGTATGTAAATAATTATCTTAATATAAAAGCCAACTATTCATTACAAATTTATATGTTCAAATAAAATTAAACTAGAGCAAAGGCGGTGCTGGAAGAGGAGGAGGAGGCTGGTCGTTCCTGGAACCATAGGGCCAAAAAGGGAGTGCACATATACCACCCATCTGTGATCTCATATCCATGACCATTCGACGGAGTTCTTCATAATCCGTAGAGAGTCGTTCATATTTTTCATTGAGATTGGCCGTATGTTCTTGTAAGGCCGCCAACTCTCGAGATTGGGTGCTCGATATTGATTGCGAGCTCCCAACAATTGAGACACTACAGGCCGTCTCCAAGTTCTCGACTGTAGTGTTGGAGAGTTCGTACACCCGATTTCTATGGGGCCCACCAGACGATCTTGCCTCCATCCATAAATCCGGATCAAAATTCAGGTGGGTTGAAGGATCATTCCCATATCTCTCCCTCAACCGGCTGTTATATGTCTCCTGTAAATAAAAAATGAAATCATTAAAGTCAATTCAAGAAAATAACAACTTACAAAAGAAAATGGTTGAACGAACATACAACAAAGTGTTGAGCGCGGTTGTCGATGAACTGTTGCATCTTTTTTGGTGGTCTTCACTCCGCACGTGCTTCTCCATGAGAAGCTCCATTGGGCTTGGCTCATGTCCAAGAGTTGTAGCTCGTAAGAAAAATTTTGCTAGTTAAATATATTTATAAATAATAAAAAAGTAATTAAAGATAGATGTGATTAAAATTAATCTTACCATCCGCTTCACATGCAAAATGAATGGAACAGAGTTGCTGGTGTGCATGGTAACTGAACTGTGAATTTGCCGTCTCTAGTTCTCCGCACTGGACTGTGAGTTTCATGTGAAACGCTCAGACGTCACGTGCTGAATATATTCTACCCATATATTCTCCGGGATGTATAGTGGTCTGAAATCCTTCCAAACCTCCACGTCATTCCAGCCTGGTAGAGCGTTTTCTCTGACATATTTTTTAGATTTTTTTGCAACTCGTACAAAAAATCACGCAACCTACATGATACAAACATATTCTATATGAGTTAATGACAAATAAAATTTTAATATTTAAAATTAAAAAAAATTATCATATTGTTTTCGATGTTACCTAGTTGCAGCGTGATTCTCTCAAATTCTACTCGCAATATTATCATTTGCTCCATCCCACTCAAATTTAGTCTTGCATTAAAAATTTATACAAAATAAATCAATAATTTCAAAAAAGTAAAGGAATTAACATAAAAAATAGTTAAAATTTTAAGTTAACACTAACCTTAAATCTTTTAAACCATGCATCGACATAAGGTTTTCAATCAGGATGTTTGGAAACCTGACTCTATTGAAATAATAGAATTTCCATCGATGATTTAAATGCCGATGTTATTACCCGGACAGTCTCAATGTTTGTGAACCTGAATATCGATAAATTTAATGAAATATTATTTGTTCATAAATTGTTAAACATAAACCAACTTAAAGCAAAACAAACTTACATTGAAAGGTCATCCTTCCAATGCGCCTCATACTTGTTGGTGTATGAATCATGCTGTGAAGGGACACCACCTCTATAATGTTAAACCATACTCGAAAATGCAGCGTCGTGAGTCGACATTGGTGCCTTTTCTTGGTCGGCACCCAATGACACGTTGTTGTCATCATCACTGCCAGAAGATTTTAAAAAAAAGAGAAGTAAAACCGAAATGACTCCACCCTCGCTGCAGATTTCTGAATTGGCAGCGACAGTTTTTGGCTGTTGATTTCTAAATTGGCAACACCGCAGTTTGGCTGCTGATTTCTGAATTGACAGCGGCAAAGTTTATGGCTGTTGATTTTTGAATCGGCAGCGCCACAGTTTCTGGCTGCTTGATTTCTGAATCGGTAGTGACGACATTTGTGGTTGTCAATTTCTGAATCGATAGCGGCACAGTTTTTAGCTACCGATTTCTGAATCGGCAGTGCCACAGTTTGGCTGCCGATTTTTGAATCGGCAGCGGCAAAGTTTTTGACTGTCGATTTCTGAATCGGCAGCAACGCAGTTTATGGCCGATTGTTGAATCGACAGCGACACAGTTTTTGACTGCCGATTTCTGAATCGGCAGCGGCAAAGTTTTTGGCTGCCGATTTCGAAATCGGCAGCAGCATAGTTGGTTGATGATTTATGAATCAGCAGCGGCGTAGTTCTCGCTGCCGATTTATGAATCGGCAGTGGCGTAGTTCTCTGCATTTTGAATAGGCAGCGGCGTAGTTCTCGCTGCCAATTTTTGAATAGGCAGCGACACAGTTTGTGGCTGCCGATTTCTGAATTGGCAGCAACACTGTAAAACCTAACAAAAAAATTGGTGTTGGACTGACCTATCCTAGGAGAGAATAAGGTTTTCGCTGCCGAATTGTGTTGTCCGCAGCGAATCAAGTGTTCGCTGCCGAATTATGTATTCCGCAGTGAATCAGGTGTTCGCTATCGAACTTGTGTTGTCCGCAGCGAATCAAGTGTTCGCTGTCAAATTATGTATTCCACAGCGAATCAGGTGTTCGCTGCCGAATTTGTGTTGTCTGTAGCGAATCAGGTATTTTCTGCTGAATTGTGTTGTCCGCAGCGAATCAAGTGTTCGCTGCCGAATCTATGTTGTCCGCAATGAATCAGGTCAGGTGTTCACTGTCAAATTGTGTTGTCTGCAGCGAATCAAGTGTTCGCTGCTGAATTGTGTATTCCGCAGTGAATCAGGTGTTCGTTGCTGAACTTATGTTGTCCGCAGTGAATCAGGTTTTCACTGTCAAATTATGTTGTCCGCAGCGAATCAGGTTTTGCAGTCGAAGTTGTGTTGTCTGCAGCGAATCTGCAATCGCTGCTGAAGTCGTGTTGTCTGCAGCAGAAGTGTGATTCGCTGCCGAAATCGAGTTGCCTGCAGCGAATCAGGATTCGCTGCCAAAAGCGTGTTGGCTGCAGCGAAGTAGCATTTGCTGCTGAAATTATGGTGCCTGCAACGAAACAGTTTTCGCTGCCAAATTGTGCGGCCGGCAGCGAACCAGTTTTCGCTGCCGAAGTGTGCGGCCTGCAGTGAACTAGTTTTCGCTACTGAACTGTACGACCTACAACGAATCAGTTTTTGCTACTGAATTGTGTGGCCAGCAGCGAATCAGTTTCGCTGTCGATTTTCTTCAATAGACAGGGGGGGCAGAAATGACTTGAATGCTTGTAACAATTTCATTGTATGATGGTGTAAAATGAGGAACACTTGAATGTGAACATATGGACTCTTAAAATAACTATGGTGATGAATGTGATATAAAGATGCAAATGTACTGATTTGTGGCCATTGATGTCTTAGGTGGTGTGGCCAGGATCGGACCATCGCCAGGATGAGGACAACCCACAAGTGGAGCAGGTAGGTGGTTTCCACATTTTTCTTGTATGATGTTTATGTTTTGAAATGATTTACTTATGATGATATTTTATTAAATCCTTGTTGAATGATGAAACGACGATGAAGTGTTTGATTGAATTCTTGATGATTGTCGAAACGATTATGAAATGTCGATCGAGTTCTTGATGAATGTTGAAACAATGACGAAAATGTTAGTGTTCTAAAATGACCCATTTGAGGTGGATATATTATTGTGTTGTGATGAATATTAAACCGAATATGAGATGTTGATTGAGCTATTATGAATTTGGGTTGCTGATGAATGGTAGTATGAGTATTACAAAGGATCTACTGTTGTATTTTTATTGAATGTAATTGTGACGAATGGTTGTATTAGTATTACAAAGGATCTACCGTTTCATATTATTTAATGTAATTGTGACGAATGTATTATGAAGGATCTACCGTTGTATTATATTGGATAAAATTGTCATGAATGGTTGTATGAGTATTACGAAAGATCTACCGTTGTATTATACTCATTGTTAATTATCACGAATGGTTGTATGCGTATTATGAGAGATCTATTGTTGTATTGTATTGAACATTAATCGTCATGAATGGTTGGATGAAAAATATGAAGGGTCTATTGTTGTGTTGTACTAAATGCTAAACTGTTATGGAATGTTTGTTGGTGTATTACTAATGATATAATATCTTGTTATAATGATTACATGAACTACCTCTGGAATGATTGATGGGTTAATGATTAGCTTCGGTTAATGACATCCACTACACCATTAAACAGTTTTACACACGGATTCATTCTGTCGGTGTCAGGAATGCAATTTGTCGGTAAAATTTTTACCGACGGCCTCACCGATGGAATCCGTTCGTCGGAATATTTATTGTCAGTAATTTCCCATTCCATCGCTAATTTTGTTGGAAATAAAAAAAACCAAACACTGACTGTCTTACAGACGACGAAGCGTGCACAAAAAAAAAAATTCCCTCAAGAATTTTATCGATGGAATAATTCCATCTGTATTTTCAACGGTAATCACCGACGGAATGGCCGTCGGTGATTGTGGCATGGACGGTAAATATTTTAGAACTCTCTATCAAATACCAACGAATATAGTCCGTCAGTAATAGCGACGATAAAGACCGACGAAATATATCCGTCAGTGATTGTGGCATGGGTGGTAATTGTTTTGCAACTCTCGGTAAAATACAGACGGAATGGTTCCGTCTGTAAGGCCGTTGGTATTTATTTAAAATATTTTTTTTAAAATTATTTATTAATAGTACAAAAAACTAATTAACCAAATAAATAACCAAATAAAATTGTATTAAACATTAAAAATATAAAAATAATGTTAAATATAATCATCCAAATATTCATTACAAATTTAATGTGTTTTTTTTTTAAAAAATTAAACTAGAATAACGGCAGAGCTGGAAGAGGAGGAGGAGGCTGGTTGTTCCCGGGACCGTATGTATCATCACCCATCCTTGATCTAATCTTCATGACCATTTGACGGAGCTGATCATAATCCGTCGAGAGTCGTTCATATTGTTGTTTCAAGGACATGAACTCCTCAGACTGGGTGCTCGATACTGATGGAGAGCTCCCAACGGTTGAGACACTACGGGTTGACCGCAAGTTTTCGGCCGTAGTGTTGGAGAGCCCATAGACCCGATTTTTATCGGGTCCACCAGACGATCCTACCTCCATCCACAAATCCGGATCGAAATCTGGATGGGTCGAAGGATCGTCCCCATATCTCTCCCTCAACCGGTTATTATAGGTCTCCTGAATTTTTTTTTTTAAATCATCATATTCATTTCAAGAAAATAATAACTTACGAAATAAAATGATTGAACGAACATACCACGAAGTGTTGAGCATGGTTGTCCACGAACTGTTGCACCCCCTTTTGGCGGTCTTAAGTGTGTGTCTCTACAAACAGCTTCATTGGGTTCGGCTCACGTCCAAGAGACGTAGCCTGTAAGGAAAAAAAAGGTTGCAAGTTAAATATATTTATAAGCAACAACAAATTAATTAACGATATATTTCATTTAAATTAATCTTACCATCCGCTTCGCATGTGCACTGAATGGGACGGAGCTGCTGATATGTGTGGTCACCGAACCATTAATTTGCTAGTTCTGGTTGTCGGCACTGGACTATGAGTGCCGTGTGAACCGCTCAGACGTTACGTGCTCAATATATGCCGTCCATACATCCCCCGAGATGAATGGCGGTTTGAATTCCCGCCAAACCGCCACCTCATTCCAACCTTCAAGATCGTTATCTCTCGCATATCTTTTTGCTTTTTTTATATGTCATACCAAAAATCACGCAACCTACTTCCATAGAACAAATTAGAATTTAGAACATAAAATTATAAAACAAAAAATAAATATTATTTTCGATGTTACCTAGTTGCCGCATGATTCTCCCATACCCTCCTCACAACATTATTGTCCGCGCTATCCCACTCAGATTTATGCTGTGTATATAAATAATTCATTTAAAATAAAAATAGTACAAGATATAAAATTATAAAAATAATTTATTAAAAATAAGCTGGAAATTAAAAGTTAACACCTACCTGAAATCGTCGAAACCATGCATCGATATTAGGTCTCCACTTAGGATGTCTGGAAACCTGACTCCATTGAAACAATGGAATCTCCATCGACGATTTAAACACTGATGTTATTGTCCGGGCAACCTCAATGTTTATGAATCTGAAATTAAATAAAATTAATAAAATATTAATTAGTTGTTCATGAATTATGTTATAAGTATAGATATAAAAAACTAAAACCTAAACAAACTGCATTGAAAGGTCATCCTTCCATTATGCCTGGTACTTGCGGGTGAATTGACCCCGCTGTGAAGGCACACTGCCTCTGCGCTGTGAAACCGTGCTAGAAGAGGCAGCATCACAAGTTGGCGCAGATGCCTCGTCGTGATCAGCATCTAAGGATAAGTCCTCCTCGCTGCTAGAAGAACTAGCTGCAACCGTCTGCTGACGACGTGCTGTAGATTTCATTCTACGCATCTACACAAATTTATACGAATAATTACATAATTAATTTCGATTATTTAAAAAACATTCGGCAGCATCTCCCCTATACTGGAGAATACCCACAGTTTTCAAACCTGCAAATCTTTACAATAATCACAAACCAATTGACTCCATTGGAAAATCTTATAGACAACCTAACATCTATAGAAATTCAACATCTATATATTTTCAACTATCATCTATAGAAATGCATAAATGACAATTAAAATTAATGGAAATAATAAAAAACATAACAATCAATAATAGAATAAAATTGAGATAAAACAATGAAATTTAATTCTTCATTTCCAATCACCATTTCCATGGAAAATTCAACAATAACAATTAAAAGAGACTAAATTATCAAATAATTATTACAATACAAACAATAAAATAATTAAATTTTCATTCAACACATCTACACAAATTTATATGAATAATTAAATAATTAAATTCAATCACTTAAAAAAAATTCGCCAGCACCTCCCCTATATTCTACTACCCACAATTTTTATACCTATAAATATTGATAATTACACAAATATTGCAAAATCAACTCTATACAACCTAACATCTATAGAAATTCAACATCTATATATTTTCAACTAACATCTATACAAATTCATAAATAACAATTAAAACTAATCGAAATAATAAAAAACATAACAAACAATAATATAATAAAATTAAGATAAACTAATTAAATTTAATTCTATATTTCAATTAACATTTTAAAGGTAAATTCAACAATAACAATTCAAATTTAACAAAAGTTTCAATTATTATGGAAATACAAACAATATAACAAATTTAACAAATAAAAAGAAAAAACTAAAGACTTTAGGAATGAAAAATGTTTACTTTAATAGTGTGTTGATTTCAAGATTTTATCTACAAACAATACACAAAACAAAGAACACCACAAAAATAATCATTATTAAAATAAAAAAGTAAAAAAATACAAAGATAAAGAAAGGAGAATACATAACTTTTAATATGTTGAAAACTACGATCAAAACAATAAAAATTCGCACCAATTCTTGCAAAAAAAAAAACACAAATGGAGAGGAGAAGAGAAGATGAAATGAGGAACGGAGAAAAAATAAATCACGGAGGGGGGGGGATGGGTTTTATACTACAATTTTTTCGACGGAAATACCGACGGAAAATAGAATAATATTTTTTTGGGCGGTGGCATTAAATTCCAGTCGGTAATGTCTGTTGATATTTAATTGATTTTCGCACCAAAATTTTAAAAATCCCTCCAAATTTTTCAAAGTCTGTCGGCAAATTCATCGGTAATTGTGTGTCAGATCACGCGCGCATTGGATTTGCCGTGTCCGTCGGTGATTTCGTCGACAACTGTGCCGACCGACCAGGCAGTCTGATAGTCGCATGCCTTGGAATATGCACCCTCCGTCGGTGATGGCGTCGGAAAATCCGTCGGTGATTATGGCAGGGGCTGTAATTTTTTTGCAACTCTCGGTAGAATACCGACAGGACATATGCTGTCGGTAATGTCGTCGGTGAATGTGGCACATTCCTGTAATTGTTTTGCAACTCTCTGTAAAATACCGACGGTACACAATCCGTTGGTCTTGCTGTCGGTGTTTTTGTCAAGCTTTTGCATGTTTTGTTTGTATTGCCTGTCTATCCTCCTGCACAAATGCTTAAATTGCAATCTTACAGCACGCATAACACAATAACAAGAGCAAACAATTATAAAATAAATATTTCATGTTCCAAAATATCATCCATAATATTACATTATAAAAAAAAGGCTTTACAGCATATTTAGTCATAATTTTCGTCTTCGTCCTTAATTGAATTCTTATCAGCTTCATCACACTCTTCAATATGGTTATCATCTTCTTCATCAACATTCTCTAGTTCACTAGAGCTTAAAACAACATTCAACTCCTCTGCATCAACATCAACAAGACTATCATCGAAAACACTAAAATTCAAATTTTCTTCTAAGTCAATCGAAGGAGCAACTCGGTATGGTTCAACCAACTCACTAGCTTGAAAGGCTTCATCTATCACACTTGTGTCTTCGTTCTCATCTTGAGCAACCTCAACACGGCCCCTGGGTTTGGTTTTTAAAACGGATAACCAATCAAGTCTTGATCGGTCCTTTCTAAAGGAAATGGTGTATGCGTAATAAACTTAATTATACATTCATACTACAAGTTTCTTTGACAAATAACAATCAAACAAGTACATACATTAACAAAATACATATACTAAAAAAACAATAAAAAATAATAAAATTGACATTTAAATGTTAAAACTAAAAAAGATAGATTTACTTACAAAAAATGATAAAATCCACAATAAATTGCTCGGAGAATGGATGTTGTGACCACGTACAAAAGTATAAGAAACTTGAGTGCTTGTGTTGAGAAGATGAGGAGAGTTGGGATGGGTGTTTGGCTACAGTTTGGGAAGGGAGAGTTGGGATGTTGAAGAAGAAGGGGAAGAAGGAGAAATAGAGGAAGAGAGTGTCGGCAGAGTGGGTATTTATTGGCTTTTACCGATGGAATCACCGACGGAACGCTTCCGTTGGTGAGTCCGCCGGTGATTGTGCCACGTCACTATACGGAGATCCAGGTTTGAATCCCTTGGTCATTCCGTCGGTAAAATTGTCTGAAAAAAATCCACATCATCACACCATTGCAACTTTTCAAAAAAAAAATACTATATAATCCGTCAGTGATACGGTCGGTATATACCGACAGAAGTAGAGACAAAATTATTTCTGTGGGTAAAAATTACTGACAAAAAAAGTCCGTTGGTAATTCCATCGGTTTTCGCTAATTTTCTGGTAGTGATCCTAAGTGGATGGTCGGGACTCACAAATGATTAGCTTCGCCTAATGACATCCTAAGTGGATGACCGAGATTCATAAATGATTAGCTTTGGCTAATGGCATTCTAAGTGGATGACCAGGACTGACAAATGATTAACTTCGGCTAATGGCATCCCAAGTGGATGACCGGGCCTTATAAATGATTATCTTCGGCTAATGACATCCTAAGTGGATGATCGGGATTCATATATGATTAGCTTCGGCTAATGACATCCTAAGTGGATGATCAGATGGATAAATGATTAGCTTCGGCTAATGGCATCCGAATGGATGATCGGGACAAATGATTGATTAGCTCCGGCTAATGCCATCCAAAGCGAATGACTGGGATGAACAAATGATTAGCTTCGGCTAATGGCATTCAAATGAATGACCGGGACAAATGATTAATTAGCTTCGGCTAATGGCATTTGAATGGATGATCGGGATAGATGATTGATTAGCTCTGGCTAATGGCATCCAAAGTGGATGACCGGGATGAATAAATGATTAGCTTTGGCTAATGGCATTCGAATGGATGACCGGGACAAGTGATTGATTAGCTTCGGCTAATGGCATCCTAAGGGGATGACCAGAATGAATAAATGATTAGCTTCGGTAAATAGCATTCTAAATGGATAATCGAGATGAATAAATGACTAGTTTCGGCTAATAGCATCCTAAGTGGATGATCAGGATGAACAAATGATTAGCTACGGCTAATGGCACCTTAATTGGATGACCAGTTTGAGTAAATGACTAGCTTTGGCCAATAGCATCCTAAGTGGATAACCTGGATGAATAAACGATTGGCTTCAGCTAATGGCATCCTAAGAGCATAGTCGGATTTGAGTGTTATGAGTTAGTTTTAAGAACTGATGCGTTCATGTATACTACATTTTGTATATACTAAGTATATGAAAGAACTACGATTGTTATGCTTTAAACAGAGAATAACATTAGTTCGGTTAACAGTATTCGAGATGAATGATCGGGTTTGAGTATTGTGATTAGCCTCGGTAATTGACGAATTATTAACGGTGGTATTTACATAAGTAAGGAGAAATGAAAGAATTATGCTCTTTTGGTCAATGAACGAATTATTAATATTGTTTTATTATGTTTTTCTTAAATTGTCTATAATGCTTGAAATTACCTTGTGCTTTAACAGGGACATCATACCAACATGGTGCGTAAGGAAGTTCGTTTCGCGGCTCACACATTTTGAAAAGAACTATATATTCACATGTTATGGGTGATATGAGTTCTACATGAACGAACATGTTAATCACTCAATTAGTCGTCTGACCCCTTTTGCAAAGACTAGTAATGAAAAATTGAAATGGAACACGGATGTGAATGTACAAACAAGTTGATATGATATGTATGAATATTCATATGAGGTATCAATCTAATGAGGATGTCGTGTTGTGAAAATTACATGCGGTCAGGATAACAAAAGTACTAGTTGTGTAACTTGTTGTTCGACACTCTTGTATGAACTCGTGATGATAACGAGATTAGAACAAGAATGTGAATTTATGAGTATGTCGATATGATGTAATGTAAACCTATGAGTATGGAAAAATAATATTATGGGCACGTGTATTGAGAATCTGTTCTATGGGAATGTTGATTTACGTTATCCTACATAGATTGTGCCTTGTTAATGAACAGAATGCAATGATAAATCTGAAGAATGATATAGTGAAAAACATCCAGAAACTGAATGAAAAAAAAAGTTCCAGCGATTTTGGCCTTGAAAAAGCTGGGTCATTACAGAAGAACTAGCAACAATCATGTGCTCACAACGTCCAGTTGATTTTCCCCTATGCATTTACACAAATTTGATGAATATTTGCATAATCAATTTTGATTTTTTTAAAAAAAATTCAGCAGCACCTCCCCTATACTAGAAACTACATAGAATGAAATATACAACATATATGTCACGAACCAATTGATTTTATTTTATTTCTACCAACAATTTTGGATTATTCAATTTCATCTCATTTTCAACATGATAATGTTTTTAATCCTAAATTGACAAGAATTTTTGGTAATTAAATTTAATCCTATATATTTAATTGACATTTATACTACAAATTTGACAATAACAATTAAAATTCAACAAAACAATAAAACATAATTGCAATGTAGACAAAAAAATAGAAAAAACAGAAGTAATACAAAAACAAATATAGGCTTTAGGAATGGAAAATTCTTACCTTAATAGCATGCTTACTTTCATAGTTTATCTACGAGTGATACAAAAACAAAACAAAAATACATTGTTAATAAACCGAAAAAAAAAGAAGAATAAGAAGAAAATATGTCAAAAGATTCACCACATATACCTGTTAAGTGTTGAGAGAGAAAAACTTAATTTCTACTAAGTTTATTACAAAGTTAAGGATGATTTGACAAAGTAATAAATGATTGTGAGAAAAAAAATGAAGTTCTGGTGCTTTCGTTGGGTTTTATACTACGTTTTACCGATGAAATCATCGACGGATTATTAAATATTATTATTTTAAATTATTTCGTCGGTGATTTTTCAGCAACTTCACTTTGAAATTTTCATTTCGCACTAAAAAATTCAAAAAACCCTCTAGATTTTTTGAGGTCCATCCGTGATTCCGTTGGTAAAACTATAAATAATACACAATCAGAGATGCATTAATTACTAGCGTGTTGGAATTCACAGTCCATCTGTAATTCCCTCGGGAAACCTGCCACCCACTCAGTGAACTTTAATTGTCATCTCCAACATGAGAAGAGGAACAATTCCCTTCGCCTCTGGAATACATCGATGATTTTCAGTCCATCGGTATTTCCATCATTGTTATGCACAATGAACAGTGCCAAAGGTATGAGAATAGTTCCCTTCGCCTATGGAATTCACCGATGGTTTTTAGTCCGTCGGTATTTCTATCGGTGTTGTGCATAGTGAACAGTGCCAAGGAAAGGGGAACAATTCCCTTCACCTCTGAAATACATCGATGAACTTGAATTGTAGGTATTTCCATCGGTGTTTTACACAGTGAATAGTGTAAGGGGAAGGGGAACAGTTCCCTTCGCCTCTTGAATACACCGACAGACATCAACCGTTGGTATTTCCATCAGTGTTGTGCACAATAAATGATGCCAGATTGTATCTGTATTCCCTATCGATCCATTTATCAAATACTTAAATTGAAAGTTGCACGCACAATACAATAACACAAGTTCACATAAGAATAGTAAAATAAATACTTATTTGTTTAGAATTTCGTCAATAACTACTACATTATAGTTTATGGCAATACACTTTTATATTATGATAGTTAGTCAGAATTGTCTTCTTCTTCTTCTTCTTCTTCAATTGACTCATCGTCAGCTCCATCGTAATCTTCTATGTTGATATCATTGTTATTATCATATTTATCAACTTGTGCTTGTCCGCTAGAGCTCAAAACAACATACAACTCCTTAGCATCAACATCAACAAAAATATTATCGAAGATGCAAAAAAATGAATTTTCTTCTAAATCAATCGATGGTGCAACTCGATATAGTCCAACCAACTCACTAACTTGAAAAACATCATCTCCTACATTTGAGTCATCGTTCTCATCTTGAACAACCTCGACATGACCCCCGGGTTTGGATTTCAATACGGATAACCAATTAACTCTTGAACAATCCTTTCTAAAGGAAAGAGTGTATGTGTAATAAACTTAATGGCATTGCTTGGCAAAAACAAAGACATCATTGATGTTGTGGAGTCTAGCTTTTGAGTTAATTTTAACTAAACCATGATGGAGATTTACTATGATTCCTCTGTCAGTGGTGTCATAACAATAACATTTGAATAAAAAGACTTTATTATACTCACTATGATATTGCATTCAATTACCTCTTTTATTTTCTTATAATAGTCAACTTCAAACTCACTAGAAGTCGATCTCTTAATATAAACCCCACTGTTATATGTCTTTCTACCCTGCCTATATTCTTCAGTATGAAATACGTATTCATTGACAAAATACTCATTGAAGCACTTCACCTTTCTTTTAGGACCCAAACTTAGTAAAGATAATGTAGCACTAGTATTCATTCCCAGTTGATAAACCTTGTACAGTAAGTACAAAAATGAATAGTGAACGAGAATTCTATAACGAAATTAAGTATCCCGATAAATAATGAGTTTGTGATAGTACTTACATGTGTTCTGAATCACGTGGCAAATTATTCATCTTGTAATCGAAAGATTTGGGATTCGGTCAGCTATGAGTTATTAGACAGTAAATATTGATGATGTTGCGTACGAGGTATTCAACAATGTATGAGTTTGTGATATTACAAGAGATAAATAGTACATTAATAACGAAGTTTAAGTAATATACTTACTGAATAAAAGGTCTCAATTTATTGCAGTTAAATAGCACATAATTATATGTTTGTCTGAATTCTATTTTAGACAAATATCTTCCCATGACAATATTTTTTGGTTCGGGTCGTCTAGGATTGGAGAATATTGACAAGTTCCCACTCGAAGGCACTTCACCACCATCGTCATGCCTTGGAATGCGATTGATTTTTGTTCTCAAATGAGACTCAAAATAGTACGAGATAAATGTTGAGATCTCCTAAAAAATATAGGACTCACATATCGAAGCTTCAACATACGCCTTGTTTTTAACCCTTTTCTTAAGGTTGAACAAGTACCTACATGGAATTAAACAAATATTTTTAATTAACAAAAACAATGAAAATACATTTTTAATTACATTGCATATGTAATCTCTAACCTCTTGAATGGATACATGATATACTGGTCTGAGCCTCCAACTTTTACCTTGTACGATAAATGTATGGGTGGATGCTCCATCGAGTCAAAAAATGATGGAGGATATTTATTTCAAGCCTCTCAATGTGTTGTGTCTGCAACTTGTTGGAACATATATCTCTAAAAATTTGATTGATCTCCGTGAATGCATCCTATATCCCCTTTGGCAATAAATCACGATAAGCTAATGGAATGAGTGTTTGCATAAACACGTAGCAGTTATGACTCTTCATTCCATATAATTTGCAATCCTCCAAATTAACCAACCTTGATATGTTTGAGGCATGTTCATTATGAAAACACAAACTCTTAAGCCATTGGTAGACTAGTAGTTATGCATTATTATCTAAGGCGAAGCTTGATTTAGGCTTTGTAATCCATGACCCAACATAAACTAACTCCATATTTTTACGCTGACAGAACAATGTTATATCCATTCTAGCCTTGATATTGTACTTTGTCTTCCCAAACATGTTTTTTTCTATGTGCATGACGTCAAGGTTATGGCGAAGGAGATTAGTCTTCCAATAAGGAAGCTCCCAGAAAATACTTCGCTTTATCCAATTATGGGTCAAACCAAAACCAGGAAACTTCCAATTGTAAACCATGAGTATAATTTGCCAACAAGAATAACGAGCAATAAATGACCCGAATGGATTGAATCCATCTATACATAACCCAAGATGCACGTTCCTTGATTCAGTTGAAAAGTGAGGATGCACATTGTTAAAGTATTTCCATGCTTCACCATCGAAAGGATGCACCATCACTCCATCCACCACATCATGTGATTGGTGCAATGTTATGTGTTCAGCAATCTTTGGTGATATGAATAACCTCTATAATTTAGGTGTGATTGAGAAGTATCTAAGTTTTTTATGTGTAATAAGAGTCTTTCTCATAAAAACCAGTTCTGGGTTTATAATGGGAATGCCCACATGTCCTGCACTCGATCAACTCAATATTTTCAAGGTAGTACAACATGTAAAAGTTTGGACACATATCATTTTTTTGGTATCTTAGACTGAGGGTTTCATCATGGACTTAGCAGCATAAAAATTATTATTTCAGTATGTTCCCTTCAAGTAAAATGCTTCTCGTCCATTCGATACTTCTGTCATAACCGGCCTCACTCAACCCATAATCCGACTTGATGGTAAACACTTGTGCAATGATCGATAATTTACTATGATTTGTGCAACTATCCCATAATGGTTTGTCAGAATCTTTCAAAAGATCAGAAAACCTGGCCACGTCAGCGTTAGGTTCTTCATCTATGATTGGATATTGATTGGCATGACCCTGATTCATTCTCATCGCATCCATAATCATAGTCATATAAGGATTATTATTGTCATTTACAACTCCATACATGTTGCTAGCACTAAATGTTGACCCAACCATCTTTTCTACCATGGTCTCGTGAGGAACAAATATTTCTTCTTATGCATACCAACACATGTATTCCTCCATGAACTCTTTGTGTAGAAGATACATTGTTATAACATCTAGATCAAGAAACTTTTTATTTTTACACCTCTTGTATGGACACCTAATACCGCCTCCACTAATATTTCTCGGATTAGATGTTGCATAATTAATAAAACCCTAAATCTCATTGCAATAATCCATCATCTGCTATCCTTGGAGTGAATCTTGATACATCCATAAACGATCATCCATGACTTCTATCGAACCTATATCAAATAATGATGACAACATGTATTAATTAACTACGTTAACTAAATAAATTTGTAAAAATATTAGTTTAGCTCAAGATTATCCAACCTACTTTAATATTTCTCTTAATTCATTATCAATTATCTACACATATATAAATTTGTACACATTTACAGAAATTACAATTCGACAATAAAATTGACAAAATATAAAACGAACCTGTTAAACAAGCCATTATTTATTTCATCACAACACTCCTAAGTCGGTAATTCGACATAAATTTTGACAATTTACAAACAAATATAATTTTACAAAATCTAAAATAAACCATAACATGTACAAAATCACAACAAGTTTGTTTGAGAAAAAACAATAAAACAAGTAAACACCCAAACAAAATACATATACTACAAAAATATGCAATAAAAAAATTAACATTTTAAAATTGTGTTCAAATTAAAAAAATGGTAGATTTACTTAAAATAGAAAATCCACTATAAAATTTCAATCAAAACACGGATGTTGTCAAACAAAGTGTTGTTGTGACTGGAAAAGTTGAGAAAAGATGAGTTGTGTTGAGATGAAGGGGGGATGGATGGGCTGTTTGTTTTGTTGCAGAGAGGTTTTTTAAGGAAGAAGAAGAAATAAGGGAGGGGAGAGGAGGGAAGGGTCGATGACCAGGTCATATATTAACTATTACTGATGGATTTACTGACATATTTTTTTTGTCTATCAATCCGTCGACAATTCTGTCGGTATAAGTGAGACATCACTGTACGGGCTTCTCTATTTGAATCCAACTATAATTCCATCGATAACAGCGTTTATAAAAACTTACACATCATCGTATTGTTTGGTTTTTTTAATTCCTTGTATTCTGACTGGGATTTCCTTGGTGTATACCGACGAAATATTTATATCGGTAAATACCTACAGAATTAGTGATGGAAAAAATTCAGTTGATAAAAACCACCCCAAAATACTGACAAAAAAAATTCGCCAGTGATTCTGTTTGTATTCATAGATTTTCCGGTAGTGTTCGGAGTTTCCAAGCTAAGAAGGTATACATATTCAAATCTTGAAAGTGGAGACCATGAGACCTGCTGGATTCTTTTCTTATGTTCAATTTGAAGTTTTGAATGCCTTGATATGTTGTTGATTGTTTTTCTGCCATTATATTGCATGAACCTTGATTTAATAGATGCCAAAGATGGCAACAAAGAAGCAAGGGCACTCTCTGTTAATGAAATGATAGCCTCTACTTCTGGGTAGTTAGTCTGACCTTTTGAAGTGAAAATGGTTAGAATTTGAAGCTCATTCATTTAAAGATTGCTTTCTATTTTGAGTTGGTAGCTTTTTGGATTGAAAATCAATGCACTTTTTTAGTTTTTGGGTTGTGTTGTTTCTTTGGCCTCAATCATGTTCACCACAAATAGTATGGTCTGCGGGGATAAGGAGGACACACTTTAAAGGCCAAAAAAGGCCGTTCTGGGCACATTTTGTCTATTTGGGTATTCTGAGTTTGTTTTCCTGGGTTTAGACAGATTCATCCGTTGAATCTTGCCTTAGGTGCTAGTCTCAGAGCTTGTTTGGTTTAAATTCCAATTCATATAAGTTCACCCATCATCGTTGATAAGCAATCTAGGAGTTTTTTTGCACCAATAATAGGTTTTAATGGATTTTAATCCTAGGATTTTGGTTTTGAACCGAAACCCATTTTGGCAAAAATCATGTGATTTTGTCGATTATTGAAACAAATGATCCCCTAATTCTTGATCTGTGTAGGATTACAAAAAGAACCATCCCTCCTATTGTTCAAACTATGCTCTGGATTGAGAATTACATTTTATGAAGGGATGAAGAATGTTTTTCTGTTTTGTTTTGTTTTTTATGCTTTGATCCGTTTTGATTGAAAATTCTGTAAGTTTTTATGTTTTTGCAACTTTTGATCTATTTTGGTTTCGGTTTTTTTGGGTTTGTTTCTATGTCGACTCGATCGGGTTAATCCAACCGAATCAACCTGGTCGGGTCTGTCTGACCGGTTCAACCCATTTGGGCTGACCCGACCAAAATAAAAATAATAAATAATAAATATAAAAGAAAAGATAAAGAAAATAAAAAATAAAATAAAAAATCAGATTTTGCCTTTATGTTTTGTTTGGTTTTTTTTTTTTTGGGTTTAAGGATGTACTTGGAAAACTTCTTTTAACTTTCAGGGGTAGTTTTATTTCAAGAAACCTACAAATAAAAAAACTATTTTTTTTGTGTTTTGCATACAGCCAAATCTCTCAAAAATATAAAAAAATCATATCGTTTAGTATTTTCATACGAAAACAAAAAAAAATGTTTTAGTATGCATTTTAGGATTTAATAATCAATTTATTAAATCCATGAGAATTTGGCCAATGTTTCAATAAATCACCATTTTTTTTAATTCATGAGAATTAATGGTTAAAATTCTAATATAAAACGCTGAACCTACAAGTGAGGCTGATATTTGAAATATTAGGATTTCACCAGAAAATTCTCAGAGTTATTCTAAATATTCACCAAATTTAATTGGGAGTATTTTTCATCTTAATACACAAATTACAAAGAACCTTTTCCTAAGAATTTATTTGGGTATATGAGTTCATAAAAAATTCTTAAACGCCGGATTTATTCATTCAAGTAAATCTCAAATCCTAAACCACAAATAGACTACCGATCAGAAAACCATCAAAACATTTAAACCACATCAAACCACAAAGCAGTTTACCTTAGGTAGGGTGCGCTAGGGGTATTAACACTTTCCCTAGCCATAACCAGTCCCTTACCCTTGAATCTCTGATGAGACTAATACAGCCGGGTTTTCCTAGCGACCCTAAAGCAAATAACTAGATGGTAACTCCAATGGCCCCTACTCACCTTTCGCACACGTGCGACAATACCAATAATCTCAGGGAAAAAATTTCCTTTAAGAGCTAAAATATTGTTAATCTCTTTGCAATATTGGAACTGAGATATTAATGGAAAAACATAAAATATGATTTCAATAGTTGAAGAAGATGAGAAATATGTTCTCTGAATAATAGATGGTTTAACCAAGGTTAGTAGCCATCTTTTATATTTATATAGTTAGGGTTGTGTATAATAACAAGAATGCAAGGTTGCAATACACTATAAAAGATCACAAAACTATACAAGCTATGTATTTATGAAATGTAATTCCCATAATAAACCCTGTTAAGCTGAAGATGGAGACTCCACATGAAACTTGGATCGAAGATAACCAAAGGTCGCATCAGGAATAAGTTTAGTAAGAACATTAGCTAGTTAATTTTTAGAAGAAATAAATCAAACATGGAGCTCCTTCTTAGCAACTTTATCATGAACAAAATGATGGTCAATCTTAACATACTTAGTATGAGCATAAAAAATAAGATTGACAGATATATAAGTGACACCTTAATTATCACACCATAATATAGCTAGAGAAACAAAGGAAAGTCATAGTTCAAGGAGAGAATATATAAAACTTTAGTAGTACCATAAGCTAAAGCTTTATATTCAATTTCAGTAGAAGAACGAGTGGCAATTCTTTGCTTCCTAGATTTCAAGTAATAATAAATAAACAAGATAACTTGCTATGTTCATCAACACTGTCAACTCAATGAACATTAGTGAATCTATCATAATTCAATTTTGAGTCTCTTAGAATTGCTTATTTTTATGTAAAAACTACTTTTTTATTAAGAAATATTTAAAATTAAACCCTCATATCTCAATTGTTTCTTTTCATAAAAAAAAAAAAATTGTATCAGTCTCAACAACTCTAATTAATATTTAGTTTTAATAGAATATTGATCATGAACATTTAGGAACAATGCTTTGATGCAATAAGAATCTCATTATTAATAATAAATATTTTTTATAAATAAAATTAGTACTACATGTAATCAACCGATTAAATGCATGACATAACATAGCATTCATTAGCCATGGAGATGTTTTGAGTATAAATCACATCTGAATAGCAGCACTGCTGCACAAGTGAGATTCTAATTACTTTTGGTATCTATGCTGTTTCTGTTTCTTATCTTGTTTTTCTTCCTTTGTGTTTGCTTTGTTACGTGTTTGATGCGATTGTGGGTATGTTTGTGAGTGCATGTGTACGATATCCTTAAGTTGTAGTTTTTGCCGAAGAAGGTATTTAACAATTAAGTTCTCTTTCTTCCTTTTATTTTCCAAAGTCAGTGCCGGAATCAAAAGAAAAACAGAGATTAGACTACAGACAAGTTTAAAACCTCTTCTTGTTCATGACTTAATCCATTCAATGAAGTTCTTGAAATTCTCGCTTGAATAACCAGCTTCTCCAACATTCTGCATGGCCAATCTTTTGAGTTCTGCAGCTCTTGCCTTGATTTTTTCATCACTGATAACTGTCTCCACCTTATTCTTTATTTCTTCCCTTGTGATGATCCCACATTTGTTTTTGTCAAACTTCAATCCCACCTTCCAAACATCACAAATGTAGGTCTCATTAAGGAATTGGTCAGCAAAATATGGCCAGCACAAGAAAGGGACCCCATTGCTTACACCCTCCATGGTGGAGTTCCAACCACAGTGGCTCAAGAAGCAGGAGATAGAAGGGTGACTAAGGACTTTCTGTTGAGGAGCCCAGCCAACCATCCTTCCACGAGTGGCTACTCTCTCTTGAAATCCTTCTGGATAGGCATCGTTGGTTTCAGTGGTAATATCTGGCCTGACAACCCACAAGAATGATCTACTGGATAGTTCAAGACCCTGAGCTAACTCTTGGAATTGTGTTTTGTCGAAAACAGTAAAGCTACCAAATGCGACGTAAACAACTGACTTGGGCGGCTGCTGGTCTAGCCACTTCAAACATGTTGAGTCTTCTGGCCAGAAGTATCCCAACTGATCTCCTAGCCGATTGCTTGCCAGAAGTGGTCCTATAGGTAGAATGTTTGGGGCCAAGGAAAAAGCTCCAGGCTCAAGGTCATAAGCCGAGTTAGAAATTATTCTGTCTGCCATTTTCGCTGCCTCATTGGTTTTAACCATGAGATCAAATATAATTTTCTGTGTGGTAAAGTCACCAAGGCAGGCCCATACAAAATTTGCAGTGTCCATTGCAGGCATTGTTGGTGCCAACTGAATCATCTGGTTATTTAGCGGAGTTCCTTGAAAGAAAGAACATTAAAGTTTTAATAATCGATAGTAGGTATTCCTACTTTGAAGATCTAGAAGATCTGATACGTGGAACTTGTCACTATTACAAGTACCTTTGATGATCTGAGATTGGACTTGTTTAACCAAATTGCTACCAGAAAACAAGACAGTTGACGCTAATTCACTATGATATTGCAACAGAATAACTAAAAGGTTTGTGATAGATGATCTCACCATCGCCGTCAATGATTCCATCACTTAGTAGCTTTGGAATACTGATCAGTGAGCATAGTATGGCAGCTGCAGCAGGCCAGTAGATAGCACGTCGGATTTTCATCTTCTCTGCCACTTCAAGAGCCCATCCCATGCTCCAATCAGTAATTATACAGGTAATTTTCTCTTCTTCTGTCATATTGATCCTGTCTATGAGCTCTTCTAGCTTCCCTGGCATGACCTGAAAAATTGCTTTAGACAACTTTCCCAGTTCATTTCTATCCCCACAAGCTTCTAGCCCATCTGGAAGCGAAACAAGACTAATTTCACCCCCAAGATTAATGTTCCCCCTCAATGCTTTCAAGACCCTCTTGTGATTATACTCTGTGCTCACAAATGTGATTTTGAACCCCTGTTTTACCAGGCATTGTGAGAGTTCCATGAAGGGAATCACATGGCCCTGTGCTGGATAAGGTATGACTACAATATGTGGCTTGCCCATTTCTGTTTTAAGGATTTTCACCTTTGCCAAATTCAGCTGTTATCTTCTTAATTCAGCATCCAGATAAATCATTCGATTTTATAGAAGACTAGGAGGAGAGATCGAGAAACTAGGCAATGCATCCGGCTTTGTCTTCTTGTCTGTTGTTTGCAGTTGTTATAATTCGATTCTTTATCCTTTTTAAAAAAAAAAAATCCAAAAAATATAAAAAAAAAACAACAAAAAAATCTAAGAAAATATATTTTTGATGTTTTTGTGTTACTTTTAGCATTTTAAATGTCTTTTCATAAGAATTAAAATCTAAAAAATTTACTCTCAACGCGTTCAGTTTTTAACGTGCTCATTTAAAGATTATTGATTTATTTTTTTCATAAAATCGACATTGATGTTGTCTTTTTCAAAAAAATATAAGAAAACATATTTTTGATGTATTTGTGTTGTTTTTGGTATTTTAAGTGTCTTTTTATAAGAATTAAAAATTGAAAAATTTACTTTCAACATGTGGTTATTGGAAAATTAAAGACTTGATTAAAGAAATCAAAAACCAATGATCAAACTAAAAAAGACGTGTGGTTGTAGGGGCTGAAATTGACCATATCAGGGGTCAGATTGAAGAAAATAAAAAGTTTGATGATCAATTAAGGATCCAAGTGCACAAATAAGAAACCAATGACCAAGATGAAAATGACGTTAAACTTTGGGGCTGATGATTGAGTTTGGTAGGGGTGAAATTGAATGAAATTAAGAGTTTGAGAAAAATTATGAATGCAATTAAAAGTAATTGGAAGAATGGAGACTAAAGTGAAATCCGTCAAATTTCAAATTAGAAACCCTAATTTCTATGGCTTAACCTAAACGACATATTATTTGGCCACTGTTTAGCTTTTTTTTTTTTGTAGTTTTGGTTGATCAAGTAGGCACCTTCGGGCGAATAAATGTGGTGTCTCCGACCACCTCTAGGGTTGTAACCACCACCATTCAACTGAGAAACACCCCCTCTACAAAGATCAGTTACTCCCATCAAACATTTACATCTCATTTTCTTCAACGAACTCAACAACACCTTGTCCCTGATTAGCCATTACTGTATTTTCAGATTCTCGGCTGATCAAGTTGGCACTTTCAAACGAATGAATATGAAAGCTACAAACCTCTAATTTAAGCAAGAATGGATCCATTTGAAATGTATTCTTCTTCTCCATCAAGTTTAGGTGGTCTCCGATGATGTTTACATTGGAGTTAGTCTAGCGAAGTCTCGACTTTGTGCTAAACCACTCAACTTTTTCATGTGTTCACATTTAAAAATTCAAAGAGGGTTCTTATCAAGGGTTATAAATCTTTCATTTGAAATAAGAAGGTGAGGGATGCATGCATTTGTCTCCAAGCAAAAGAAAAATACTTAGGCAAATTTGTTACAAAATCACCATCCCAAAACCATTGGAGGACAAAGGTTCCAGTAGTTATCATTTATCCAATACCCTCTCATTTTAATCAGATTGGTAAACTTTGATCAATATATGTTTGAATCCATCAATAACCCTACCAAGACCCTATAAATACACACTAGAAAATAAAAAAAGAGGAAAGAGAGGAAAAACATTGAGAAACACACTGTGATAAGATCCTGGTGTGAAGGCTCAAGAGCCTAACATAGAAGTCTAACAAACTTTGGAAGGAAAAAATAGTGAAAAGGAAAGAAAAAATGAAGAGAGAAGGAAAATAATAGTCCATAGCAACATGTTTCATAAGCCTAAGAGCCTAGTTCTGGGTTTAACAGTAGGCTGAGAATTTATGGGTTGTTGGGTTCAGTTTCTTCATGTTCTTTGGAAGAACATTGTCTTAGCCCTATGATTTGGATCAACTTTAGTCCAATTCTTTGCACTAAACCATTCGGGCAACTTGACTAATTATCGATAATATAGGTTTTATTTGCATCAATAACAAGTTTCTGGGGTTTTAATCATAGAGTTTTGGTTTTTGAACCGGAACTTATTTTGACAAAATCCTGTTAATTCTTTGATAACCGAAGAGAATGGATGCTATATTATGATCCTTGCATGATTTCAAATAAAACATTTCCCTTGATTACATGAAAACTTGTCTGGATTGAGATTTGTGTTTATTGGGTTCTTGATGAATGTTCTTTGTGTCCTTCATGATTTAAGTGTTTGATTTGTTTTTTTACAAAAATCTTTATATTTTGTGTTAATTTTAAAATTTAATTTTGTTTTATTTTTAAACATTTGTTTTCCAAAGTTCGTGCCGGAATCAAAAGAAAAAAAAGAAAAGAAAAGAGAAGGAAAATAATAGTTCATAACAGCATGTTTCATAAGCCTAAGAGCCTAGTTTTGGGTTTAACAGTAGGTTGGGAATTTTCTGGGTTGT
Organism: Populus trichocarpa; assembly: GCF_000002775.5. Lineage (NCBI taxonomy): Eukaryota > Viridiplantae > Streptophyta > Magnoliopsida > Malpighiales > Salicaceae > Populus > Populus trichocarpa. Next base: position 11,903,400 of record NC_037288.2, read on the forward strand.
TAGGTTGAGTTTTTTTTTTTATGTTTTTGGAAAAAACATTGTCTTAGCCCTATGATTTGGAACAACTTTGGTCTAATTCTTTGCACTAAACTATTCGGGCAACTTGACAAATTATCGATAATTTAGATTTTATTTGCATCAATAACAAGTTTCTGGAGGGTTTTAATCATAAAATTTTGGTTTTTGAACTGAAACCTATTTTGACAAAATCGTGTTGATTCTTTGATAACCGAAGAAAATAAATGCTACATTATGGATCCTTGCATGATTTCAAATACAACCCTTCCCTTGATTGTATGAAAACTTGTCTGGATTAAGATTTGTGTTTGTTGGGTTCTTGATGAATGTTCTTCATGTCCTTCACGATTTAAGTGTTTGATCCGTTTTTTTGTGAAAATCTTTATATTTTGTGTTAATTTTAAACTTTCATTTTGTTTTAATTTAAACCTTTGTTTTGGTTTAGTTTTTTGGGTCAAATTATGGTTTTTGGTTTGGTTTATGGTTAAACCAATGTCTTTGGGTCGACCTGTTTGATTTTGTTTTTGGTCAAGTACTTAAGGCTTTGTTAGTTTGAATAACCTTTTGTTAAGAATTTTTTTTGGCCTAAGAGGGTGTTTGACAAACATACCTTTAAGTCCATTTTGGCAGTTTTCTAGGAAAAAAAAGATGATTTTGTCAAACATGACCTTACATAATAAAATAAAATAAAAATCATAAAATGATTTTTTCTTGTTGCATATAGCCCATTTCTTACCAAAAAAAAATGCATTTTATTTATAAAAATAAGAGAAAAATGTTTTTAGCATTGTTTTAGAAATTTTCGTGTTTTTGTTTTTGCATTTTTTTGGAATTTGTAATAAGTTTGTAAAATTCCTTAAGAATTTGACCAATATTTCAATAATCTTAAAAATTTTAATTCCTGAAAATTAATGGTCAACATTCTAGTATAAATGTTGGACCTACCAGCTGATATTTAAGTACTAGGAGTTGATTAGAAAATTCTCAGAATTATTTTGGATATTCATTTATTTTAATTGGTAGTATTTTTTATCATAATATACGAGTTAAGGAAAACATCTTTGCCTTCCAAGATAGGTGAACCTTTTCAGGGCACCTATATAGATTCTTCCTATAAAAATTTACCTAGTTATACAAGCCTATAATAAATTTGAAATGTCAGATTTATTCATGAGTATAAATCTTTGTTCTAAGTCATAGACGAACTGTAACACCCCTATTATTGGAAAACTAATATTGAAAATACCTTGTAATTTTGTTTTTATAAACATATAAATCTATCACTTCTTTCAACTTTCTTTTATGGTGAATCTACCTCTTTATCATTCGTTAAACTAAACCCATCTATTCTTTCATAATTCTTAAAATTTTTGGCAGAGTTTCCTTTGTTTTTATGGATACATCTTCGATATACCTGCATTTAGCATCAAAATATATCTATATATCCATAACCTAATCATATCAAGACAACCTTAGACACATCAACCCATTCATTTATCCATTCCTTCTAGTTTTTGTTTCCATCACATCCTTCCTTTTCTGAACACTAATTACCCATATTAAAAATTACTATCTTCATCAATTATATATATTTTCAAAATAATAAATGTCTTATAATTATTACAAACCAAAAGAAATTACAATATTTTAAATATAAAATACAACATAAGAAAGTGTTACGAAAAAAATTTCATTACTTAACAAAAGTACTAAATAACTAAAACAAGACAATATATAAGGGGGTCTAGTAGTATGAGAGGATCCTGCATAAAAAAAATATAAAAAGAATACCCACAATATCAGAATGATTACAAAGAAACATAATTATTACATGTAAAATGTCATCTACCACATTTCACTTTATGCTCATACTTTAAATCCTCACTAAAAATTTATTTCACAATAATTACCCACATTCTCTCAAAATATTGACTTCTTCCAAATTTCTCCATTTAAAACTTAGACCTTCATCCATAATTAAACATCCCCAAATAAAAACAAACACTTTAGCCTTGGAATAATCTCATCATAACCCTTTTACTTTAATTCATTCAATTTCAACATAACCAAAATGGTCTTCCCAACCCCAACTCATCAATTTCTCAATTACACCACATTAATTTAATACAACCCTTAGTTTCCAACTACCGGACAACTAAGTTACAACTTCATCCTCTTAATCTCTAATTTATCTAATGATTATGTTAAACCACTAACATTTAGTTTCCGTAACTACAGACCACTAAGTTAAAATTTCCCCTTCCTTAATCTTCGTCACTATGGACAATTAAGTTATAACACTAACCCTTAGATTTTGTAATTACAGACAACTAAGTTTAAATTTACATTCCCTTAATCTCCAACTTCGCAGATGATTAAGTTACTTCACTAGCCCTTACCTTCTGTTTCTACGGATAACTAGGTTATATTTTCCATAATACCTTTATCCACAATCATTCATCACAAACTTCATTTCAATTATATTCTCCAACAATCATTTTTATCCAATTCATGATCTTAGTACCAACTTTTTATTTTCTTCTATTTCACAAACATTAATTTAACAAGAAAATCAAACAACTAAAGTAAACAAGTTTAAGGTAGCAACTCCTACCTACAACTCTTGATGCTCGAGCTCCTTCCGTCGATGTCCCGACTCTGAATGCTCCTCCTAACATTTATTGAAAAGCATCTGTATTGGTACCAACATATAAGTCAAACAATATCCTATATCCATTTACCTTCCTCATATAATATTTTCACAATGTCTATATCATAACATCTTTTTAACATTTTCCTCATCTACATGATTCTCATTATCTAATCCCTACATTACATTTCATCAAGCCTATTAGTCCTTTTTATTTTCACCATATATAACAATATTCACTTTTCTTTCCAGATTTTTAACCTATCATGTAACACAACCCTAATATAATTTTATCCTTTATGCTAAATACATATTTCTTTTTTACACTTTCCTATTAATAATCTTAACCTTAATATACATTACTCATGACATACTTTTCTAAACAAAACTACATAACCTCATTTCCTTTATCACCTATGCCATAATCACTTTCCCTTATCTTTCCCTTGTTATATCCTTTCCTTCATTCTACATAATAATCACACCCCCATTCATTAAATGTTTCTTCTCCCATGGTTAGCCATTCAAGCCCAATTTTCCTCCTCCATCATATTTTTTTTCCCAACCATCTTTTAATCTCACAACATCAACATAAACCACAAAAGCCAATTTCAAAGTATATCCTACCAATATTAATACAAATCTTAACATTTCAAAATTTAGGAATTTCAAAGAACCATATGAAAAACATAACAAATCAAGCAATTGTTACTTTAAAACAACTTACCTAAGTGTTTTAATCAAGAATCAAGGCTAACTACATTATCTTGGTTTTCTATTCATCATCTTCCTCATTCAAAGTCTACTTTCTCTCTCTAGAACTTCACTTTGTCTCCTAAGTTCCCTTATTCCTTCTTTTCTCTCTTGTTTCTTGTTGATTTCTAGCTAAAAACACTTTTCCTAACACAAATTTAGGGTTCCGTCTTGCCTTTTCTCTCTTTCTCTCTTAAGCTCTCTTTTCTCTCCTATTCTCTTCATTTTTTTTTCCTGTCCAACCGTGGGTTCAAGAAAGAAAAGAGTTGCTGGAATTTTCCAGCTCATCAGGTGTATTTATGAAACTACCATTAATAAATTTCATGCTATTTTTTAGTCTAATTGTTGACATTTTTTTGACAACTTTACTGAACTTTGATCGCTCTAAAATATTAACTACATATAAAACAATATGTGAAGAGATTCCTCGTAAAATATCAGCCCGGTTTGACGGTCGAATTGAACATTATGCTTGATAGCACAAAACTGGTTGGTAGGTGATTTTATGCAAGAAAATTTAATTTTTCTTGTTAAACTCTTACATAAAACATATCAATTAGTCCTCTACACCCTAAGGGTCATTTTATCATTTTTTTAAACTAATATATAAATGTTTTAGCTTTAAAAATTCGAGGATTTACATTCTCCCCTACTTATAAAAAATTCATTTAGAAAGCATGTATTTTCAACTTAATAGTACCTAACTCTCCACCTGAATCGTCACGATGCCCAAAATCTTGGGAATTCTCTCTCTAACAAAAAACTCCACCATTTTCGAAGCTTACATTCCTTCTTGCTCTATTCGGCACAAACCTGTTTCCTTGGCCTACAAATGCAAACTTATAGTCATCATCACCCATATCTGTGTTATCATTAACAAACTCATCAAAATCAGTTCTATCATTCTATATAGTCCTTCAAATATTACTGCTTCTGCATTCATCCCCACTATTATGTTGCTTCATTGAGTCTATTTCATCCTTCAACTCCTTGGTCACCTTAGTCAAAAGTTTAATTTGTTAGTCCATAGCTCCCATTTGGAAAGAGAATTCGATGTTTGGTGTCGCTGATTCGTTGTTTTCAGAAATCCTTTGAAATCTGCAAAACTTTGGTGAATAGCACAAAATATATCCTCACATCTCTCATATTTCACATAAAATCAAGGCTTTTCACTATAATAAACTCATTATGCCTTTTACCTTATAACTTGTTTTCTTTCGGTTCTTTTGAAACTAAAAATCCAACCAATCAAAGTTAAAGGCTTTCGTAACACAATTCAAATATGAATATAGACTCAAGAATTAATAAATATACTTAAAACAAGCAAAATAAAACTACAATTATGATTTCACGAGTAGCAATGCAAATTCATACGAATTGTGGACGAAACAAAGATGCGAAATAAAACAGAAGTGAAAATTAATGAAGACACTTATTTGACTCCTAAATAATCCCAAAATAACATAACAAACTGATTTGGTCAAAACAAATAGTAGAAAAACATAGTTTGGAACTTGACGCAAATCTACCTATTACATAATTTTGAAGCACCATAATTGAAACTAAGACCTAATGATATCAGAATGACCTAAAATTAAATATCTAGTATATTAGTACCTAAAAACTATAGATCTCAATTTAGAGGTCATTCTATTATGCCTAAGTATCGAAACCCGTGTATGATCAGTTTGCAATAAAATTAAACTCTGAATTGAAACCTTATCTAAATGATATCTAATTAAGCCTAAATTTAATATATAGGGAAAATTCACCCTCAATAGAAGTATATGAAATTTCAATTAATTCTGAGGTGTCTTTCTTTATTCATTTTTTTTAAATCTTTTTTTAGACTTTTATAATACTTATATGTTTAGAGATAGTAACAAAATGAAATATTTTTTTTACTAGTATGCCACATACACAAAGAAGAAGATTGACGCAAACACTGAAAAAACTTAACAAACATTAGAAAAATGAAAATTTTATAAGGATATGACTTGTTCTCGGAGCCTTGCTTTGATACCAACTGATGTGAACTTCATGAGCACGTGGTCACTCAACCCATAATCAAGATTGAGATCTGATCCCGGAAAGCGGAAAGATGTCTGATAGGAGTGTGACAAAATGAAAACATGTCCCTAGGCACCAACACTATTAAAATGAAGTCGAATGATGTCACAAAACTAGTCAATCTTTGATAAGTCAGATTCAGTTTGTTCAAGTACTAAAGAATATAAGAATCTCTCTCACATGTTAAAACTAAAAAGTTCAGAAGTATTATTCATCAAAGGTGTTGAAATTTAGGCTTACATGTGTTTAAATAATTTTGAGAAATTAACCCTAATGGATCTATCATTGTGGGCTTAATTGACTCACTTATAAAAACTAACCCAAAACCTTTACTAGTAAGCCCAAACTCTGATCCAAACAAATTTTGGATCCTAGCTGAAAACAAATTATTAATTAAGCCTAAACAAGCCTTGAGTTATAGCTAACAAAATAAAAATAAAGCCCATAAGTCCTAAGTTTTTATTTGTCGTGAGAAGATAAGAAGAAAAAAAACATTGTAGGTCTAATACAAAACTTATTTATAGCCATAATGCTGCCTAATAATTCCAGGAACTAAAGGAGAAGTTGTCGCCCATTTGGTTTCCAAGTTAGAATATGATTCTAATCTCAGCCTTGTATTTACCCTTCTTTTGGAAGAAAAAAGATGTTGTCTTTAATGTTTCTTTTTGCCACCTCTTGATATCCTTCCAATACTAAAGACACAATTAAGTTGCTAAATTATTCTCCTTGCACAACAAGGAAACTTTGTTGTCACATGTGTTTCCTAAGTCAACTTGAATTTCTTTGTTATGTTTTCTCCTTACGTGACAAGGAAATAAAATAAAAATAATAAATTCTAATATTTAAATAAAATAATTAATGTTCCAACACATATTAAAAAATCTAAAACTAGTTAGAAATCCACAAAATACATGGAAACATCACATAACAAGGCTGACTGAAACTGATACAAAATTGTTAGTCTTGTTGTCAAAACTTTATAACCCAAATAAGGGTATAGTAAGACCTTCTTGAACATGAATTAAATGTACTAAGAGCTCCAAAGAATCCTTTAAATTTAGCATTAACCAAAACTTTCTTAAGTTTAGCCTTAATCAAAACTGGTACGACCAGCCCATTCGATATTTATTTTAATGTAGTTTTTTTGAACTTGTGATAGGTATTTGTAACGTGTAGATCCATGCACGTCAACTAATGCCAATTAAGCATGTTGGCCATGGGAATTAATTAAGTGGACGTTGTTTGGAATGGAATTAGTTCATTTAGTCTGTTTTTTCTTTGATTTTGGGATGGCTCATCATTGAAATATTTTCTAGGTCATCTACGATGTCTTATATCTGACCACCATACCATCGGGCTATGCCAGTTTTCTCATGGTGGTTGAGCTTGTTAATACACCATGTGCTTTTTTGACGTATCTCATTCTTGCACTTGATTTTGTTCCTTTTCACGGTGCACCTTTTAAATGTTGCTGTCTGCGTTTTGCTGTGCCTGGGAGGGGATCCTCGAACCGCTGGGTCATTAATTGAGCTTTATTGGCTTTCTTTGTGCTTTTAGTGGCTATTTTCTCAATATTTTCTAATCTCCATTTTGAGAGGATGATTCACGATGTCTTTTGGTCCTGCTCTGAAGATCAATTTCATTCCTGCATGCATCTCTGGTTAGCTCCTTTGCAGCTCTTGGGGCGTAGGCAATGGCTACTGAACCGCCTCATGATGGACGGAGGAAAAGACCTCCGGTTAGCAGGACTTTAAACATAATCACCAGGACCACGTGGAGGAATGTCATTGGACATAACATCTATCAAATAATTGTCCTTGCCATCCTTCAATTTGATGGGAAAATTCTCCAAAATAGTTTCATACTCAATACCTCCTAAAAATCTGCTGGATTTTATCATGTTCTCCACAGCGGTTTTCCAGATTGTGATCATTGTATTCGTGGGCTCAGGTGTTACGTGAGCCTTTTGTTGGTTCTGCCATTTCTTTCAACACTAGTCTCTCTGGGAATAATGGTGGTGAGATGGTGACAAAATAAACAATGAAAGGGAGAAAGTTGTAAACCGTTAAATAAATGTAAGGAGGAATGAGAATTACCCTATTAAATAAAGTATTTTACTTGATATAAATCAAAATTGATTCCATAATCAAAATTTTAAATTGCAATTAATAAAGATATTAGCATAGTTTTTAAACCCGATCCGGGTTCCGGGTTTTGACCGGGTCACCGGGTCACCTAGGTCAATTCTTTTTTTAAAAAAATTAAAACGATGTTGTTTTAGTAAAAAAAAAGTCAACAAGTTGCAACTAGGTTTTTAACCGGGTCTGGACAGGTCAACTGGATCGCCCGGTCAGCCAGGTCACCCCAGATTTTACCTTTTTCTATTTTTTCTTAAACCCGGCTCGGTTCCAATTCTGGGTCTGCCAGGTCCCGGATCGATCCGTCAAGTCAGACCGGATTTTAAAACTATAGATATTAGGAATACCCTATTCTTTTATCTTAACATTCAATTTTTAAAAAAATTTAATTAGAGTGAATTACCGGTTTATTCTAATTTATAATATATTAATTTAAAATAATATTATAAAAACTCATTTATGCGCTGTAAAAATATTTTAAAATTTTTTTGAATTTGTTTTAATTTTATTTTAAATTAATTTTTCTTTGTATTTTCAAATATAACAAATAAATTTAAAAAATATATTATTTTAATATATATTTTTTTTAAAAATATTTCTTTTAAAAATCTTTACCGCAAACTGAGTTACGTAAGTTTTATAATATTCAAATCATCCATAAAAGTGAAACACAAGCAAAGCACCGCAATTCCAGACGTAACTTGACAGCCAATTAAATTAGTACAAATGTACGATACACATGCACTTGCGTAGCAACTTGCCAGTAACTTACAATACCTCCATTTCCTTGTCGTTTTACCCATATAAAAAAGAAAATCCCCCTTCCCCCACGACCAATCTAGAATAATAAAAAATGGCAGCAACTCAACATTAGCACCCAATTCAACTCAGCCACGTTAGGTAAATAAAACTCACAAATCCCACCTGGCAGTCTTAGAAATTCAAACAGAAAATAGACCGTAGAGGATCGAATTCGAAGAAGTAAGCGAGCACTTATGGGAAGAGAGACGGGCGGCCCTCGTGAATCGATCCCTTTTTTTTTTCTTAATTAATTTATTAGAACATTGATGATTTAACCAAAAAATCCGTGAGGAGATAAGATAAGTTCCTTTTTATTCTATATTATTATTAGTACTATTATCATAAATAAATCATCTGAGATTCAGTCTCTCTTGTGATCACACAGAGAGAGAGAGAGCAATGGCTACTACTAGTTCACATTTCTCACCGACGTCGCATTGGTGCAGCAATGGCAGTTCAATATCAAGATTGGTCGATTTTGGATCAAAATGGAGGAGGAAGCAGCAGCTCTTCTCCATGAATTCGCGTCGTGTGGTAAAAAGGAGGTCGGTCTCGGTCAGTATTAAGAATGTGTCAAGTAGCGAACCTAAGCAGAAACTCAAAGATGATGCTCTCATCGAAGAAGAAGGTGCGCGCGTGCTTCTTTTACATTTTACTCTTTCCTCAACTTCTGTGTTTGGTGCGATATGTATGCTTTATTATTGTTGTTGTTGCTGTTATAGTGATAGTGATGAATTCTATTTTTATTTTTTTTACTATCTATTAGATTGTATTGGAACCCGTCGTCTCGTCTGTTCGGATTAAGATCTTATTATTATTATTATTATTATTATTATCAGAAGCTGTCACGATATTTATTTGGTGATCTTGCTTGCTGTTTAATTAATCCAGGAACAGGTCGTTTGAGATAAGCAGCAAAAAGCTGAAAACCATCTCTCATTATGATGTCTTTTTATTTTTTATGAGTTGATGATGGGTTCGGATCTTTTTTGATGCTGAAATGCCAAATTTTGAACAAAATCAAGTGTTTTTTTTTATATAAAAAAAGTAACATGGATGTTTGTTTTCCTAGCTCCTTAGTTGCAAAAGAATAGGGAATGTCAAAATAAGTTTTTCTTTATATATATATATATAAATATTTATTTATTTTCTTTTTTTATTGCAGAAGTCCCAAGAATTTTGAATCCTTCCACTCCAAATGCTTCATCTATTGCCTCGAGTATCAAATACCATGCAGAATTCACACCGTTGTTTTCTCCGGAGCGATTTGAGCTTCCCAAGGCTTACTATGCTACTGCACAAAGTGTCCGTGATGCTCTCATTATAAATTGGAATTCAACATACGAGTCTTATGAGAGGTTAAATGCAAAACAGGCATATTATCTATCAATGGAATTTCTACAGGTTTGTTGTGTTCCCTTGCGTCATTTCCAACATTCCATAGTGTTATTATTATTATTATTATTATTAGCTAGAAAACAGACTTCAATAATGCCTGGCATTATTGTTTAATCATTCTCTCTTTTTGTAGGGTAGAGCACTGTTGAATGCCATTGGTAATTTAGAGCTGACTGGTGCTTATGCAGAGGCTTTGAGCAAGCTTGGGCACAGCCTAGAAAATGTGGCTTGCCAGGTGATTTTCTTTTAGTAACGTCTTTAGGCACAAATTAGTAGTGTCGCTGATCATTAATGGTATATTTTGCATAACCTGGTGTTACTTGAAGCCCTTTTCTTTTAAGCAAAACTTACTTGAAATCAAAGGCCAGTTAGATGAAGCTGAATGGTACGTGTCACAATCTTTGGGGAAAGGCAAAATGGAGAGGATACAAAGAAACAAGCTAGCTGCTGAAACTTAAGACTCAGATCTCATTGACTTGATTAAATAACAGTTAACTAATATTTGGAAAATTAATTGAAAACTGAATTGGAACGTTTCTTTAAATTATTGACTATTTCTCTTTGATATTTTGAAACCTGTGGCTTGAAGCCTCTGCTGCTTACTGCAATGACTTTGATATTTATTTAATAAAGCTTTTCAATAAAAATAAACCTACATGCGTACATGTTTTTCTCTCCGTCTGTGTGCAACCTAAAAATAAATCCATCGAGTGCGTGTTAATAGGAGCCTGATGCTGCACTTGGAAATGGGGGTCTTGGGCGACTTGCGTCCTGCTTTTTGGACTCGTTGGCAACGTTAAATTACCCAGCATGGGGCTATGGATTAAGATACAAGTATGGCTTATTTAAACAGCAGATTACAAAAGATGGTCAGGAGGAAGTTGCTGAAGATTGGCTTGAGGTATGGTTTCTTTGATGCTTTCTGCTCATTATCTTTCATTTCAGGCAATTCCACTGGTATGTGAAGTTTATAAAACTTTGATTAGGTTTTGGTGACACTTTATTTATCCATTATGATAACCTCTTACATTTCATTTAACTTTATTTTATCCTTGTAGATGGGCAATCCCTGGGAAATTCTTAGAAATGATATCTCATATCCTATAAAATTTTACGGCAAGGTTGTCTCTGGATCAGATGGGAAAAAACACTGGATTGGTGGAGAAGATATTAAGGCTGTGGCATATGATGTCCCAATACCGGGATATAAAACTAAAACCACTATTAACCTTAGACTTTGGTCAACAAAAGCTCCATCAGAAGATTTGGACTTATATGCTTTTAATGCAGGAGACCACACCAAAGCATATGAGGCCCTCTCAAATGCTGAAAAGGTGTGTATGTGTGTTTCCTTCTTCTTAATACTTATGTTCTCACAAAAAAGTTTGCTTTACATGTTGCATGTTAATTTAGACAGTATAAGCTATTGTCCCGGGCTCAAAATTCATTAATCAAACCTATTGATTCAGGGTTTTGCGTACTGCCATGTTTTCTTCTCCAAGTTTACGATGTCTTTGTCCGTTGCTGCACTCTCTTTTTTAGCTTCCATATCTAATGCCATTGCTTTGTTTTTTAGTACAACATGAACTGTAAATGGTAAGATTTGGTTATGAAAGTGATTTCATGTAATATCAGATTTGCCACGTTCTTTACCCTGGGGATGACTCACTGGAGGGCAAGATTCTTCGGTTGAAGCAACAATATACCTTGTGTTCAGCTTCTCTCCAAGATATCATATCATGTTTTGAGAGAAGATCAGGATCGAACATAGATTGGGAAAAATTTCCAGAGAAAGTTGCAGTGCAGATGAATGACACTCATCCCACACTGTGCATCCCTGAGTTGATGAGAATTTTGATAGATTTGAAAGGTTTAAGCTGGAAGGAGGCCTGGAATATCACTCAAAGGTACTCCCAATCACAGCTGTTTAATGTAGAGGGATTTTACCAAATTCATTTGTTTCGGAAGATATCCTCCTAAACAGTCATGATCTGAGGAATTCAAAATATACCAAGCAAATAGCTGAATGGTTCTAATGTAATGGACATATTAGCTATTACTTGATGAGTTTCTTGTTTACCCCTCATTCTGGTTGATTGGTACCAGTTAGCGGATTTCGTTAGAGAGCCTCTTCTTTAGGTTTCTGTCTTTCATTCTAAGACAATTTGCCAAGTGATCTGCAGAGAATAAAATGGAGAAACGAAATTCTCCATTTAATTCTCTAATGTTTGCTCCTCTATTATCTGTTTGCAGTTGACAAATCATATGTTTATTTTTTCATTTTTTATTTCCTGTTCTCTCTTTAACTTCAGTTCTTTCCAACTTGTTTCATGCATTAGATTGGCCTATCTCATTTTCCTACTTGAAATAGCTGAGAAAATCAGATAGAACATAGATATGTTTGAAGGTTTTTTGAAGCATTTATTTTCCTTCTTCTTGTTTTTATTAATTATTTAGTCCATAAAGTTATCTCACTTTTGTTATTCTCTAGTTTGATAACTTGTATCCTTTCAATCTTCCTTTTATTTAATAGAACTGTGGCATACACAAACCATACTGTTCTACCAGAGGCTTTGGAGAAATGGAGTCTAGAACTTATGCAGAAACTACTACCACGACATGTTGAGATCATTGAATTGATTGATGAAGAGGTAAAATTGAAGATGTTCATGAAGCAAAACCCAGTTTCTCTGTTGTTTTCACCTTAAATCTAATTGTTCTCATTTCATATTTGACAGCTGATTTGCACCATAGTATCAGAGTATGGTACCGAAGATTCCGATTTGTTGGAGAAGAAACTGAAGGAAATGAGAATATTAGAAAATGTTGATCTCCCTTCAGCTTTTGCAGAGTTGATTGTTAAGCCTAAGCAAAGCTCTGTGGGTGTTACCAGTGAGGAATTAGAAAATTCTGATGAAGAAACCAAGCTAGTTTATAATTCTGAAGAAGAAACTCTCTCTAAGAGAGCTAATGATTTTGAAGAAGAAACTAAGAGAGCTAATGATTTGGAAGAAGAAACTAAGAGAGCTAATGATTTGGAAGAAGAAACTAAGAGAGCTAATGATTTTGAAGAAGAAATGGAGCTGGTTGATGAAAAAGATGAATCCAAAAGCAAAGTAACTCAGAAGAAGGAGAAGATAATGGCAGAACCACCCCCTAAACCACCAAAGATGGTCCGTATGGCTAATCTTGCTGTTGTGGGTGGTCATGCAGTAAATGGAGTTGCTGAGATACATAGTGAAATAGTCAAGGATGAAGTATTTAATGCATTTTATAAGGTATTCTTGCCTTCTTTAATGGCAATATAATTCAGCTAAATGATTCTATTGATTCTGAGGATTTTCAGTCCATTTAATAATTAAAAAATCCCCATCTCTTTAACCATTGTTCTGAAATTTGACAGTTGTGGCCAGATAAGTTTCAAAATAAGACAAATGGGGTTACACCAAGAAGATGGATTCATTTCTGCAATCCAGGTTTGAGTAAAATTATTACTGACTGGATTGGCATGGATGATTGGGTTTTAAATACTGAAAAACTGGCAGAACTAAGAAAGGTAATCCACTGCATCTGGATTTCACATCTCCGAAATTCTCTTAATTGGTAGATCACACTTGTCCATTGCTGAAATCAAATTATACAGTCTTTCCATTTTTCTGTATGAGCATTTCTTTTGCTTTCCATTGTTGCGATATTTGATATGTTAATATTATTGGGAACTTCAAAATCTTGGGAGTACCATGTTGTACATGTCTTAATATCCACTCGGGTCCGGAATTGTCTGACTTCCTTACTGCTACAGAGACTATGATCATATCCCTTTTTTTGTGCTGTAACATTTTGACCTCTGGGAAGAGAGCTCATGTTCAAAGTTCATTAATATCTTAGGATTTCTTGATCAAAATTTGTGGTTAGCATTTACAATGACTTTAGCATCCATGCACAACCTTTAGACAACGCTACCAAGATAATTCATGTTAACTAAGGGCACTGAAGAATAAAAAGTGTCATGTTTTAACTAATTTATCCTCTCAATGCTCTACAGTTTCAGTTTATACAGATTGGCTGGTAACCCATAGATTTGTGCCATATTGGTTAGTAGTTCCTAAGATTTCTTGATCACAACTTCTTGAAATTTCTTTGCTTCGAAATGAGTTGAGTATCCGTCTTGCTCTCGTTTCAAACTGTGTTTCAGAAGCACTTCTGTTTAATAGAAGGCTTTGAAGAAGAAAGTTGTCACTTTGAAATTTTCATCGCCTCCATGTCCTTTTAAAGCTCAACATCCCTCAGATTGCAACTATGCCTTGGCCAACATATTCCTGCTGACCAACCAGTTTGCAGAAATTTTGGATTCTTTGAAGACAAAAAATTACTGCTTTCATAATAATGTTGAAAAGTTGTATCCCATCTGAAGTCTGGGACCTGTATTGATTTTTTACACCTGGAACTTGAGTTTCTAACATCCGTCTACTTCTTTGTTGATTAATCATGTCTGTACATTTAATTGTCTTTTTTGACTTTGTTGCTTCTGTACTTCCTGACCAGAATGTGTGATTTGCATATAGTTTTCCGATAATGAGGACCTCCAAGTGCAGTGGAAGGCAGCCAAAAGGAGCAACAAGATGAAGGTGATATCATTCCTCAAAGAAAAGACAGGATATTCTGTTAGCCCTGATGCAATGTTTGATATCCAGGTAACTTCATTGACGTTGAACTTTTCACATTCTCATTCATGTGATGTAGTAGAGAGCTCTCATCTTTTAACAAACAGATCAAAAATGAAATTTCAGATAAATATAGAGGGTTATTTATATTTTTGTAATGAATTTATTTATTTTTATTATGTTGAACTCACATCCTGACAATGGAAGGAGTAAAACTAACACACACGCACACGAAGCCTTTTGTCCACTAAAATTTTCTTTGTCTATAAAGTTGATTAAAACCATCATGTTCAGGTGAAACGTATTCACGAGTACAAGCGACAATTACTGAATATTTTGGGAATTGTTTACCGCTACAAGAAGATGAAAGAAATGACTGCTGCAGAAAGGAAAGCTAAGTATGTTCCACGAGTTTGTATATTTGGGGGAAAAGCATTTTCTACATATGTGCAAGCCAAGAGAATAGTGAAATTTATCACAGATGTTGGGGCTACAGTTAATCATGATCCAGAAATAGGTGATTTACTGAAGGTATGATTTCATCACTAAATAGTGATTTACTGGAGGTGAGATTACAGTCTCTCCAGTGCCACTTTTTTTTTAAGTCATTAACTTAAACCACAAATATCTTCTCCAATCCTATTGGTAGGAAGTCCTTACATGTTGGCTATTTCATCTCCATATTCATAGACCATATGGAACCTTGGGATCATTTCAATTTGATTTAACACTGATCTGAGAAACAATGAAATTCAAGCGCTATTTCTTCTTTTCTCTGCAATTACAAACCACCTAACTTGCCAGAATATCCTTTCTATCCACCAATCTCAAGTGTTATGCTATTTTCTTTGTTTTTTCATTTCTTACTCCTTTTCTTTTAAACGTAGGTTGTTTTTGTCCCTGATTACAATGTCAGTGTTGCTGAATTGCTTATTCCTGCAAGTGAGCTCTCACAGCATATCAGGTAATTAAACTTTATTCATACATTACAGAGAAAAGATATATATAATCATATTATCTGAATTAATCGAGATTATTAAATACAATTGAGTCAATGATCCTTTTTTTTTTTTATGAGTACTTACATCATCTCAGCATATTTTTTGTTGAAAAAAAAATTAGGTTAGCCTGCTGTGTAACGCGGGACTGCTATCTAGTAACCATCTAATAACCAAAAGCTGATACCAAATGAAGTCTTCAAGTACTTTTAAACTTAATTAAATATAAGAGTATTTTTTAAGCATATATCTTTAAATATCTTATAATTACAACCACAACTAATAATTCCAGTCAAATTAAAAACCACTACTGTACTCAAAATCGCTACACCTCGATGGCTTGTTTTGCTTATAAATAGAGTATCACAGTTTTTCTGCATCTATTTCTCTGTAACATATTTTTTTTTTATAGGATATGATATGTTGAGATAAAAAGTCTGGAAATGGCATATATTCTAATATTCTCGACCATATTATTATGCCTTTCAATTTGGACTTGCTCAAGCTCAGCTTGTTTTACCTGAAAGTGGAGCAGCCTTTCCTTATTCAGGCTGTATGGACCTTTGTTTATGCATGAGGCCTAAATTTGATCAGAGTCAATAGATAATCGACATAACTGTCACATTGATTAGCTTTTTGAACATTTTCATGTGTTGTTCTGGTATGACCAATTACCTTTATATGAAGAGAGTTTCAGATTGCATATTCAGTCAGGAGGTCTAGTAATAGGATTCCAACCATAGGTCAGCTTTTACTCTGATCCAAGCCTGGAAACAAGGTTTTGTAACAAGCCTCATAATTCAAGTTGATAACAATAGAAATTTTATTGAATAAAAAGAAATTGACTCACAAAGACCTAATTGAAAAAAGATAAAAGATAATTTATAGGCTTATATGAGGTTTGCCTAATCCTCTCATGACTTGATAGAAAGTCTCCATGACTTTTTCCATAACTAGAATTCTACTTAAATATAAGAGAGAAACAAATTCAAATTATTCAAATTCAAATTTAAAAGATCCTAATCTAATCTGAAAACTATAAATTTAAATAGGAGTAAATCAAGGCTAAGACTGTTACAATTCTACCCCCATTAAAAACCTTGCCCTCAAGGTTAGGGTAGGTTCCTTTAGCTGACATGTTTTGAAGTTGTTACACCAGTTCTTTCATAATTTTTTGATGAATATGTTGGTGTAGTTGATGCTTCTCCTGTTGATGTTCATGCCTGTAATTGCTTATTAAATTGTGATATCCTTGTTACTTCTACCATGGATCTACCATTGATACTAATTATAACGAATCTGATAATTCAGGTTGATAACAATAACAATTTTATTGAATAAAAAGAAATTAACTCGTAAAGACCTAATTGAAAAAAGATAAAAGATAATTTCTAGGCATATTCGAGGTTGCCCAAGCCTCCCATCAATTAATAAATAGTTCCTGGAAGTTTTTCCATGATTTTTTCCATAGCCTAGAATTCTACTTTACAAGAGAAAAACATATTCAAATTCAAATTTAAAAGATTCTAATTTGATAACTATAAATTTAAATAGAAGTAAATCAAGACTAGTACTATTATAGATTTCAATAGAAAATCTCTCTGTTTTCATGTTATTTTGCTAAAACCAAATCTAATCATACTGCAAAATCAAGATTTCCCCACTGAAGTAATAAATGAAGACACCGATACCTGTGCATTTTTTGCAATCAGTTTTCTCTATATTAAGAGACATATGTTTCTCTTAGTCTTGTAACAAAGAATACATGATTCTAATTATTGGAGGAAACTTTTGGTTACGAGACTTTTGACTGAAAAACCGTAATTGCTAAGAGAACATGCAATTCATTTTATTTCATTACTCTTAAATTTGGTTTTCACAAGATACTCTGATGCTGAGTTTGTGAGAATGAGAGGGTCAAACATTTTAGATACGGGTTTACTGTCTTTGATTTTGTGAATAGCTTTTGTGCTGTGAATTGACCACATCCCTCTATGCAGTACTGCTGGGATGGAAGCCAGTGGAACAAGCAATATGAAGTTTGCAATGAATGGTTGTATCCTTATTGGGACCTTAGATGGCGCCAATGTTGAAATCCGAGAAGAAGTAGGAGAAGACAACTTCTTTCTCTTTGGTGCTAGAGCTCATGAAATTGCAGGGCTAAGGAAAGAGCGAGCTGATGGGGAGGTACATCCAATAACCTAATATCCTTTTACAGTGATTAGAAACAATTACCGACAACTATTTATCAAGCAATGCTTACTGACAAGGATCACCATGGAAGGATGCTATGATAATAAGCTTTTGGTTCAATTTCAGTGAATATCAACCATAAAAATAGTACCCTTCCATGTTTTTTTTTTCTTTTGTTTTTTAAAAAAAAAGAAAAAGAAAAAAGAGAAACTGAAAAAGCAAATCGCCACTTTATCAAATTCTATTTTCATCTAGTCACATTTTGCTCACTGACCTCTCAACAGTTTGTCCCAGACCCAAGTTTTGAAGAAGTGAAAGATTTTGTCAAAAGTGGAGTTTTTGGGCCTTGCAACTATGATGAACTTATAGGATCATTAGAAGGAAATGAAGGTTTTGGCCGTGCAGATTATTTCCTAGTGGGCAAGGACTTCCCCAGTTACATAGAATGCCAAGAGGAGGTCGATAAAGCATACCATGACCAAAAGGTAAGTTTTACACGCATATGCTCAATCTCGCTTCTACTCAAAATACAAGTCAGAACACGCTTTATTGCTATACCTGTACGCATTGCTCAGTTTCTGGATTATGAATTTCCTTTGATCCTTTTTGCCTTGTGAATCATCAGACCAGTTTAGCACAGATCCTTAATTCTATTATTGATATTTGCATTTCTTGTTAGTCTGTACTAGGGGCGAGTAAACATGTTATATGCTCCACGGCATTTATTATTCTTTCTTTGCATATTAAGCCATATACTTCTTCAGTTATTTATTCCTAGCATTTGCAACTGTTGGCAGACATGGACGAAGATGTCAATCATGAATACAGCAGGCTCGTACAAGTTCAGCAGCGACAGGACCATTCATGAATATGCCCGAGAGATTTGGAATATCGAACCTGTCGAATTGCCATAAACGTGTTGCTAGCTGAAGCGGTGGTGGTAACCCACCCTTGGGATGGTTTTTATCTTTTGGTATTACTAGATAATGTAAAGGAAATTGCATCAGCTGTAGTTTCTAGTTATCATCACAAAATAAAAAAGAATAATGGTGTATTGTACTTGTAGTTCACCTTCATAGTACTAAAGAAATAAAGAATCTGTTTCTCATTCTACCTTGTCCCACATTCCATATCATGAAGGGGTTTTTGACTGCTGATCCAATTTTTTTTTTCTTTGGTTTTTCTTTTATATATTTTTTTTAATTTTAATTATATCTTTCAATATTAGATTTACTAGGAATTAGACTTCATATTATTTCTTAATTTATTTTTCACGAGGTTATTTTAGTCTTGACTTGGATTGCAAGGTTATTTCTTTTTCTTTTTGAATTGATATTTTTTTCCTCAATTTTATAATAAAAACATTGAGTTGATTAGAAATTTGGTTTCGTGATTTGTTTTGGTTTATTTTTTATGATGTTATCCTCTTCTCATGACTCGAGAATTTGGTGGATTAACTCGGGTTGATTTAAATCGGTTTTTTTTATAATTTTTTTAATTAATTTCATCTTTTAACATTGGATTGACTGAGAATTGTTCTTAATTTATTTTAATTTGCTTTATATTGGGTTATCCTGATCTCATGATCTGGGATGCAAGTTTGACAGGTTACCTCGAGTGATTTTTTTTTGTCATTATTTTAGTTTTTTTTTTTTAACTTCATTTTTCAACATTGAATTTATTGGAAATTAGGTTTCATAATTTGTATTGATTTGCTTTCCACTGAGTTATTATAGTCTCATGACCCGACATGCAGATTGACAAATTAACCTAAATCGATTCAATATGTTTCCGCCTAAATATTTATAAAAAAAAAATATCATATTAAATATTTATTTTGAGTCAAACTATGCTTTAACTAATTGTCCGAGTTGTCTTAGGACCTGCCAAGTCGATAGGGTCATATTAGGTCAATACACAAAAAAACATTTCTACTAGAAGAAACATTAGCAAAGCCTAGATATTTTTTATGTTAATTCTTTTTTTATCCGACCTGCATTGTGATACAGAATAATGAACACCTTTCAATAGAATAATGTTTTGACTAACTTGCCCTTGGCTCAAAAAACCATTAAGCTAGGATATAGGGGCATGATAATCTTTTTACCATGATTCAATGTCATTTTCAAATTGTTTGGGGGTAGATTAGTCTTTTTGACTTTTTTAAAAAATTAAATTACTTAAATACTCCTGGAACAAAAAAATGATGGCTTAAGCTCAAGAGCTTTTATTTGTTTTTTTTATTTTTTTTATTAAAGTTAAATTACTTAATTATCTTTAGTTTCAAAATTAGCAAAACTATCCTTCAGGGGTTTTTGGGTCTTTTCATGATGTTTATTTTTTATTGTTAAATTAACTTAGTGGAATTTTTGTATTTTAATAAATATTTAATATTTTTTAAAAAGAAAACTTTGCTGGTGCTTGCCACGCACGCGCCAATAAATGGGTGGCCCCTGCGTCCTTCGGGTGGTGTTTGTGGGGCTATCCGGTCACCAAACTCTGCTTTTCCAGGTGGAATTTAAAAGGTCATGGTTCCCCCTCTATGATGGGGTGAGGCATGCGCCAAACACACCTCTAATTTGACGTCGATGACCATTTCTCTTTTATCTTCTTCTCTCTATCCACCTCAAACTCAACGTCAACCCCTTCAAAATCTCATATCAGCCCCTTTAATTTTTTTTCCTTAATATTTAATCTCTATTTTTTTAATTACTATTGCTTTTATTTTTAATAATCTATAAAAATAGAATTCTTTCTATTCTTTTATCCACCTCAAACTCCACGTCTACTTAGATCCGCGCGCCTAACATGGCTTTTCTTATTTTCTTCTTCTTCCTTTTCTTTTCAATTTCATAATTCAAATTGGGTTTTTGTTGGATTTTTTATTGCCTTTTGTTTTTCAATTTTATCACTTAGTGTTTGGTTAATTTTGATTTGGTCTTTATATTTTGTTATTATATAGTTAAAAAAAAAAATATTATTGAACCTAGTAAAGTCCATGACTCGGGTCACGAGTGTGAATGGTTAATCCTAGTCAATCTAATATGTTCTCATCTCAATGTTTTTTTTAAAATATCTTCTTAAGATATTTTTTAAAAACCTAACCATGATTTTATCGACTGTCTATGTTGTCTTTGAACCCAGACACCTGGATTTGTTTTTCTTTTTTGGTAATTGTTTTTTTTTTTTTTGCCTTTGGACTCGTGAAGCTAGCTAGTTATGTTGAGGATACTCTCACACAACTTAATGTGAAACCCGTTGTAACATCCCGCACTTTCTCATTTGTTTTTATTTAATTTCAATGAGAGAGTATGTAAGAATTTGGGATATATATATATATATATATATATATATATATATATATATATCAGGAAATCCTCGACAATCTTTCAACACTTTTATAAATGTACAAGATTTACAGCTCTTGTTAAAATTACATCCACATTAACTATTTATAAGTTTTTTTATTCCCCGATAAATTCTCTTCCCGTCATTTTATTCATCATATTATCATCCTTGCATCATGATTTTCATTCATAATCTAATTTAATTCATCACTATACGATTTATTCTTTACAACTTTAAAATTGATTGATCTCATTCAAACACTTTCATACAGTATTTCATTTTCACATCAAGATTACTTCATAACTCTTTCCATTTCATGAATATATTCGATTTATATTAGTATTATTATTTGAAAACTCATGAAATTTTTCCCACAATTATTTCCTCAACACTTATAAATCATATGATCATTTCCTCTCTCATCCACCTTTAATACATATCGTAATTCATTACATAATGTCTAATTCACATCATTATTTGATTCACAATATATTTTATTCATGTCATTTTTGTACTTCCCTGACATTTATTACATCTATGTTATATATCTTACTTCAGTCCATATAACAACCTTGTTATATTGAGAGATTTCCACAATTCATTATTCATTCCACTTATTTTATGTTCATTTCTATTATTTATAATTTATCATATAACCTTTCATTACTTTTATACTTGCAATAAGTGCTCAAATCATTTTTCTTTTCCATTAAACTTTGTTGGTATGGCTAATTTAATACCCAAACATTAACTTGTCAACACAGTCAAACTCATATACACCTTGTTCCATTACATGTTATTATTGTCAATTAGTTAGCCAAATAACTTATTAATCACTTTATATGACAACCGCAACCATTTGGATACAATTCGTATGTATCTACTACTAGGCACGATGTTGCGAGGTACCTACAAATCTATTTAATACTAAATACAATAAGTTTTATATACAATGATTATTTACTATTATCTCTTCTATATATTGACCACATCAATTACTAAACAATTAATTTCTTATTTTACCCTTAACCTTACAAATCAATACAATTAGCATAATTTGAGAACATACCAATGTCCTCTCTAGCCCAAACCAGACATTTGTTCCATTACCAAATTAACTAGTTTCTTCAATTGCTCATTAATCAAGGCGTTAGTCCCATTAACTATGGTAACTAGTACTACCGCCCATTACCGGGTAATTAGTTTCACACATATTAATATGAAAATAAGAACATATCACATTTAAAGTATTTTCCATTACTTGACATAATGAATTTGTTGAATAAGGTATCAAGGTGTCAAACACCTTTTCCACAACAATATACATTCATCTGTCGGCTATCTCACATGTCAGTTATTTTAGAGTTCTCATCACATATATTCTTTTTTTCTTCGACATTAATTTATGTTGTGGTGGTCTAACACGAATTACATGTGATTTTCACCATTTCAATAGGTAATAGATCATATATCGAATCCCGCCAATGCGGTCGATAATAATTTTTGCATAGAAATTCCACTGTTACGGTCAAAAGTAATACATATAAGGTTTTTCTGTTGCTGCAGTAAATCACATCTTATAATGTATTACACATTATCACCTATACAATTAATTACAAATTACATATCAATTTTTACCTTGAAAGCATACACCTTCCATTAACAATAACAATAACAGTACGCTATACAATTTAATTTCCATTGTAATTCTAACAATGATAAAAGCATGTATAAATAATGGCAAGGGAGGGTCAATCCCGTACCTTAACTCTTGTTATCCAAGCTCTTGAAAAGTAAGGTTTCTTTCTAAATGTTTCTCCTAAAACTCCCAACCAAACAACTATTATTACTCATACCATAAATTAAATTGAATCACTAGCATATTCATTCTATGCATCTCATAATCATTCAAATTAGTCTCCTTGCATGTCTTTCAACACAATCCAAGTATTATTATTAATGTAACATAACAACACTTTTTAAAATAACACAAATACCACATCAATCTAAAGTAACCGTTTTATTCTTAACTGAACATGTTTTCAACCAACACTCTATTATACCATTTGTTCCTCACAAATTCATAACAATGCATTCAAACATATTTCAATCAAATCAATTTCATAATAACTTTTAATTGTCTATTTTATTTAAATCATTGTAACCATGTTGAGAAACATCAATCCTTAATTTGCATACACATATTTATTCTTGGAGAGCCCTCCCTCAAATTGTTTTCTTTAGTTAAATATAACATACCCCATCCTATAGGTTCTCCTTTTAAATTTCTTCACACTTACATAATATCACCTTTTTTCCGACCTATTTATGTTATAATTTTCATCACTTCTATATAAATGACTTATATCAACATATTTACTACAATTCATATTTTCAGGAATAAAGTTCTAACTTCCGCTAATTTCTGCAAATCATTTCATTTTACTTTTGTTCTTTAAAACCTCAATTCCATTTCCAATCTACCATCTATTATCCATATATTTATCACAACTTTCACTTATACTTCCAATTCCAAAACATGATAATCCACTTTTCAATATACGTATAATTCAATTTATTCTTTTTAACTCATAATAACTCTCTTAACATTTAACTTAATCATAATTCATTTCACTTCATCTTTACTTGTTAAATTTCTTTAAGTCAACCTATGGCCAACCCCAAAACTTCCATTTTCTCTTGAAATATTTTCGTAAATCTTCATGGTTTAAACTAGATTCTTCATCATTTATACCATGTAATCACAACTAAAATTAACTATGTATTTAATTCAATTATTTATTAACAAATCTGTATTCTCACTAACCTAAAAATTCCATTATCATTTTGATTAAATAACTGGCACAAACTAGCCCGCTAACTCAAAGGATTGTGAGAATCAACAAACATTACCACATGATCCTCGAGAGTAACCAATTGGGCTAATTACAAGGCCAAGGGCCAAAAATATTAAAGAGATATTGATTGGGTTTATTCAAGATATTTGGGCTAAGACAAGTGTTCAGATTTCAATAAAGGATGAGCATACTTTAATTAATGTAATCAAACAAGGAGATGGTAATAGGACTTAAATAAAATTTGGAATAATAAAGGGGGAGGCAACAAACACTAGATTTTCTTGAGTTGTAAAGTCTTTATAGAGCCAAACATAAGGCTGACAACCTCTTTTTTCAACATTATTGCATGCATGCTTGCATTGAGTTTTGTGCTTTCATATTTTAATTATTATAAAACTTAATTTATTGTATTTGTGGTCTTATGTTCAGATAATTAAGTTTTAGGTTTTTGGTACTATAAATACCCTTTTGAAAGGGAGTGTAAGGGTTACAAACCTTGTTATATAAATTATATGTGTTTGAGAGAATTCTCACACTTTGGTTTTTGAATGAACTGAAAATTGACTTATCGAAGAATAATTGTCTTTGTGGCGTCACTCCTTATACTTCTCATTCGTGATTCATTATAATCATTGGACAAGGGGTTTAATTCCAATAGTTTTGGTGCCTTGATTTAGGTAATCGGTGTCGAGCTTCTATCTCAAATATGATTTTTAGCTTTCCTGGGTCTATATATCAATCTTTGTTATGGGTTACGTGACCACATGATCATGAGGTATGTATTATTTGGTATCAAAGCTTGGCTCTAGAAATCAGGTTATATCCTTTCAATTTATCGTTATTTTAGTTTCCACGTCAAATGTCATTATGTTCATCAAAATTGATTGTTTGCGGCAGCTAGCATAAAAAAATATTTCTATCAAAGTTTAGCTACTGTCAAGTCAATTAAAAAAAAGTAATAAAAGAATAAAGATGTTGAAAAGTGCAAGTTTCAATTTTGGTCGTCTATAACCATTACAAAAGAAACTGATCCAAAACTCTTTGAAAACACATGATAACTAATATACCTAGGTTTTTGGGTACTGTAATGTCATATATAAAGCTTGAGTTCATTTGGATATCTTTTTGTTTTGGTTTCAATTCTGATTGCGAAATCGTTAACTTTGTGTCAGTTTGTGTTAACAACATTATTCTTAGTTTACCATTGTCAGTTTCAGTTGAAATTAGTTTTCTATCATATTCTTGGGTTTATTGAGCCATATTACATTAGTTTTCTTTCCTACACATTTTGTTTTGTGTCTTCGTATTCTGATTGTGTAAATTGCGTATTAGGTCAATTTTGCGTCAACATATAAGTTCATGCTTGCTACTGTTGAAATTGACCTAATCAATGTACTAATATTATATTTGGGGTGTTTGGGTCATGAAAATTCATTTTCATTGAATTCGTAACTATTTTAATTCGTGTCTTTAGAATCTTTCATATTCCGTACGAATTTGTTTGTTACTCACGAAACTGTAATAGTAGTTTTTTATTTGCTTGTTTCTGTACATTTATTTCTTCTTGAGTCATTACATATATTTGGATTGTGCTACTAAGATGTTCTTTTAGTTTTGTTGAATACTAAGATGTTCTTTTAGTTTTATTGAATTCTTTTAATTCTAAAAGAACTAAAAGGGTGAGATGAATGGAAAAAGATGAAGCAAGCATATTATAGTGAAAAACCTTATTACTATGAAACATGAGAGGCATGAGGGTATATTTTTACTTGTCACTAACCAAATTTTACAGATTCAAAGATGTCTAATAGGAGCAATACAACATCACCTATGTAAGGTAACAATCAGGCTTTGAATCAACAACTAGAGAGGCTGGCTTTTATGTTGAGAGATGTACAAGATAGGTTAGAGAGATTGGAGAGATGTGATAATGAAAATGATGGGCTATGAAATACGGCTTGCATAAAGGGTAGCAATGTTAGGATATCTGAAAGACATATTAATGCTAATTTTAATGATTTTATTGATGATAATGCAAATGTAGGAGATGATGAATTTAACAATATATCTGTGGGACATGGAGATAGATTTTGGCAGCCTAGAAACAGATAAGGTGATTGATTTCGGTAGAGTGGTCAATTCAGACAAAGGGGTAATTTCCGTGACTATGGAAACCATGACGATGTGGATGGTAACTTGGACTCTATTAAACTTAAAATTCATAGTTTTTAAGGTAAAAGACCCAGAGGCATATTTGGAGTGTGAAAAGAAGGTGAATTGAATTTTGTATTGCCATAGTTATTCTGAACAGATAAAGGTGAAACTTGTGCTAATTGAATTTATTGATTACATGATTATTTAGTGGGAT
Source organism: Populus trichocarpa (assembly GCF_000002775.5). Classification (NCBI taxonomy): domain Eukaryota; kingdom Viridiplantae; phylum Streptophyta; class Magnoliopsida; order Malpighiales; family Salicaceae; genus Populus; species Populus trichocarpa. The sequence goes on from NC_037288.2 coordinate 11,929,657, forward strand.
CAAGTTATGACTTTTAGGATGAGGAATAGAGAGAGATTTATTGGTACATGGGATGATTTGAAGGCTTTGATGAGAAAGTGATTTGTTCCTAATCATTATTATAGGAGCTTTATCAGAAACTACAAGGTTTGAGTCAAGGTTCTAAGTCTATGGAGGATTACCATAAAGAGATGGAGATAATAATGATTCGAGATATTGCTTATATAGTAGAGTTAAAAGGAAGATGGAGATACAACTTAAAAGGAAGGGAAGCACACGTCAGGTGTTTAATTTGGGTTTTTCGTCATCATGAAGGTCAAATTTAAGGAGAGATGTGCCAGCCTAAGCCAAACCTTTTATGAGTACTCATGTCAAACTGCTTAAAGCCAAGAAAAAGATCACTATAGGTTCCGAAGGTAAATCTAAAATTCAACCTACTTGTAACCGTAATATTAAGTGTTTTAGGTGTTTGAAGGTTAAATACATTGCTTTTCAATGTCCAAACAAAAAATGATGATTTTAAGAGATCACAATGAGATTAAATTCGAAAGTGACAAATAAAAAGATGATGAGATGCCACCACTTAAGGATTATAGTGAATAGGAGGTAGCATACCTGGTTAAGGGTGAAGCTTTGGTTATTAGACATGTGTTTAACATTTAGATTAAGAAAGATAATATAGAGCAATAAAAGGAGAACATCTTTCATACACGATATCATATAACAATGTATATAGTATGATCATTGATGGTGGTAATTGTGCTAATATTTCGAGTATTACTCTTGTTAGGAAGTTGAACTTGAATATTATTAAAAATCATAAGCCCTATAGATTGCAATGGTTGAATGATTATAGTGAAGTCAAGTGATTAGTACTTAAAAGTGCATTGTTATTAAGGCTTTATATCATCATTTTGTACTTTTAGTATCATTAAATTCCCTAACTTAAGCATGTTTTTATAATAACAAGTTGGATAATATAGATAGCTTTAATTTATGGTAAATGCTCATTTTAAATGCAGGCATATTTCACAATTCAAAAGATTGATTAATGTAATTAACTATTGAAAGTGAAAAGACGAAGAAAGGGCTAAGGTTAAAGAAGAGATATTGGATCAAACTGGAATACTATTCAGTCATTAGATCATATCTGGAGTTATGGACATTGAATTGATGTTTGGTTTATTGTTCTGGAAAGTTAAGTCATAGGCCTGAAACTTTCATAAAGAGTGGAAGACCCAAATCTGCCGTTTGCAAATTCAAAGCTTGGCCATAAAAGAGAAGTCAAAATTTGTCCTACAATCCAACCTAAACACTGCTCAGAAGTTTACCCATAGCTAGAGTTATAAAAGGCCAAATGACATAAAATTTGGTGGGTAGAAAGATAAGACAATTTCCAACAACTTTCATGGAACCACCTTCTCCAATTCGGATGTTAGAAATGACGTTTCATCCATACAAGAGCTCGAGGGCTATCCACAACGTCCACCAGAAGCACTACTCAATATTGTAGCCATATCTTGAGCTGTAGTGATCTAAATGCTCTGAAATGTTGTGGGTGGAAAGATAAGTTCCAACGATGTTCATCAAAAACACCTTGTCAAATTCTAATTGAATCAATGTCATTTCATCCAGCCAAAATGCTTGAGTGTTGTTGTCCATCAAGTCCACTAAATCAATAGTTGGCCACTGCATTAACAATCAATTACTAAATGAATATTTTTGAATTTTAGCCTATAAGAGAAGGCATTTTGCATTCATTTAGGCATCTTGGTTTTCAGATGAAGATTATTTTCTTACTTTCTCTTTTTGTAATGTTCAAGTTTTCTTTCATGTTTTATTTTCATTAATATCTTGTTCATGCTTTTCATTTTCTTTACTATTCTTAGTTTACTTATATCATAATTATGTTCTTATCTTGTTTATTTATGTTTTTCTTCTTCATTATGTTTAACTAAGTTAATTATGTCAAGGTGAAAAGGTTTCACTAATGATGTTAGAATATGTATAATATAAACTCAACATGGACTTTAATGTTTATATCCAAGAAAGTTTGTTATTAATATGTCTTATCTTTTTATCTTATTAATTCTTAATACCTTTCTTGTTAAATGATTAATCTAGATTTGTGTTTTATAATACTTGGTACAATAAATGCTTGATCCTTCATAGTCTTCGGCCGACATTGTTGTTATGAGAGGAACTTGATTTGTTGTTAACATAAGTTAGCATCATGAATTCTTGACAATATTTAAAAGTATGGTGTTACTAAAATAAGATAATTAATATGATCATGTTAAAAATCTATAATGAACTATTAAGGATAAATCATCCGATTGGAACCTCCTTTGTGTGTGGTTTCCAGTTGAGTGATAAAAAGAGTTTATACTATACTTATTTCTAATACCATTAGTGGATCCTCTAACCTTGACACCTGTTTTTATCATTGTTTAATCCTTACATTAATCTCACATCTTAAAGATCTCTTTAACTCTTTGTTAAAAAATATATGTTATTTATAATTTATATAGTTGACCTCCCTATGGTTTGACCCTGGTCTTGCCGGGTTGTTTATTACTTTGACACTCCTGCACTTGGGATAAGACATCAACTCTTTGATCGTGTCATCAAGGTGACAAGGCAAGTCTTGGTTTCATTTTTTATAGAAAGATATTCTGATGAGGTGTTGTGTGCATGTAAGTCACTTATTATTGGGTCGTTTGTGAAAATTTGATAAAAAGACAACGCATGATGGGTTTAAAAATAAGAATTATTTTGTAAAAAATGGAAAATCTATGACTTTTATACCATTATCACTAAAACATGTTTACGAAGACCAATTGAAATTGAAAAGCGACAATGAGGGCAATGGGAGTGAAAAATCAGATCAGGTCGTAAATTGTGAGAAGGGAGAAAATTCTATAAGGCATGAGAGGAGAGAAAAGTTAGATTCATATAAGAGAGAAAACAAGAGGGATTTGACTAAAAATATAGAGAACAATAGAGGAAAGAATAAAAAAAAGAGAAAAGAAAATATTAAGGGAAAAACATAGAAACAAATAAGCTTTTATTCGAAAAAGAGTGAGGTTAAGAGGTTTTTTTATTTATTTATTCTAACCAGCCTATGTTTGTACTTTTGTACATAAAGGATGATTTTAATACTAACAAACTTGATCCTTCAACTCTTAATGTTGTTCTTTCTTTGTTACATGAATTTAAATATGTGTTTCCAAAAGATGTATTTAGTGGTGTGTTACCGATAAGTGGTATCGAACATCAAAATGATCTCGTATCAGGAGTTGCAATTCCTAACAGACTAGCCTACCGAAATAATCTTGAGAAAACAAAGGAACTCCAAAGGCAAGTTGAGGAATTGACATCTAAAGGGTACATAAGAGAAAGCATGAGTCTACGTGTTGTTTCAGTGTTATTAGTGCCAAAAAAGAATGGGTTTTGGAGGATGTGTGTTGATTGTCAAGCTATCAACAACATTATGGTGAAGAATCAACATCTCATTCCTAGGCTATATGATATGTTAGACGAATTACATGGCTCTCATGTGTTTACAAAAATTGGTTTGAAAAATGGATATCATCATATTAGGATGAAATAAGGTAACAAATAAAAAACTGTTTTTAAGACTAAATATAATTTGTATGAAAGGTCAGTCATGCCATTTGGTTTTATTAGTACAATAAGTACCTTTATGAGATTAATGATTCATGTCACACCCATACATCACGGCGACCGATTAAAAATTCATCTTGATATGGAAAACGAACAGATATCTGGCATCCTGTTCTTTTTAGTGGAAAAGGTCTTGTTTAAGGAGTCGCCACCTAGTATTATGGTTACTAGGAACCCTAATTGGTCAATTGTTCCAGGCGACTTACCCGATAGGAAGAAGCAACGCGAAGGATTTCACGAGTGGTCTCATTTTTCCAGGTGACCTGCCCGATGAAGAATAAAACACCAAAAGAGTTTCGCGAGTCGTCTAATTGTTCCAGGCGACCTACCCAATAGGAAGAAGCAACGCGAAGGATTTCGCGAGTGGTCTCATTTTTCCAGGTGACCTGCCCAATGAAGAATAAAACGTGAAAAGGATTTCACGAGTGGTCTAATTGTTCCAGGCGACCTGCCCGATAGGAAGAAGGAACGCGAAGGATTTCGCGGGTGGTATCATTTTTCCAGGTGACCTGCCCGATGAAGAATAAAATACGAAAAGGATTTCGGAGTGGTCTAATTGTTTCAGGCAACCTACCCGATAGGAAGAAGAAACGCAAAAAGAATTTCGCAAGTGGTCTTATTTTTCAGGCGACCTGCCCGATGGTGAAAACTACAGAGAGAAATTTCATCATCGTTTTTTTTAATTTTTTTAAAAAAGTGGTCTCATTGTAATGGGTGACCTACCCAGGAAAAGGAAAGGAAAGGGTCTCATTGTAATGGGTGACCTGCCCAATAAAGGGTCGGGTGACCTACCCAAGAAAGAAAAGAAACGTCTTAAATGGACGTCATGATGGGGCTCAAAGGCGCACTTGAAAAGGAGGTGAGGGCTCGGAGGCGCACTCAAAAGGAGGTAGGGTTAGGAAATGTGCTACCTTGAATGCTCGAAGACTCAAAGGCGCACTCGAAAAGAGGTGAGGGCTCGGAGGTGCACTCGAAAGGAGGTAGGGTTAGAAAATGCACTACCTTGGATGGTCGAAGGCTCGAAGGTACTCTTGAAAGAAGGTAGGGTTAGGAAACGCACTACTTTAGGGATGGGAAATGAAAGGTGGTGAAAAAATACAGAGATTTGTTTTTTGCGGCCTAATTCTCATGAGCGGCCCGCCTAGGTTAAAAGCTCTCAAAAGTGAAAAATTTCCAAAAGTAATTTCAATCTTAGCCATTTCAAGGCGGCCTTCCATTTGATGGATCTCGTCAGAGATTTCTCTTGTGAACTTTGCAAAACTCATTGTCCAATGTCTCAAAGGTTAGATGATAAGCATGCATCTTTACCTGATTTGAAATATAGGCCCTCATTTCTTCTTAATCTTCTTGTTGCTTGACTGATGAGGACTTTTTATCTCAGATTTAGGTCATCTTTGTCGTTTAACTTCTAGCCCACTTGAATTGGCCCATGTAAGTCTTTTCCCATATTTGTTTACACAACTCAGCCTTCATGGTGCCCATTGTGGCCTACTTGCTTGCTAAAGATTTTCTGTCTCGTCATATAATTTGAGAGGATCATTCATTAAACACTCGGTGTCACTTATTGGAAGGATCAAGCTGCCTTTTATAAACCACGATGCTCTCTTGTCTTGTTGTAGGAAATGTTCCTCTCTTTTTTTTCTAGAAGGGATCGATTTTCCTTCTAAACACAATGTTGCCCCCTTGTATTGGTCATTACCTCTAAGTGTGTTCTGTGAACGACTCAGACAAATAATAGTTTTAAGTGGCCATTCTCTCATTTCTCTCCTTTTCAGTTTGGGTGAAGGAATATCTGTTCAGAAGGAAACTTGAAATCTTGATCTTGCATTTTGAAAACAAAAATTGTTTCGATGTGAGTTTAAAACAATTTGCTTTTGAAACCTTGCAACTCCTTGATTATTTTTCTTGGAAAAGAGATTATTTGCTCTTGTGTTTGGCGATATTGTCTTTAGTGAAAGTATGTCATGAGGTGACTTTTTGTTTTTATGGGTTTCAAAATGAAGGGCTCGAGAAAAAGCTCGAGGTTTTGTTTGAGAAAAATTATCTCTTTTTGAACACTCATTTTATCGGCATGAATAATAATGAGTAGCTTGTTCTCGATGTTATGACTCCTATGAAAAAGTACTCTTTGCATTTTGAGAGCATTGTTTATTGTTCCAGGTTGCTTGCTTGCTTGATTAGAAGAGACTTTTATAGGTATATAATATAGGCTATGGTTTTTGGCTATGAAAGAAAAGGATTCATAAGGCTCAAAGAGTGTTTCAAGGTTTCAAAGATTGAGGATCACTATTAGCAGTTCGACTCTTTGTGTCATTCATATTTTCTTTTACCGCTCTTCTTTGATTTGCTTTTTCATTGTTTTGCTAGGGCATACTCATTTTATCTTGGTTATCACTCTTTCTTGTGATTTGGGCATGCCCCCTAGCATTTAAGTTTCTTGGGCTCTTTTGCCTTTCTGGCTTTCTCATGGCTTTTTTTTTCATTAAAATTCTCACTTGCCCCCAGTGTGGGGTGTGATCCTAGTAGGGATTTTTTATGAAAGAAAAATTATTCAGGATCAAAGAGGGACCACAAGGGATATACTTTTTTTAGAATGTGAAAGGAATAACAAAGATGGTCTTTCCTCATTTCAAATGCAAGCAGTTAAGATCAATAAACTTTGGCCTCGTCCAATGTGATGGTTTGGTCTTTGCAAAGAGATGCACTTCATGAGTCTATGAGCAAAGAGTTCACCACATACCATTATTCATACATTTAAAACAACATGGCTCAAGAGTCATGGTGTGAGGATGACAGTTCATTTTCTATTCGTGCATTTTAGTTCAGAGTTTAGTCACCTCAATGAAGGAGTTGCTTGATTCATGTGTCATTCTACAAGTAGAATGTCAAAAATATCATTTTAAATAAACATCAAATTATATTTGAAATCAAAATGCAAGTTTAATTTTTAAAATTCCAATGGGGAAACTGATTTTGGTAAAAGAGATGAATTGAGTCTATGAGATCACGCGAGGCTTCAAAAGTGTATTTGTGAGTGATTAGAAGGAATCCCTTTCAAGATATATTGGCTATAAATCAAAGGAAAAGACACAATTGAAGGACAAACTCATTATTTCATTGAAATCCTAAAAAAGCAACAAAGACCTTATACTAGCAAGGTGACATATAAAAGGGCTAAACACTTAGCGATCATCGATTGGAATTTCTGGAATATTCCAACCGTCCCTCTCTTATGAATTTCTCAACAAGGGCACCTTTCCAATAGTCAGTTAGGGTCACATATAGACCAGTCTTGGCCTAGTGACACTATAGCTTCGTCTTCGAGATAAGTGATCTCTAGACGTCTTTGTTTTGGTAGCTCTTTCTCTCGCCTTTGTAATCACCTTCAATATTATGAACCTCGGTTTCTTTCTTTTCTCTAGTGAAACATTTCTCCTCGGTCGAGTCAGCAATCCTTCCTAAGTGGATAGCTTATTCAATCCTCTCAGCTATAGCAACCAGGTCAGAAAAATGTTGTGCAGAACTTCCAACCAGGTATTCAAAGTACGGGGCCTTGAAAGTGCTGACAAACAAGTTAATCATCTCCTTTTACAATAAAAGAGGATTAACCTATGCGGTAGTCTCACGCCACCTTTGAGTGTATTCTCTTATGGACTCCTTGTTGTCCTTTTCCATAGCTTGCAAGCTTAACCTATCAGGGCCCACATCCATATTGAACTTATATTGCCTAATGAAGGCATCAACTAAGTCCTTCCACTTTTTTATCTTAGTATTGTCCAACCGTATATACCAAATAAGGGCAACATCACTCAAACTGTCTTAGAAGAAGTGAATCAACAATTTCTCGTCATAGACTACCTCAACCATTTTGTTGTAGTATGCCTTGAGATGAGTTACAGGGCATTGAGTTCCTGTATATTTGACGAATCCTAGCAACCTAAACTTTTTAGGAATGACTACGTTAGGTACCAAACACATCTCGACAGCTTTTATATGGTCATGTAGGCTAGTTCCCTCGAATGCCCTCAGCCTTTGTTCTAGGGCGGCCCATTTGTCCAGGCCATCTTCTTTTACCATCTTGTTCTTTTGAGATTCCTTTATTGTAAGGTCAATGGTAGATGACATTCTTATAGGATATGCTGGTTGAGAAAATTAGGAATACATAGCCTGTTGAGACACCTCATTTGTCCCTAAATTCTGTGGATTTACGAGCATAGGTTCAGGCTAAGCTGTAAATTTTACTTCTTTAGGTTTAGTCTCAAGGCCTGTTCGAGTAGGCTGGTAAGCCTTACGACTTCTTCTCTAAGACTTTTCATCTCTTTTCGGTGTTGGGCTTCCAATTGGGACTTTCTTCGTTTTCCATTTGTCTTTTTTGCAGTCGAGTGTTATAAGTGTTTTTCAATGGGGGACCTATATTTCACTTGTAATACGGTATTATGATAGTTTATAAGTGTATGTTCAAACATGCATGAAAATGAACGCAACATATTGGATATGGATTCGTTTTTTTTAGGGGTGACTTAACGATCGTTATTCTTTGGATGTGTGGTCAGATCCGAATCCGATATTCATTGCAATGCCGAGAAGAGATCTGTTTAGCCTTTTATCATCTAAGCTTTCATTCACATTCTTGGTGTCTTTTATTTTACATCTAATGTCTTAGCGTAGCGGTATCTCACCGACATCCAGTCTAAGGCATTCTCCCTCGGTCATTTGTAAAGATTCAAACTCGAGTCCATACTCAACAGTTGTTATCTTAGAAATAGCGGTCATTACATCACCCAAAAGCATGTTTAGCTTATCTCAGTGAATTTACACAGGGATTAACCTAAAGGATAGGTTCTAGTCATTAAATGCATCAAGGTAGATTTGCTATCTAGTCTCAACAGTCTTTCGCATGCTCAGTGATCGCCCTCGAAAGTTTAATATGAGGTTTACAAGTAGCATGAAGAGAGAGGCCCTGAGTAATATCAGTTCGGCATATCGACCACTGTCGAGCAAACAATCATGCGAGAGTTGGTTAGTTTCGCGAGCCTTACTCGGGCTAAAGCCATTGGGGTGTCGTTACTCCTCCACTTATCTTAAAATTGATACCACACGTATTTAAAAATGAGATAAGTGATGTGTGAAGACCTTAGATCCATATCCAATATATATGCATGATAAACATGAAAAACTATGCATGCTAAAACAGTAAAAAAGAGCAAAAAATAAAACTTGGTAAACATAAAATAACAAAAATAAAGAAAAAAAACTATACGAAAAATATTGTTTAGCAATAAAAAGACAAATAGCAAAGCTTAATCCTAAGAGGTCCCCAGCGGAGTCGCCATTTTGTCACACCCGGACATCGCGGCGACCAATTAAAAATTCATCTTGATATGGAAAAAGAATAGATATCTAGCATCCTGTTCTTTTTGGTGGAAAAAGACTTGTTCAAGGAGTCGCCACCTAGTATTATGGTCACTAGAAACCCTAACTAGTCAATAGAGATTTTATGGTACGGGACTGGTTACGCAAAAGGAAAGATGTTATCACCCCTTAAACGTCCTACCTAAGGCAAGCTGCATTGCTGGTTTTGTTAAAAATTGCTAAGAAATTTGTTCTCTTTTTCCTTTTTTATTCTTCATTTCATGTTCTTGACTCTAGCGTCAGTGAACAATTCCTACGAATATTTCCAACTATAGCATTGGTAAATATCGCACAAATCCAAAAAAATACGATACTACTGACTCTGGTGTCAATGAATATTTTTGCAAAAAAATGAATTTGATGAAAAACTTTTCTATGCCATTTTTTCTTGTTTATCCTTTATTATTATTTGCCCCTTTTAGATGGAAATAAAAAAAAAACATTACACAACAGATTTGTATTTAAAAATAATAGGCCACAGATTGAGCATATAGCTAAAAAAAATACAAAACGCGAAGAAAAAAAATAAATCAAAGTGCGAGGGACCCATAAATAAATCAACAAAGATCCCCAAATATTTTTAGAATTTTCTAATATTGAAAAGGGGCTCGTTTGGCCAAATATCAAACTAAAATGGGCATAAAAATTATGATCAAGGCATAAGGGTGTGTTTTGCCAAACACACCCTTAATAAACATAATTTGGGTCGGCTGGGCCTAAAGCCCAGATCCGGCCCACTCTCTTTTTTTTTTTGGTTAGGTCTAGCCCAACCAACATGGGCTGGGTTGGACCTAACTGGCCCGGTCCGGTTAATGGTTCAAACCAGTAACCGGCCCAGGAAGCAGGCACACGTGAATCAACTTACGTGTGCACTACACAGTACGAAGGTAATTAATTACCTTCGCACTGTTCTGAAGAGCTCAAATTTAAAACAGAGTAAGAGAAGAAAGCCTTACCTGGCGAAGACGAACACGAAGGTAATGGTCCTAGCACCAGGCGGAGAATGTTCTCCTCTTCCTCCTCCTTTCAGTCACTCTGCTCTAGTGTGTTTCGTTTGTATTATGGGTTCTCTCCATCGTTTTTGGGTTTTTTCTTTTTCTCGGTTTTTTTCTCTGTTTTTCTCTCATTGTTTTCTCGCCTCTGTTTGTTTTCTCTTTTCTTTTTCTGCTGTTTTTCCTCCCTGCCTTACTCTGTCGACTGCTGGGTATTTATAGGAACCAATCCTCCTCTCCCTCGGCCTAACCTCTCTCCTCCTGATAAGCACAGCTGAGGGAGACGGTTCCTGCTAGGACTCGGACGCGAAGCCTAATCCTTATCTCACCGAGTTGTGATTATCATGAAGATAAAGATTGCTTTTCTATGTTTTGATAGGACTAGGATGCTGGTGCTTCACACTTTCATTTCCTTCTTTGCAGGCGGACGTTCGGTGCTTTGAAGATGAAGATGACAAACAGCGCCTGATTGAAACGACGCTGTTTTCGGGCTGGAAATGGTTATTTCCAATCTGGTCCTTGAAGTTTCTAAATCCTTGTATTCAAACCCCTGGTCTTTTAATTTCAAATTTTAACCCCCTTTATCATTAAATTAAAAAAAAACAAAAAGGGTTCAAATTTGGGTTACAACAAATCATGTGCTGCGTTTATTCATAAGTAAATTCACAGTTGTCTATTTTGATGATATTTTGATCTATAGTAAGAGTTTGGATGAGCATGTTGAACATTTACAAAATGTGTGTGAGGTTTTATGTATGAAGTCATTATATGCTAATCTGATACAATTTACTTTTTGCATGAAAAAAATTATGTTTCTTGGTTATATTATTAGTGCAAGAGGTTTTAAAATGGGTGAGGGAAAGGTTAAGGTTATTCAAGAATGTCTTGCACTTAAGTCGATCATAGAGGTAAGAACTTTCCATTTTTGGCTAGTTTCTATAGAAAGTTTGTTAAGGATTTTAGAACACTTGTTGCACCACTCACTAAGATTGTCAAAAAGTCAGTTACTTTTAAATGGGGGTATTGAACAAGATAATGTATTTAACTTGTTGAAAGAAAAAATTTGCTCAACACCTTTATTAGCTTTACCTAACTTTACAAAAGCTTTTAAGATTGAATGAGATGCCTCATGAATAGGTATTGAAGGTGTTTTAATACATGATAAATAACTTATTGCTTATTTCAGGAAAAGTTCAATGGTAAAGTGTTGAACTACCCTACTTATGATAAGAAGCTTTATACTTTGGTGAGAGCTTTGGAGACGTGGCAGCATTACTTGTGGCTAAAAGAACCCATGATTCATTTGAATCATGAATCCTTAAAGCATTTGAAAGGACAAGATAAGCTGAATCGAAGGCATATAAAGTGAGTGGAATTCATTAAAATATTCCCATATATGATTAGATATAAGCAAGGTAAGGAAAATATAGTTTCCAATGCACTAGTACAAAGTTATGTTCTTTTATCTACTTTGAATGCTAAGTTGTTGTTAGGATTTAAGAATATAAAGGAATTGTATGTGAATGATGGTGATTTTGCTAATGTATTTCATGCATATAAAAATTAAGCTTTTGCAAAGTTCTAAAGGCTTGATGGATATTTGTTTAAAGAAAATAAACTTTGTGTGCCTAATATTTTTATGCATGAATTACTTATTCGTGAAGCTCATGAGGTGGCTTAATGGGTTATTTTGGTGTCTCTAAGACTTTGGATGTATTGTATGAACACTTTTATTAGCCTAAATAAGACATGATGTGCAAAGAGTGTGTGATTAGATGCAATATATGTAGAAAAGATAAGTCTAGGGTCTTACCGTATGGTTTGTATACTCCTTTACATGTACCTAAAAAACCTTGTGTATATATTTTCATGGACTTTGTTTTAGGTTTATCTAGGTTGAAAAGAGGAAGGGACTCTATCTTTTGTGATTGTTGATAAGTTTTTTAAGATGATGCATTTCATAGCATATCATAAAACTGATGATGCAACCAATATTGTTTACTTAGTCTTTAAAGAGATAGTCGACTTCATGAGGTTTCTAGGAGCATAGTTTCATATCGTGATGTGAAGTTTCTTAGCTACTTTTAAAAGGTCTTGTGGGAAAAATTGGGAACTAAGTTGTTGTTTTTTATTACTTGTCAAATGAAAGTAGTCAATAGGACTTTAACTACCCTTCCACGTACTATCATTCAAAAGAACCTTAAGAATTGAGAAGATTGCTGACCATTCATTGAGTTTGCTTATAATTGTAATATGCATTATATTACTGATTTTTCATCATTAGAGATTGTTTATGGCTTTAACCCATTAACTCTATTAGGTTTTATTTATTTACCTGTTGATGAAAGGGTTAGTCTTGATGGTAATAAAAAGTCTCAAATGGTGAAGGCACTTTATGAGAGTGTAAGGCAGCATATCAAAAAGAAGAGTGACTAATATGCATCTAAGGAAAATAAAAGGCATAAATGCATTGTTTACCAACCAAGTGATTGGGTTTGGGTGCATATGCACAGGGAGAGGTTTTCGGCTTATAGAAAATCAAAATTGCAATAGCTAGGAGATGGGCCTTTCCAAATACTTGAGAAGATCAATGATAATGTCTCCAAAGTAGATCTACTAGGTGAGTATGGTGTCACCGCTACTTTCAATGTTTCTGATCTCTCTTTGTTTGATGTAGGTGACAATTCAAGGTTGAATTCTTTTAAGGAGAGAGGGGATGATGCAAGCCATCCCGCTAACACAAAGGATGGTGAGAATCAACAAGCATTATCACATGAATCCTCTAGAGTTACCAATTGGGCTAATTACAAGATCAATGACTAAGAAGATTAAAAAGACATTTATTAGGATTTGTGATTAAATTGATGATCAAGAGCGTATATAATTATGACCATTGATGTGTGATTAAATTGATGTTGACACCTGAGATGTTTAAAATATAAAGAAAACTCTACCAAAATTTCATTAGAAATTTAATATACACTATGAGATGATAATATAAAAAAATCCCTATCTTTTATTATCCTTGAGATTGAGTTTATGTCCAAAAAGTTGGTACATTATTAGAGATATTACAATGCATATTAAGGGTAAAATAATTTTTTTTTGTATTTTATTTTATCTTATCAACATCAACCGAACATGATAAAGTGAGAATAACTCTTTCTTGTACACCACTATCGAACTTCTTTGTCTCCTGTTCTATTTGTTTACTATATTTTCACTATCTTTATCTCTTTTATCTCGAGATAGTAACCAAACACACCTTAGCAGACTCAGTTTTCGTATCCTAAAATTAAATCAAAGACTAATATGAACGTAAACAAGGTATTTAATTTGAAATGTAATGATGTAATTTCAAGAATTATGCAATTAACTTAGTTTAATATTTTGTATGGGATGTTTTGGATGTTTATTGTATGCAATAAACTAATTAGGATTATGAAGTATCAATTGCTAAATTATTAGCTTAAATACATTTTCAAACCTTATACTAAAAGAGACTTGTCTGTGAAATAATATAATTATGTAGTATTAATCTTGCATGTTATAATTGTCTAATAAAATAATAAGATCATATTTGATTTGATCCTGGAGAGTGAAATGAATTAAAAGTATAGAAAGTTGGACTAATAAATTTCTAGATGTATGTATGGATGATGAAAAGGTCTAAAATGTTTAGATCATTGCATATACGTGTATAATTGTGACCATTGATGTGTGTTTAATTAATGTCTGACACTTGGAATGTTTTAAATATAATGAAAACTCAACCAAAATTTCAGTAGAAATTTAATATACATTATGTGATGATGATAATAAAAAAAAAACAATTCTTGTCTTTTATCATCCTTTAGATTGAGTTTATGTCCAAAATGTTGGCACACTATTGGGGATATTACAATGCATATTAGGGGTAAAATAATTTTTTTCATATTTTATTTTATCTTATCCACATCAACCAAACATGATAAAGAGAGAGTAACTCTTTCTAGTATACCACTATCGATTTTCTTTGTCTCTCTTGTTATGTTTGTCTACTCTATTTTCATTGTCTTCGTGTCTTTTATCTCGAGATAGCAACCAAACTCACCTTAGTGGACTTAATTTTCATATCCTAAAATTAAATCAAAGACTAATCTGATCATAAACAAGGTATTCATCTGAAATGTAATGATGTAATTTCAAGAATTATGCAATTAACTTAGTTTAATATTTTGAATGAGATGTTTTGGATGTTTATTGTATGCAATAAACTAATTAGGATTATGAAGTATCAATTGCTAAATTATTAGCTTAAATACATTTTGAAACCTTATGCTAAAAGAGACTTGTCTATGAAATAATATAATTATGTAATATTGATCTTGCTGTTATAATTATCTAGTAAAATAAATAAGATCATATTTGATTTGATCCTGGAGAGTGAAATGAATTAAAAATATAGAAAGTTGGACGGATAAATTTCTAGATGTATGTATGGATGATGGAAAGGTCTAAAATGTTTAGACCATTGCATATACGTGTATAATTGTGACCATTGATGTGTGATTATATTGATGTCGACACTTGAAATGTCTACTCTATTTTCATTGTTTATGTCTCTTTTATCTCGAGACAGTTAACAAACACACCTTAACGGACTTAGTTTTTGTATTCTAAAATTAAATTAAAGACTAATATGATCATAAACAAGGTATTCAATCTGAAATCTTATATCTAGCCTCTTTTTTATATATACTACATATAGGTTTAGAATCTGGTTGGGATTTTGTAGTGATAAGAGTCGTTTATGTATGCATTCCAAGGAGCTCATATTTAAGTACAAAGATTTCAATGTGAAATACCAAGTGGGTTCCATATCCAAGAGCAAGATCGTGCTTTCTTACATAGTGATCCCATGAAAAAGTTTAGACTCCTACTAGGGGTGAGCAAAAAAAACAAATAAACTGAGAAAACCGAAAAAAAATTAACCGATAAAATCGAACCGAGAAAAAAAACCAATTAAACCAATTAGAATATTTAGAAAAAATTCTGGTTCGGTTCGGTTTTGGTTTTGTAATGCAGAAACTGGTTAACCCAAACCAAACTGAACCGCTTCAACCAACATTTAAACCCACTATAAAAGGAAACCCTAAAACTAAACTTCATAGTTCACAATCCTTTAGCTCTCAGCCACCCCCCCCTCTCCCAAATGTCTTTCAATTCTTCACAATTCACAATTATTCTCTAATTCTCTCATTATTCTTTAATTCTCTGGTAGATGTTACGCTCCTTGGCAATCAGTCTCCACCCCTGACCCCATTCCTTCTAGCTCGGGAACTTCTATTTTGAATTTAAGTTTCTACCTTTCCATGTTCCCGTGTAAGCTATTCCATGTGATGTCTTTCACAAAGGTATAAGGATTTGAGCTAGTGAATCTTTTCTTTCCTTGTAGGAACTTGGTCTCTCTAATACGTCAATCAATATGGTAGATAGATCAGATTGAAGATCAGCTGCTACTCTCGCTGTCTTCGATCGGCTTCAAAGCTTCTTCACTTTTTATGCTTAGCACTTCCACCGGATAGTATCGGTTTTTCCAAAAAAATTCTCAATTAACCGAACTAAACCAAACCAAAAATGATCGGTTTGAACATGTTTCGGTTCGATTTCGGTTCTGAATTAAAAAAAATCAATTTGCTTGGATTTTTAAAGTAAAAAATCGAACCGGACCGAAAATACTCACCTCTAATTCCTGCTCATATCCATTAACCTAAATAGTCAAGGTTTCGGAGTTGCCCTCCATGAGTAACTAGGATTACTGCAAGGTAGGAGTTCTTGCTAGTTGCTAGAGTCTAAGAAACAACATTGAGGCATTTTGTTGTTCGTTTTGAAAACTTTAAGAAACCTAATTTCAATTAAGAAATTATTCTATCAAGAAATTATTCTATCTATCTTCCAATATTCAACGACTTTCTAGTACTATTGTATATATAAATGGGCCGGAAAATGAACTTTTTGTAAAGCGCATGTTTGTCTGATTGGTTGGAAATGTGATATAAACCACATTCCTATAAATTTTGATTTTATTTTATTTATTTAAAATAATTTTTTTTATGTTTTCATATCGTTTTGATATATTAATATCAAAAATAATTTAAAAAAAATAAAAAAAAATTATTTTAATATATTTTTAAACAAAAAAACACTTTAAACTGCTACCGCTACCACAATCTTAAAGTAGTTTTTTATTGGTTGCTGATGAAGCAATATAGATAGAGAATACTTATGGCATTGAATTTGAGGAATTGCGGCATAGCATTAGAGGAACAGTTGAGGTACTTGTAATGGAAGATATTTGGACCGAAATCATGAGTTTCCGAGGATTGAACAGGATTAAAATCACATTATGCTTGTGCGGAGGATCAGTTTTACTCACTTGCCATCACACTATAATGTCTGAGACCACATTGTCTGATAATCATCCTACTAGAGCAAACAAAAACCTTCATTATCTTATTACAGGCATAGTTCCAAACATAAAAAATCACATGTTCATCAAAGTACAGCTTTAAATCCATACATGGATCAATGAAATTTATTACTGTTCAGCAGAAATCCTTTCAGGACTCAAAACATCTCCAATTGACGACTTTACATCCTGAAAGCCCTTTCGCTTTAAGTTCCCTCCAGCAAATCTGTGACGATAGGTAAAGAAAAGGGTAAGCTATCACAGCTTAGCAAGTATAAACTCACACACTCAACTGGACCACGTAGAAAATTTCATGTGTTCATGATAATTATCAATTAGCTCAATAATCGGAAAACACTTAACCAGAGAAGAGTAAGGGAACTTCCTTAAGCCATAAAGTGAAACATTGGCACTCTTACAGTCTTACTTCTAATAACTGCTACGGGCACATCGAACCAACAGTTTGTGCCTAAGACCAACTATTATGCCCAGTGGCCCTTCTCACAAAAAGTACTTCAAGTACTTACCCAGAGGTTACTGACATCCATTCCCAGCCATCTGAGAAATCGAAAACTCATCTTTGAAACATTAGTCTTTTTCCATATAACATTGGCGACTCTTTCCCTCATAATCTCTTATTTTGAGTAGACAGCAAAACATTTTCATTTCATAAAATACAATCATTTGCTTTACATTCATAAAAACATTCCATGTATTGCAAATCATGACCTTCATGAAATGTTTCATATAAGCAAAACTTTATTCAATCACCATAACATGTGCTTGACCATATTTAACAGGAAAATATTATCATGCTGTTTCATCAAAGTCTCAAGTATAAAAAGATATTTCTGAAACAACAGCATGCCACATTCAACTAACTGCCTTCCTTCTACATATCTCATGTCGTCAAATTCCAAAGCTTAGAAACTTAACCATAATCATATAGTATTCTTAGACACCTCAAATTAACTTTTTGTGCATTAGTTGATTAATGAATCATAACAATTCTTTATAATCTCAGATAGATGTAACCATCTTTCTATCCATACATGGCTCAACCTGTGTGATTAACTCCATGTAAATCATTAGAAGTCCAAAACTGATCCTGTACAATGCTGCCTGGCAGCACATGCACTTTTCAGAATTTCATTTGTATCTTATTATAAAGAAATCCAATTTAGTGTATCACTTGTGGCATCAACAACTAAACTTAATAATCTTTCCAGTAGCATAAAAGTTGTACTTTTTTGGATACACAACCAATACAGTTTTAAGTTTGAAATCAGACCAATAATCAGATCCTTAAACTCAGAAACGTTCTGGCTACTGCATATTTTGATTTTATACCCTATAGCCTCCCATCACTCACTAATCCAAAAACATACTTGATAAGAAAGACATAAAATACCTTTCCAATGCTACAAAAAATTACTCTAGAATCACTTTTGATCCAAAACAGTCCAACCTTGAATGTGATGGGATAGTGGGCTTGGAAATCTTCCCAATCTACAAGATATTACAACTTAACTATCCTCTCACACAATTCTCCGAAATTACGAGTCTCGCTTCCTCTCATACAATGTCTCTACACGCATCACCTAATGAAACAAACCACCTCTTAGACTACTTTGTTAGGTAGGAAAGTTGAGTGTGTAAATACCTAGTTCTTGTACAAAATTCAGCTATCATAATATAAATGCACTATCATGTAGATGTAGAAACAGATTATTCTGATACTACGAAGCAGGATGCGCTATCTGATTTAATTCCAGAATTTCCTCAACTTGTAGCTTGAAAGGAGATTGCAAATGTTAGTAAAACCCATCGTCATGTCATCAACCTCCAATATCCACATCCAACCAAAATCCACAAATCCCATCCCTGATCAAATAGAACCAAAAACACCACCATTCATTCATTGTCTAAAATCTACAATAAACCCATCACTTCCAAAATCACTACCAAACAACTACAATCAGCACAAAAACAAAACTTACAAATGAACACCCTAAACCCACCATTCAAATCCTCAAAACACACAAAACCCACATCCCAATTCTTGTCAAAACTAACAAACAAACACACCCAAAAAAATGATCCAAATTTCCTTAAAAAAAAAAAACTCACCAACCATATTACTTGAATCCTGTTTCATAGCCTCCACCATACGCATTATCATCCTCTTCAACTTTAGCAGTCAAGTAAGGGATAGGAAATTCAGTAACATCAAAGCTCTGTTTCTCCTTCATCAAGTTGACCACATCAGATTTCTTCAAGACGGTGCGTTGAATGGGAGGCCTGTCGCGGCGCTGATCACGGACAAAGTACTTGATGTCGTAGACAGTTTCTGGGTTAGAAGTGGGCACCACAGGCTTGACTTTAGTGGTGGCAGGACATTCGGGACGGTACTCAGTGGCCATGGGTAAAGCGGATTTGTATTCCGGGCTGGCACATGGCCCGGTTATTTCCCATGGCTTTTTGAGGTATCGTTTTAGGGTCTGGAAGAGTGATGTGGTAGCGCTAGAGATTGGTTTCGCCATTTGAGACCAAACTATAGGAGATTGCTAGCTACTGCCTTGTTGCTGTTGGAGAAGGGAAGGAGGAGGAGACCTGATAGAGATCGAGGAGTATGAAACGACGTATCGTCTTGAAAATGGTTGCCAGCCCGGTTTTAAACCAAATATACTTCCATATTTCTTTCTTTTATTTATTTATTTATTTCATCTTTTCATTTTAGTTACATGTTCTTTTTTTTTCTTTTTTTTTTCATTTTGTAAAACATGTTTTAATTATATTAATTTAATTCTTTCTTCTTAATTTTCTTATGAAACTATGTTAAGATTTAGATTCTTTAACCTGAAAATAAATAAATAGAAAACAAAGAATATGTTTATTCATTTGAAAATAAAGAGGATTATTTAATAAAAATAAATTTAAAACCAAATTAAAGCAATCTTTATAAATATATAAGTTTTGTTATCTTCTATTTATATATTGATGGTCCAAATTTAATAAATTCAAAAAACCATCTAAAAACCAGATTTAAAACAGGCCCAAAATAAATTAATTGGATTTATATACTATGTGTGGACCTAATTAATTAGGGGTATTGAGCGTGCCAACATCTAATTTTTTAGGGGTGTCGAGTGTAAGTTCAACGCCTATTGGTACATAATTTCCATAACATGTATTCAACTTTTTATTTTTTTTTCTAATTTATACATTATTGTTGGCTTAGACATACAATAATTTATTTTATAATTTTAACTGATATTATATTTTTTTCCCCAAAAATAAATTAATCTTCAAAATTTTATATGCAATTTCAAGATACCTTAAATGAATAGAAAAACAATTGTAGAACACGTAGGAATAAAAATAAGATTTTCAATGTATAAATATTCTTTTTAATTGACCACTTATCAACTCTATAAATAATATAACAAAAGTATTCTTTCATCAAATTTCATATTGATCCCATGATTTCCATTACAATCATTATTTACATTTTAGTTCGACGACTTCCATGATATTATTACCAATACTTTTAGTTCATAGTCCAAAATAATTTAGAATTTTATCTCCCTTTTATTTACTCTTTATCATATTTTGACTTCGATATTAACATCACCAATCCATTATAACACCCTTAATATTTGGGGTCATTATCTCAATTCATACTTGGTTTCAATTATTTCAATGTATATAAATCATTTACATTCATTTAATTACACATAGTGTTGTTTCCAACCCATTTACTTTTATTTGATTATTTTGACATCTCTTGTCTTTTCAATCTCCACATATAATATCTTAATCAAACTTCACTCATATTATTTTTCGTTATCCATTATTACTCATGCTCATTCATAGCTCATTTGTCATGCTTATTCATGACTCATTCATCTAATTTTCATCCTCGATTACTCATTATGTCATCTTATGATTTATCTATATATTTTCATATTTAATATTTATTTTTCTCATTTATGGCACATTTATATATTCTTCGTACACCATATTCATTTGGCCCATTTGTGGTCCATCTATAGTTTATTCACAATTATTCCATTGGCCTATTTATAGTCCATATATGTATTTTTTTTATTCATAATTATTCCATTGGCCTATTTAGACACTATCAAATATTCTTTTTCATTTTAGATATTTCTTCTGTCTAGGGCTATCATTGTGACCGAATGAATTTTACATACTAAACTCCATCATTATAGTCAATTTAATCAAACTCTCTTTGCTAGGCTTTATTTCTATTTCATGTATTAAATTCCACCATTGTAGTAAATTCTCCTTTTTTGTATATACTATACATCATTGTTGTGGTTCATTTACTTTGCATAATATTACATTCCTCTCATGAAATAAAATTTTTGTTCAAATCATTCTTCCCGGCCCCATAGATGTATTTCTTACTTAACATTTATTTTAACAATAGCCCTTTATCCACCTAGTTGACTTATCCATGTATTTGATCATATCAATAATCTTAGTCACCATCCACATGGTCGACTAAGTATTCAATTTCATAACCTTTGTTTCGTTACATGGCTAATTAAGTAATCAACACCATAACCTTAGTCTCGTTACATGATCAACTAAGTAATCAATACCATAATTTTATCCTTGATTGACATCCGACTAAGTATCTTCACCATAACTTTCTTCCTGTTACATGGCCGACTAAGTAATCAATACTACCTTAATCCCATTATATGGCCGACTAAGTATTTTTATCATAACCTTAGTCCCGTTACATGACCGACTAAGTATCTTTACCATAATCTTAGTCCCGTTTCAAGACTGACTAAGTAATCAATACCATAACTTTAATCCTGTTACACGACCGACTAAGTATCTTTAACATTTTTACTATTTTGATCTATTTAAGATTCATACAATTCTTTATAATGTTATAATCATTTATAATTTATAGGTGGATATTCACCGTTGTGGTTGTTCGTAATTATATATAAACACCCCACTAGTGTGGATGTACATAATCAAATACTAGTTTCCATCGTTGCAGTTAATTACAATATATACATAGACTATTTTCGTTGCGGTTGTGTTCAATAAATTAATGCCCAATATTTATGTCATCAAATTAAATCCTCACTCAAGAATTCGACACCATCAAACTTTATAAATTAATGTCCAATAAATCATAAATCATAAACCAATAATTAATATTTAATATACAATTTTCCACTTTTACATATCCAATTCAAATTTCAAACATACACACTTCCTTATATTTTCCATATTCTCAATCTATCCAATTATGCTCAAACACATCAAATTTATATTTTCTTCATATTAATACATATCAATGAAATTCAATTTTCCAACTTAACCTAACAAAATCAATTTAATTGAACATGTAAATTTTCAAGACTTGTATACTTAAACTTTTTCTAAGACAACCCATAAATTTTGCCAGCATGCAGGTTTTGTGAAGAAATAAATCCAACTTACTTCCCAAGTATCCAAACTGACATGAAAATTATTTCTTCATATGGAAAAGGTCTTTATTAGAGCAGTTTAAGTTCTCTAAGTCCAAAGTCAAAGGTTAAAGATTTTATACAAGACTATTTTTTTTTTTAGGAAAGTAGTTATTGTACTACTTAAATCTAGATTGTCTACTTTGAAAAGGGACTATTATTATTTTAGAAGATACAAATGGATTGGAGGGGTGTAGGGATTAGGGTTTTCTATCAAATAAAAAGAAAGAAAGAAAGAAAAAAGGTACGACCAAAAAGAGAAAGAAACTCTCACCTTTTTCTCTTATACCTGAAATTATATTTTCATCTTTTCTCTTTCATTAGTTTTTTGATAGACATACAAGACTAAGTTATTTTTCTTGGTTGAAAGGATACAAAAACTTTCAGATTTCAAAAATGGTGAGATCTATTCTATCTTTTCTTTTCAATTTATATGATGAGTATGAATGTTTTCCGATGCTTATTTCATATTATTGTTTAGTTTGATTGTTAGAGCGAACTCTAAGTTATTATTCTAAACCAATCTACTGCTACATTTGCTATCAAACCCGGGGTTGTGATATTTAAACTTGTGAAGTGACCAAGTTTAATAATTATGGCGGATTTATGTTGTTAATTTTAGGGAAAACATTCAATTAAATCAAACATAGACTGCAAATAATTATGTAGTCTAGATTTATATACCTATCTAGTTCTTAAGGTTGCCATTGAATTAAATTACTAGTGTAGACATTGTGGTTGTTTAATGGTTAGGATTAGTTACACTGCAGATTGGTTAATTGACTAATATTAAAGAAAGATAAATATTGAGAATATAAATTGATGTATCATTTCAATGATCAGTTTTGATTTTCATAGGTGGATGTTTACTTGAGACCAATGTTTTTCTCTTAATAAGTTTCAGTGTATTTAATTAGTTTGATTACTTTATTTTGTTTACCATAGTATAGCCTAGATAACCTCAAAACCCCTAATTTTGAAGCATTTAGCATAAAGACCTGAACTAAACCTTCCTCATGGGATCGATCATTTTCTTGCTCTATACTATCTTATTTGTTTAAGTTAGGGAATTAATTTGTGTGACTGCGACATCACAACAACAAAGAACCTCAATTTATGGTATTCTTACACCATTACCCACTCTTTTTATTTTGATAGAAAAATAACCTTTTATTATTCTTACTTATCTAAAGGAGTTTATCAAATTATTTATTGTCGATGATTATTGCAAATTACCCATAACTGATGCATTCATGTGATAAAAGTTTTCATGTATCATAATCATCCTTCAAAAGGGTAAATCATATTTGTGGCCATCAAGATGCCCCTCAAGTGCAGCGTTACTCTCAAATACTGCTGGAGTTCACCAAGTAGTCTATTGTCTTTGAGCAAAGTTTCCATCATCTGATCTAGTTGTGCTAATTCTGCCAATTATCATTAAGAAGCACTTTTTATTATCAGATGTCATTCATAACTTTAATGGATTTTGCTAAATCATCATTTGATTATTGTTATCACAATAGCTTTTTTCCCTTCAGCTGATTTGGATATCATCGGTTATCCCTCTTAGGATCCACTGTGTTGCCCTTCAATTGCTTAAGTTTTCAAGGACAACTCATAAGAAGTGTCAATGACTTCTTTTGTTTGAAAATTGTTTTTTTTTTTTGGAATCAACTCATAAATTTCAAGGATATAAATCCATTCAAGTCTAATTATTATAAAGAAATTATGAGATGTAAATTTGAAAGTGTTTCTTTGATTGTAACCCCAAAACATGTCATTCAACACTAAGATGCATCTTTTATGTGTTTTTTGGTTGAGAATTGTCAGGGTAAAGTTTGAGAGAAAGTGTTAGCTCAAAATTGGGTTATCCATGGCTCAAATGATTTTTTGCATTTTTGAAGATAGAAATTTA
The DNA here is from genome assembly GCF_000002775.5 of Populus trichocarpa. Classification (NCBI taxonomy): domain Eukaryota; kingdom Viridiplantae; phylum Streptophyta; class Magnoliopsida; order Malpighiales; family Salicaceae; genus Populus; species Populus trichocarpa. Next base: position 11,953,615 of record NC_037288.2, read on the forward strand.
TTCGATGTAAGCTTAAAAAAAATGTTTTGAATTTCTTACAATTCCTAAGGGATTTAATCTTTAGGAAAAAAAGAGAATTTGATCCTTTATTTAGGTAAGAATGAAATTGGTGAAGGTACATGATGAGGTGACCTTCTGTTCTTTTAGGTTTCGAAGCAAGAGACTCGAGTAAAATCTCGAGGTTTTGTTTGAAAAAAAAATTCTCTTTCTTTGCACTTATTTTATAAGCATAAATAATAACGAGTAGCTTTGTTTGCAATGTCATGATTCTTGTGAAAAAATTCTTTTAGTTGCTTGCTTGCTTGATTAGAAAGAGTTTTTAAAAGGCACATAATGCAAGTTAAAGCTTTTTGTAAAGAAAGAAAAGGATTTTTAGGCTCAAAGAGTGTTTCAAGGTTCTAAAGACTTAGGATCACTACCATAATGTCTTTCTTTTATTTTATCATGTTTCTTTAATTTACCTTTTTGTTTCTTTTAGCAGGCATCCTTATTTTGTTTTGATCTTGACTTGATCATTTTTTGTTTCTTCCATTTGGGTATGCCCCAACATTCTAATTTCTCGTGCTCTTTGGCTTTTTCATAACCTCTTTTTAGCTTTTGATCTTTAATTTTTTGCTTGCCCCTCAGTATGGGGGTATAATCTTAATTAAGATCGATATTTGACTTTTGGAATTTCCATTTGTCCTCCAATGTGAGGTGTGATCCTAGTTAGTATCAATTCTTGATCATTGGAATTTTCATTTCCCCCTAGTATGGGGTGTGATCATATTCAGGGTTTTTACAAAGAAAAACTTATTCAAGCTCAAATAGGGACCACAAGGGATATATTTTTAAAACATGAAGTGATAACAAAGATGATCTTTCATCATTTCAAGAACAAGTAATTAGAATTGATAAATTTTATCCTCGTCTGGTATAATGATTTTGGAACTTTTGCATAAAGACTTTGAGTTTTTATGAATCAATGACTAGCAAACAAATTACATGTGATTATGCATACAACTAAAAATATAGCCCAAAAGACATGGGACTTGAGTTTTTCATTTTTCATGTCTAGGTTTAAAATTCTTTGTTCACCTCAAAATGGAAATTGCTTGAATAATTTGTTTGCCACCTTAAAAAAGGGTGTCTAAAAACTTTTTTAAGCAAACATCAAATTATTTTTTTAATTCAAAAGGAAAAATTAATTTTCAGGATTATTTTGGCAAAGAGGATTTTTACAAACTAATATGGTTAAAATATTTTAAATAGAGCTATGAGATCAGTCATACGGGTCAATTTTATGAGTTTCTGTATACTTGTTAGAAAAATTAAGTTAAATTGAGTTATAGCAGTACATATAGTTATTAAAAAAACAAAATTGACCTGATACCCACCCGGAAAAAACATGAGGGAACCAACCAATGTATAACTTAAAAAAAAAACACTAGGATAAAAAATACAAAATCTAAAAATGGCCTATCCTCATTTAAGAGGGGTTATAAATACATTGGGAGAGAGAAAAGTGACTTTACTTCTCTCCCATGGTCGACTGAAACAGCTATAGCAACCCCTTCTCTTACAAGTTCGACCAAAGAAATTCCTTGCATGTCACTCATACAAGATACTTGAGTGAAAGAAGAATAGAGGTGAGGTGAAAAACCAAAAACATTGAAGTGGTAAGAGAGAGAAAAGGCCAGTAGGAATAATAGTGAAGGAGGAAGGAAAAACCAAAAAGAAGAAGAAGAAAATCACCAAAACACTCCCTCAAATTCTGTTTAATTTCGTGTGGTAAGGATAACTTTTGCTCTTGCATTTTTTGTTTTGAATTTATTAGAATGATATTGGAGGAAAACCCCAAATGAGGTAACCTAAGGTTCTTATACCTCATGATTGTGAAAGACCAAATGAAGAGATTAGAAAATTGAGATAAGAAGAGGACATTTTCAGATTCTATAACAAAAAAAATTGAAATATGTTAAAGACAAAACCCTAGTTAAGGTCGGCCTATTGAAGAAGTGAAGAGAGAATATAATTGAAGGATATAATTTATCAATTAGTGACTTTGATAAGTATTTTAAATGAAGTACCTAGGTTGAAACAAAATATTTAAAAGTGTTAATATTCTTGTTTTATATCATGAATTGTAGAACTTATTTAATTATAAGCATATAGTATTGATATATGATTATTTCATATTAACATAGACATATTTGGAATGAAAGTGATGATTTACATAAATGAAAGAATTGAGACAATATATTAGGGCAAGAGAAAAAAATGGAAGAAAACATCCTTGTATGATGAACATCTTTAAATAAACAAACAAGATAATACAAATTGAGTTTATACATAATGTGAGAATAGTTATTAGTTTGTGTTTAATGATTTGAATTAGAAATGACTGTGAATGATGAAATGAACACATGGAAATAATGGCCTATGTTTCGGCCACCGTGAAGATTTAGGAAAGAAAATCCTTGAAATGTAAATACTTGAATTGATTGAATACTACTTAGCAACATTGTGATAAATTAAATGAAATTATGGAAGTAAACATGATCCTTAAAAATGTCTAGCAAAATTACATAAATTAAAATATATAGAACACATTATGTCATGTTATAATATAAGAGAATTTGATGATATTATACTGAAAAACACAAAAGTATGCTTAGTAGATAAAGAACATAGGTTTCAGCCATCTTGGAAGAAAATAGAAAAGAAGGGTCTTCATGAATATAATGATAATTAATGGATCCTCCTTAACAATATTCGAGGATTGGGTGAAATTGTAATAAATTGGAGATATTAAATGTTAATTTTACTTTATATTCTTTTGGAAATGAATTGTGATGTGGTCAATGTCCATAAAATAGGTTATTGGATTTTAAGCATGAACTTGGGAAAAGAAATACCTTAATGATTTAGTTTTTATTGATGATTTTCAATGTCGTAATGACTCAATTTTCATTGACAATTTTTAGTGTCATAATAACTCAGTTTTCATTGATATTTTTAGTGTCATAATAACTCAGTTTTCATTTATTGTTTCTAATGTCATAATAACTCAGTTTTCATTAATGACTTTCAGTGTCACAATGACTTAGTTTCTTTTGCCAATTTTCAGTGTTGTAAAGACTCAGTTTCCATTGAGTATTTTCAGTGTTGTAATGACTTAGTTTTCATTGGTGATTTTCAATATAGTTGAAATGAATGCTTTATTATAATATTGTTACCATGCAAAAATATGAATAATACACACACATATAAATATATTTACATGTGTGCGAGTGTACGCATATATATATATATATATATATATATGTGTGTGTGTGTGTGTGTGTGTGTGTGTGTGAAAATAATCTTTGATGATGCTTAGAGATAATATATTAATTAATAGCCTTTTATGGATCAAGATGTACAAAAGGAATCAAATCTTTAATCGAGCAATGACACACTACAAGGGGAGCAGGTAGGTGATTTTCACCTTCATCTAATTTTATTAAATTCATAAGGTGTATTTTTAATAATATATTATTGTCTGAATTATGTTATTTGATTAACCATGAGTAATAAAGAATATAAAGATTAACTTCGTCTAAGGATATTCGTAATTGGGATATCCAAGAATAAATAATGAAATGACCTTGGTTAATAGTATTCATGTCAGGACAACCAAGAATGAATGATGAAATTAACTTTGGCTAATGGAATCCATATTGGATAGCTGAGAACAAATTATAAGATTAACTTTGGTTAATGGAATCCATATTGAATAGCCGGAAACAAATGGTAAGATTAGCTTTGGCTAATGGTACCAATGTTGGATAGCCAAGAAAAAAATGATAAGATTAGTTTTGGCTAGTGGTATCCATATTGAATAGATAGAACAAATGATGAGATTGGCTTTGGTTAATGGTGTTCATGTTATGACAACCGGAAGTAAATACTTAGAATAGCCTCAGTTGATGGTATTTATCGATATAATGAAAGGACAATTATAACATATTATTATTGACCAGAAATCATGTGAAATTGTATTAATTGATTATGGTCAAAGATGAACCATCTTCATAATGAAGGATTCTCCATATGTTAATTCCTAAATTATAATATATAAAATTGGTTGATTGTTGGACATAGATTGAAATAAAGTGACGAGAATTATTGTTAAATGAAGATATGAATGAATGTATTTAAAGTAGACTTGGTAGAAAATGATTAATGTGAATTTACTTTGTTAAATATTAATCTTAATCGTGACTATATGCTTTATTACTCTTTTGTACCATAATTAATGTTTATACACTTACATCAAGTTAATTGTAACAAGACTATCTCATGACCATGACGTCTAGCAATATTATAGTATGCACATTGTAAAAAAATCATGTAATAATCTAAGTGGTAGTAAGAACAAACAACTTATATTTTGTAAAATTTTATGACGTAAATATCTGAATTTATGATATGTAAATTATGGTGTGTTTGTAAACTTCATATCATGAACATAATAAATATGTATCTTTTCTTTTTACAGTACTATCATATATATATATATATATATATATATATATATATATATATATATGCTTTAAAATGTTGGGTTATTGAAATGACAATGCACAATTCTAAAAAGTTAAAAATAGAATTCAAGAATTGTTTATGTTAGATCTTATATAAAGGACCATGATATTTTTTTTAAAAAAAAATTACCCTCATTTGTATCAATTACGAATGAATAATATGTTGAAAATATTTGTAATTTTGTGGGTTATTACAATTTCAAAAGGGTAGCCTCTCAGTGTTTTGCATAACACGTCTTGGGATTTAATCATTTCTACCATTATATTTATTCAATTGTGGACAACAATACAATGTCAAGTAATTACTTTCATAAAAAAACATCTTTCGATTTCAAAATAACAAAAAGATGGAAAAGACATGTTTCACTAAAAAGATGAGAAGCAATCTAAAACAAAAATGCAGAATAACAAAGTTCTATAACAAAATAATTGACAATGCAAAACCTTTCTTAGATCAGCTTCCCCGTCAATATATGTGTCTCATCAATATTTACCAACCACTTGTTATGCTGAAGATGATTCGGTGACAATGTGATTTATGACCTTATTTTTCACAAACTTAACTTGTCTCTTTCTCATCAGCTTACCAACTTGATATTTTGAGATTCTTGTGATTTTTAATTGAGTGGCTTTAGACAAAGGTGAAGATGTTTGATGTAATTGGTTTGTAGCAAATCACAATGAATTTTAAGGTAAGACAACATAAATCTTTGAAGAACTCAAGACGTTAAAGGCAATAATTTACAAACTTTGATTAACCAAATAAATATAAGAAACAATCTTTTGATGAAGGTGTGAAAGAAGACAAAGAGACATATTCATTAGGAGCTTCTTAGTATTGGCTTCCATGTATGGGGCTTCCTTTCATAATGAATAATTTGTCTTATCAAATCAATTAACTGACCATCTCATTTCTCAGGAAGTTATCTTACTTTTGTCCAAGTTGAACTCTCGTATTTGCTTCTTATTGATCTTGGTAAGGGTTGATATTTAGGGTGAGCTTATTTTTTTCTGCAAATGAAAGACATATAATGTTTCCAAAGCTAATAAATAGGATATGCATGTGAAAAAAAGTTGAATTGAATACGAGTTCGTTCTTGAAGGAGTGACAATGGTCGTTACCTGATATTCTATTATACTGACGAGAGAATTCATATTTGTCTTAGTAAATTTGCAATAATATAGACTCTTGTAAAATTTATGTGACAACTATTTGCTACCAAAATGATTATTAAGTTTCTTTTCTAATCATTCTCTTAATTACATTATCCTTTCAATTATATCCTTTAATATTTTATATCATTTTGTTTATTTCTTGTTGTTATTATTTATTTATTTATTTTTATTAAATTATTAAATTAATCAAGGTTTAATTTAACGTAAAAGCTTTTTTACTTCTTTAAAAGCATTACTGTCATCAAAACATTTTTTTATAAATTAAAAAAATTTAGTTTAGCTCGCGGTATGGCAGGGAACACCAATCTAGTAAAATCCCAAACTTAGTAGCAACTGTTAAGAAAAGAAAAAAAAAGTTAATTATACTTTATTCCTCAATGATTTAGTTCCTATAGTTTGGCAAATAATAACTCGATTCTTCAGCCTTTCAAAAACTAATAAGAAATTAATGACATTTCTTCAATCACTACCGGGTTCCTGCAATAAACTTCCTTCCTAGCCCCTCATCATTTCTCTTTCTCTTCATACATCCACCACCCAGAAGTGGATATAAATAAATATTAATATTAATGGATTAATTTACAGTTTATTAACTATAGGGACTAAATTACTAATTTCTTTAAATAAAAATAATTAATTATAACTTATCACAACCAAAATCTCACTCTATTAAAAAAAAAAAAAAGTCATTGGTGCTTCATTTATGTAGGGGTATCTTAATATTTGTAGTTTATAGAGATTAATTAATTAGTTTCTATAAATGATTATTGCTAACGGTTCTCAGAGAAAATCACACAATGTTTGTTTTAGTGGTTGAACCATAATTTTTTTAAAAATTAATTTTTTAAATTAATTTTTTGATGTATTTAGATCATTTTGACATGCTGATATAAAAAATATACATATTTTTTAATTTTGATATATTTCAAAGCAAAAAACATTTTGAAAAATAATTGTTATTAAATACCAAACCCCTTAGTAATGTAGCTTTGCAGTTAAGATTTTTTAAAAAATAAGTTTAAGAAAAACACTTTTAATTGCAGTTTAAAAAAAAATAGATTTAAAAAATATATAAAATTAAATTAAAAACATGTGATAACAATTGCTTATTTCAGCTTTTTTGTGGGTTCTACACACAAAACTCAACCTCCACCTCTAAAACAAACACTCCTACATGTAAACGGATTAAAAATCTAAGAATTAAACATATAAGTTCTCAAACAATGAGGATTAATTTATTAGTTATGTTAAACTAAAGGGATTGAGTTACTATTACCTCTATTTGTTGCCTGGAAAATGGAAAATGCCAAGGTTACTGTTATGACCACTCCTTTCCTCTCTCTTGCCCAAGCTGCCTTGCTTGCTGTTTCAAACTGCCCAAACTGCCCTATGTTGAACACTTTCCCTCTTTCTCAAGCGCGTCTCTGTCTGACTCTCTCTCTCTCAAAACTCCTTTTGACTAAACTTCACAACTGGGCATCACTGATTTCCTCTCATAGTCACTTGTTTTTCTATTGTTGATGGTTTTGATGATTTAAAGTTTGTATCTTTGAAATGGGTTTTCTCTGTTATGATTAATTTGACAACTTTTGATTAAGTGTTTATATTTATGAAGATGAAGATGGGTTTGAGTCCAGATTCAGTAAAGGTAAAGAATTTTAAGGAGAAATCAAAGAGCAAGAAAAATAAGAAAAATCAAGGAAATGAAAAGGACGAGGAGGATATTGGATGTTGGTTTAAATTCAGGTCGACGGGAAGCTGCATGCCTTCAAGATCAAAAGTTGATAGCTCTTTAAGTGGCATCTCAACTCACTATGGTAAACATCTCTCTGTTGTTTGTTTTTTTTCTGTAATGTTTTGATCAACTGATATTTTATGCAGAACTATATGTCTATAGGCTTGTGTGGATATTGCTTTCGATAGTTTTTTTCTTAATTTTTTAATGTTATGTTGATTTGGTTCAAGGCAAATTAAGAAAAAGCGAGTTAAAAGTGTTCCCGAATTTTTATCCTTTTAGTTAGTACCGTTAATTAAAGGGCGTGTTCAAATTGATGGACCCTTTTTGAAGATTGTCATCTCATGATGATTTTGGTGTGGCATGTTGTTCCTTGATTAATAGGTCTATCGTGATCAGTTACCATATTATCCATGCATCGAATAACATGACTGCAACTAGTTCTTCAATGAACTAGATTAAAATTCAGAAATTTGTCACCTTTCCAATTAGTTCTTGTGAGAAACGTTGTTAATAAGTTGTTATCTATAAATATTAAGAGACAAATATACTTCTGGATTTGAATAATAGCAAGTAATTGCCCATTACTTTGATTTTCAGTGCCAAGTAAATCTAAAAACGAGAAGAACAAAGACCAACCTATTGTTCCAGCTATGTCTTCTACTACCACGACTAGCAATGCAGAGAGTGCATCCTCACTTCCAACATTCAGTGAGGAATTGAAGCTTGCTTCTCAGCTCCGAAAATTTACATTTAATGACCTTAAATTAGCAACTAGAAACTTTAGGCCTGAGAGTCTTCTTGGGGAGGGTGGGTTTGGGTGTGTCTTCAAAGGTTGGATTGAGGAGAATGGAACTGCTCCTGTGAAACCTGGCACTGGGCTTACCGTTGCAGTCAAAACCCTCAACCATGATGGACTTCAGGGTCATAAAGAGTGGCTTGTATGATCTCTCTCTATTTGTCACTTCTATCTTGGTCTTTCAAATGCTAGATGATTTTTGTTCTTGGAAAAATAGAAGATGATTCTCTTACTTTATATTATTAGTCATGTTTTTTCACAATATTTCAGGCTGAAGTTAGTTTTCTTGGGAACCTTCTGCATAAAAACTTGGTGAAATTGGTTGGTTACTGCATTGAAGATGATCAAAGGTTGCTGGTGTATGAGTTCATGCCTAGAGGAAGTTTGGAGAATCACCTCTTCAGAAGTATGTAACTGCAAAGCTGTAGGCTAGAATTTTCCTAATTTATCCCAGATGTAATTGCTTATCAAAAAATTTTTCTTTGTGCCAAAATTAGTGTATGTTACCATGATTTTCTATGCACATAAAACCAATACCTTTCTTATGTTGACACACCTAATGTTTCAAACATAATACATTCATGATATGCTTATTTTACCACAGAAATGAGGATCTCCGATGCACATAAATTAGCTTATACATTTGAAGTCTTTTAGAAAGTGTCAAGGTTCTTGCTATGTACGTGATGTGCTTTTCCAATACTTATTCCACAAATCTTAGAGCCTTCAAATTTTATTGACACAATGTTGTAGAACTTTGGAGATTAGCATCCTTTAGATGTGCATCAGTCCACTTGAAAGTAAATAACTATTAGGCCATCACTTGCACTGAGATTAGCATCTTTTAGATGTGCATCAGTCCCACTTGAAGGTAAATAACTATTAGGCCATCACTTGCACTGGTATCTGTATATTAATTTCCCAGTTTAGTGGTTTTTTTCTTGGCCAAATGAGCAATAGGTCCAACTGTCTGAAGCAGTGTCTATGGCTCTGCCTAAGAACCAACATCACTGTAATATTGTTTATTGCATTCTAGTCAGGTAGATAGATTTCACGTTTGGTAAAAGTTGATTTAAGTTTAGGAATTAGTATTGACTTTACGTAGTCTTGAATTGTAGGAGTCTGCCATTGGGCGTACTTCATTTCTGTGAAACTTATCAGCTAGTGGCAACATATTCCTCTAGATGGAGCACATCACTACCACTTTGGAAGAAGGATCCATTGACGTATCATGTAGAAATAGGTTTCAGAAGATTTTGAATGTTCAAGGGATTTATATAGTGGCTTCATTGGTTTTTTCCATTTATTAACATGGTTTGTAACCTTTTTTTTTCAATTAAGTAAAAGGTAACCAGGAATTATTGCTCATCTATGATCTAACCACTTCGAAAGTCTGCCTATTAAAAACCTACTTCAGATGTTATCTTTCTTTCAGCAAATGATTTAAGAGCTCCCTAAATCTACACATATTCTCCTTTCTCTTATGCTCTTCTTGCTTAAGATATTCATTAGCAATTGATGTTTAATGTTCTCTGGTAACAACCATGTTCTGTGCAGAAGGGTCCTTGCCCCTTCCTTGGTCTATCAGGATGAAAATTGCTCTTGGTGCTGCACAAGGTCTTGCTTTCCTTCACGAGGAGGCTGACAGACCAGTAATATATCGTGATTTTAAAACATCTAATATATTATTAGATGCGGTATGTGGCTTAACATGTGTATCTATTGGAAAATTACTTCACTAATCATTTCCTCTTTCCAGTCCCTTTCTGATTCTGATACAAGACATTACTATTTTAGGACTACAACGCCAAACTTTCTGATTTTGGACTTGCAAAGGATGCTCCTGATGGAGGTAAAACTCATGTATCAACCAGAGTTATGGGAACTTATGGCTATGCTGCCCCAGAATATGTGATGACTGGTGAGTGGCTCTATTTATTTTTCCTTGCTATGTGTTTATGCATAGATGTATGCATGCCTTTGAATGAATAATTGTAGGCTAAATAGTAAAATACCCCCTGAGCTAAAAATTCCCTGATTTTCCATACTAAACAATATGATTTTTGAATGTAGCCCTTATGTTAGGGTTTTGTTGGGAAATTGACATAAAGAAAAAAAAAAAACCTCCCTATTCCTCTCTTTTTCTCAGCAATAATGATAATTAGGGACTTCTTTTTCAGCATCTGGCAATTGGAATCAAAGATGACCTTATATAATGGCTTCATTCTATTGCTATAATTATCACAACACCACCACATCATAATATATGAGTGAAAGGAAGAACATGTTCCAATGTATGATGATGCATGTGGGTTTGAAGAGGCCACAAATCCTATATCACTGAGAGAGGCTGGGGGGGTTGTCTTTCTGTAGAAGAGAACTCCCTCCAATGTCATTGACTCTAGAGAGTGAGTGTCGTGGTCCTCACTATGTCTGTTACCACTCAATCTTGTTAGTCTGATAATTAGGGAATTCTTTTTCAGCTTCTGGCAATTGGAATCAAAGATGACCTTATATAATGGCTTCATTCTATTGCTATAATTATCACAACACCACCACATTGTAATATATGAGTGAAAGGAAGAACATGTTCCAATGTATGATTTAAACAGCCATCTTCTGGCCTTTAGTCATATGGACTCAAGCTTGTCGAGAAAGGTAGAATGTGAGATGGAATTTGGATTAAGTTTCAAATTGAGTTTGAACTCCCGTGTTTCTGTATTTCTTGAAATTATAAGATTAGACACCCTGGTATCAAATTATAAGATTAGACACTCCATATTTCTAGAATCAATCATACAAAATCTGCATAATGGACGCTATCACTGAACTAATTTTCATAACTGGCGACTTGCTGTCTTTTGCTGGAGTCTTGCTTGTTGATCAGTACGTATCCTTGTCTGTTGTGTTTATTTAACTCTTATGTCTTCCACATTGGTTTAGGACATTTGACATCAAAGAGTGATGTCTACAGCTTTGGAGTAGTTTTACTTGAAATGCTCACTGGCCGAAGATCCATGGACAAAAACAGACCAAATGGGGAGCACAACCTCGTGGAATGGGCAAGGCCACATTTTGGGGACAAGAGAAGGTTCTACCGCTTATTAGACCCCCGTCTTGAAGGCCATTTCTCAATCAAAGGAGCTCAGAAAGGCATTCAGTTGGCTGCCCAGTGTCTAAGCCGTGATCCCAAAGCCAGACCCCAGATGAGTGAAGTTGTTGAAGCACTAAAGCCTTTACCAAACTTAAAGGATATGGCTAGCTCTTCGTATTACTTTCAAAGTATGCAAGCAGATCGTAACAAGTCAAACATGAATGCTAAAAATGGCACTAGAACACAGGCTGGATTTGTAACAAGGAATGGACAGCCATTGAGGAGCTTAAGTGATGTGCGTGCTTCTCCATATAACCAGCCTCAGCAGTCACCAAAACCTAAAGGGAGAAGTTCATAGCACTACACTATAATTGCATTTATATTGTATCTGGTTTCAGCCTTTCGGCAGTAGCTTCAGCAGTTTGAAATAGCACCGAGGGTTGTTCCATCATTTGTCGGAGCAGCCAGGGGTGGTCTTTAGTTCTTCATCCACCATGTTCTATCAGTAAATTGATGGAACGAGCCTCCTGCATTGTGTGGTTGGTAAGCATCGAATCTGGGGAGGTTCATTCTGCTTGACTCCCTGTTCTTACCTCTCAAATGCGTCGACTCTTAAGAAGTCATAAATTGGAGACTGGAAAGATATTGAAGTCAAGTTGAGATGTCGATGGAGGTGAGGGGTATGAAGAGATTTTAGTAAGCTTGATTGTACATTGATGAGAAGGGAAGTGTGAGGCAAATTTATGCAGCTATTTAATTCTGACTCATCATTTAATGATATATATATATATTTATAGGATGCTGTACTCTCTTCCCATCTTTAATTGCTTCTCTTTTCACAGATAGGTTTCTTTATCACAGAATTGATGGAAAATTGAAATTCAAGTGGATCTTGAAGAGGGAAACACAAGGTAAATATAATGTAAAGGTAAATATATAAAAGGTCTCGTTTGGTTTCACTTTGAAGCATGAAGCAAATCACCTGCTTTATGGGCAAAATTATTAATATTTGAGCATGTTTCTTGGTCTCTGCTGAGTGCTGACAAATATGGAAATATTTTAAATGCGTTCAATGATTTTTTTAAAAAATAAATTCATTTTGGTGATCGTTGTTGGCTCTTCGGATGATGAGTTGAAGGTGGGGATAAGCTATTGCAAGAAAAGGTATGAGATGGCCATGAGCCATGAAAGGGAGCATCACAATTTCTTCATTGGATTCAGACTCCAATAATTATTTTGTTGAAGTTTGTGCTCCAACTGAATATGGCTCAAGCTTTTGGTTCAATTGTGAGGGGAGAAGAATGCTGGCCTCCAGATAAGAGGCTTTTGAAGGGAATGAACTTATAAATAATTAAGACATCCTGGTCGACTTGTTAAACCCAATCATAGACAATCCGATCAAATGCTTAGGTCATGAAATCAATTCATTGGTCACGATTTTTTTCTTTTTTCTTTTAAGTAAAAATAGAGAATATATATATATGACAATTGAATATGTCAGTCTAAAGGCAACCCACCGCAGCTGATTACAAAAGTTTGAAGATGAATTTATTTTTTAAAAAAGATAAAATTGACATGTAAAAATCTCTAAATTGATTTCTTTTCTACCCCTGATTTTAAAATTAAATTATATAAAAACTACTCTGATAGGATCTAATTAATTTAGTTAATCTAAAAATAACTTGAACGATTGTTTAAAAAAAAAATGATAATGATAAAATTAATAAAAAAAATTTAAAATAGAAAATAGAAAATGAGAAAAAAAAGAGTTGAATTAAAAATAAAAATAAAAATAAAAATAAAAAGGAGCTTCACTATTCATATAAATAGTAAAAATCTATAATATTTTTCACATCTTATACTTGTATTAGGTAATATTTAAAAAGCAATTTTCTCCTAAAAACATATCAAATTAATACTCAAAACATCATATCCAACTTTTTTTAAGTATATTTTTTTAGAGCAGTTAAAAGCAATACTGAAGATTAAATTCATAGAAGACAACTACTGTATTTAAAATATATATATATATATATATATAACTAAAGTGAAGAGAGTTAAGATTTTCAGATAGAAAACTTAATAAATTATTAAAGTTTTTTAATAAGGAAAACCTAAGAAAACTAGGGGTAATTACGCTAAAAAGTCAATAAAAAAAGAAGTAAATAATAGATCAAATGTAGACATAAAAAATTCATCATTGTGTAATTTTACCTGCCACTTTTTTTAATTGACAATTGTAACCACTTTATGTCATCATTAATGAAGACTTAAGATGGAATGTAATAAATTAGTATATTAGTCATTTTATATGTTTTCTTTTTATGTATACAAATATAAAAAAGGATAAATTTTAATTTTTTAATCTTACATTTTTAAAGATAAATATGTTGTGTCATTTGAACCTTTTAATTTAAATGATGTATATTGTATAATTTGAATTTTTTAATCGAAATAAATTATAAAATTAATAAATAATTTATTTAATCAACTTTCAAGAGTTTAGTACTTTAAAAAATTTATGTTAGTTGAAATTTTATGAAAGACATTGATATAATTGAAACTCCGAAAATAGAAACTAGATTTACTCAAAACTAAACTCATGAGAGTTAATTGAAATTAACTCTCTTGTGAGTTGGGGTGCCTTGCTCCGTAGATATTTTTTATTTTAATCATCGATTTTTTTTAATAGCAATTCATCCTCCCAAATTATATGATCATAATATTATAGGATGATATGTTTTTTTATTCCTATTTTCTCATCCAAAGTGTTTAGGGATTTTTTTTTTGTTATGACTTAAATATCAATTTTACAAAATAAAAATTAGTAGTTAAAAATAGAAATTAAAATAAAAAAGACCAAAATCTATCAAAAAAGACCTCAGTTTGATAATTGTATAGAAATTTCATTTTAATCCCTATACTTTTCAGTTATCCTTTTTTTGGTCTCTAGAATTTTAGCATTTCACAGTTCAATCTAAAATCTTATTTTTTTAACATTTCAGTCCTTGAAAGTTGAGAGAAGAGTGAGATAGTCATTGAAAAATACTAAGAAGAGATAAAGTTGTTGGTTCTTGACAACACAACCACCTAAAATGATGGTCATGGTGTCAATGAATTGAAATTTTTTAGGAAGTTTGATGGAGATGATTTTTCTCTCTCACAATATTACAAAAAGTAGATAGGAGTCTTTAATTTTTTTTTGATTATTTTTTTATTTTTTAGAGATATTAAAGGTTGTTTTGTGGTTGCAAATGAGGTTTTAAAAGCTTATATTATGTTTTTTGAAAGTGATTTCAGGTGTAAACAAGTTGAAAAATAGTTTTTTGCAGTCCAAAAACTCGGATCTTGATTTTCAAGTCACTAGAGATAATAAAACTATGTTGTAGATTGTTGCACTTGACATCGCGACAACCATACCCTCTTTTCTATAGATGGGGAAAGGGCTTTTTGTATAGAGCGGGGGGAAAAGATCTTATGTTAAAAGTGAGTTCTCACATGACATTATGCTCATTAAAAAAAAAGTGTAACAACCCAAACTTTTAAATGTAATTTTCATCTTTTCAATTGTCAGGTACGTGAAAAATAGAGAATTTTCTTTTATACACAACATCATAACAATAGTCTTATACTCACCATCCTTCAATTCATCAATAAACGCGATGCTACATGATTATACATGCGAAATAGTAAGGTTACAACACTTCCTTGAATTACATACATATAAATTTATTTACCAAAATTTTAACAAACATGATAAGGATCTACCCAATGTGTAAGGATAAATATCACAACAACACTTTCTGTAATGAGATTAAGATCTTCAAGGGAAAGTAATTGTATTACATATAAAATCATGAAAATTAGAAAAAAAATATTTGTACCATCATGGTTACTATTATTTACCAAACCATATGAGCAAGCACAACATCTTTAACACATTTATAAACACATTAATTTTATGTCAACTTTTCAATTTAATACATTCTTTTCAACAATTGACAAACTCTCATTTTCTTTGTTATACTCATTGAATAATCATCATCATACATACAATAGCTCCTTGATAAAAAGATCTAGTTCTTCACCCATCTCGTAACATTCATCATTTATGTTTTGAATTATTGAATTCATGGTAACGTCACAATCATCTTTATTTGTGTTCTAATTTAACCACCTTTATAAAATCATCATAAGTACTCCTTGTTCATAGTCTAAACCAATTTAGGGTTCATTACCCCTTACCATATCCATTGATCATACTTTAGTTTAATTATGGATTCATCAATATCAATTTTTAATCTCAATATCTATTATACCAATTATGACTCATCCATATATTTCTCAATCTCAATATATTTCACACCTATTTATGGCTCATCCATATATTTTTCATTTACAAAATGCTTTATGCCTATTTATGGCTCATTCATCTATTTTTCAATATCAAATATTCTTTTTGTTCATTTTTTGCACATTCAAATATTTTTTCCATCTTAAATATTTCTTATGCAACTTATCCATATATTTCTCAATCTCAATATATTTTACACCTATTTATGGCTCATCCATATATTTCAAAATGCTTTATGCCTATTTATAGCTCATTCATCTATTTTTCAATCTCAAATATTCTTTATGTCCATTTTTAGCACATTCAAATATTTTTTCCATCTTAAATATTTCTTATGCTCATTTTGGCACATTCAAATATTTTACAAATGTGATTGAAATTTGTAGTTTCCTTGAGTTAGCGGGATATTACAGAAGGTTTATTGAGAGATTCTCCACTATAGCTATTACAATGACCTGACTAACTCAGAAGGAGATGAAGTGGGAATGGAAGAAAGAGTGTGAAGAGAGCTTCTAGGAGTTGAAAAGAAGGCTTACAACAACACCGATGTTGACACTTCCTTCAGGAACTGTAGGATTGGTGGTCTAAAGCAACGCATCAAAAAAAGGTTTGGGTTATGTATTGATGTAACATGGTAAGGTGATTGTTTATGCCTTATGACAATTAAAAACTCATGAGGTTAATTATCCAGTACATGATTTAGAATTAGCTGTTGTAGTGTTCTCTTTAAGGGTATGGAGACACTATTTATATGGGTCTCGAGTTTGGATTTTTATAGATCATAAAAAATTAAGGTATCT
Organism: Populus trichocarpa; assembly: GCF_000002775.5. Taxonomy (NCBI): domain Eukaryota; kingdom Viridiplantae; phylum Streptophyta; class Magnoliopsida; order Malpighiales; family Salicaceae; genus Populus; species Populus trichocarpa. The sequence goes on from NC_037288.2 coordinate 11,970,141, forward strand.
AATGAAACAAAAGGAATTGAATATAAGACAAAGATGTTGCATGGAATTTATCAATAATTATGATTGTGTAATAGAGTATCATTCGAGGAGGGCAAATGTTGTTGCAAATGCCTTTAATTGTAAAAACAAGGCATTGGATACGCAGAGGGATGATTGGGATGGAAGAGAATTACAAAAGTTAAGAAAGATTGATGCCAAGACAGAAATTACACCTAAGGACTCCTTATTAGCTCAGTTAAGAGTGAAGTTTGTACTCGGGGATAGAGTGCTAGAAGATAAAAAAAAAAGATATCAAAGTTGGTAAGATAAGAGACAAAGTGAAGTTAGGAATTGAAACTTTATTTCAAATCTTGAAGGATGGAATGATAGTATTTAGAAGGCGAATGTACATGCCAGAAGACAAGGCATTGAAAAATAAAGTACTATGGAAAGCTCATGAGTCGAGACTCACAACACACCTTGGGAGTACAAAGATGTACCAGGATTTAAAAAGTTTTACCGGTGGCCAAATATGAAGAGAATATTAAGATAGATTGAATAAGTTTGAGCTAAATCAATATTTTTGCAAATTTATTTAGTTAACGTAGGTAATTAATACATGTTGTCATCATTATTTTATTATATAGGTTTGATATAAGCAATGGATGATCGTTCATTGATGTATAGAGATTCACTCCAAGGGTTACAAATGATGGATTATTGTAATAGGATTCAAGGTTTTATTAATTATACATTATCTAATTCGAGAAATATTAGTGGAGGGGGTATTAGATGTCCATGCAAGAGGTGCAAAAATAAAAAGTTTCTCGATCTCGATGTTGTAACGATGCATCTTCTATAAAAAGGGTTTATGGAAAAATATTTGTGTTGGTATGTACATAAGGAACCATTTGTTCCTCACGATACCATGATAGAAAAGATGGTTGGGTCAACTTCTAGTTTTAGCAACGTGCATGGAGTTGTAGATGACAATAGTAATCCTTGAAGGAATATGGTTATGGATGTGATAGGAATGAATTAGGGTCATATCGGTCAATGTCTAATCATAGATGAAGATCCTAATGCAGACGCGATCAAATTTTTTGATCTTTTAAAAGATTCTAATGAACCATTATGGGATGATTGCATAAATCACAATAAATTATTGATTATTGCATAGGTGTTCACCATCAAGTCAAATCATGGGTTGAGTAAGGCATGTTATGATATAATTGTTAAATGGGCGAGAAACATTTTATCTGAAGGGAACAAACTAAAAGAGAACTTCTATGCTACTAAATCCATAATGAAACCCCTTGGTCTAGGATACAAGAAAATTGACATGTGTCTAAACTTCTGCATATTGTGCTACCTTGAAAATGCAGAGTTGACCGAGTACAGAACATGTGGACATTCTCGTTATAAACCCAAAACTAATTGGGAAATGACTTTTATCGCACATAGAAAACTTAGATACTTTCTAATCACACCTAGACTGCAGAGGTTATTCATGTCATGACGACTGCTAAGCATATGACATAGCACCAATCATATGATGCGGTGGATGGAGTGATGGTACACCTTTCCAGTGGTGAAGCCTAGTAATACTTTAACAATATGCATCCTTATTTTTTAGTGGAGACAAGGAACGTGCGTCTTGGGTTATGTACAGGCGAATTCAATCGATTCGGGTCATTTGCTACTCCTTATTCTTGTTGGCCGATGATACTCACGGTTTACAACTTGCCACCAAAGATGTGTATGTGGTTTGACTTATGATGTATCGAGAAAACAAAATTTTCTGATGAAAGCAACGATGATGTGGACTATTAATGATTTTTCAACTTATGAAATGGTTTCTGGTTAAAGCATGCATGAAAAACTAACATGTCTATATTGTATGGAAAATAACAAGACATTCACGCTAACAAATGACGGTTAAGCATCTTTTTTTACTACCACTGGCAATTCTTGCCAACGGGTCACAAGTTCAGAAAGGGCTTCTTTGTTGGCAGAGTTGAAAGGGATGTTGCACCGCTGAAGTATTTTATTGGAGCTTCCTTATTAGAAGACCAATCTCCTCAACCATAACCTTGATGTCATGCACATAGAAAAAAAGCATGTTTAAGAATATTTTCAACACCGTAAAAATATAGCTTTGTTTTGTCACATAAAAATATGAAGTTGATTTATATTGGGTCACGGGTCACAAAGCTCAAAGCCAGTTTTGCCTTAGACAATAATGCACAATTACTTGTCTACCAACGACTTAAAAGTTTGTATTTTCTTGATGGACATGCCTCGAATATATCAATAATTGATGAATTTAAAGGATTGCAGATTATATGGAATAAAGAGCTATGACCGCCACATGTTTATGCAAAAACTCATTTCATTAGCTTACCGGGATTTATTATCAAATAAGATATGTGATGTACTCCAATAATATGCAAACTTGATATGATATTCCCTCCATTGTTTTTTGACTTGATGGAGTATCTACCCATACATTTACCTTTTGAAGCAAAAGTTGGAGGCCTAGTCCAATATAGATGTATGTATCCATTCGAGATGTTAGGGATTACACATGCATTGTAATTAAAATTTTATTGTCTTTCTTTGCATATTTCAAAACATTCATTTAATTTAATGCAGGTTTTTGGTCAACCTGAAGAGAAAAGTAAAAAACAAGGTATATGTTGAGGCTTCGATATGCAAAGTCTATATTGTTGAAGAGATCTCAACATTTATCTCGTACAATTTCGAGCTTCAATTGAGAACAAGAATCAACCATGTTCCAAGGCATGACAATGGTGGGGAAGTGCCTTCATATGGGAACTTGACAATATTCTCTCATCTTGGACGACTGACATGATCAAAAGATTGATGTCTTATCCCAAGTGCAGGAGTGTCGAAATAATAAATAACCCGGAAAGACTGGGGTCGAACCACATGGAGGTTAACTATATAAATAATAATAATAATAATAATAATAATAATGAGTTAAAGAGAATTTAGAGATGTAAGATTAATGTGAAGATTAAACAATGATAAAAATAGTTGTCAAGGTTAGAAGATCCACTAATGGTATTTCAAATAAGTATAATATAAACTCTTTTTATTGCTTAACTGGAAACCACACACAAATGAGGTTTCAATCGAATGATTTGTCATTAATAGCTCATTATAAATTATTAATATGATCATATTAATTATCTTATTCAAGTAACACCAAACTTTTAAATATTGTCAGGAATTCATGATGCTAACTTATGTTAACAACAAATCAAGTTCCTTTCATAGCACAGGTGTAGGTTATACCATACGGTTGGCTATGAAAGTGTCAAGCATTTGTTGTACCAAGTGTTATACAACACAAATCTAGATTAACCATTTAACAAGTAAGGTATTAAGAATTAATAAGATAAAAATGATAAGACATGTTAATAGCAAGTTGTTAAAGATATAATCATTGAAGTCCATATTGAGTTTATATTATACTTATCCTAACACCATTAGTGAAACCTTTTTCACCTTGACATAATAAACTTAGCTAAACATAATGAAGAAGAGAAACATAAATAAACAAGAGGAGAACATGATTATATAAGTATAGTAAAGAAAATGAAAGGTATAAACAAGAGAATAATGAAACTATAACATGAAATCAAACTAGAACATTAAAACTACAAAGAAAGAAAGCAAGTAAGGAAATGATCTTGATCTGAAAACAAAGATGCCTAAATGCATGGCAAATGACTACTTTTATAGGCAAAAAATCGGAACTATTGATTTGATGACTAATTGCTGAGTGGGTGGCCACATCTTGACTTGGTGACAATCCTTATCTTCTTGTCTGATCAAAATGTCATTGCTAACATCAAAATTTAAACAGATAGTCTTCATGAAAGTTTTGGGAAATTGTCTTAGCTTTCCAACAAAACAAGAATCGGCGTATTTGGACTTCTAGAACTTGAGTTATGGGCTAAACACTGAACAATGTCTGGGTTGTAGGACAGATTCCGACTTTTCCGTTGTTGCTACCATTTGAACTCGAAAATGGCACTTTTAAATCTTGGACTCTTCATAAATGTTTTAGGCCCATGTCTTAGCTTTCCATACATATAAACCAGACCTAAATCCAAGTCTATAGCTCTAGTTATGATCAAATAACCGAATAGTGTTCCAGTTTGGACTAAACCAGCATCTCTTTTCTAAGCTTAGCGTTCTCTTTGTCTTCTCAATTTCAGTAGTTAAACTCATCAATCAATCCTTTGATTTATGTGGTAGACCTGTATTTAAGATGAATATTTACCATAAATTAAATGTGTCTTATATTATTAGACATGTTATTATAAAACATGCTCTAGTTAAGGAGTTACTGATACTTCAAGTGCAAAATGATGATATAAAACCTTGATAAAAATGCACTTCTAAGTACTAATCAACGACCCGTACCAAAAAATAATGAGGGGAAGATATTTGTCAGAAATAGAATTCAAACAACCACATAATTATGTGCTATTTAACTACAATGAACTAAGACCTTTTATTCAGTAAGTATACTTTTTAACATGTCTTTATTTTCAAACAATTTATCTCATATAATATCATAAATTGATACATTATTGAATTTCTCGTAGGCGACATCGTCAATATTTACTGTTCCAAAACTCACAGTTGACTAACTCCCAAATTTTTTTATTATAAGATGAAAAAATTTTCATATGGTTCAGAATACTTGGAAGTACTATTTAGTTATTCTTATCTCTCGAGATACTAAATTTCATCATATATTTCTAGTTTTTTTATTAAAAATCAGGGCTAAACACCTAATTAAATAATTAAATTAATCGAGGTAGAGTTGATCCAATCAGATCATCGTACAAACTACAGTAAAGACCCGCATGAGGGTCATTAATGGAACTAGAAGATCTATAAAGAAAACTCCTGGTTAAACCATAATTGGCTAGCCAATCTGCCACTGAATTTACTTCTCTGTAGACATAGAACACCTGCAGATCTTAGTCTTTTGCTAATAAATCTCTAGCCTGCATGATTAGATTATAATTTTTGTTAGTGATAAACTTATCCTTAGTGATTAATTCAACCGCCAAGGTCGAATCAGATTCCAAAATAATTTTGTGAAAACCTTTAGACCAAGCTAACTTCAAGCCATTGGTAATTGCCCATAATTCAGCACCTACTAACTTGCAAATCCCGATATTAAGAGCAAAACCTACAATCCATCTTCCCATAGCATCCTTAATGACTCCACCAACTCCAGCCACCCCTGGATTTCCTTTGCTACAACCATCCACTTTACTCTTCACCCATTCTATTGGAGGGTATCTCCACCCTATAGAAACTATATGTTTGATATTTACTTTGTATTAAGATTCAACAAACATAGATTGAATGATATCATTAATAAGCCTCATGATCACTTAAACAGAACTGGTGGAAGAGGAATCAGAAGAACTAAAAATGCATTGGTTTCTCTCCTTCCATATTTGCCACAAGGCAATGCTGAATTCAAGCCCCAAAAAATTTCTTTTAAAGCTCAAATGGTTAGCTCGTAAGTTATTAATTAGCCAAGAATACCAGTTAAGGGAGTAAAAAGCCTGTTGAACTGCAACTTCAACAATTTTGTCCTAAACCCCACGTGCTTTTGGGTAGTCTCGGAGAGCATGGATGATTGTTTCAATCTATGTCAAACAATGACAAGAACAAGGGGTCAATAATGATTTTCCTTCTCCATCTAACCTCATTTGTCAAGATAGCCTCATGAGTGATTGTCCAAAGAAAGATTTTCACCCTTTTTAAACCCTTCCATTGTCAGATGATATTCCACAAAGGGCCATGTTGTTGTTGAGTAGCTCTACTTTCTTCTTGAATCAGATAGGCTGATTTTAATGAGAAATGACCGCCTATTGAATGCCTCGAGTAAGCTTTATCTCCCCTCATCTGAGATGTAGGACGATTATCACCTGCCAAGATCATAATCATCTGGATTCGAAGAAAGTGAGCAAATGTTTCCCACTGCCATTGGCCTCTATCATCTATTATATCAGCCACTAAACATTTCATCAGATCCTTAGGAATATTCTAAGTATTAAATAGATTCAAAGGGCCATACCCTTCAACCAGGAATCCCTCCAAAACAACACCTTGCTTCCGCATCCCAATGCCCAGTTTACACTTTGAGTGACCAAAAGCCACACTTTGGAAATACCCTTCCACAATATTGAGTCTCTTTGTTTAGCTTGAGGATATGGAACTAGCCTATGTTCTTTAACATATTTAGACCTTAAAACCCGAACCCATAAGCTCTCACTATTATGAAAAACTCCCCAAACCAGTTTCATAATGAAGGTCCTGTTCATGTTATCCATTTTCCTCAAACCCAAACCCCTTATTTCCTTAGGCTAACACATAGTCTTTTAATTTACCAAATGAACCTTATCTCTCCCATCATTTTATCCCCATATGAATCTTCTACACAATTTCTCAATATCATAACAAATGCTTTTTAGGAGCAATGATGATTGTATAAGATAAAGAGGAACCGAGGAGAGCACTGCCTTACATAAGGTAATCTTCCTTGCAAGAGAAACTATTTGCTTTCCACCCAACTAGTTTACTTTACAAGTTTTTGATAATATACTTATAGGTCTGCTTCGTGACCCTTTGATGCAGGAGTGGAACACCAAGATACTTCCCCAAGTCTTTTGTAGTCTTGAAGTCATTATTCCTGCTAATGTTATTGGTTAGAGCTTGAGAGACATTCTTTGAGAAGAAGATTTTGGTCTTAGCCATGTTCACCCTCTAGCTTGAAAATTTACAGAAGGATTCGAGACAACCCAAAATCCTATCCATTTGATCAATATTGGCTTCTGCAAATAATAGCATATCATCGGCAAAATATAGATGAGAGATAATAGGACCAATTCTTTTGATTCTGAAAAGACGCCAACTGCCCTGTTCAAACTCCTTGGAAATAAGATGTGACAATCGTTCAAGGCATAAAACAAAAATATAAGGGGATAATAGGTCCCCTTGTCTTATGATTTGAGATGGTCTAAAATCCACTGTAGATTTACCATTTCATAGAACATTGATAGAAGTTGATTCTATACATTTCATTATCAAGGTAACCATATTAGTTGGCAATTTTGCCTCAGTAAAAGTATCTCTAATGAAATCCCATTGTAATCTATCGTAGGCCTTTTCCATATCCACTTTGATAGCCAATATACCCTTTCTCCCTTTCATTTGTCTCATGGAATGCATAATCTCCTAGGTCACTATGAAATTATCTATGATGTTTCTTCCTGGAATAACTACTATAGGACTCACTAATCAGCTTTGGCATTATCAATTTAAGTTTTTTGACAAGAATCTTAGTCACAATCTTGAAATTGACATTGCATAGGCCAATTGGTCTAAATTGGTAAAGATATTCTAGAGCATTCACTTTTGAAATAAGAACCAAATGAGTTTGATTCACCTCCGCTACTTCAGATTTCTCATAAAAAATGTTTATGATAAACTCATACACTAATTTTCCTACTACTGACTACTGAGATTGATAGAAAAAAGGTTGGAAACCATCTGGTCCAAGTGCAGAATAAGACTTTATGTTAAAGATTGCAACTTTAACCTACTCATCAGATATCAACTCTGATAACATACTTAAGTGAGCTGGATCAATCTCTAGGAAATTGTTCTGAAACCGATCACTTTGAACCACTGAATTCTCACTTCGAAATAAGTTCTAAAAAAACAAACTAGCCATAATCCTTAATGAGTCTTCATCCTTCACCCAAATATTGTTATTATTTTTCAGCATTCTGATCTTATTCCTTTGCCTCTGGTGAGTCTTGGTATGGAAATAGGATGAGTTTTTGTCTCCAAAAACAATCCATTTGCATCTTAACTTCTTAAACCAATGAATTTCCTCCTGCCTGGTAATCTGATAGTATTCCGTGGATAACTCTTTCTCTAATTTAATTAGAAATTTATTATTATACTCTAGTAGATATTTTTGGATCCTATTAAGTCTAGCACATAACTTTACGCTTTCTTTGAAAAATATTACCAAAGACTGATTTGTTTTAGTCTTTCAACTAGATAGTTAAAGAATCCAAATTATCCTTTAAATACCTCTTATCCTCCTAGTTACTCTTAATAAAATCTGCCAAATGCTCATGACTTACCCAAGCTGCCTCAAAACGAAACAACCTGGCATTATGTTGTCTGTGATAGTGATCTACCAATTCCACTAAAATAGGGTGGTGATCAGATCGAATTCTAGGTAACACTCTGACTTTAGCTTTTTGAAATTTTATCCTCCATTGGTGAATCTCAAAACCTCTATCTAATCTCTCACACACCCTTCCAAAACCCTTAGCTCATCTCCAAGTGAATTTATGACCATAACTCCTTAAATCTATCAACCTACAATCTTGCACCCATCTCCCAAATCTATTTCTACCCCTCTTACCTTCTCAGAAGCTAAGAAGATGTCATTAAAGTCTCCCAATACCAACCAATGTTGGACAATATGTCTTATCAGGATAGCCACTTCCTCAAAACATTGTTTTTTTTAATGCATTATGATTGGCATAAACAACAGTAAATAGCTAGGCATAATCTTTACCCTCATCAACAACACCATGAATATAATGAATGGACAAGCTGAGAATGTTAATGTCAAACTTATTATTATTCCAAAGTAGCCAGATCCCCCCAGATATACCTTAAGCCTCAACTATATAACTATAATTAAACTTTAATTTATCAACAATTCTATCTGCAATTACCCCACTCACCTTTGGTTCTACCACAACTAAAATATCAAAATCATAAATGTTTTTTGTATCATGCACTATTGCACTAAATTTTGAATTACCTGCTCCTCTACAATTCCAAAACATAAAACCCATAAAATTAAGTAAAAAGAGAAAGGAACTTAAGATCCTTGGGAAGCATCTTCATACTAATTGGAAAGCTCCATCCTCAACCATCTTTTCCTCTTCAGGAAAATTACTATCGTTATAGACAATATCCTCCTTTTCCTTAGTACTATCATCCTCTATCAAGACCACATTATCTGAGGGATCAGTAGCTTTGGACTCATCACAGGCTTGCTGAGGTAGAGTTGGATCTGACTTACTAGTAGCCATATCATCACTGTGGGGAAGTAGTGTAATTCTTTCTTCTCTTCGAATCTCACACTAGAAATAGCTTGGCATCCCACTTGGAATATGAGTTGAAACATTAAGGAGGACACTTACAACCATACCTGTTGTTTTCTTATAAGTCTCGTTCGAACTCTCAAGTTGTTTAATGTTTTTTAGGCTAATTCGTGTCTTTACCGTCCCACTCATAGAAGGACTATCTGCATTACTTCTAGAATAAGACAAATTGTTTTTCTCTAGGGCCTTAGACCTATAATTCCCCTCTACTTCAGAGTGTCACCTTTGGCTTGGGACATAAAAGGTTTTTTTTTTTTTTTGCCTCATTGTCTAAGTTTATAACCACATTCTTACCCTTATTAGACATCGTCCCATCTCTATGACTTTCCTTAGTAGTAACAATCAGACCTCCTCTATTTTTATTATCCCCATAATTGTTGTTTAAAATTGCAAAAAATAAAGATCTTGGTTGGCTAGCATTCGTAACTTTAGGAACTGAATTAATTCCTTAACTCACGGGGTAACGTCGCCCTTCATCATATTTCTTTGTCGCCTCCATAACTACTCCTTTTTTATTTTGATGTCGTCTTTTCCGCTGTGCTATCATCTAGTCACCATAGTTCTTTATGATCTCTAGTCTTGTAACTGGATCAACTTCTAAGATTGGGCTCTCTATTCTTGGGCATTGTTTGGTATTCCTACCTAATAAAATATTAGCATATCTTCTATCATGTACCTTCATCTTTGAGTATGGACATGTCTTCTGCTTGTGACCATATTGGCCACAATGGAAACAGATTAGGTGGAGCCCCTTATACATGATTCGTCTGACTCTTCTTTGTAGTTTGAATTTGGCCAGTAGAGGTTTAGTAAGGTCTACTTCCATGTAAATTCTTACGTAATTTCCCCTTATGCTGATTGAAATGGCTATGTCAACCTTCAATGTTTTTCCAATTTTGTTTCTTATAATCCATAAGACCGAGTTATCATAATACTCCATCACTAAGTCTGGTAATCTAACCTATAAAGCAACTTTGTTGATCTTTGCCTCATAGGGATTAAAATTTGGATTCCACGTTCTAACTATTAGATAATGGCCAACAATCATCCAATGACCATTATATAGTGCATGCTTTTTGTCAACCTAATTAGTAAACTTAGCGAGGAAAAAATCATTCCCTAAGTCGACTAATTCCATATCTGTTTGTATTTTCTACAAGGTCTTCAGTCGCTTAATCCAAAATACATATACACCCTTTTTCCCATTACTTTAACAATCATGGTTTGCCTCTATAGGGACCTAATTCTCTTATTCTCCTTAACTGAAAGTTTAATCACTGGGCAGTCCTCTTCATCCTCCTCATCCTCAGAGATGCACTCCTCGATTGTCGCCTCTACACTCATATCTTGGGGTAAATAAGAAGAACTAAGTAGAGAATCTTTGTAACTCACTCCTCCAGCTACTCCTTGTTATGAATTCCATCCATTAGCATCCATATTCAGGCTAATGTTATCTCCTATTTTGACTTTCTTATTAGATCGAGACAGTAAATCCGATTCCTCAGTCGTGATATTTGTTATATTAGTTGAGAGCATTATAGGGTGTCGTTATTTTCTATTTTTTTTTAGATTGAATTTTTTGTCTTGCTTCATCATACATTTCTAGTTAACTATTCATGGTTGTACTTCATGTACCAGGTTTATCAATTAAGAGAAAATGCTAATGTTACTTTGTCTTTACTAAGTCTAAGTCCTAAAAGAAAGATAAAGTGCTATAACGAGTATTTTATCAATAGACATGTGTTTCATATTGAAGAATATGAACAAAGTAGAAACACATATAACAATAAAGTTTATGTTAAAGGATCGACTTCTAATGAGTTTAAAGTTGACTACTATGGGAAGTTCGAAGAGGTCATTGAATTGCAATATCATAGAGAGCAAAATAAAGTATTTTTATTCAAATGTTATTGGTATGACACCAATGATAGAGGAATTAGAGTAGATCTCCATCATGGTTTGGTCGAAATTAATTCAAAGACTAGACTCTACACCGTTGATGATGTCTTTGTTTTCTAAGCAATGCCAAAAAGTTTATTACACACACACACACATACACTTATTCCTTTAGAAAGGATCGTTCAAGAGTTGATTGATTATTCGTAGTGAAAACCAAACCCAAGGGTCGTGTCCAGGTTGTTCAGGATGACAATGATGAATTAACTGTGGGAGATGATGTCTTTCAACTTGGTGAGTTAGTTGATCTATATCGAGTTGCTCCATCTAATGAGTTACAAGAAAATTCAAATTTTTGCATCGCCGAAAATATTTTTGCTGATGTTAACGTTGAGGAGTTGAATGATATTTTGAACTCCGGTGGATATACACAAGTCGATGAAGATGATAGCGACGAAATCAATGTAAAAGATTGTGATGAAGATAGGACGAGTCAATTGACAAAGAAGAAGACAATTCTGATTAATTTGCATAAAATGTATGTGTAATGCCATAAACTATAATATAATATTTATAGATAAAATTCACTTCAATGCAATGACAATAATGTTAATTTATTATTGAATGACAATGAAATATTTATTTTGTTGTTATGATATAAATCGATGTTATTGTATTGTGTGTGCAGCTATAAATTTAAGTATTTGCATGATGGATAGATAGGGAATACATATATAATTTGGCATCAGACATTGTTTTGTATTAATAGAAATACCGACAAATATGTCTATCGGTATATTTCAGTTACTATGAGAACTGTTTCCCTTCTCTGTGACATTGTTCAGGGTGTTTATCACATATAGGTATACCAACGGAATGTGTCCGTCGGTATATTTCAGTGACTATGAGAATTGTTCACTTCTTAATGCGCTAATAATTAATGTTCTTTTGACTGTTCATTTTTTTCCCAATGGCATCACTAATAGAATGAAAAGACATCGGTAATATTAGAGGGCTTTTTGAAGATTTTTGTGCAAGTTAAAAATTTCCATTTGACTTTCAAACGGAATCACAAAAAAAAATTAAAAATAATAATATTTAATTTTTCATCTATGATTCCGTTGTTAAAAAACGCCCAGATACCAATATCATTAAATTTCAATTTAACTTTACAAATGGGATCATCGATTGAAATATTAAAAATATTAATATTTTATGTTTTATCAATAATTTTGTTGGTAAAACTAAATTAAAAGACCAGAATCAGTACAGACAGGGCTTCGTCTTCTTCTTTCTTCTTCTCTCACAAAGTCATTTCTCTCTCTTTCTCAGCCGAAATCAAGCATTCTCTTCTCTTCTCATCCTCAGGTATGTTGCCTTTTTTTCATTTTTCTTCTTATTTTTCTTACTTTTTAGATTTACAATCACTTTTCTTCTCTTTTGGTTTTTTATCATCTGAAATTAAGCACGCCATTAAGGTAAGAATTTTTCATTCCTTTTTCTTCCTTTTGTGGTTTTTTTTCGCATAAGTTTTGTTTTTTTTTGTCATTATTTTTGTTCAATTTTGTGCGTTTACTAATTTTATGAATTAATAAATGTGTTGAATTTTAGTTGTTATTGAAATAATTTTTGCATTATTTTGTTGAATTTTAGTTATATTTTTTTTATTTGTTGTTCAATTTCAAATAAATGTGTAGGATTAATTTTAATTATTATTTTGTATTTATTCCATTTAGAAAAAAAATTACAATTTAGGATTAAAAATGTTATCACTTAGAAATAATTGTGTTGAATTTTAGTTGTTATTGTAATAATTTTGCATTATTCTGTTGAATTTTAGTTGTTTTTTTAAAATTTTATTGTTCAATTTCATTTATTTTTTGCAAATTTAGCATATTTGTTTTTTTGTAAATTTAGGATTAAAAATATTATAATGTATAAAATAAAAATTTTCTATGAAATTGAATTATGCTAAATTGTTAGAAGAAATGTAATAAAATCAACTGGTTCGTGATATATATGTTGTGTATTTCTAGGTTTAAAATTTTTAGGTATTCTCCCATATAGAGGAGGTGCTGCTGAGTTTTTTTATATATATATAAATAAGAATCATTTAATTTTTTATTCGTCAATTTATGTAGATGTCTAGGGGAAAGTTTATTGCAGTTATGAGAACATGATTGCTGCTAGTTCTTCTAGGTGCAATGCTGACAACCATAAGTCATTATCTTGGTCTGATGACCCGGGTTATGAGTTTGACAGATTGACTTAGGTTGTTTTGTATATTATTTTCTTAATTGATTTTTTCAATCGATTTGCTTTTCATGGGATTATTTTGGTCTTATGACCCGAGTTGCAAGTTCTGGTTAACTCATATCGCTTTTTTAAGTCATTTTTTAATTGGTTTTTTTTTTCAATTTCATCATTTAACATTTGTTTGATTGAGAATTAGATTTCATAATTTATTTTGATATGCCTTCTATGGTGTTTTTATAGTCTCATAACTCGGGTCTTGAATTTAACATATTAACCCGGGTTGACCCAAATCAATCCAATATGTTGTTATCATAATATTAAAAAAATATGTCATCTTGATTTTTTTTAATTAAACTATGTTTTTACGAGTTGTATGGATTGTTTTTGAACCCGTCTATTCAACCAGGTTACATCGGGTCAACCCTCATACAATTTAATTTTTTTTCAACTATAAAAATAAACATTAGCAATATCTGAATATTTTTTTACGTTCAGCGTAGCACAAGTAAATAATTTAGTTTTAACTAATACGAAAACTTTCTATTTTTTTTTAATGCAAACAATGTTCCCCGCTTAGCCCGAACATGTGATTTTTTTTTTGTTGTTTATATGAACAATCATTTACTGATTTTAGAGTATGCTTGTTTTTATGTTTTAAAAGTATTTTTAAAAGAGGTTTGAATTTTTTTTAATTTACTTGAAATTAATTTGTTTTAGTATTTTTAGATTGTTTTAATGTGTTAATATTAAAAATAAATTTTAAAAAATACAAATATTATTTTAATAATTTTCAAATGAAAAGTATTGTGAAAATTATTATATTAAATTTTAAATGTTTTTTCAATTCATGCTTTACACTTCGTCATGTGTAGTGTGATTGAAAATCATCATCAACCATTAATGTGCTTCTTCAAAGAGATTTGGTTGAACGATAGAAGAATCTATGGGTTGATTTGGAAGCTAAAAATTGCAAGAGGCAACTTCCAATTCTCCTTAGCTTTTCAACTAGTAGAAATTCAAAACCAGAGAGAGAGGGGGAGAGAGAGAGATCACCATTACAACAAAAAAACAAATTCATAAAATCATATGTATTAAATGACCTATTTAGTCCACTGTCTCGTCATGTCTGGTTTCTTTTCATAAAATCACATAGAGAAAGAAAGAAAGAAATTGTAACCAACCTATTTCAAAGCCTTGACTGGAGCGATGTTTATACTGCCGAGTCTCCCACACTGGTCCCCTCTGCTCGTAACTGACGCGGAACCTCCTCACTGAATCTGAAATGATCTGCTAAGATCCCCAAATCCTCTACCACCAACCTTTCGCTCCTCTGCTTCACCAAAATGCCCACCACCACCACCACCACCACCCTCCTCCTCCTCCTCTTCCTCCTCCTCACCACCACAACTCCCTCCCCAATCCCAGGCCTAGACTCTTTCCTCTCTCACCAATCATCTCTAGATCCTCTTTCCACCAACGATTCCTTCCCCTCCCTCCCTCCCTCCCTCAGAAAATCCCTCTCGCTCGCTTCCCCTCCCCCCCACATCCCTTCCTTAATCTCCTCCCTCCTCTCCCTCACCGTCCAACTTTCGCTCAACATCCGTCTCGTCGGCCCCTCCTTCCCCTCCTCCTCCTCCTCCCTCCTCTATTCCTTCCTCTCGAACGCCAACATCGCCGACCGCTTCCACGTCATTACCACCGACCCCATCCCTTCCCAAAACTCCCACCATCTTTCCATCAAGCACTCCCCCCACCTTGACATTTCCCACGCGAGCTCCACCCTCTCATCTCGCCTTTCCGAGGCCCTTAATTCTGCAGTTTCCGAGACAACATCTTCCCTCCGAACCCCTCTCCTTTCCATCCCTTACGACACAGTTGACCGGATAATCAAGCAAGATTTTGATAGAGAAAAGCCTGTGCATGGGGTTTATGTTTATTTGATTAATTTGGGTTCGCAACCCAAGAACTATGCGTATAGTTATTCGGCTGGAGACTCCTCTCCTGGCCTCACTAAATGTTTAGGAACTATTTGGACTGGTAAAGAGAGGTATCTTTGGATTGATCTATCTGCTGGCCCTGTTGATTATGGCCCGGCTTTATCTGGAGATGGGGTTTTGCCTAGAGGTGAATTTCACCCTCTTGCGGCAATGCACGGGCGACCAAAGTCGCAAAAGGCGTTGTTAGCGGACTTGGCGTCGTTGATTTGGAGTGCTTATCAGGTATTACTTGTGCCCTCTTTGAGAATTCCTGTGCATTTTGAGAATTCTTTGATAGTTGAGTTTATACATATTTATGGGTCTGAAAGTGCTAAGGATTTGAGTGGGTTTGATTGGAAGGAGATTGAGAGGACGTTTATGGATGAGGCTAATGAAGGTGGGTTGTTGTTGAGGAATCAGAATTTGGCGTTTAGGAATTATGAAGTGAATTATGATCAGTGTCCCATTTGTTCGTTTGCGATTTCCAGGTCAATTAATTCCTATACTTCGAGGTTCTTGTTTGAAAATTATACTTTAATTGTCAGTGAGTATTTGGACTCGAAGAGATTGCATCAGATATTATCTGATTCCGCTGAGGAGTTTAGGAGGATTGCAGGCATCCCTGAGGAGGATTTCAGTAGAGTGCTGCCTGTTTATGTGTTTGATTTGGATTACAATATGATGTTGATGCTTGATCGGTATCATCAATCTGTTGCGTTTAGGGATATGATTATTGCAGTGAGGACAAAGACTACACAGACTGTGAGTGATTATAGCTGCAATGGTCGTCACATGTTTACGCATACTAGGATGCTTGAGAGACCGCTTGTTGGTTCTATTCTACAGAGTATGTGGGGAGTGTCACCAACCCATTTGTCATGGAGTCCAAGGCATAATAATACTTTGGTGGATTATACATGGAGTGTTGGACAAACTCCATTTGGGCCTTTCTCAGAGATTTCATCTTTGTCGTTTGTGCAGAAAGATTCAGCTCGTAGAAATGTGCTGTTGACGTTGTTAAATTACAGTATAACTAGTGTTATTGATGTTCTTGAATCGATTGCGGCACATGGTGGGGACAGGAATCTCCTTAAACAGAATCGGCATATTGAGTTTGTTCAGAGATGGAACCTGTTCAAGTACAAGCTGGACAAAGCAATTTCTGCAATATCACATTTGGACTTTGAAATGGCTTTATATTATCTGCGGTCCTCTGACCATGATATGTATGCCATTCACTCTCTGGTCTATCATGCATCCCAGGAATTGGAGGCGTCACTTGTTTGTTTTAAGGACCCACCATTTCCATGGGGTTCAGTGTCTATGTCCGCTGTAGGGGTCTTTGCTCTCTTTTATGTTTATTCTAAAAGAGAGAGACTTTTTAGAAATAAAAGAAAGCAGTTTTGAAGCTATTTAGAGGAATAGAATTCTGTATCATGTGAACACAATACAACAAACCTTCTTCTGTGAGGGGTACATCTGAAGGTTAGAAATTAATGTGCAGTTTTCTTGACATGCTTACTTCAGTTGAAGCTGATATGTTGCCATGTTGTCCAGCTTCCATTGTTTGCTGTAATTCTGTAATTTCGCTACTTTTCTAGCTAAATGCTTGTTTTTCACATTTTGCTGCTTCCTTGATCCCATCGTTTTTATTTTTTGGTACATTTGACTGTCAAGGAAAATGGAACCATCTATGCACTTGAAAGTTAGGGGAGCTGTAGCAGTTCTGAAAGCTATATGTATTTCAATTCATGCCCTGTGATTGAACTGGTTTCGGAATTAACATATAGCTTCTGAAGCTTATACAAGTTAGGGACAAATGTTCTGGGCTACTTATTTTTTTAATTATTGAAAAATCAAAGCCATGCTTTCAAAAAGGTCCTATTAATTTCAATATTTTCTAAGAAAAGTTCAAATAGTAATTGCCATGTTAAAGGTTAATGAGTTCTTAGAAGCTTAATTGACTTTATGGTTCGCCGGGGCCATTTCATGGAGATTTTGAGTTTGTTGTAATGGATTATTTAGTATTTGTCACTGCATCTGCTTTACTTTTTGAGGTCCTTCTAACCAGGTGTCAGCTACTGAGTTTCTCATTATCATCGGCCTCAAATTTATGCCTTACTTGGATTGTGCTACTTTTCCTGTTAAATTTCTTGGTTACTCTATTTATGTGCTTCTTAGTCCGGTAAATGCAGTATGGACAGAAAGGGAGTTAAAGAGTAGGCATCAATAGTATACATCTTAGTGAAATGCAGTTGCATTTGAGAAAATCAAGTTTTGTGGTTTATACCCAACTTTCGTGAAATGCAATTAGGAAATAATTCAATGTTGAATAGAGAACATGATGCACATTCATTTGCAATGATTTGATGCAAGAATCTTGTGTTCAGGCTATTTGGAGAAGGCAATTGAGTTATTTCAAAGTTGAAATTGGTGTTTGCAGAATGATGGGTGTTATTAATGCCAGTTATATGGAGTGGAGCGTAAGTTTAGGAGCTTGTATCTTGTCTCGTTTGTTTTTGTGTTTTGAAAGCGTTTTTAAAAAAAATTAAATTTTGTTTATTTTTTTCTTTGCTTCAAATTAATATATTTTTAGTGTTTTTAGATTTTTTTTGATGTGCCGATATTAAAAATAAATTTTAAAAACTAAAATAATTTTATTTTAATGTATTTTCAAGTAAAAAATATTTTAAAAAATAACCATTACCATATTCTCTATCATCAGTTACATGTTATTTATGTTGTTCAACAGGGGTCTACAGAATTCATTAAAGTTTCAGGAAGTTGGAAGTGCGGTTTGGGTGCTAGGTTTCCAAATTTATTCTCTCCCCTAGTATTTGTTGTCTTAGGAGGCAATTGTGTTCCAAGTTTAATTAGTCTTTATTTATGAGTTGATCATTAGAATTCTATCTGACCTTTAAAAGTGAATAATGAGAAATTTTGGGTGGCCTGCTACGTGATGCAATACCCTTTCAGGGGTTTTATTCGAATCCTGCGAAGGAGAGGAGGATACGGCTTTGTTGAAGTAAATCCTGGCTAATCATCAGACCTTGTCTTACTTTCACGTTGGAGGACAACCTTTCAGAGCTAGTGTTGTAGCATAAAATCTAGTAGTAAAAATAATATTATAATATAAATAATAATATTTTTGATATGAATATGTTAAATTATTAGAATAATAATATTTTGATATAAATAATTTGAACTAAGAAAAATAATATTATTTTTTATATGAATACTTTGTATTATAAGAAAAATAATAATATTTACAACGTAAATTATAATATTTTTTATATTAATACTTAGAATTGTTGAATATTTTTAATAATACTGCGCCGCGGGTTCACTTTTTATTTTTATAAAACATATTATAAAAATTTATAATATAAATAATAATATGTTTTCAATACTAATAATAATATTTTTTTCAAATTTATTAATTATTTTATTAATAATATTAATTATATAAAAAACATATTTTTAAAACAAATAATAATATTTAGAATTCTAGAACTCAGGAACCTTGGGCCTTGATGAACGATCCAATAGAATTGGATTTTTACGCAAGACTCATTGATCGTGGGTCCTGACGCTGGACCCATTCTCCTTGGGTCCAGCACCATAACCCAAGCGTCAGGTGTCCCCAAGTGAGGTGCAGGCATGGCTCCCTCCCAGCGCCGCCCAAGCGCCACGTGTGCGCAGGGGTGTGCCCAGCACTGAGGCAGGAGCTTAAGCGCCACGTGTGCGCTTCGTCTACCAGCACACAGTCAGGCAGCCCAAGCGCCACGTGTGCGCTGGGGTATGCCTAACACACAGGCAGCAACCCAAGCGCCATGTATGCGCTGGGGTCTGTCAAGCAGACAACAGCAGCCCAAGTGCCAACAACTTCTCCTAGCTTAGGTGCACTCTTAAATAAAATCCAACAAACTATGAAAACAAAATTTAGAAACCTCTTTACAAGGTTTAGCTTATGCTCTAGATTAAGAGGTAAACAAAGAAGAAAATCAGAGCTTAGAGATAGAAAGAAGTATGCTGGCAAGTTGGGTAGAAGAAGAGTAAAAAATTCTATGAATGTTTTTCCAAAACAATATAGAAAAACCCTAAAAAAAACCTTTCTTTAGCCTTTTTTTATAGAAGATTTTAGGAATCAAAATTGATATAATTCCTTTTATAGTTAACTTTGACTACCTATCATAAAAAAAATAAACTTGATAGTTTTGGTTTGGTTGGACAAGACAATGTTTTACAATATTGGAAAACAATTTTATAAAATAATTCTTCATGAACCAGATCCAAGCGCAAAATTAAGTTGGCAAAAACTAATCTTTTACAACCCAAAAAGTTATTTTATAGTAAACCTAAACCTAGGCCCGGGCCTAGCCTTTGCCACGAGAACGTGTTTGTGAGGGTTTAAGCCCAAATCTCACTTTGCTTAGGTTTTTTCCCTGTTAAAAGCTTGGGTGCCTTTTCAATCCAATTTTAACTTTTTCCATTCTCATTAAATAAACCAATAAGAAAAAATCTTGTTTATTTTCATATGGAATAAAGCTTTAGGAGGGTTATGGGTTTCTCCCAAACATGCAAATCAAAGGCTCTTTGAAATATATTTCTCATTCACCCATAATTTGTTTAAATCAAGTTAATGTTTCATGTTAAAGAGCTTATGTTGGAGATCAAATTCCAACAAAGTGTAACTCTAAAAGTAAATAGACTTCATTTCTAATTTGACCTCAAATATGCTCATTAACCATGTTTTAAATAAAAATTTTAACATCCTATAATTCAATGCATGTATCCTCAACTTATTTAAATTAATATTCACCAAGCTGACCAAAAAATTGCTAATTTAATTAAATATATACTAAAAAACTAGAAAATCATTATGGAGCTTTATTTTTTTATATGAACAGTGAAGATATTCTTTTTTTCAATTCAACCCTTATTTCCCTTATTTTTTTATTTCAATTTGATCCTTTTTTTTTCAATTTCATCCTCAAACTTTTCTTAACAGTCATTTGGGTTGCCTTAAAACTAGTTAAGTCGATTGGATCACATCGAGGTAACTTCCATATGGTCTAGTTTTAAACACGGACTAAGTAAAGAGGTGAGTCGAGAAGTTTTTTTTCCTTTTCAATTTCATCCATTTTTTCTCAATTTGTTCTTTTTTTTTTTACTAGTCATCCAAATTACCTTCGGACCAGCTAAGTCAACGGGGTCATATTAGAGCAACTCTCATGCTATTTAATTTGAAACCTAGGCTATATAAGAAGTTTGTTCAAAAGATTTTTTTATATTGGTTTCATCTTTTTTTTTTTATCAATCTCATCCTCACACTTTCTTTTATTGGTGGTCAGGATATCTTTGGATTGTCAAGTCAACTAGGCCATGTTAGGGCAACTTTCACACAATTTAATTTTAAATTTGGGTTAGGCAAGGAGTTGAATAAAGAGGTTTCAAAGTTAAATTGTTAGGCCGAGTTTAATAAAAATGCCAAATAGTTTTCTATAAGCCCAAATATTTTTGTTAATTTCAAGAAAGATTTGACTCAACCAATAGCATAACACAAGCCTATAAACTAGTTCTTCACTACATCATTAAATATTAAACATATGTCCATTTTAAACCATATACAATAAAAATAAAAATGAATTATATGAGGGAGGTTGATACTATACATGCAAGAGTTCAACAATAAAATTCATATTTTAGCATAATGTTACTTATTGTTTATTTTTACATTATCAAGCATGATTCTCAATCTGACTGTTGGACCTGGCTGAAATTTTACTAGGTGTTTCTAGATGTATTGTTCTACATGAGAGTAACATTTCAGGTCAATTAGAGTTCAAGAAAGTCTTGAAATACAAGTTAGCAGATACATTACAGATTTTAGTATTTGTTTCCTTTTGACTTATAAACTTCTTATTTCAAGAGGATTCTTTTCCTCATAATGCAAGGATATTCAATAACTTATTTTTTAGAGTTTTGTAGTTTTACAAGAATCTTTAATGGGTAGCAACATAATTTTCAAATGTGGCGAGGATTCCTTAATGTTCCAGAATCCTTTTCTTATAAGGATTTCTTATTTATCTTAGTTATACAAGGACAAGAGAGCATGAATATTTAATGACATATTATTTTTAGGCTGAATAATTTCTTTTTGTATTAATTTGTATTATTTTAAGGTTTTATTTGTTGTTTTATTTCAATATTTGATATTTACAATCAAATTTGGGCTTGTGTTTTAATTTGGGTTTGTTTTGGTCCAAAATAAATATTTTAGGATTGTTTTAGGCATTAAGCTTGTGTTAACCGATTATTAGTTTGGACCCATTGGTTTGTAACCCAATAAAGGTCCATTAGGGTTATTTAAGAGAACTATATATTATTTTTTTGTTGTAAAATTTAGTAGCAATGGATTATAAAATAAAATTAGTGTTTTGCTTAGAGTAACATATTTTTCTCCTTGTTTAAATAAAGAACAATCGAACTTGTTAAAGTATAACTGACTTTGTGGTTTTTTGTCCCTGTACTTTTTTTTTTCGTGATTTGCTAATCATTGGTGAGGGTTCATTCCAATAGTGTTGGTGCTTTGATTCAGGTAATCTATGTATCACACTCTTATCAAACCAAATTCATTGGCTTTCTAGGATTTGTCTTCCTTTCGTGGGGGTTACGTGATAATGACGAGTTGGTATCAAAGTTTGGCTATATTTATCAAGTTATATCCTTATGTAATTCTCATTCCGCGTGTTAAAACTCATTATTTCGTTTGAATTATGGCATAAACTACTCTTACCAAAAAGATGCTATTTTGTTTCATTATTGTCACTACATATATCACTAATACAAAGGTCAAAAAAGAAAAAGAAAGTCGTCATTCAAACAAATATGTCATAGATTATATGATAAAAACTAAAATAAGGGGAAATTGGATCAAACCACATCATAATTACTTGAAAATGTATATTCTGATTCGTTGGAGTCTAATCACACTATATATTAAATTTTAGGTCATTTGGACATCAATTGGTTTAGGTTGCAGATTCAGTTTAATTTGTAAAAAAACGAGTTTGATTTGTGTCTACTATTGAAACTTGCTTTGCTACTATTGATTTAGGTAGCATACTAAAGTGTTGTTCAGGGTATTTGGATGTTAATCAAGTCGTTTTTATAATATTTACTTCTGATTTTTTTTATGTATTAAAAAAACATCCATATCTTGTATGAATTTTCTTGCTACTTGTGAAATTGTAATTATAGTTTTTTCTTTGCTTGTTTTCATATATTTCTTACTTCTTAATTCATTACATATATCTGGATTGCGTTACTAAGCTGTTCTATTAGCTGTGTTGAATTTCTAGGTGAAAAGCCTAATTGAGTGAAACACGAGAAAAGAGTAAACATGTGAGGGAGTGAATGAGGAAATATTTTTTTTCTTTATCACTAAAATATTTGTAGATTTAAAGATTTCATAGAACACCATTACAACACCACCAATTGGGAATCAGACTTTTCAAATTCAAATGTTAGCACAACAGATGGAAAGGTTGAATAGAGTAATAGACAATTTGGAGGATAGGAAAGAGATAAGGGAAAGTTTTGATGCTGAAATTGATGGTTTGAGAAATAGGGTTGATCAGTGTGGAAACAATGTTAGGAAGTGTGAAAGGTGTGTTAGTCCCCATGTTGACGATGATTTTGATGAGATGGGTGATGAGAATTATGATAGTGTAACTTTAGGCCATAAAGATCAGTTTGGGCATCTTAGAAACGATAGGTATGGGGGAGTTATGAAAGATTGATAGTTTAGCCAAGGAGATGATAGGAGTTATGGGTAATTTTAGGTACTGTGTGATGTGGTAGATAAGAGTTTGGATAGCATTACGATGAAAATTACTTTGTTTCAATGGAAAAATGATCTTGAGGCATATTTAGAGTGAGAGAAGAAGATGGAGCTTATATTTGATTGTCATAACTATTTAGAGGATAAAAAGATTAAGCTTATCATAATTGGGTTCATAGACTATGCCATTGTATGGTGGGATCAGTTTGTGTTAAGTCACAAAAGGAATCGTAGGAGGCTTATTGAGACTTGGAAGGAAATGAAGACTATTATGAGGAGATGTTTTATCCATAGTCATTATTATAGAGAATTGTATCAAAAATTGCAGTGTTTGAGCCAAGGAACAAAGAGTGGTGATGAGTACCACAAAGAGATGGAGATCACGATAATTCAGGCTAATGTAGTAAAGGATAGGGAGGCCACTTTAACTAAGTTCTTGAATGGGCTGAATTGCGAGATCTCGAATATTGTGGAGTTGTAACACTATGTGAATATGTGGAGTTAGAGGATACGATGCTTATTATCGCGGGTCGTG
Source organism: Populus trichocarpa (assembly GCF_000002775.5). NCBI lineage: Eukaryota > Viridiplantae > Streptophyta > Magnoliopsida > Malpighiales > Salicaceae > Populus > Populus trichocarpa. Next base: position 11,993,889 of record NC_037288.2, read on the forward strand.
CCGCGACGTCGTCGTCGATGACAAAGACTTTTATCGTGCCTCTTGATGAGGTGTGGTGTGTCGGGAAGGGTTTTTGGATTTAATCATAAAATTATGATTAATGTTTAGGAGTCGCCACCTAATATTATGGTCACTAAAAACCTATGGTCTGCGAGAGTCTGGGTAAGGGACTGGTTGTGCAAGGGGAAGATACGTCACATCTAGTGCACCCTACTTGAGGTAAGTTGTATTGTTGTTTGATTATTTTTTCTAAGTCGGGTTTCTAATCGTTGGTTTTTTCTAAGGTTCAAGATAGATCTCTCTTTATGAGAAAGTCTCTACCTTACTGGGTTAAATCCTAACCGTTCTAAAGTCTAAATTTTAGCATTACATTTTTTAATTAGGGTTATTTAGGAGGACTATATATTGTTTTCTTTGCTGCAAAATTTAGCAGCCATAGATTATTGAATAAAATTGGTGTTTTGCTTAGAACAACATATTTTTCTCTTTGTTTAAACAAAGAACAATCGAACTTACCAGAGTATAACTAACTTTGTAGCATTCTTCATTATACTTCTCGTTCATGATTCATTAATCATTGATTGGGGGTTCATACCAATAATGTTGGTACTTTGATTCAAGTAATCTTTATTACACACTCCTATCATACCTGATTTTTTAGCTTTCTAGGATTTGTCTTTTCTACTCGTGAGTTATGTGACTACATGATCACGAGATTCGTATAAAAGGTAGACGAATGACCACCCATTTTTTTCATTGCATGTATTAGATATATCTAACAAGAATATCTATACACATCTTGGTAAGAAAAATAAAAAAATCATAAAATATAAGAATTTCATAATATCATTATCTCTAAAAAAAAAAAATATATTAAAATAATATAATTACCATGTCAATATTGGGGTAATAAAACTTATATAATCTAAGAAATTTTGCAAGTACAATTAATCAAATTAAAATCTTCAAATAAAAAAAATACATGTAATTTGCCACCATATGCTTTTGTTTCCATCTTCCTTCCCACGCGGCACACAAAGAAAGAAAACAGCGATCACCAATTTGGCGCTCAAATCCAAGGGTACGGGAGTCGCTCCGTTCATGCCTTCCCGATTTAAAAGACAAGAAAATCCCTCCCAAAAGGCAGAAACTCGTGCGCGCGCACACACACACTTTCTCTCTCTGTTCTCTGAATAAAAGTTTTGCAGGAGCAATGACGGACGGTCATCTCTTCAATAATATCTTTCTCGGAGGCCGTGGAGGCACTGTAATTACCTTCTTTCTCTCTTAAATTTATTACTTTTACTCTTCGATTTTGAAACCATACCTTGTTTGAACCCTAATTCCTTTTCTTTTCTTTTTTTGTATTTCAATTCTGCTTTTTGAGACCCTAATTTTATTCTAATTCCTACTTTGTCTGTGTTTTGGGTTGGAAAATCATGTTCTTAGATTGTTGTTCATGAAACCCTAATCAGTTGGCTAATTCGTTTTTGGAGTATTGAACAAATTATGAATAATTGGCAAACAATCTCAAAAGATTATTAAAAAAAAAGCGATTTAAGGTTTAGGTTTGACGGGTTGCTGAGAAAAGTTAGTATGGATACATGAAATAGTGGTTTTATAATAACCGTTTCTTAAGTTTAAACTCTACTATAGTCAATATGATACCTTTGGTATCGATACACTAATTTTTTAGATTTGAGGCTTTAGTTATATGTGATTTCTTAGTGAGTTCATGGTATTGTTACCCTAATTTGTTGAAATGCCTTGTAAAATTTGGAGTCTATTTTTCGAATGGAGAGCAAGAAAGAGAATTGAAAATTGGAATCTCATATATGTTCATATTGTCACATTTCAGAACCCTGGACACCTTAAGATATCTCCAGGGGGGATTCTATGGAAGAAACAAGGGGGTGGTAAGGCAGTTGAAGTTGATAGAGCTGACATTCTTGGAGTGACATGGATGAAGGTCCCAAGGACAAATCAACTCAGTGTTCTAATTAAAGGTGGACCTTGGTACAAGTTTACTGGATTTCGTGATCAGGTTTTTCTCCAATGTCCTTGATATCTTATTTTTATAGTCAGAAGTTATTTGTGCATTTGTCTTGATGTTCAGAGAGTGTGTATTCAATTTGAGTGGAAATCAAGGTAATTTATGGCCTTTCCTCTCAAATTTTGAACATATTGATCCGCCTTGTAACCTAGCTTATCCCTACCTGCATGGCTTCAGGAACTTCTCATCACATTTAAGTTTCTGTGTCTGTAGTTTGTGGGTCTGTTAAATGATCACAATAGCCCTGGTGCATGTCAGTGACCGTTCATTAGTTACAACTTCTACTGAAGTTTTCAATTTCCTTTTTCCTTGTAAGTTTGATGTTTATAGTTTGTGATTTCTTACCTTGCTCATCTTTTGTTGGCCATGTAGGACTTATCTACCTTGACCAATTTTTTCCAAAGCCATGGAATAACACCAGAAGAGAAGCAGCTATCTGTCAGTGGTCGTAACTGGGGAGAAGTTGACTTAAATGGTGGGTAACTTTTTTGGACTTGCCTAGTTGCTGGATTGTCTTGCACCCTTTGGTTTTCTTTATAGCCTTTGTTGTTTATGACAGTAGTTAGCTTCTTTAGTGGTATGGCATTCTTTTATTCTGTCTTTATTGTGCTGTTGGCTTACATCTTCCAATCATTTGTAGGAAATATGCTTACATTTTTGGTTGGTTCGAAGCAAGCGTTTGAGGTATCTTTAGCAGATGTTTCACAAACACAGATGCAAGGGAAAAATGATGTCATCTTGGAGTTCCATGTGGATGATACTACTGGAGCAAATGAGGTCTGTTTATAGTGCTATTTGTCCTTTCTGAACAGTGCAAGCCATATGGCTACATTTCATGCATATGGGTCCACAATCCAGAATTATATGCAGGGGTCACCTCTATCACATTCTTGTTTTCTTCATTGCAGAATTGCATTAAGTACCTAGTAGAAAATAATGGTTCTGCATTTATATTTTCTTGTTTAGGATTGATGCTATCATTAGTAATTATATTTTGTTATGTTTACAGAAAGATTCGTTGATGGAGCTAAGTTTTCACATACCTAATAACAATACCCAATATATTGGTGATGAAAATCATCCTCCTGCTCAGGTGAGTTTCTTCCTTGTTATGACAATCATCTTTTTTACATCCTATGTATCTACTGATTTCTTGTCAATTGATTTTTTTTTAGGTTTTCCGTGACCTAATTGTGCAAAAGGCAGATGTTGGTGCTGGAGGTGAAGAAGCTGTTGTTACATTTGAGGGCATTGCAATCCTCACACCAAGGTAGAAATCGCAGACCCTGATCCCCCACCCACCCTCCCATGCATACTTGCATGCTCACCCATGTACTTCCATGCAAAAGCATAACTCAATCCATGTCATCTGCTGGTTCTTTAATGCTACTCTTTTAGATACATATGTGACTTGTAAAACTATTTTTCAATTTAGGGGTCGGTACAGTGTTGAACTTCATTTGTCTTTCCTGCGGCTTCAAGGACAGGCTAATGATTTCAAAATCCAGTATAGCAGTGTTGTCCGCCTCTTTTTGCTTCCAAAGGTTTGCTTTAATTACCTGTCCACTTATATAAGCATATGTATGTTTCAAATGATGATTTCCTTAGAGCCTTGGTATGATTTCAATCACTCATGTTCATGAAAGGCAGCGTTTAGTTACTGTTTCGGGATAAGAGAGACGGAGATAGTGGGACAAAGGGTACAAGAGGACATATCTCTTTGTACTTTTTGTATAGAAATCCACTCTCCAAAACTGTCCAAAAGATGGACTTATTTTATGTTTTTGTCCCTATCTTTCCAACCAAACACATTTTTGTCCCTCTTGTCTGTCTCTTTTATCTTGAGACAATAACCAAACGCTATCAAATGATTGCTAATGGAATCTAATGTGAGCTTGATTGATTTTTTACAGTTTAACCAGCCACACACCTTTGTTGTCGTGACTCTTGATCCACCTATCCGTAAAGGGCAAACTCTATACCCGCATATCGTGTTGCAGGTATTATTGATTGTATTACATTTGAACATCAGTTTGTGTTTTTGGATGTGTTTGGCATTCATTATTCTATTTTGTACAGTTCGACACTGACTTTGTAGTTCAAAGCAACTTGTCAATGAGTGAAGATCTTTTGTACACAAAGTACAAGGACAAGTTGGAGCCATCTTACAAGGTAATAACCTAGTTACATTCTGATTCGATCATGCTTCATGTGTTCTTCTTCTTCTTCTTCTTCTTGCAAGAAGGTAATCATCTCTTGTGATGTGGATATTTTAATCTAGGAGAGATTGGCTTGCAAGTTTGCATATAAAATTTATTTGTGTTGTGGATAAATAGGGACTTATTCATGAAGTGTTCACCACTATATTGCGTGGATTGTCTAGTGCCAAAGTTACTAGACCAGGAAAATTCCGTAGCTGTCAAGATGGCTATGCTGTGAAGTCATCGCTGAAAGCTGAAGATGGTGTCCTGTACCCACTTGAGAAGAGCTTCTTCTTCTTACCCAAACCTCCAACCCTCATTCTTCATGAGGAGGTATAGCTCTGCAAATTTTGTTCTTGATTAGTTCTTTGATATGCATATGATATATTTCAATTGGTTTTGTACATGCTTGTTTTAATTTTTTTTGTCTTTCGTCATACAAGATTGACTATGTTGAATTTGAGAGGCATGCAGCTGGTGGCTCAAATATGCATTACTTTGATCTTCTTATAAGACTTAAAACGGAACAAGAACATCTTTTCCGTAACATCCAGAGGAATGAATATCATAATCTTTTTGACTTCATAAGGTTTGGTTTATTTCTCACCTGACAGTTTGATTTTACACTGTTTTCAATGGCTTTACCTTTCATTTAATCATACAGTGGGAAGGGCATGAAAATTATGAACCTGGGAGATATGCAGACCGCAAAAGGAGTGGCTGCTGTTCTTCAGAATGATGATGATGATGCTGTTGATCCACATCTTGCACGCATTAGAAATGAAGCTGGTGATGACGAGAGCGATGAAGAGGCAAGTTCTTTTATCTATTTTTGAATTTTGTGCTGCATCTCCTGCAAGCTTGTAGGTACAGTATCTTTTAATTGTAGGGTTCACTTCATGTAAATACATAGCGTTATGCGCACCACTCTTGTTTGCACTCCATTTTCTACAGTTTTCCTATGCCTCTATTGAGATCTAACAGTTTTGCATTTATGCAATTGAATCTAAGCATGGTGATGTTGCAGGATGAAGATTTTGTCCTCGGGAAGGATGATGGAGGTTCTCCTACTGATGATTCTGGAGAGGAAGAATCTGATGCCAGTGAAAGTGGAGATGAGAAAGAGGCAATGCATTTATTTTCCTTTACCTTCATGCCCTATTGAAGAGGATTTGCTATATGGTAATTCGATTGATAATATTTCCAAATAATGGCCAATTGCAGAACCCTGGAAAAAAGGATTTTAAAAGGGAGGTTTCATCTTCCAAGGCTGTTACAAAGAGGAAAAGCAGAGATGGAGAGGAAAGCCAAAAGAAGAGAAAACCAAAAAAGAAGAAGGATCCCAATGCACCGAAGAGATCAAAATCTGCCTACGTGTTCTTCTCGCAAATGGAAAGGGAGGTGGGTTCATTGCTGTTCCATTGAAATCTCTGGTCATGATTTGCTCTTTGCTTGTTTTGGGTATGCTAATTATATTATTGTGTTTGGCAAAAGAATGTGAAGAAAAGTAACCCAGGAATTGTGTTTGGGGAGATTACAAAAGCACTTGCGGACAAGTGGAATGCTATGTCAGGTTTGCTTTTGTTTTTGTAGGTTATTCCCCAGATATCTCGCCAATATTAAAAATATTTCACCGTTTGTTCTTACCTGTTCAAATGCAGCGGAGGAGAAAGAACCGTACGAAGAAATGGCTCGAGATGATAAACAACGGTATAAATCGCAAGTCAATGATTACAAGAACAAGAACCCACAGCCAATGATGGTAGACTCTGGATACGAGTCTGACAGTTGAATAGATTGAAGCCCTATGTTCTAAGACTTTTCTTATGTTTGATTTTCCTGTCTTCATGCCATTGGTTTGAGAATTCTATGTTTCCATGGTGCCTTTTTTCTTGAATCATCCAAGACATTGTTGGTACTTTTGTGGCTGCTCTCAGTCAGGAATTGGGTGCCTTTTCCTCGGGTTAAAGACAATGAAATGGTTTTATACTAACCATCTTACCAAAGGAATCTTCATGGCTTAGCATCATAACTAGATATGTTCTGCCGTGAAAATTTCAACATAAAAAAATTGTTAAGAAAAAAAATTAACAATAAAGCACTGTAGCTTTTTTCATGTTTTTTTTTCTGTATTTTTTTTTCATTCCTTGTTTTTTTTTTTTTTTTTTTTTCATTTTTATTGTTTTTTTTCCATTCCCCACATGCTTTTTCTTTTTCTTTTTTTCTTTTTTTCTTTTTTTCCCCAAAATTATCAACTTTTTTTTTCATTTTTTTGTTTTTATGTTTTTTCTAAAAAAAATTATCTTTATCAATTTTATTTTTTTATAATTAAACTGGTTGAAAATTTAGTTTTATAGTTTTTTTTTATGTTTTTTTAAAATTATTTTTGTTGAATTTATTTTTTTAATATTGAGAAGGTTAAAAATTTAGCTTTATAGTTTTTTTTTTCTTTAAAACATTTCGGATTGCTATAGTGTTTTTTCATATGTTTTTTATGTTTTTTTTTTATGATTTTCTCTAAAATTATTTATCGATTTTACTTTTTTAATATTGAGTTGGTTAAGAATTACAACTGTAGTTTTCTGTACAATACATTGTGGATTGCTATAGTGTTTCTCTACATGAATCTTTTTTTTTTATGATTTTTCTTTTTTTATATGATTTTTTTCAAAATTGTCTTTGCTGCTTTTATTTTTTTAATATTAAGCTCATGAGAATTTAATTTTGTATTTTTTCTTTAAAACATTGTTGATTGCTACAGTCATTCTCCATATATTTTTTTTATGAATTTTTTTAAAATTATCTTTGTCAATTTTATTTTTTAATATTGAGTTGGTTGAGAATTATAACTGTATATTTCCTCATAAAATATTATAGATTGCTACAATATTTCCCGACTTTGAGTCATAGGTCCAATTGATTATTTAAATAATATTAACAAAAAAATATCTAACAATGATAGATAAATTAACAAAAAAAAAACATAAAAAAAGATAAAAAGAATCTGATCTATACTTATACTGAATGAAAAAATTGAAAAAAGAAGAAGTAACAAAACAAAATTTTAATTGAATTGGATTGTAAACTTTGTTGGTATAGGTATAAAATTGAAATAATTTCATATAAAAAAATTTTGAATATCAAATTTTAATAAATAACTTTATATAAAGCAAAAGCAAAAGAAAAAATTTTAAGTTAAAACTTAATCTCTAACAAATAAAATGTTGCAAAATGAAAATAAAAAAAATATATAATTAAAAAATATTGAAAAAACTTGATCAGAGGGGTCAAGATTCAAAACCTTTGACTCAGTCGTGATACTTGGATAACTGCATTTGAAAGCAAATTAAAAAAAATAATGAAGTTTAATGATTAAACAATTAAATGTTGAAGGAAAAAAATGAAAACAAAAAAACTGGAAAAGCAATGAAAAAAAAATATTTGTTAACCCCACGACCATGTGTACATGATCAGAATAACTTAATAAAAAAAACAAGAAAAAACAAGACAGTACAAAGACCAATTTCTAATAAATAAAATGTTGAAAGATAAAACTAAAATAAATTATTTTAAGATTTAACACCAATAACTCTAGTTATTAACAAAAGACTAACCCCAAATGAGACAAATTATAAAAAATAAAAAAAATCATAAATTTTAAAAAAATAAAAACATTTTTATACTAGATTCAGTCTAATCTCTAAACTCATAACCTATAAAATTCACATACAAGAAAGAAAGTAGGGGAATTTTTTTTTTATATATACGAACCCCCATTTCATTTTAAATGTGAATTGGGTTGAATTGGCCGTGAACTGTGTTAAAATATAATATATTAAGTTTGTTGTGTTTTTTTTTTTTCCCTTAAGGTGTTTCAGCGTATGCCATCATTGTTTTTCTTGAATTTTAATATAATTGAGAAATGGATGCTTGATTGAGATTTTTCTCTTAAACTTAGAGGGTCAATGAAGACATAAAATATGGGACACCTCATAAATCTCAATGGAGGTAATTCAGATATACACCATAAATAAAACATTAATTATAACTATATAATTAAAGAGATCAGTTTTTTACTATGTAATCCAAGTTAAAAGACTGATGTTTTTAGTTATAAGTTTTTTTTTTTGCTTTTTTGTTTTTAATTAATTTTTTTATTTGATTTAGTTCGTTGATATTAATATTTTTTCTATTTAGTTATCACACTCTCATGACACGGATCTCAGGTTTGACGGGTTAACTCAGTTGATTCAATTTTTTTTAATTAGTTTTTTTCTTCTAATTTTTTCTTTTAATATCGATTTGATTGAGAATTAAACCTCATGATTTATTTTGTTTACTTTTCATTAGATTATTGTGATCTCATGAGGAGATTTTACAGTACCCCTCATTGCAAAGTACTATTCATTGGAATAGTGCTTTGCTTTTTTTTTTCCTTTTCAATTAATTTTTTTTTTAAATTTCATTCTTTAATATTAATTTTTTTTTCTAATTAGTTATCACACTTTCATGACACGACCTTGTAGCCAGACCTACAAAGGCTCTCAGGTCTGGTGTTGCAACCAAACCCAAGGTTCTTGGGTCTGACATTGTAGCCAGACTCAATTAAACTTGAGTCATGCAAGTTTAATATTATTATTAATATTAAAAATATTATTATTTGTATTATAAATATTATTATTTTTACTATAATGAATATTGCTAATATAATAATTAACAATTTTTTTAAAAAATATTATTAATATTGAAAAATAACCATAGATTTGATTTAAAGGGTAAAATTTAAAACTATAAGAACTTGAGTTAGACATATTTAATATTATAAATATTATTATTGTCATTATTATTAATATAATTATTAATAAATTTTAAAAAAATATTATTACTATTGAAAAAAAAAACCATAGATTTGATTTTAAAGGTAAAATTAAAAATTATTATTATTGTTATTGTTGTTGTTGTCGTCGTCGTCGTTGTTATTCTTATTATTATTATGATTATTAATGTTATTCTTAATATTGTTAGTATTTTTATTTTTATTATGATTATTAGTGTTATTCTTAATATTGTTATTATTATTAAATTTGAAAAAAAATATTATTACCATTAAAGAAAAACCATAAATTTGATTTGAAAGTATTAAAAACTATAAAAACTTAGATCAGATAAGATTAATATTATTATTTTTATTCTTATTAGGGAAACCAAACCCCAGAAACTTAGGTCTGGCTGGGGCGCCAGATCCAAGTTTATAATCATTAGTCTTCTTATTCTTATTATTATTGTTATTATTATCATTATCATTAATATTTTTTTTAAAAAATATTATTACTATTAAAGAAAAATTATAAATTTGATTTCAATGGATAAAAAACTATATGGAACTTAGGTCAGAAAAATTTAATACTATTATTAATATTAAAAATATTATTATTTGTATTAAAAATATTACTATTAATATTATAATTAATATTATAAATATTATTTTTGAGTCGGTTCGTTGCAATCAAACTTAAAGCTTTTGGAACTAGTTTTGTAAATAATCTTAATGTTATTGACCATTAACGTCTTTTAATATTTTTTTTATATAAAAAAAAATTACAGTGAAAAGCTAAAGTGAAACAATAGAAAAAACTGACGAATTCTTTGTCCCATCTTTAAATGGTCCACAAAAAAAAAAACAACATCAACGTAGTACATTAATAATTAATTGTAATGCTTACATTTTTTGGTTTCGTATTTTGCCCTCCGATTCCAATTTCTCCTCCCAACAAACACGCAAATTGATAACAGCAACAACGTTAAAATTGTTCTCCTTCACATGTCCTTGTTCGTGAGGTTTAAGGTTCCACAGATTACCATGGGACTTGATCTTTCTAGCATTTTCTACCTGGTTTGCAATCAAGTGCCCCAGCAAAGCGAGTCATCCTTGTAGCAACTGCACCGGGTTTGGCTTTGATCATGAACTTCCTGTTCGGTTTCTTGGTTCTCGGCTGGCCAGATTGAACAAAGAAGGCTCCATTCATCATTAGATCGTTCTCTGATCTCCATGTCCATTTACTCCATTCTCCCTTCGTTGCATAGTCCCTCTTGGTCACCTGCATTTTAATTTGCAGGTATCATCAAAACATTTATTTATCGTATTATTTATGGGATTTAATTAATGTAATGCATGATCTTGTTTTGTTTACCTGTTTTAGATGACTCTCAGGTGGTGCGATGAAGCGGTTACCCTGGCTGATAATGGTAGGATGTTTGCTGCCACCAATAGCATACAGGCGCCAATGAGTGTAGTCATTATTAACAACATGGAAGAAACCCCATCTGCATCTTGGCATTCTCTGTACAAGCCCCTGGCCAAAATGATTGAATGCAACTGTGACTTGCATAAGATGATCGCCTGAGTAGCTATCACTTGCTCCCAGCAAGATGGCCTGCAATTCTCAATATATATCAAATCGTCATCTCTCTGCAACAAATAAGAAGAAAAATTATATTTAAGTTTTAAATAAGAAATGATATTGTAGCTTACATCATTGTGGTGGGTGAAATGGCAATTGGAAATGGTAATTGCAGTGGATCCCATAATTGCATCTATGAGTCCATCGGTGCAGCGAGACATGGAAACGTGATCGATCCAGACATCGGTGGAGCCGAAGATGGAAATTCCATCTCCATCACTGTTGGTCCTGATTCCATAATGGTCCACGGAGTCCCTAATATTCCCACCGCTAGTAGCAATAATGTGATGAATGCGAATTCCATGAATGATTACGTTATGGATGAATTGTATTGTAATGCCACCTCCATAAGAGATGTGTACATGGTGCCCACGCCCATCAATCGTCTTATGGCTAGACATTATCAACTCTTTCGACAACTTAATGTTCATGTTCTTTGAAAATATGATCCACAATGGCTCCTTTTGGATCACAGCATGACGCAAAGTCCCAGGTTTTGGCTTCATAACATTGTTGTCCGAGCTATCTGTCACAACATATATCCTTCCGGCCATTCCTCCAGTAGTCCTACGCCCAAAACCAAGCGCACATTTTGCTAACTGCTTGCGGTTTTTTGCCCAGTTCCTTTGGCACCTCCAGCACCTGTCAATTGGGTTGGTCACCTGGCATGGACCTGCGTATTTTTTCCTCCCTTGCCTCAGGTTCCTTCTAGTGCTGTTAGCGAACTGTTCAAAATCGGCATCGTTATCGTTATCGTTATCATCATCATCAAGGTCCAAATTAGTGATGTTTGTGCTCCCAAAAGCACCATAAAGGCTGCTGCTATTCTTTGCAAGAGAGTATCTTCCCCCAGTTAAAAAGAAAAGGAAAAAAGATTGTCAAAATCATTATAATATTTCATAAATGTGCCATGTAAATTAATTCTGCATGCTGTAACAAAAAATATCGTCGAGCGCATACGTTAGTATAGCAAGTTCCTATATATCTTATCCGATCTAGGCGCTTGCTTCTTAGTTCAAAGAGAAATTAAGACTTTATAAAATAAATAAATGGTGATACATTGTGTACTGATGATCAATAATGAAATGGAGAAAATGATGTTGGGAATTCACTTGTTAACTTCAACGTTGAAAGCATCGGTTGCCTCTTCCGGGTCGGGTACGTAGGCTTCCAATGTCATCTTCTTAGCATCCTGCGCTCGTTTTTGCCACACATCGTCGAAAATGCCAATGTCTGCCAGCAGGCTTGGAATCAATGTTGCAAGAGTAAAAACAAAGATCAGCATGGCCTTACCCACTGCCATCTTCTTTGTATGTAATATATTATGAATGTTAACAAGTTCTGACCAAAAGTAGTCCTGGACGTCCTAGGTCCGTTATAGATTAAGGTCTCCGGTTGAACCACTGGGCGCGGCGGGTTCGTAAATCTTCTTATGGGTTCAGACCGAAATAGACCAGAAAAAATTGAACCTAGCTAGGTGAATTTTTGAGCTATCTGCATAGCTTGTGTTTGGTTTATGAATTGAACACATAGGTTTGACGTTGTGGGCATGCTTAAATACTATCCAATAACTTGGGAGATCTAAAATTAGAAGCGTAGAGAAAGGAATACCATTCTGTGCTAATGGTTGACAGTACATGCACAGCAACAAAGATTGACTGACTGAGGATTAGTCTCTAACAAGGAGAAGAAATGGTCTCGAACGAGACCCTATGTTGCTAATATACATACATGCAAGCTATTTTCTCTTCTTTTTCACGCCTGTCCCAACCTGGTTCATGGTTGACTCCATGCCAGCAATTTCTCTTCTTTTTCACGCCTGTCTCAACCTTGCGCATGGTTGACTCCATGCCAGCAAGCAATGTTTTTTTTATCAAATCCTTGCTTTAAATAGCTTACAATCAACCATGCATGTTTTTAGACCAACGATCGATATATAATAATTAGAACTGCCTTGCAGCTTCCAAACAATGAGCTAGATCAGCTGTTGCAGAGTTTTCTTTCTTCTCTTTTCTTTTGTTGTTTTTCAATTTCTTTTGTTTCGCAGGCCGGCAGGCAGGCATGCATGCATGCAGCCATCCATGCATGGATCTCCTTAGCTGCTTGAATCAACAGAGAATTGGAGGGAAGTAAGGGTGCTCTTAAAAATGGCTGAACCTATTATGCCCAGCCCCCATATATATACATAAACACATCCATCACGGTTTAGACACATCTTGAACACGGAATATTAATTAGTGAAGTTGCGCCCGCTAGCTAGATAGCTGTCGATTTTGTTATAAATTAAGACCATAAAAACTAGCTAGCTAGCCAAGAAAGATTTAATTAAAAATATATTAAGTACAATCAGCTTGCTCTAGCTTATCAAGGACTGCTAGATATATAGTCATCAATTTTTATTACCAAATCTAATTGTGAATTATAATATTGAACATCGATCATTGGGTACTTTCATGTTTAAAAACGCAGCTTATCTTTTGGGTGTCTTCTATTTATTTACATCGAATATATATAAAGAAGGGGATTTTACTTTCCTATTCCTCACGAAGTATTATTTGTTGAAATAATGCTTTATTTTGTTTTATATTTTTGCTATTTTATTAAATTTTTTTTGTTTAATTTCATTTTTTAATATTAATTTTTTTTCTATTTAGTTATCATACTCTCATAACACGGATCCCAGGTTTGATGAGTTAACCTGTTTTGGCGGGTTAACCTAGTTGACCCATATTTTTTTTCTTCTTCCAATTTCATCATTTAATATTGATTTGATTGAGAATTAAACTTCATGATTTGTTTTGTTTACTTTTCATTAGATTATCATGATCTTATGACACGAGAATAATGCTTAACAGATAAACCCTAGTTAACTCGGGTTTTTTTTCTTTTATTTAATTGGTTTTTTTTAAAAAATTATCATTCAACATTTGGTCGGTTGAGAATTGAACTTCATAATCTATTTTGATTAGTTTTTTATGAGAACACCTTGTTCTTAAGATCAAGGTCATGAGTTTTGACATTTTAACCCTGGTTAAATCAGGTTGTTTTTTATTTTTTTTTATTTTCTTTCTAAGAGGTTAAATTGGTCTTATTACCTGGGTCACGAGTCCTTCAACATTAAACTTTCTTTTTATTGGGTTGTCCTTGTCTCATGACTCGGGTTGTGGGTTAACCTAATTGACTCATTTTTTCTCTCTTTTTTAATTGACTTTTTTTCTTCCCAATTTCATCAATTAACATTATATTTAATTGAGAATTAGACTTCATGATTTATTTTGGTTTGTTTTTCATTAGATTATCATGGTCTCATGACTCAGTAATAGTTCTTAACAGTTAACTCGGGTTAACTTGACTTATTTTTTATGTCATTTTTTTAATTAAAATTTTTATAATTATCATCATTCAACATTAGGCGATAGAGACGATTGAGAATTGAGCTTTATAATTTGTTTTAATTTTTTCTCTATGTGGTTATCTCAGTCTCAAGACCAAAGTCGCGGATTTGACAGATTAACCCGAGTTAAATCAAGTCATTTTTTTTTCTATAAGGTTATCTCAGTTTGATAACCCGGGTCATGGGTTTGGTGGATTGACTCAGGTTTTTTTATGTTCTTTTTTTAATTGATTTATTTTTTAATCTCATCCTTCAATATTGGGCTGGTTAGGACATATTTCGTCGGTAAACCAGAATGTAATGAATACCATGAATAGTGTCATTGAGAAGTGAACAGTTCTCGTGTTCTCAAGAATATACCATTAGACACATTCTATCGGTATACCCATATGTAATGAACACCATGAACAATACCAAGGTGAAGGGAAACAGTTCTCATGGTTTCTGAAATATACCAATAGACATATTCTGTTGGTATACCCGTATGTAATGAACATCTTAAATAGTGTTAGGGTGAAGAGGCATAGTTCTCATGGTCTCTGGAATATACCGACATACATATTTCAACCCATATGTAATGAACACTATGAACAATGTTAGTGTGAAGGGGAATAATTCTCATGTTCTCTAGAATATATCAATGAATACATTATGTCGGTATACTCGTATGTAATGTATAGTCTATCGGTATTTTCATCGGTGTAAAACAGTTTCTGATGCCAAATTATATATGTATTCCCTATCTATCCATTCTGCAAATATTTAATTTCACAGCTGCACACACAACACAATAACATCAATTCACATAACAATAATAAAATAAATATTTCTTTGTCATTCAATAATAAATTAACATCATTGTCATTATATTGAAGTGAATTTTGTCTATAAATATTACATTATAGTTTCTGGCATTACACATTAGTGTTGTGCAAATTAATCAGAATTCTCTTCTTCTTCATCAATTGACTGGTCCTCATCTCCATCGTAATCTTGTACGTTGATTTCATCATTATCATCTTCATCGACTTATGTATGTCCACTAGAGCTCAAACTATCATTCAACTCCTCAACATCAACATCAATAAAAATATTCTCGACGATGTGAAAATTTGAATTTTCTTCTAAGTCATTAGATGAAGCAACTCGATATGGATCAACTAATTCACCAAGTTGAAAGATATCATCTCCCATATTTAATTGATCATTGTCATCCTGAACAACCTTGACATGACCCCTGGGTTTGGTTTTCACAATGGATAACCAGTCAGCTCTTGAACGATCCTTTCTAAAGGAAAGATTGTATGTGTAATAAACTTGCTGACATTGCTTGATGAAAACAAAGACATCGTCACCGTTGCAGAGTCTAGCCTTTGAATTAATTTCAATCAAACCATGATGGGGATCTACTCTGATTTCTCTTTTAGTGGTGTCACACCAATAGCATTTGAATAAAAACAATTTATTCTGCTTGCTATGATATTGCAATTCAATGAACTCTTCCAACTTCTTATAGTAGTCAACTTCAAACTCATTAGAAATCGATCCCTTAACACAAACCCCCATTGTTATATGTCTTCCTTCCATGTTCATATTCTTTAGTATGAAACACATGTCCATTGATAAAATACTCGTTATAGCACTTCATCTTTCTTTCAGGACCCAGACATAATAAAGACAAAGTAACACTAACATTCCTTCTCAATTGATAAACTTGGTACATGAAATACAACTATGAACAACTAACAAGAAATGTGTAATGAAATTAAGTATCTTGAGAGATAAGAATAATTAAACAGTACTTACATGTGTTCTGAACCACGTGGAAAATTGTTCATCTTGTAATAAAAAGATTTGGAATTCAGTCAGCTGTGAGTTTTGCGACATAAAATATTGACGATGTTGTCTGCAAGGAATTAAAAAATGTATTATTTTATGATATTATAAGAGATAAATTGTTTGAAAATAGCAACATGTTAAGTACTATACTTACTGAATAAAAGACCTCAGTTCATTGCAGTTAAATAACATATAATTATGTGCTTGTCTGAATTCTATTTCTGACAATATCTTCCCTTTATAGCATTTATTGGTACGGGTTATCAAGGATGAGAGAATATTGACAAGTTCCCACTCGAAGGCACTTCCTCACCATCATCATACCTTGCAATGCGGTTGATTCTTGTTCTCAATTGAAACTTGAAATAGTATGAGATAAATGTTGAGATCTCTTCAACAATATAAGCTTTGCATATCGAAGCTCAATATGTGCCTTGTTTTTTACTTCTCTCTTAGGTTGAACAAGTACTTGTATGGTATTAAATGAATGTTTTGAAATATGCAAACAAAGATAATAAAATTTTAATTATGATGCATGTGTAACCCTAACCTTTTGAATGGATACATCTATATATATTGGACTAGGCCTTCAACTTTTACCTCAAATGGTAATTGTATGGATAAATGCTTCATTGAATCGAAAAATGATAGAGGGAATATCATCTCAAGTTTTCATATTGTTTGAGTGATATTAGTTTCAAGCCTTTTCATGTGTTGTGTCAGCAACTTGTTGGAGTGTATATTTTTAAAGAAGTTACTAATCTTTGTGAATGCATCTCATATCTCCTTTTGTAAAAAATTCTGGTAAACTAATGGAATGAGTGTTTGCTTATCATGTGATAGTCATGGCTCTTCATTCCATACAATCTGTAATTCTTTAAATTCATCAACCTTGATAAGTTTGAGGCATATCCATCAAAAAAATACAGACTTTTAAGCTATTGGTAAACAAGTAACTATTGTAATATTGCAGTCACATAAATTAATTACCCTAACTTAAACAAATAAGATAGTATAGAGCAAGTAAATGATCAATCCCACGAGAAAGATCTAGTTTAGGTTTTTATGCTAGATGTTTTAATGTTGGGGGGTTTTGAGGTTATCTAGGTTATGTTATGGTAAACAAAATAAAATAATCAAACTAAATTAAATAAACAGAAACCTATTAAGAGAAAAACCTTCATCTCAAGTAAACGTCCACCTATAAAAATCAAAATTGATCATTGAAATGATACATCAATTTATATTCTAAATATCTTTCTTTCCTTAACATTAGTTAGTTAACTGATCTACAGTGTAACTAACCCTAATCATTAAACAACCACAGTGTGCACACTAATAATATAATTCAATGGCAACCTTAAGAACTAGATAGGTTGATAAATCTAGACAACATAACTGTCTATAGTTTATGTTCAATTTAATTGAATGTTTTCCCTAAGATTAACAACACAAATCCGCTATAATTATTAAATCTAGTCGCTTCACATGTTTAACATCACAACTCTGGTTTTGATAGCAAACTTAGTAATAGATTGGTTTAGAATAATAACTTATAGTCTGCTCTAAGAATCAAACTAAACAATCATATAAAATAAACATAGAAAAACTTTCATACTCATCATATAAACTAAAAAGAAAAGATAGAATAGATCTCACAGTTTTTAAAATCTGGAGGTTTCTGTATCCTTTCAACCAAGACAAATAATTTCGCCTTGCATGTCTATCGAAAAACTAAGAAAGAGAAAAAAAAGATGAAAACATAATTTTAGGTATAAGAGAAAATGGTGAGAGTTTTCTTCTTCTTTTTGGTCGCCCTCTTCTCTTTTTTTCTCTCTTTTTTTATTTTATAGGAAACTCTAATCCCCACACCCCTCCAATCCGTTTGTATCCTTTAAAAAATAATCCTTTCCAAACTAGACAATCTACATTGAAGTAGTACAATAACTATTTTTCTAAAAAGAAAAAAAACTAGTCTTGCATAAAATCTTCAAGCTTTGACTTTAAACTTAGAAAATTAATTTTCCATATAAAGATCTTTTGCATACGAAGAAATAATTCCCATGTCAGTTTGGATGCTTTGGAAGTAAGTTGGACTTGTTTCTTCACAAAACCTGTCTACTGGTAGAATTCATAGGTTGTCTTGGAAAATCATATCTATCTCATATGAGCTTCTTTTTTTCTGCTGCAATTTGATAGTTTGATAGGTCGTTGAGTTAGGAATCCAACAAAATTAAGTTTGCATTAAATGAACTTCTCAAACTCAAGATATTCAAGTCGAAATGGTCGAAGGTCAAAACTGGCAGAATGCAATACTTGTCTTTGAAGGCTGTGATTTCCATGCCCTTTCTTTTTTATTTTTCTTGCCATATATGTATAGAAATGTATGGATATTAGCTTTCTAATGCCACTAGAACCACCTCATTTCAACCTCTACATCTCAAATTCTAGAAAAAACATCGACTAGAAGTCAAATCTACCAATATTCGACACGGGTTGGAAGATGGTCTGAATTTTATCTCTAATTTACTCCTTTTCAAATATTACATCCAAAAGTGCCTTCAAAACATGGACAAAATACTAGGTATATATGGGTAAAATTATTGAATAATATGGTTGTATCAGTAACTATGCATTATTATCTAAGGCGATGTTGGCTTTTGTCTTTACGACTCGTGACCCAACATAAACCAACTTCATATTTTTACGGTGACAAAAGAAAGCTATATTTATTTTAGCCTTGATGTTGTCATTTGTCTTCCCCTTCACGTCCATAACTGTGTTGAAAATGTTCCTAAATACATTCTTTTCTATGTGCATGACATCAAGGTTATGGCGGATGAGATTGATCTTCCAATAAGGAAGCTCGCAGAAAATACTTCAGTTTACCCAATTGTAGGTCAAACCAAAACACAATGTCACCGTACTCCGATAACACGTTATACAATTCTTCACCTAAAAGAAGCAATGGTGCAACATCCTTTTTAACTCTGTCAACAAAAAAGTCCTTCATGAACTTGTGATCTGTTGATAAGAACCGCCGGTGGCAGTCATAAAAAGACATTTTACCGATGTTTGTTAGCATGAATGCCTTGTTATTTATCATACAGTATGAACGTGCTAGCTTTTCATGCATGCTCTAACCATAAACCATTCTATAAGCTATAAAATCATTGATAGTCCACATCAAAGCTCTATTCATCATAAAATTTTGTTTCCTCAATACATCACAAGTCAAAGCTCTGAATGACCACAATTGCTTTAACTCATCAATCAATGATAAAAAAACAAACATCTATATTTTGACCTGGACTATTAGGACCAGGTATAACCATAGATAAAAACATGAACTCCGGTCTCATACACATCCTTGGTGGCAAGTTGTAAATCATGAGTATCACAGACCAACAAGAATAAGGAGCAGCAAATGACCCGAATAGATTGAATTTGTCTATACATAACACAAGATGCATGTTCCTTGTCTCCACTAAAAATTGAGGATGCACACTATTAAAGTGTTTCTAGGCTCCACCATAAAAAAAGGTGCACCATCACTCCATCTAACACATCATGTGATTGGTGCCATATTATGTGCTCAATAGTCTTTGGTGATATGAATAACCTCTGTAATGTAGATGTGATTGAGAAGTATATAAGTTTTCTGTATGTGACAAGAGTCCTTACCCTACCAGTCATGGGTTTATAACGAGAATGTCCATATGTTCTGCACTCGGTCAACTCTGTATTTTTAAGGTAATACAACATGTAGAAGTTTAGACACGTGTTAATTTTCTAGTATCCTAAACTGAGAGGTTTCATCATGTACTTACTGTGATTTGTGCAACTATCCTATAATGTTTGTCAGAATCTTTTAAAAGATCAAAAAATTTGGTCGCGTCTGCATTAGGTTCTTCGTTTACGATTGGACATTGACCGATATGACCATGATTCATTCTCATCGCATCCATAACCATATTCTTATAAGGATTACTATTGTCATCTAGAACTCCATACACATTACTAAAACTAGAAGTTGACCCAACTATCGTTTCTACTATGGTATTATAAGGAACATATGGTTCTCCGTGTGTATACCAATACATTTATTTCTCCATGAACCTTTTTTGTAGAAGATGTATCGTTACAACATCTGGATCGAGAAACTTTTTATTTTTACACTTCCTACATGGACATTTAATACCATCATTATAATAATATTTCTCCACTAATATTTCTTGAATTAGATAATGCATAATTAATAAAATTATGGACCTCATTACAATAATCCATCATCCGCAACCCTTGAGGTGAATCTCTATACATCCATGAACGATTATCCATTACTTATATCAAACCTAAATGGACATCTAATACCCCCTCTACTAATATTTCTTGAATTATATAGTGCATAATTAATAAAACTATGAACCTCATTACAATAATTCATCCTTCGCAACCCTTGGGGTGAATCTTTATACATCCATGAATGATCATCCATTACTTATATCAAACTTATATAAAATAATGATGACAACACGTATTAATTAACTATGTTAACTAAATAATTTGCAAAAATATTGGTTTAGCTCAAACTTATTCAATCTATCTTAATAGTACTCTTAATTCATTATCGACTATCTACATAATTCAAATTTCTACACATTTACCGAAAATTTCAACTTGGCAATAAAATTGACAAAATATAATACGAGACCATTAAATAAGCCATTATTTATTTCATCACAAAACACCTAAGTCAAAAATTCAACATAAGTATCAATTTACAAACAAATATAATTTTACAAAATCTAAAATAAACCCTGACATTTACAAATCATAAATCCATACAACAAATTTGTATGAAAAAAAAACTATAAAACAACTAAACACCCAAACAAAGTACATAAACTACAAAAAATATACAAAAAAATCAACATTTAAAATTGATTTCAAATAAAAAAATGGTAGATTTGCTTACTTAAAGTGGAGAATCCTTAACAAAACACGAATGCTGACAAACTGAGTATTGTGGTAGCCGGATTTGTTGTGAGAGGTTGAATTGTGTTGACATTGAGGGGAGAGGGCTGTTTGTTATAGAAAAATTGCACAAGGAAGAAGGAAAAATGGGGTTGGGGGAGGAGGGTTAATCGTCAAGTCTTAAATTAAATATCACCGATGACATTACTGATGAAATTATTCCGCTAGTAACTCTGTCGATCATTCTATTAATAAAAATATCACGTCACCATATGATTTGCTTTTTTGAATCTCACTATAATATCCTATGTCATTTCTTCAGTATATACCGATAAAATATTTTTATCGGTGTTTACTGATAGATATAAGAATGAAAATTTCTATCAATAAAGATCATTACAGTATACCTATAAAAAATATTTATTGGCGTTTCCGTTTATATTTACTAATTTTTCTGGTAGAGCTGTAGATGGATTAGAATTAGAATCATCAACTACCAAGGAGACAAGAATGAAAAGGCGAACAGCATAATCTTAACGTACGTAGACTCTACATAGGTATTAAGGAGGTGTTCTAGCCAAAGCTTACATAAGTAACATCTTGCTCTTATTCTACTATTCTCTATATTCTTGGACAAATGAATTTTAAGCATAATTAATAATGATGTGAAGCTATATTAATTTGGGTCGTGGTGTTTAGACTATAATATTTAAGAAATTACTTTTAAAAAAAACCCTACTTGATTTCAGAAATTCTCAGCTAAATATATAAATATGCAGAAAAATTTCAACATAAATGTGCACTGGATATAGTAATATAAAAAGAATTAAAAGTCTAAACAAAGACTTGAGGACTTAAAATTTTTGGTGTTAAGCAAAAGCTACGAATGTAAGATCCTTCTTGTCAATCATTAAAGCCAAGGTATAACGTGTGGAATTCTTAGCAAGTCACCAGCACATATATTCACCTATTTTGTGCAAGACAGGCATGGAGGGCGAGAAAATGGGCCTCAAGTATTGCATTTTCTGGTAACAAAGACAACTTGAAGAAAGAGACAACAGGTCTTTTAGGCAAAATTTCACATTTTTTAAAGTGAATTCCCCACATCACTTATTCTCACACTTTTGACCATACTTAGCCAAATTCTTCCTTGCCACTGCCATAAACACAGTACTTGTATTACTTCCCTTGCAATTTGCTTCTTTATTCCTCCTCCCCCTAAGACTAAATTTAGCTAGGCACATACCCTCTACTTTAAATTTAGATTATGTGGCCACAATCAAAGAATGGAGGTGTGCATGGTCAAAATGGGGTAAAAAAAACAAAGAATTTTGTTCTTTTAGATCAAGTTTTTGAAAATTAAAGCCTGTTGAACAAGATTTAGATTTATATATACAAGTGTCAGCCTAGCTACATCCCTTCTTTGCTTAAAGTCGTAGCAAGAGGGAAGGAGGAATCTATCTATTGACTTATATGACAAAAATACCATGTCCTTTCATTTACAAGAAAGATTCCCATAATACATTATGACTAGCACAAACTTGTTTAGAATACCGTTTTCTAACAAAAATTGAGGAAATTTGTAATTTGTAATTTAATTTTTTCGACTAGATATGTTACTCTGCAAGTCAAGAAAAAAAATTACATAAAAAAAGTACAATATTAAAAAAATCTAAACCTCGAGTTATTGGTTTAAATGATAATTTAAATAATATAAAAAAAACAATAAAATTACAAAAAACACAGTGGGAAAAAAATAAAACCAAGACAACAGGCAAAACCAAGTATACATCTACTATAATTGTAGAGGTATAAGCAAAACTGGCAACATGCAAAAGGCTAGAATAATCAGAAATTCAATGGGGGGAAAAAGCATAAATCATGTTTGCTTCCTGACATGAAAGAGGCAGAAGCTAAGGTCATTCTGGTAATTAGGAAAGACTTTTTAATGAGGCTTCTATCAAAGCAGTTGATGCTAGCCCAACTTTTCATAATCTGGCAGAGCATATAAAAAGAGATTTGTTACAAAGGATTCTCACTGGAAGAAAAAGAAAACTAAAGCAGCACTTATTCACAATCCTTGAATCCCTGGTTGCCATGATTTCTGCAGCTGATGTCTATCATGTGGTGACAGCCACAGTTCCATTATATTTTGCCATGATATTGGCGTACATCTCTGTGAAATGGTGGAAGCTCTTTACACCAGATCAGTGTGCAGGCATAAACAAGTTTGTTGCCAAATTCTCAATCCCATTATTATCATTCCAAGTTATCTCTGGTATCAATCCATACAAAATGAACCTGAAACTTATATTTGCCGACTTTCTTCAAAAACTACTAGCCCTTTTAGTGCTCACAGCACTCGCCAAAATCAGCTCTCGCGGACGGTTGAATTGGATCATCACTGGTCTCTCCCTCTCAACATTGCCCAACACTTTGATTCTGGGGATTCCACTTCTGAGGGCTATGCATGGGGCTGAGGCAGAGCCACTTCTTTCACAGATAGTTGGCCTGCAAAGCCTAATTTGGTACAATTTGTTGTTGTTTCTGTTTGAGCTCAATGCCACCAAGGAAGCCACTGTGGCACCATCTTCAGAATCCACAGGTATTTGTGTTCCCTTCATCGATGATAAATAATAATAAACCCAAAGTATGAACAGTACCAAATGCATAGATCACCAGCTACGTAATTCAATTCCAATCCTGTTCAGCCAGCCTTAATTAATATATTGGAGTAGAAGATAACCCTGAAAACATCTCTGCTCTCTGTCCATTTCTTTTGTTTATGCTCTTTGAAAGATCCATTCATGGACATTTTCCAGGAAATACTGATATATGGTTAACTAAGGTACTGCATGTTTATTGACTAATAAGTATAGCAGTAATTAACAAGCTGTCTGATTCATATTCAGACATACATGATGTGACTGTTTTTTTGTTTCTAGATATATTTTAATGTCCTCCAGCACATATGGTTTTCATTTCTATGTTAAGGGGATCTAGAGGCTCTTCAAGAAGCACAACACAAAGACGACGAGGGAGTGCAAAGAAGAACAAGGAAAGTCAAAGCCATGGTCATTCTTTTGACGGTGGGAAG
Source organism: Populus trichocarpa (assembly GCF_000002775.5). Lineage (NCBI taxonomy): Eukaryota > Viridiplantae > Streptophyta > Magnoliopsida > Malpighiales > Salicaceae > Populus > Populus trichocarpa. The sequence continues at coordinate 12,017,911 of NC_037288.2, forward strand.
GAAGCTAATGAGCAATCCAAACTTTTACGCTACCTTGGTGGCTCTTATCTGGGCAAGCATACACTCTCGGTACATCTGCAAAATCAATTCTTGATGATATTACAATGAGACTATACTTGAGACAGCTTGCTCTTATTACTACTGATGTTACAAGGCTTTTCTCTGTCTTAGGTGGGGAGTGAACTTGCCGGACATTGTTGATAAATCCGTAAGGATATTGTCAACAGGAGGGCTTGGTATGGCAATGTTCAGCTTAGGTATGACTATAAATTATCAATAACTTCTTGTTACTAGAACTCATAAGAGGGAATTTCTACTCATTCCATCCAAATGCTCAACAGGTCTATTTATGGCATCGCGGCCCAGCATAATAGCATGTGGAATCCCAATGGCAATGGTAGCCATGGCAATGAAGTTCATCGTAGGGCCTGCTCTAATTGCAGTCGCTTCCATTGCTGTTGGACTAAAGGGAACAGTGCTCAAAGTGGCAATTGTGCAGGTGCATAGATTTGTTTCATTTTATCAATTATTATGTTAGAATGTTAAACAATGTGTTTTGTAATCCAGGCAGCTCTTCCTCAAGGGATCGTTCCATTCGTCTTTGCAAAAGAGTACAACGTTCATCCGGATACATTGAGCACAGGGTAACTAATGCTTCACTGCATTCCTCTATTATCCAACATCCTTCCATTCCCTTCCCTCAACTCCTCCTTCTTCTTTTCCTGAAAGTATTATATGTTTGTTTTGGTTGCAGGGTAATATTTGGCATGCTCATTTCCATGCCAATAGCATTGGCCTACTACTCCTTATTAGCATTGTAAGAATCCAATGGGAATTTACACAAGAAAGCTGCAGAAGCAGTGACTGTTCAACCTACGTCACAGTTCAGGAAAGGCTCACAGTGTTGAAGATGAATCATAGAAGTCTGTCCCGTCCAGTTTGTTCAATTTTCTTGGACATATATATCAAGAACATGTTAATTTACAAATTAGAAAAAAGTTATCAAAGCTATTCTAATAATCAAGCTGTAAATTATATATTAACTGCATTCAATTGTGATTAACAGCGAGGAAAACAAACCTGTACAATTATGAAAATATATATGAGAAAATGGTTGGACATCAGCAACCTTTTCATTGTTTAAGCACACGCTTTCTACTATCATCCGAGTATTGCATCAATTAGAATTCTTGTGTCTTGTTTCCTGAGAGAAATGAAAATATCCAACAAATTTAGCAGATTAAAACAAAGTTTTAACAAAATAAAATGTTATACATCATAATTCTTCAAAGTGTTGTATATTCTTATGCTGCATGTCATGCACTCGTACATGTCACTTTTATAACAGGCGTGGAAATAAAGCTATGAGCTATTTTAGAAGGGCAGTAAATTGAAAGTCCGCAATCTTCTTCTCAAATTTTAATCAGAGCTAAACTACATGGTTAAATTTTATTCAAACTGAAGTATAAAGAAAATTTACTGCTGATTGGATAATTCCTCTTTTTTTTTTTTTTTTTGCTACCGAAGATCAATTGCTTTAGTGTTACTAAAATTAAAAAGATATTTCATAGCATAAACGTCTTTATAAATTTTATCAAGTTAATTCAGAAAGTTAAATCTAGAAAAAAAAAAGATAGAACAATTATATTGCATCATCTTTTTTTAACATGGGTTATGGCCCTATTTATAAATCTACAGGAAACAGTTACTTCTTTTAGTAACTGTGTGAAGCAGTTGTAACTGCTTCACACCTCCTCTAAATTCTTGAATTAGACTCATCCTATACGGGCAAACCAGATGTAACCCAAAAACCAATATCTTTCACTTGCTTATGAAAGACTAAATTTATCTAATACGTTATAATTCAAACTTGCACAAGAATTTTATACAGGCGAATAGATTGTGCAACCTAAATGAAAAGAGCTCCAATATAGAAACTTAATATAGGTCATATAAGAGATATCAACCTCAAAATCAGTTACTCTTTAAAGTGCACTTCTATAACCCCAAACATTTTTAGTTGCACATGACTGAATATAATTTAATCCCTCAAAGATTTCATGTTCAATATATCCTTACAATTACAAGTATTCTAAATTGTCACGACCCAAATCTCGGGTCCATGATCGGCAACATAGGAGCGGTATCGAAAGGACACCCCACCTATGTTAAGCCTTAGAATGAACATATCAAAAGAACAAGTTATTTAAAAATACGCAGCATTTTATAATCTTCAAAAATATTATATTATTCAAAACTAATGAAACCAAATGATAGTTCAAAACTTCTTATCAATAATTAAAACAAAAATAATAATCCATAATGCTCATTACATTGTCAAAATCCAAACTTAATTAAAACATGATAATAGTAGAGCTTCTAAGACATCAAATCAAAACTAAAAGGAAAGCCTCTTGAAACAAGCAAGGCATACCAACTAAAACTGAAAAAGCAGAAACACTTAACAAAGTCCACATGCTAACAGAAACTAAGAACCTGAAATAAAATTAGAAACGAGGGGTCAATTCAACCAACTCGGTGAGAGAATAACATTTAATATATATTTTAGATATTAATAGTTTGCAAGTCGATTTATCTTGATATACGTATTCATATTAAGCATATTACATAAAGTAGTGGAATACATGTCAGAGATCAAATGACACCCGAAAGTGACCAGATAACACCCCAAGACGACCATATGACACCCAAATGTGACCACTGTGGGAGAATTAGTCGCCACAGGTTGATGTCTCTCTCACCAGCTAGGTATAAAAAATAATATGTACACATAAACTAACTACTCTCTGTTAGCATGGAGTTACTTACAAGTCCTATCAAAACATAATAGATATTTGCATAATTATCAAAGCAATGTATATCATATCGAATAAAATTTAGTTCAACGGGATGCGAGTGCAAATTCAAGAATAGATGAATACTAGGAATATAAAGCAACATATATAAATATTCAAAAAATTAACTAGTTGTACTCATCAGATAATCAACATACATATTTATTTATATTACATGCATATTAAATATTATCTCACTCACCCATAAAATATAGAACTAAAAGGAATATTAAATTAAAAACTCGAAAATTCTATTAAGGATCGTTAGGAAAACCTACAACAAATATACAGACTATACTAAAAAACAACCCAAAACAACACAAATAAAATATTCTGATGCATAAAGGAAAACCAGGTTTAGTCTTCTAAGTTTAGAGACTAAAAGACAATTTTCCAAAAACAGGGACCAAAACATAATGGTATCAAAATTAGAGGACCAAACTATAAATACATAACCATACTGAAATTTCACCCATAAACCATCATCAATTCTGTCCAGAAATGAACCAAGGACCAAACTATAATGTTATCAAAATTGGAGGACCAAATTGTAAATATATAAACATACTGAAATTTTACCCATAAGAGCATCTCCAACCAGAGAGGCAAATGAGAAGGCAAAGTTAAAAACGTGTCCTTTTAGCTTTTGTTCCTTTAATTTGTCATTCCAATGCAGCAGCCAACCGAGAAGCCAAAATGGCTGTTTAAATTAGGAAGAGCTATTTCTACAGTTTCCTGTAGAAATAGCCAAAAAAAGATTAACGTTGCCAACGGCTATAAAAATAGCCGTTGGTCAACAGTATTTTATTTTGCTTTAAAAGTAAGGAAAGGAACTTGTTTTTGTTTTAAAAATCTTGTATTGTGCCTCAATCTTCTCTCAAATTTAGAAAAACAAGAATCAATTATTCTCTGGTTAATTAATAGCATCGGTTGTGTTAATTAGCTGAAATTAAAAGGTATGTTTATTTAAAAGCTTTTTATATTTTCTCTTTAATATCTCTTGATTTTGTAGATTTTTTGTTGTTAATTTGATATTTGTGATGATTTTTATTTCTTTGTAATTTTATGTTTTTGATATGGGTTAAGGAAAAAAATCTTTTATTTATGTTGTTATCTTTGACAAAATTAAGAGGAAGTAATAATGGTAGCTAATATTGATAAAAATATAGAGTGACATATTTAAAATTTATTTTTGATTGTCTGTTTTAATTTGAGGTTAATTATATTTTGTCTTGTTGAAAATCCAATTAAACCAGTATATCAATCCTCTCTTAGTTTCAAAAAAATAGTCAAATTGTAATGTTAGAACAAGTAGAATGCAATGCTTGTTATTAATTCACATGTATGTAAACTACAAAATTGCTAGACATTGAATGTGCGCTTCTTTTACACTCTCCTACAAGGTTTTAACTTGAGGTTTTTTTTAATGTAGATGGATTCAAATTTTCCAAGCTCTTTCACCAACTTTCTTATGAGTGAGTCAGAAGATATTCTCTCTCAACCAAGTGATTCTAATCAATTAATTGATGACTTAACATACTCGAATTTAAATGTCCATACAACAAAAAAGTCACAAAGAAGTAAAAACTTCTCACCAGAGGAAGATTGTTTACTTGTCTCTGCATGGCTAAATACAAGCAAAGATCCAATTACAGGAGTTGAACAACAAACAAAACAGTTCTGGGCTCGAGTACATGCTTACTTTGTAGAGAATGGAGGAAACTTGAATAATCGTTCTCAAATAAGCATCTCAAATAGATGGCAAGAAATAAATAGAGAAGTCGGTAAATTTGTTGGATTTGTTACTCAAATTGAAAATCGTCAGCAAAGTGGAATGACCGAAGAATCAAGGGTAATTTTAATATTCGTTTTCATGTTAAATTGTTTAACATATATTTTAACATTATTTAATTTCTCTAATTTTTTACGTACCAGATTAATGATGCTCGACAAATGTATGCTTCTTGCGTTGGCAAACGATTTCAACTAGAACATTGTTGGGTTATCCTAAGAAAAGAACCCAAATGGCAATTTGAGCGTGCAAGTCAACATCAAAGGTCAAACAAGAAACAAAAAAGTCATGTCAATGCAAGTTCGACTTCATCAACTCCATCTACCCCTGATTCTGTTAATTTAGGAGAAGACAGTGAACCATTGATTTATCAAGATAGACCAATTGGTCAGAAGGCTGCAAAGGAACGACTTAAACGTAAACAAGGAAAAGATAAAGTTGGGGAGACAACTGTAACAAATATCTTACAACAATTCAGGGATACTCTAGTTGAAATTGAGGATCAAAAGAAACAAGACAGAAAAATTATGTTAGAGCAACAAGCTATGATGATTCAACAAAGTCAAGAGAAACAAGACTTGGACAGGATTGAGAAAGAAGAACAAATTATGAAAATGGATATTTCTAATTTGGATCCAATTTCTGCAGCGTATTTTCAAAATAGAAAGTTATAAATTATGCAAAAGAGGGGTTTTAATTATTAATTAACTAGATTTATTTATTGTTTAATGTAATGTATTTTTAATTAACTAGATTTATTTATTGTTTAATGTAATGTATTTTTAATTAAATATTTAGAAATTTATTGGTTATTTTAAATATATTGTTATAAAAGTGGTATTAATTCATAATAATTTTTTGAAGTTCTTCTAACACTTAACAACAATAAGTAGGATTAATTAACTTAAAAGACAACAACCATAATGAAAAAAAAACATAAAAAATTTAACAACAATAAGTAGGATTAATTAACTTAAAAGACAACAACCATAATGAAAAAAAAAACATAAAAAACTTGAAAATTATGATGACATAAGAAGTTCAAAGCTAATGATTCTACTCGTTACCATATTGTTCCCATAAATGTTCAACCAAATCTTCTTGTAGTTGAGAGCTAGTTGCTCTATCCCTGATTCGATTATGAGTTTGAAGAAAATCATGTAGTTCTGGTATTTCACCATGTGACACTGATATAAAGGAATTGACTTCACGTTCATGGTCAAATCCAAGGTTCATTGCTCCTTCATCTTCAATAATCATATTATGCATTATTATGCAAGCTTTCATAATATTTGCAAGCGTTTCTTCATCCCAGTATCGAACAGGTCCACGTACAATTGCAAAACGAGATTGGAGCACTCCAAATGCCCGCTCTACATCCTTTCTTGCAGACTCTTGCTTACTTGCAAAATATTTTCTCTTTGCTCCTAATGGCCTTGGGATTGTCTTAACAAAAGTTGACCAATTAGGATAAATCCCATCTGCTAAATAGTATCCCATTGTATATTCATGCCCATTAATTGTATAATTGACAGGAGCAGTACGACCTTCAGCAAGTGCAGCGAAGATAGGTGACTGATCAAGAACATTAATATCATTTAATGATCCAGGCATTCCAAAAAAGGCATGCCATATCCAAAGATCTTGTGAAGCCACCGCCTCTAGAATTATAGTTGGTTCACGACAATGACCAGTATACATCCCATGCCATGCAATTGGGCATTTCTCCCATTTTCAATGCATACAATCAATGCTCCCTAACATCCCTGGAAATCCACGCTGCTCTCCAATTGATAATAATCGACAAACATCGGCCTCGTTTGGTGCTCTTAGATACCAATCACCAAAAACTTCTACGATTGCTTTGACGAAAGCTCTAAGACTTTCTATCGCAGTGCTTTCTCCAATTTGAAGATATTCATCAGTAAGATTTGCAGGAATACCATATGCAAGTATTCTGTGAGCTGCAGTTACCTTTTGAAGACAAGATAAACCAAGAACACCGAGAGCATCTGTCCTTTGTTTGAAATATGGATTATGAGCTTCCACTGCATTTGCAATCCGAAGAAAAAGACGACGACTCATCCTAAATCTTCTTCGAAATTGAGTTTCAGTGAATTTAGGATTTTCAGCAAAATAATCATTATATAACCTCAACTCACCTTCCTTTCTATTACGATTGACAATATTGTGGCCAAGAATAGAGCCACGATACCCTGTTCTCCGCCCTTGATTATTCGATTCTTCTTCAGCAACCACAGCAGCAGCAACTTGAAAAGCAAACACAGGAGTGTCATCATCAAAATCAAAAGCATCATAAAAATTAAAATTAGAATGATTCATGATGAATTTTAATGAAATATATTTTTGATTGGAGAGAAAACAATGGAATGATGAGAAAAAATGTTAAGGTATATGAGAATATTTATAGATGGATTATTTTTTTAAATTTTGAAATATTAGAACGTTGGCGGTAATTTTTTCAAAATTTGAAATTTTAAAATTTAAAATTTAAAATTGTGGCGGTCATTTTTTCAAAATTTGAAAATTTAAAATTTAAAATTTAAAATGGTGGCGGTTATTTTTTCAAAGCATGAATTTTTTTAAAAAAAATTGAAAATCAAATTTTAAAATATTGATGGTTTTTTCAAAGTTTGAATTTGAATTTACTTTTAAAAAATTAAATTTTTAACAGTAACATATAAAACTGAAAATTAAAAATATTCATATAAATAAATTTTAAGTTTAATGTTAAGTTATATCTTTTAAATTTCATATTATTTCATTAAATTTTATATTATTTTTATAAATTACTCATATTTATTATATAATTAATAACATCATAATTATATTATATATAAAATATCTAAATTAGTTATATAATTATATAAAAATGAATTTAACATGAAATATATTAAAATATAAATGGCTTTTCTAAATAGCTTTTTACCATTGGAATGCATATAATCAAAAAAGCTATATTTATACTATTCAAAAAGCCATTTTTTAAATTTAGCTTCTCAATTTGGCTTTTTGCATTGGAGATGCTCTAAACCATACTCGATTTCGTCCAGAAATGAACCAAGGACCAAACTGTAATTTATTAAATTTCAGGGACTAAAATGTAAATTTTCAAAATTAAGGGACCAAATTAAAAATATTCCAAATCTATTATCAAACTGAGATTATCATCCTTAACCTCATAATAATACTTCCCAGAATCCCAAAATATATTTAGGGGTCAAATTATAATTTTTCAAAGTTTAGGGACTAAACTATAATTTTCATAAATCACATAGCAAAATAAAATTTTATCATCTTCAACTTCAAGACCATTTTTTTCAGATTTTCTAGAAAAGTTGAAACAAATTCCTTAACCCATAACAAATCAATTCACAAATTCTTATTTCTAACAACACACCCAAAATCAATCATTTAACCTTTAACTCATAATAATCATAAATCAATCTTAACAACATAAATTTTAAATCTTTATAAACCCTAATCTCTTCTTTAATCCTTCCATAAACAAACCATAATAAAAAATAACATTAGAGAAAACCATTTACTTATTACTTCCACCTTTCTTGAACCTAAAAATTCAAGATCAAAAACTAAAATTCTTGGTTTGATGAAGAGAGGGTCACGACAACTACAAGAATTTGAAGAGAAAAAAATAATTCTCTTCCAACTTCTCCTTATATACCTAGGTTAACTTAGGTTGGGTTTAGGCTGACTTGGGCTTGGGTTTGGGGCTTGCATAAATCATATCAAATTCATTCAAGTGATATGATCTTGGTCGGTGAATACAAGTAACAGATGTAGAAAAAAAAATTAATTTTTCTCTCTTCTATATCAGTCAAATCTGAATTAACTACTTTCGTAGGAGTATTCCTTAAGTCGAATCATTCCATGACCATAGGATACAGTCTTAAAATAGTGAACATTTACGCATCACCTCATGATACAGTCAAAAGTCACAAATGGTAAGATATTGAGATCTTACACAAGATCTCTAGGACTCACATAATAAAGAAGTAGGGATCCATTCATTATTCCTATAAAGGTGTTAGCACATGTAGTATGAAATACATCATATAGCGAAGCTTACTCTTTTCTTATATGTAGAAAAAGAGTGTATGTTGTTGCTCTCCTTGTTAGATGAAATATATTATAAGAGTCTTAATCTTGTCATAAAAAATATAGACGTCAAATCAAAAATTCTCATTTGCTCATTGTCATTAGTGTCAGATAAATAATTTCATTCGGCTTAAATCATAATAAACACATGAATGGTGGGGATTTATTTGTGTTGATTTTTTTATTCAAGAACCTCATCTTGGTCCTAACCATGACGACTTCTTCATAATTGCTTTGAGTTCAAATTGCTCCCACTAGGCCCAAGTCCCTTATTGAGTATTAAAACTCAAATAATATAATCTCTACTCACCTTACAAACGCTAAAGGTGATTGCTCATGTGAGTGAGTCAATCTTAGTATATCAACATACTTTAACAAATTGTACTATAGGATACGCATAGTATATTTCATAAAACAAATAATGAATAACATGATATTCTAATGGAATTTATTCATTATTCAATCATTGTAAACCTTTATATGATCCTTAAAACTAGTTATATTGACAATTACATTCTATGTAGGCTGATGGATCTCATGTCTAACAAATGCATCCATTACTATTGGTTTTATGAGTGGATCTGCAATCATAGAATTTATAGAAATGTGTTTTAGGATCACATCATGTTTAGTAATTGCATCTCTAATATAGTGATATCTCACCTTGATGTGTTTGGTCTTTTCATGATATTTTGGATCTTTTACCACAGCTACTGCAGCAGTGTTATCACGGTAAAATGTTATTGGGTTTGACGCTAATTTGACAATTTTCAAATGATGCATGAAACTCTTTAACCAAACAGCATCTTGTGTTACTACGGAACAAGCTATATAATCAGCGTCCATTGTTGATAAAGCTATGTAAGATTGTTTCTTACTCCTTCATAGTATTGCACTATCATTAAACGAGCATATCCTGAAGTTGATTTGGACTGGTCAACATGTCCTCCCCAATTAATATCTGACTAACCAATCAATCATAAATCTTTCTTTCCTTGGTAACATAGCATGTAATTCGAAGTTCCTTTCAGATATCATAGAATCCTTTTAACTGTTATCTAGTGTTTCTGACTAAGGTTCGATTGATATCGATTAAGTAATCCAATGACATAACATATATCAGGACGTGTGCACCTCATTGCATACATCAAACTACTTACGACACTGACATAAGGTACTATTGATGTTTTCTCCTTTTCTTTTGAAGTCTTGGGACACATATCACGGCTCAGGTTTAGGCTCAAGCTCTTATCAACAGAGGTGTTCATTAGTTTGTTATCTTATATATAATAGTGCTCTAACATCTTTTTGATGTAAGTCTCTTAAGATAAACCAAAACGCCTTTTAGCACGATCTCTTATGATTTTCACACCATGAACATAGTTGGCCTCACCTATGTCTTTCATTTTAAATTTTATTGATAACCACCTTTTAGTAGTATCAATCATTTCTTTGTTATTTCTAGCTATTAAGATGTCGTCGGCATATAAGGACATTATTATAAAATTATTGTTAGAACATTTTAAATACATGCAATAGTCTTCTTTCATCATCGTAAAACCATTATTAAGGATAGCTTGATAAAATTTGACGTTCCATTGTCTAGAAGCTTGCTTAAGACCATATATGGATCTTTTAAGCTTGCATGCTTTGCGCTTTTATCCTTTAGATTCGAATCCTAAAGGTTGATTTATATAGATCTCCTAATTTAGTTCTCTATTGAGAAATGCAGTTCTAACATCCTTTGGTATAACTCCAAGTCCATATGTGCGACTGTAGCTAAAATGAGGTAAATTGAAGTAATCCTCACAACTAGTGAGAATGTATCTTCTTGAGTGTAGCCTTTCGCTACCAGTCAAGCCTTAAAACATTCTATTGATTCATCTGTCTTATGTTTAATTTTAAGAACCTATTTATTTCCAATGGATTTTTGTCCTGATAGTAATCGACCAAGTCTCAAACTTGATTAGTTTTCATCGACTCCATTTCTTCTTTTATAGCTTTAATCCATTCTCTTGCTTTAAGACTCTTCATCATCTTGTGGAGCAATCATGAACGTTTCCCCCTTAATCTCAAATCAACAACGAGGAATTGGTTCACGAATGCTTCTACGAGGTTAAGATTGCTCCTAATTTTGCTCCATGAGAGTAGGAATAGATAAAATTTCAATCCCACTGTTTCCAAGAGGATTAAGAGTTTCCTCTAAGTCTTCTACTAAATGGCATGTTGTGCTATCGTCTAAATCTTCCATTTCATATAATTGAAAATCTTTATTAACCTCACCTGTCGTTGGAAATCCTTTTCTAATAATACAACATCACGCAACTCAATCTCCATCACTCTTCCATCAGCTTTTTCACCAATAAATAAAAATTATTTGGAATGTTCAGAATATCTTATAAAGATACACATCTTCCCCCTAGGACCAAGTTTCTCATATTCATGAGAATTATTGTGAATATAAATTGCACACCCTCATGGATGCAAATAACCTATATTAGGTTTTTCGTTATTCCATAGTTCATACATGATGGATGAGACGAATTTAGAGGGCACACGATTAAGTATATAGGCAATAGTCAATAATGCATCTTCCCAAAAGGAAACTGGTAAGTTAGCATGCACCATTATTAACCTAACCATGTCAAAGAGGGTTATATACCTCTTTTCTGCTACACTATTTTGTTGCGAAGTATAAGAAATAGTTAACTATCTAGCTATACCATATTCATCACATTTAAAAAAAAATTGTTCAGATAGATATTTATATCCTTAATTGGTTCTTAAAGCTTTGATCTTTGTGTTTAGTTTATTCTCCACCAACTTGGTGTATCGAATGAAGTAATGCAATGCTTCAGACTTGTGTGAGATCAAATAAACATGACCAAATCATGTGAAATCATCTATAAATATGATGAAAGAATTTGCACCATATCTTGCCCTCACATTCATTGGGCCACAAATGTCTAAATTGATAAGTTGTAATGGACTACTAGCTTTTTTAGCTTTGCCAAATGGTAATCTAGTTGCTTTTCTAGTAAGGCAATACTCACAAACAGGCAATTATACTTCAATAAATGATCCAAAAAAACTAGCTCTTGTTAATCTATGTAATCGGTCTTGCCCAATGTGTTCTAATCTAGCATGCCAATTTACAAGATCACTATTACTAGTAGTGCTAGAACTTCAAACAATATAAATAGAAGCACCATCCTTGATAAATACATTAACGGTGTCCAACACCATAAAACCATTTAATACAAAACTAGAATTATAAAAAATATTATTCAGATATATTTTCACACAACAACCAACAAATACAATATAAAAGCCTAATTATAGTAAAACAAGAACAAACACTAGATTTCTTTGAACTTCTGGAGCGTAAAGTACTTCATGAAGATAGAGTGTGCGACTGCCCCACAAATCCAGTTTACAAGTACCGATCCCAAGCACAGCAGCAAAAGCATTATTCCCCATGTATATGCATCTGCTTCCCTTTAAAATTCAATAAAATTCCATAAAGATTGTTCGATCATTTGCTATGTGGTCGATTGCTCCTAAGTTTATAGTGCAAAAAGAAAAAGATTCAACAACCACTAAGCAACTTCTAACGTATAAGTTAGAGGGATGATTGTGGTTAAACATTACCTATGGATTAGTTTAATCATGAGAAAAGTGACCAGGTTTACCATAATTCAAACAACTCATATTCTTGCATTTCTTATTGTCGTGTTTCTCACTCATGCGCTTCTATCTACTATAACTTGCTTCTATTCCTCTCTTGTCATTTTTGGGATCTTCACTCTTGCCTTTTTTACGTCCAAAGTCATTTACTCCTTACATCTTAGTCTCAAATATGAAAGCCTCGTTTACAAGCTTCTCAGCAAGAAGTCGATTTTCTTCAAGCTCAACATAACGAGCAATATCATCAGAAGTCTTAATATTGTCATTATGGGTAAGGTTAACACATTTGTGTTCTTAATTGCTTGGCAAAGAGCGAATCATAACTTGGACTTGTTGTTCATCAGTCATCTCATACCCAACACACCTCAATTCACTAATAATGTTAGACATGACTGTAAGATGTTACCTCATCATCTGATTTTGATGCTTCTGGTAACCATCAAATTTAAGGGTTAACTGACAAAGTCTAGTAGTGGAGGTTCCTCTATATTGAACATTCACTGCATCCCAAACTGTTTGGGTTGAACGATGTCTTTCAAAACGTAGCATTATATCATTTCTCATGCTACTCAATACTAGAATGTGAGTTACATGATCCTTGCGCTTATAGGCTTCATATGCTTCTATATCAAGTCTATGTTGAGCAGTGTTGTCTTGCTTAGATTCAACCATCGATTGTGTGATTGTTTCCAGCATTTCTTACTCTTCTAGGAGATACACAATCTTACAATGCCAAACATTGTAATTCTTTTTACTTAATTTGTCTCTATGGTTCAAATTAACAATAATAATCTTAGATGCAGCATATCAATTGCTATTGACACCAATTACTAATATTAGTATCTAGTACAGTTTAAATGACTTTTATTGTCACTCTATTCTAAATTAAACAAATAATAATCTAACACATATAATATAAATGAAAATAATGTTAAACACTCAATCAATTTCTATTTGCATAGTTCTATTATTATTGGAAATTTAAATAAGTGCAAAAATTATAGCTATTAGTTTCAACTAACAACTCTTACTAATCAAGGTTATTTTATATACATGCATATAATGTAATTAAAACATATATTACAAAAAAAAATATGCAGTTCTATGAAAAAGCCATTCTGCAAATTATCTTAACAAAAAAAAAATTTAAATAATTAAGATTTTTTGTTGTTAAAAAATACTTTAACAATGCCTAAATTTATTTATTTTTACATTAAGAAAAAATTATTCCAACCTAGGACGGAGCGCATGTCAATCATCTTAGTATGTGTTTGACATTGTGATAGCTTTTGTATCACAATTTAAATAAAAAAAGAGTAGGTTTAAGAAAAATATTTTTAGTTGAGGTTTTAAAAAAAGTAGGTATAAAAAAACATATTTGGTTAAAACTGTTGTGATATGGATTTTTGCATGAAAAATAAATAAATAAATAGATCTTCATAAAAAGCAAGTTATTTTAACTTCTATAAAACTAAGGTTAAAATAGAATTATGTGTAAGACCTAATATAAAAGGCAAAAGTTATTTAATTAACCAAATAATTTTTTCTACATGGTTGACCAAGATGCAAAAGTTAATTAAAAGAAACTAAAAAGAGTAGATGTTTTACTATAGCTTTTTTACTATTGCTCTAGACTCACTAACATTATGGATTAAAACAGTGAAACTATCATTTTACCTTATCAACAAAACAATTTGGCCTGGGCTTCATTTTTTTTGTTGTCTTTTTCACAGTAAAATACTTATATACCCTCTTAGGCAAAGAATTATGTGTTGGTGGGTAAGGGGGTTCTCGCCTTTTTTCATTTTCAAAGCACGGTAAAATGACCACATTACTATTCAAATCAAATTATCTTTAACTTAGGTCTAGAGGTTTTCTGGTCTTTTCATTATGATTTTTTTTATTGTTATAACATTTGATCAGTGAAAAATTAGTATTTTACCATACATAAAATATTATTTTATATTTAAAAATTGATTGTGCATGTAGAACACGTGGACGTTCATGGTACACTAGTGTTATTCGAACAATGTGTATGACGTCGTCTAACAGCTAAACTCTAGCTTCCACAATAGCTTTTTAATTCCCATGGATCTCCTCCATTCTTAGGTGATGCATGTGACAAAAAAATCTTAGATTTCACACCTGTGATCATTTATTTCTTTCTTTCTTTCCTCTCTCTTCCCGATTTCCACGCTTGCCTCTAGACATTTTAAAGTAGCCTTTCAATTTGTTTTTTTTTTCAGATTTGGTTCATTTTCTTTTTATTTCTATTTGTTTAATTCTAAATAATTTATGAAATTGAATTTTTCTTTCAATTTCATCCTCATTTGATTTTTTATATGTCAGATTTGATATCCATTCTTTTGATTTTTTTTGTTTTAACCATCCTCTTAATTGAGTTATTTGTTTAATTGCATCCTTCAATATTTTATTTCATTTTATTTTTATGTCAGATTTGATCCTTATTCTTTAAATTTATATTTGTCTTGTTTTTTTTTATCATTTTTTATTGGAACTTTCTTTTTTAACTTCATCCCTCGAGCAACATTTTATTAATCGGGATTTCATTTACCAAGAATTTAATTTCATAGTTTTTTGAGTTTGCCTACTATAGGATGATTCCGACCTCAAGATTTGGGTCAAGGGTTTGAAAGATTAATTTAGGTTGGCTTAGGTCTTTTTTTTTTACAATTGATTTTTTTCATTTCCATCATTTTATGGGGTTATTCTGATCTCATATGCCAGGTCACGAGTTTTACAGGTTAACCCAGCTTAACCCGGGCTAATTTTTTTTTATTTATCTAATTTTGTTGTTTTTTATCATATTATTAATTAACTTAGGTTATTAAATTCAATAAAAATAATAAATTGACTCTTGAATTTTTATTTTATTTTTAAAAAAATTGTTATCCTCGTCTAAACATTTGTCTTTACATTAAAAAAGAAATTAATTCGGTGTCTCGCGGAGTACAGCGGAGTACCGATCTACTCTTGGGCCCCGTTTGTTTGCTGGAAAGTAGTTTCCTTTTGGAAAGTAGTTTCCTTTTGGAAAGTAGTTTCCTTTTGGAAAGTGAATTATTTTCCGATGTTTGGTAGTGTAATGAAAAATAAGTTGGAAAATATTTTTCAGTGTTTGGTTATGTCATGGAAAATGAGCTGGAAAATAACTTATTAATGTTTTATTTTTTTCAAGTTTATTAAAATAATGAGGAACAAATCTTACAAATTAAAAAGTTGAATGAGAATGAAATTGAAAAAAAAAATATAATTTCATAAATTATCTCAAATAAAATAAAAAATAATCAAAATAATAGAGATCAAATCTAAAAAATAAAAAAATTGAAAGATGAAGAAATTAAAATAATATAATTAACATTTCATAAATTATTTCAAATAAAATAAGTAACAATCAAAAGAATGAGGACCAAATTTGATAGATAAAAAATTTCAATTAAAAAATGATAAGGGAAAAGCAAATAACAATTATAAAAATAAGAACCAAAATTAATATAAAAATTAAATTCTAAGGAATGAAATTGAAAAATAAATATTCAAAACAAAATATATATATATAGCAATCAAAAGTTTGAGGACCAAATTTGATATAATCAGCAAATAATATAACATTTCTAAATTTTTCACAACTTTCAGAAAGTGTTTTCCATCTAATATAAAAGGAAAACACTTTCCTGAAAACCAAGCCAAATTTTTTTTTTTTTACTGGAAAGTGTTTTCCGTTGACCAATTTTTCTAATTATAAACAAATACATGAAATTTTGGAAAGTTAAAAACTACTTTTCTGGAAACTAAACAAAAACTCCCAAGAAAGTAGATTGTCAATTATTATTACCAAAAAAAGGCCCTCTTTTTATGTGTTAAAACCCTCCAAATTCTCTACTCTCCACCTTCTGTATTGACAAACAAAATGGAGCAGTGAAATTCCCACAATTACAATTAATGCAAGAACAATGGTGTGAAGAAGAAAGAAAGGGAGGTTTGGTGCAGGTAACACAAAGAAAGAGAAAGGGAGAGAAGAAAGGGAGAGTGGCACTAATTAGTAATTACAGTGAGTTTTTAAAATACCTGGAGTTGTACTAATTACTCAATTTTTACAATAGAAAACAATATATATATACACACACACACAGAGTGAGTTTTTTATTCTTAGAATTCCAGCACATTCTTCCTAAATCATACGTGGCACTAAAGACTAATTAAAAAAACAAGGAAATAAAACGCACAGCATCATGGTTTGTTTTATTTATACTCATTATTTGAATTTAACAGCTATGTTAACAGTTGATTTCTCCTGTGCCCTTCTCTTATCAATCCCCCCCTCGCAACACAAAATGGCCTCTCACTACCACGATCACCACTGCCAAAACCAAGTATCCATCCCCCCCTCGCAACACAAAATGGCCTCTCACTACCACGATCACCACTGCCAAAACCAAGTATCCATCCCCGCCGCCGCCACTCACTGCTGTTAGAGCCACTGTTTCAGCCAACCTCTCCACCCGCCACCATCACCAGCACCACAAGTATCAATCGATCCACTTCTTCAATCCCCTGTTTCTCTCCTCCAACAGCAGCAGCAACACCACCAACCCCGTCTCTTCTCTCCTTGTCTTAACAAGAGAAACAACCCCCAAAAAAATAATCACCAAAGAACAAACTTTCTCCCTCAAAAGCTATATTTCCATGAAGAAGATGACCCCCATCAAACCCATTTTGTTCTCTCTCCTCTTCTTCAACGAATCAACACTCTCGAGTCCTCCCTTCACCATATTTCTACTTCTAGTAATAATATTAGTCATTACTATCCTTCACGTACTCTCAGAGACACAGCTGCACGTGTTATTCGAACCCATTTTCGTGCCTTTCTTGTTCACCGATCAACCCTAAGCCAGCTCAAGGAGCTTGCTTTTATCAAATCCAGTTTTAACTCGCTGAAGTCTTCTATTTCTTGTAAATCTCTTTTTGATTTTGAGGTTGTTTATCGTAAAGCCATGGACTTGCTGCTCAAACTTGACTCCATTCAGGTATATCATTAATGGGTCTTTGTCAAATTTGTGGGTGTTGTTTGTTGGGTGGTGATCCTATGATCAGAGATGGAAGAAGGTCAGTTACTAGAGATTTGGTAAGGTTTTTGGAGTTCATTGATGGGTTTGCAGTTAAAAGGCATGAACGTTCATGTAATTCTGCTAGGAATGTGAGGGTCTTAGGGAAGAGTAACAACGCTAGGATCTTGAATGCCAAGAATGATTATGGTGGTTATGGAAATTTGATTGAGAATCCTAGAAGGAATATGAGAAATGGTGGTGACTTTGAAAGTAATGGGTATTGCCTCGAATCAAAATGGGAGTTTAGTTTTCTCTGCTCCAGTGCCTGTAAAGATGGAATCAAGAGCTGATTTGATGAAGAAGAGAAAGGCTGTGAAAATTGTCACATAGAGGGCCATTAATCGGGCTTAGATTCTGAAGTCCCGCACAATTTTGTGGCTTGGCTGGGGCATCAGATTCCTATTGTAATCTAATATCATTTGTTGGTGTAGGATTGACGAAATGCGTTTCGCTAGTGTAGTGGTGGGATTTGTGTGTAATCTGCTACTTTCTCCCAGAAATTTTAGATGTTGAGTGAATAATAAATCCCACAACTGAGAATGTCTTAACTCTATATATTTTACCGATTCACCACTCATTTTTCCAAAAGTGCATTTGCTGCTGGTAGAAAATGTATTCTTCCATTCCTGTGCATTTTAACCCTTCATCTGAATTACTCTGTCAAAATACCTCTCTTCATGCTAGAAGTTTCTTCAGCAGGAGATGTTCCAGCCACGCAGAAGCACTCTCTGCACATTTTAGTGTGACATAATGCAATACTAAGGACAACAGAAAAGAGAATGAGACTCTGTTGCTAATGCCATGGTCACCTCTATTCCATTTCTATGATCAAGATATTCTTCTTTTGATTACAAAGCATTGTAAAAGACACGACTGTGCCTCATTCTCGTTCTGGGAAAAAAAATTGTTTGACTTTTTTGATGCCTTAGTGTGTTTTTTTTTAACAACCATGTATGGCTTCTCCATCATCAAGTTTTAGTAGTTTCGTTATTTAGGTTACACAGCATGGTACTAATTTTTTTTCATTATAAAAAAGATGATGATAAGGAGATGAAAGCATTTCTAAAAAAAGTAAAAAAACTTGAAATTCAAGTCATTGATTTGATTAAGTTTAATAAATTTATATAATATAAATATAAAAAATATAAAAACAATAAAGAAATTGATAAAAAAAAAAACTAACAAAGAAAAAAAAAACTAATCTGAGTCCATTAGGGTTAATATGTCAAATCTACAATTTAGTTGTGATACTGGGATAATCCTATCGAAATCAAATTAAATAAACCAATGAAGCTTAATTATAAAACAATCCAATGTTGAAGAGTGAAATTGAAAAAAAAATCATTTTTTAACGGAAAAAAAAATCCAACTCAATATGGGTTATCTGGTTAACCTTGCGATTATGAACATAAGATTAAGATAACTCCTCCATAGAAGGGAAAACAGGAAAAAAAAAAACATGAAGATCAATTTCCAATAAATCAAACATTGAAGGATGAGATTGGAAAATAAATAAATTTAACAAAGAACCTAAAAAACAAGATCAAAGTCACCTGTGTTAATATTCAAAACTCGAGACCCTGGTCATGAGCTCAGGACTAACCCCATAGGATACAAACCATAAAAAAAATAAAGTAAAATTCTTAATCACAAAATAATTAGGGATGGGGGGGGAGACAATAAGAAAAGGATAAAAACAAAATAAATAGTAATAAAAAGAAAAGGGACCAAATTTGACATAAAAATAAATCAAAATCAAATATTAAGGGATGAATTTGAAAACAAAATTCAATTAATATTCAAAACTCGAGACCATGATCATGAGCTCAGGATTAACCTCATAGAAGGCAAACCCTAAAAAATAATAAAGTAAAATTCTTATTCACAAAATAATAAGGGATAATAGGGGATGAAATTGGGGGGGGAAAGACAATAAAAAATGATAAAAAGAAAACAAATAGTAATAAAAAAAGAAAACCAAATTTGATATAAAAATAAATTAAAATCAAATGTTAAGGGATGAATTTGAAAACAAAATTCAATTAGGAAAAGGATAAAAAAAATTACAATTAAAAGAATGAAGACCAAATTTGATATAAAATTAAATGAAATCAAATGATTAGAGATGGATTTGAAGAAAAAAAAATAATTTACAAAATATAAAATAAAATAAGTAGCAATCAAAAGAATGAGAATCAAATTGTATAAAAAAAAAATGAAATAAAACTTTTGTATTTTATTAAGAAGAAGAGAGAGAAAAGGAAGAGAAGAAGAAAAAAGTTCATTGGAGTCACACCACCAACATGCGCCCCTCCCAGCAAAAGGCACAAGCTCCTCCCACCCACGCGTCATCCATGTTTTCCTTTAAAATAAATTTTATGTATATTAAAATACCAAATTTCTCCTTAGTATATTTGATAATTACAAAAAAATTATAATGAAATGATTAAAACACTCCTCAACACTAGTTCAAGAAAATAAAATTTCAAGAGTAGTTAAAAAAATATGAAAAATTTTCATTAGGCCTCTCCACGACTAGTGCAATAGGCTTTAGAGAAAGTTTTATCAAATTGGGCTGAGGTAGTTCATGAACTCTTATAAAACAAGTCTCCTATTGGGAGAGAAGACTCTCCAATATTTAAGTTAGTAAATTATAGGATAAAAATAATGTATAACATAAAGAATGAAAGGTATAGAAAAATATATATTAAAAAGAAAGCTAAATAGCGTGGCAAATTCATTGTAGCAATATACTCGGTTTATTGTGGATTGATATAGTAAATTTATCTTTATGCCTCTCGGTAGAAAAGTTGGAAGGTTATGAGATAGAGGTATTTTTCATCTTTTTACACTGACTCATTGATCATTAAAAAATTAAACTAAATAAAAACTTAATTTAAAATTGTCCTACATTATCATGCATGCAGAAAAAATAGTATATATTATTTCTAAGAGTAAGAGAAATCTTAAATGATTTATATATGTATAACTATGCTAATCACTAAAAACTTACTGATTAATACATATCACCAGTGATGTTTAAGATATAATTATGTTTTTTTAAAACCACATCTAAGTATCAATATCTTAAATAAATTTGAAAAATAAAATTATTTAGTATATAAGATTCTTCGTATTAAGTTATTAAAAATGTAATTTTAGGAGGTGCTATAAAATCATTAATTTTTTTAATATAAGAAATCCAAGTCACATTGGGTACTCAAAGAGTGAAAAAGACCTTATATCCAATGTGTGAAAGTTATATGCTAGGGTATTTATAGGCATAGTTGGGTTGAGTTTGAGTTTATAATTGTATCAAATCTAATTTTTGCTATTTTATAAATTATAAACCTGATCCATTAAGTTTCTTTAGACCTGAAGGGGATTGATCTATCGAGTTGGGCTAATTTTTTTTATGAATATTATAAATATTCACTAGTTGGGTTTATATTACTATTTTTCATTAGTTGGAGATTTGAGCTTATAAATTAGCCCAAAACAATCTAAGCGTAATATATCAACTAAATCAATGAAGTTTTTTTAAAAGAATTAGTTGTAGAAAAATGATAGAATAATTTGTTGTTATAGGATATACAGATTGAGCCGAGGTAATTAAGTTTCAAATATCTTGACCCACCACTAGTGACGGAGGATGACAAAAACAGTTAGGGGGCAATGTAGAAATAATACGACTTCAAGGAAAGGGGAGATTAAGAAATTACAAGGGTCTATATAAAACACAACTAACTTTAAAGGACTATCGTGAACTTTCGAATTTTTTTAGGGGGATGGCCCTCTCCTAGTTAGTCTAGGTTCTCTCCTTGCCCATTACCTAACTCGTGATATTTATTTTTTATGTTTTTTTACTTATTATTATTTATAATATTTTTATTATTTTTATTTGATGGATTAAATCGGATTAGATAATACAAATATTACAAATAAATTAGGTTTTTTAACACCCATGTTATATATTTAGCAAATTAAATACAGATGCGTGAAAAAATCACCCGAACCCGATCCATTGCCATCCTAACGACAACCCATAATCGGCAGGTTACCTGTTACATTTGCCTAATTTCCTGTCAAAACCCCCCCAACAGCTAAAGTAGCCATAGAAATTCATGAATGGCCCAACAAAGACTACTATATCCAAAACAACCAAGCTCTTGCTCGCCCCTAAAACGACCCAATACCAGTCTCTCTTAAAACACTATGGAGCCGCTCAATCCCTCACCAGTACAAAACAACTCCATGCCCACCTCATTACCTCTGGCCTTCTCTCCATCGATATCCGGTCAGTCCTTGTCGCAACCTATGCGCACTGTGGGTACGTTCATAATGCACGCAAACTGTTCGATGAATTGCGTCAACGAGGCACGCTCTTATATAATTTCATGATTAAAATGTATATAGCTAAGGGGGATTATTTTGAAGCGATGAAGGTGTTTCTTGAAATGCTTGGATCAAAAGATTGCTGCCCGGATAATTATACATACCCGTTTGTTATTAAAGCCTGTAGTGAATTGTTATTGGTTGAATATGGTAGAGTGCTTCATGGCCTGACGTTAGTGTCAAAGTTTGGTTCACACTTGTTTGTGCTGAATTCTTTATTGGCAATGTATATGAATTGTGGGGAGGTGGAGGAGGCAAGAAAAGTTTTTGATGCAATGAAAGAGAAGAGTGTGGTTTCTTGGAATACGATGATAAATGGGTATTTCAAGAATGGGTTTGCAAATACTGCTTTGGTGGTTTTTAACCAAATGGTGGATTCTGGGGTTGAAATTGATGGTGCTAGTGTGGTTTCCGTGTTGCCGGCTTGTGGGTATTTGAAGGAATTGGAAGTGGGGAGAAGGGTTCATGGATTAGTGGAAGAGAAGGTTTTAGGTAAAAAGATAGTGAGCAATGCATTGGTGGATATGTATGCTAAGTGTGGTAGTATGGATGAGGCGAGATTGGTTTTTGATAACATGGTTGAAAGGGATGTAGTGAGTTGGACTTCAATGATTAATGGGTACATTTTGAATGGTGATGCGAAAAGTGCATTATCACTTTTTAAGATTATGCAGATTGAAGGGTTACGACCCAATTCAGTGACTATAGCCTTGATTCTTTTGGCTTGTGCTAGTTTGAATAATTTGAAGGACGGTCGTTGCTTGCATGGTTGGGTGATGAAGCAAAGGCTTTATTCAGAAGTTGCTGTAGAGACTTCATTGATTGACATGTATGCAAAATGCAATTGTCTTGGCCTAAGTTTCTCAGTCTTTACTAGAACTTCAAGAAAGAAAACAGTTCCATGGAATGCATTGCTCTCTGGTTGTGTTCATAATAAACTTGCAACCGAAGCAATAGGACTTTTCAAGAAAATGCTGATGGAAGGAGTGGAAATAAATGCTGCAACATGCAATAGTCTCCTTCCTGCATATGGCATTCTTGCTGATCTGCAGCCTGTAAACAATATAAACAGTTATCTAATGAGGTCTGGGTTTGTTTCAAATATTCAAGTTGCCACATCTCTGATTGATATATATTCCAAGTGTGGAAGTTTAGAATCTGCTCACAAGATTTTTAATACCATCCCTGTAGATGTCCAGGACATTTTTGTGTGGAGTATAATTATAGCTGGTTATGGAATGCATGGACATGGTGAGACTGCTGTTTCACTTTTCAAACAAATGGTTCAGTCTGGGGTGAAGCCAAATGATGTTACTTTTACTTCAGTATTGCAATCTTGCAGCCATGCTGGCATGGTGGATGATGGCTTGTATTTGTTCAAATTCATGCTCAAGGATCACCAAACAATCCCCAATGATGATCATTACACATGCATGGTTGATTTGCTTGGTCGTGCTGGTCGAATGGATGAAGCTTATGATCTGATAAAGACAATGCCATTTATGCCAGGCCATGCTGTTTGGGGTGCATTGCTTGGTGCTTGTGTGATGCATGAAAATGTTGAATTGGGAGAGGTTGCAGCAAGATGGCTTTTTGAGCTCGAGCCAGGTAACACAGGAAATTATGTGCTGCTGGCCAAACTTTATGCTGCATTGGGAAGGTGGGAAGATGCAGAAAATGTGAGACAAAGGATGGATGACATAGGATTAAGAAAAGCACCTGCCCACAGTCTGATCGAGGCTGGAACTGTGAATTGGTAACATGCTATCTATATCAAATGGATAAAATAGTTAGCTTGCTAATGCTAATCTGCAGAGATAAATTTCCATCCAAAGCTACAGTCAGCACAAGAATTGAAGAGTATAATTGAATGTGCTGATTGCTTAGAAACCATATATTAAAGAGACGTGATTAAACCAATGATTTTCAAGTTCAGTGCATCTATTGACCTTAAATTTTACCAGATAAGGAAATTGTATGTCGAACCAATTGGTGCAGCTTCTTTTCATGGAAGAATCGATTGCCACCTTGATTTTGAAGAATGTGGCGAGCTCAAGTGGAAGAGAGATCAGTGTCCAGGAGTGTTTAGTCTTTGGGATTAGCCTTGTAGGGCTAGTAGAATTACATGAAAATTAAGTAGGATGACCCATCAATTGTACCATAGTACATTTTATTGGCACGAGCTATGGAGATAGCCTTCTTGATGTGGTTCATGGCATCCCTGATCCCTTGACAAGATGATTGGTGTGACAATGGCAATGCTGATGGATTTTGTTAGTGTACTCTCATCCTACCACCCTATCGATGATTTTGCATTGAGTTATCAATGCAACTTATCAAATAATTTTCCAAGTTGAGTTGGTATGGATTCAACTTCATGGAATTGCAGCAGATGTTGATGTGATATTATTATTCATTTAAGATGGATGTAGACTAAACACGGCGATGGTGACTTCTTTTTAAGGGAATGGTTTTGCTGGTTGTGAACTTCCTGCAAGAAAAATATGTATGGCTTGGTATCTCTTTCATTTATGAGGTTTGGTTGTTTCATCTTGTTTTCAACTTTTCCATCAATGAATTGATTGCATATACAACGAAATAAAATGAAAGAGTCAGAAACACGGTGCATTTGACAAGTACTAGCTCTTTAACTACCTTTTTTTTTTACAAGTACTAGCTAGCTCTTTTCTTACTTTATAATATTTAAAAAATATATAATTAATTGTATTTTATTAGTTAGATGTATTTTAAAGATAAAAACAAATATATATATATATATATATAAAAAAGAGAATATAAAATTCTTAGCCCATCTCAAAAATATATAGGATTTCTTTCTTCTAATTGTATCTTTTTATTTTCTTAAAGTCTCGTGAAGGGAGAATGGGAATTTAAGGTTTTTGGGACACAAACAAATAGATTTATTAGACAGCAAAATAATAAGCGGAGGTATATATAACTGCAATTTTAAAACCACCGTCTCGTCTCCATCTCCAAACTTCAAGAGACGTGTCTTTTTCTCAGGTGAAGATATTCATTCCCTTTTAACGAAGAAGCAGGTGGCTTGGTTTTTGGTGTGGGTTGGTCTGAAATTGGAAGGCAATTAAGGAGAAGGGTATCTCAAAGACCTCCTAACAAATTTACAAAGGTGACATGCAGATCTCTCTCTCTCTCTCTCTCTCTCTCTCTCTCTCTCTCTCTCTCTCTCTTGTATTGGCAGATATCATTGGGTCAGTTTCTGTGTAATACAGTATTTAGGAAAAATGATCTCTTAGAATTTAACTTATTGGAGGAAAATTATGTCTTAGGGAAGGAAGCTGTCGCATTCTGGATGGTACTGTGAAATCCTGAAAGGCAAAACTGCTGTAAAATTATTAGGGTAGTAATTGAGAATAGTTTCCTTTCCTAAACAATTTAAAAATGCATCCCTCGTATTAACCTAAGACATTTAGAAAAATTTAATAATTCTTTTAAAATGCTCTCCTAAAATATTAAAATAAAAAAGCAAATCTATTTCTTAGTGATCACGAGTTCGAGTTTTATCAGAATCACTAGAAGGTTACATGATTTTTACTAGAACTCGTAGGATTAGTCGAAATGTATATAAACTAATTCGGACATCCACGTTAATAAAAAAAAAAAATTTACTCACATTTATGTGTTAGACATGAAGACACCTACACATCACTCAAATTAATAAAAACTATATTGAAAAATTAAAATAATAAGAAAATCTAAAAAATTAACATACTGTATGAAAAGATTTATAGTTAAAACTCCCGCTTTTAAAAATAATTTACTATTAATTTTTTTTAGGTGTAGTTACATCAAATCTCTTTCGTTCTTTCAAAAATTATATTTTACATCTTAAATTAATTCAAATTTTAAACTTAAACAAAATAGACCAAAATACCTCATATATATAATATATAAAAAAACACCAACAAATGATAAATTAGAATTTATCTCTTCAATTTTGACTCTTCTCTCTTCAAAATTCCTAACACTTTTTCAATCTACAATCACATTCATAATCACATGACATTCACATCATGGTAGTATGAGCCCCTAACTTGCAATCAGTATAAAGAGATGTCCTTGCCTGGAGTTCGGACTCCATGTCTCTTAGATCCCTCCCTTTCCCGACCCAGAATGCTAATTGAAATCAAACAGAAAAAAGCTTCTAAAATTGATTTCAAAACCCTTTTTCCCATCAAAAGCTTAAAAAATTGCTTGATTGATTTGCTTATTGTGATATTTTCTAGGAATGAGGATAGGAAGAATGGTGGGGGGTTTTGTAGGGGTTGTCGGGGGGAATGGAGATGGCAAAGTTTGTCCAACTAGATAATTCGATAAATGAGAATTTTACTGGGATTGATGGGGGTGGGAATAGGATGTTGGGTTTGAGGTTTGATTATAAAGGGGAAAAGGTAGAGGAGAATTGTAATGTAATGATCAGGTGAAAAAGGGTGGAGATAATGGTTTCATGTATGAAGAGGTGGACCCAAATGTGTCTAATTTAAGGAAGAAGAGGAAGGCACTGAAGGGATTCGAGAAAAGGGTGTTTGGGTTTCTGTCAAACCAGCTCGGATAGTTGAGGGACATGGAGCCTCGGTGGTTTCTTGAAATATACCTCCGCAGTATAAATAGTAAATTTAAAAAAAATTTAGGAGTATTAAAATTTCGTTAAATAAATCTAGAGTTTTTTAGGGTTTATACTAAGATTACATAAAGATCAAATGTTTTTTTTTTTTGCTTTGAATAATTTCTTCAAGGTTGGGTTGTCGCAAACTACAAATAGTCTAAATGTCCGGCCTCTAACAGTAATCCACACAAACCATAGGTGAAAAATCTCTTAAATCCTTTTAGGATAGAGAGATTGCAATGCCTTTAAGTGATAGCTATTTTCATTTGTGTTTTTCAGGTATTCTGTATTATATTGTGTATTACTCAGAAAACAAGAGGCATATCATTCTATTTATAAGGAAACTTGAAAACCATATAAATAGCAAAATATCAATTTGCCCCTTGAATAATATCATATATATTATTTTAGGATAATTTTATGAATTTATTAAATCAAGTCCCTACTTGATTTTATGAATAATCTGACCAATGGTTCTTATATGTGTGACCCATTAAGTTCCATAATAAGTTGTCCCAAATATAAATCGCAATCCTAAATAAAATAGCAACATGTCAAACGACTTAATCTTTTAGCGAATAGTTTTTTAGTGTAATTATTATCCTTTTATCAACAATGTTCCGATTTAAATATTATAGCACGGAGTGTGTCTTCTTTTTCAAGTCATGCTTATTCTCAACACCATAATCATTGATTCTTTAAATAAGTTTTGAAACTTTTTTCAAATCTCATTCCACCTTAAATAAGGATTTACAATCAATACTATTTGAAAACATGTGGAACATTTTTCTAATTCATTTAGAGTAATGGATCATCTCTTGTTCATCAAATACTTTCATATTGTTTGTGTTATACCCAATATTTGTCTGTTTTCCACCCTTGATTAGAACAATGTGTGGTAGGATCAAAATATATCATTTTGTATATAAAATAACTTAGTAATCTCAAGTTTAAGGATCATTTACACAACCGTCATATGAGTATTTCTATAGACACAGGTGATCTCTCCATATGGAAGTCTCATGTGAGTCATTTCGGTGTATATATCATCTGAAAAGCACATATATATTAGCTATAGGTATCCATCATACCTCAGTTTATGAGAACAATTTCTTCATTTCATAAAAGAAAGAATATAATATGTATCAGTCTCAAGAGTTCTAATTAATGTTCATTCTTAATAGATCATTGACCATGAAAATTTAAAAACAATGCTTTCATGCAATAAAAATCTCATAATTATAACAATTTTATAATTTCATTTGCAAAACATTTTTGTCCCTAGAACTTTATCTTTACTCTAGATTCACTAATAAAATATTTGATGAATATTAAAGATGAATAAGTTATTGTTAATAATTAAATATATTTAAATAAACAAAATCAATATTATGTATAACCAACTGATTGGCTACATGACATGTATACTAATATGGGCAATGTGAGTTGGAGAGAGAGTAGGAGAAGCAAGGAAGAAAGTTTTACATGACGTAGAAGACTTTTTTTTATGGTGGAGTGAGCCCGTTTGGGAACGCGGTGCAAACCGTGTTCCCTCAAATTTTGAAAATGTTTTTTTTTTTGCTAAAAAATATATATTTTTTATTTTTTTATATTGTTTTGATATATTGATCTCAAAAATAATTTTTAAGAAATAAAAAAAATATTATTTTGATATATTTCTAAGCGAAAAACACTTTGAACCGCAACAGTTATCACAATCTCAAACAGGCACGGTTGTGGAAGAAACAAACCCGTGTCATGGCATAGGGTTCTTGAAAATAACCATTTGTTTTTATTGGGGTTTAATGGAGCATCTTCCTGATGCACTATCATTTTGATTTTTGGGTGGAGCTAGTGAGAAATGGAGGAAGATGAAGAGGGATTGTTAATGGAGTGTGATGTCTTGGTGGATTTGGGTCTGAATATGTTGCCATTACATAATTATTTATTGAAGATTTAGAAGGAAACAAAAGAAAAGGAAGTTAGCCATGATTGCTATGGGTTTTTTTAGTTAAATAGCAAAGTTGTGATATTAATATTATAAAAGCTTTTTAGTCATTAAATTGAATACAATGACAATTATGTAAATAATATGATTTTTTTGTTGTTTTTATTTTATTTTTATTTTTGCATGCTAGTGCAATGATATAAAGTGTTAATAAGTAAAGTGTAATTTTTGAAATAATAAAGGCAAAACAAAAAACAAAATATCAAATCTAGGAGACTCAATATAATTATCTAATTTTTTAAAAAAAATAAATGGTTGAATTTTTAATTTATTTAAACTGAAACCTAGTAATTTTAAAAGAAAAAAACATTCTTTTATACTAGATTTTAAATTTCATGCTGGTTTTTTTTGTGCTTTCATTTTCTTAGGATAGTATGTGATAAATTCGTCCAATATGTGCTTTAAGAAAGATAGAATCACTCTTTTTCTTAAGGTCAATCGTTACAATATGCAACTCATATCCCTGTTAGTGATAGAAAAACAAAAATCTTAACTGAACCAATAATACTAGCTAGAATGATTAAAATAAAATAATATTTGTAGAGGAAGGAAACCCTTAATAATCAACCTCAATTCTAACAGTATATTTGTTTGGTAGTATAAGAAAAGTTAATAATTTTTAATTTAGAATTGCAGGCACAACTACCGGTTTTATTATAGTTCGAGAAGGGATGCCCGCGTACTGCTCCGGGTTTATAAAACAAATGTATTTGATAGTGTTATAATTGTGAATCAGCGCTAAATAAGTAATAGAAATTAAAGGTATGATGAAGCAAATATTTCATGACGAAAAAAAAAGTTGTGTTGGTGATAAAAAAAACTTAGAGATTTGATTTGTAGCAATCTACAATGTTTTGTTAGGAAAGATACAGTGATTTCGTCACATGATTTACCTTTTCTGTTAATAAAGCAAAAAAAAATTATAAAGCTAAATTCTCTACCAACTTAATATTAAAAAAAATCGACAAAGATAATTTTGGAAAGAAAAAAACCCATGAGGAAAAACATTGTAGCAATTGACAATGTTTTGTGAGGAAAACTACACTGCTTTTCCCAATAAAATTGACAAAAATAATTTTAGAAAAAATCATTAAAAAAAACCATTTAGAGAAATATTGTATCAATCCACAGTGTTTTGTGAGGAAAACAACAACGCTTTTCCCATATGATTTAGTTTTATTGTAATTATAATTCTTAACCAACTCAATATTAAAAAAAATTGATAAAGATAATTTTGAAAAAAATCATTAAAAAAATCATGTGAGAAAACACTGCAGCAATTCATAGTGTTTTAAAGAAAAAAATTACAAAGTTAAATTCTCAATCAGCTCACTATTAAAAAATAAAATCGACAGAGATAATTTTAGGATAAACAATATAACAAAAAAAAACATTAAAAAAACAGGAAAAAAGACCATGTTGGAAACACTGTAGCAATTCACAGTGTTTTGTGATGAAAGCTACAATGCTTCCCCACATGATTTAGCCTTATTTGTAATGACTTATAATTATAATTCTCAACCAACTCAATATTAAAAAAATAAAATTGATAAAAACAATTTTGAAAAAATCATAAGAAAAAAAATCATGTGGAGAGACACTATAGCAATCCACAATGTTTTGTTAGGAAAGCTACAGTGCTTTCCCCACATGATTAAGCTTTATACAAAGTTAAATTCTAACAAGCTCAATATTAAAAAAATAAAATCGACAAAGATAATTTTGGAAAAAAAATTTACAAAAAAAAGAAAACACAAAAGAAACTGGAAAAAAACCATATGAGAAAAAACTGTATCAATCCATAGTGTTTTGTGAAGAAAGTTACCGTGTTTTCCCCACATGATTTAGCCTTACTTGTATTTACTTGTAATTGTAATTCTTAACAAGCTTAATATTTAAAAAATAAAATTGACAAAGATAATTATAGGAAAAAACATAAAAAAAACCACGTGAGGAAAAACATTGTAGCAATCTACAGTAATTTGCGAGGAAAGCTACAGTGCTTTCCTCATATATTGTAACTGTAATTTTTAACTAGCTCAATATTAAAAAATAAAATCATAAAAGATAATTTTGGAGAAAATCATAAAAAAAAAAACCATGTGGAGAAATACTGTAGCAATCAACAATGTTTTAAAGAAAAAAATTACAAAACTAAATTCTTAATTAGCTCAATATTAAAAAAAAATGACAAATAAAATTTTGAAAAATAAAAAAATAAAATAGAAAAACCATGTGGGAAAACACTGTAGCAATCCATAGTATTTTAAAGGAAAAAAATTACAAAACGAAATTTTTAACCAGCTCAATATTGAAAAGGTAAAATTGACAAAGATAATTTTGGAAAAATAAGACAAAAAAGAAAAAGAAAAGAGGGGAAAGAACTGTAGGGAAAAAAAAAAGGAAAGGAAAGTAATACACTATGAGTGAAAAAAAAGTGCAAAAAAAAAAGAAAAAGTGCAAAAAAAAAAGTAATACATTGTGGATTACTATTGTAATCCACAGTGCAATAAGTGTAGGTGAATAGTGATTTCCCCCACACACTTTAGTTTTATGTATAATTAGAGCTTTAAAATCACTTGCTATAAAAACAATACATAAACACATCTCAGATGGCTTTAAAAAATGGCTTTGTTCCACTCCTAGCAATCATCCTGATGTGGACCAGCCCAGAAACACCAGCAAGGACCCCTTACATGTTCCAAATGGTCCAATGACTCGGTCCAAGACAAAGGCATTGAATGCATTGGTTTTGAATGTTTCAACCAAGTCATAATTGAAAGGTCCATTAGAGTATCAAGAAAAGACCCTAGTACATCTTATCCATGTGCAAGAGGGGTCCAACACAACCTTATTTGGGCCATGAGGTGAGGACAGCAAAGGAAACAAAAGAATCCTTCTACAACTTGGAAACAACATGGGTGGCTACCTTTTCTTTTTGTTTCTAGGATTAAGGGGCTGCATAGAAGGCTATAAATAAGCCTTGAATCAGTTCTATAATATTTTACTTTCTTCTCTTCTTCTCATGACAGAACATGGATTTAATATTATGGGTTTTGTTTTATTTTGTTAGCTACAGCCCAAGGCTTGTTTGAGCTTAATTAATACTTTGTTTTGAGTTAGGCTCCAAGGCTTGTTTGGATTAAGTTATGGGCTTTTCAGTTTAGGGTTTTGGGTCAGTTTTGAGTGGACCTCATTTAAGTCCACATAAGGGGTCCATTAGGGTTAACTTTTCAAGAACTATTTAAACTCATGTAAGCCAAAATTTCAGCAGCGTTGATGATAATTACTTCTGAATTTTTCAGTTTTAACGTGTGAGAGTGATTCTTGCATTCTTCAGTTCTTGAACGAACTGAATCTGACTTATCGAAGATTAATTGGCTTCGTGGCGTCATTCTACTCAATCCAATAGTGTTGGTGCCTTGGGGCAGGTTTTCATTGTGTCACACTCCTATCAGACCTATTTCGGCTTTTCAGGATCAGATCTCAATCTTGATTGTGGGTTGCGTGACCATGTGATCATGAGGTTCACATCAGTTGGTATCAGAGCTAGGCTCCGAAACAAGGTCATATCCTTCTGTTATTTTCGTTTTTTTTAGTGTTTCTTTAAGTTTT
Source organism: Populus trichocarpa (assembly GCF_000002775.5). NCBI lineage: Eukaryota > Viridiplantae > Streptophyta > Magnoliopsida > Malpighiales > Salicaceae > Populus > Populus trichocarpa. The sequence continues at coordinate 12,050,174 of NC_037288.2, forward strand.
TCAGTGTTTGCGTCCATCTTCTTGTTCTTCGTGTCTGCGTCATCTAAGCAAAAAAAAAGGGTTATATTTCATCTTGTTACTGTCTCTTATCATATCAGTATATTAAAAAGAAAGAGAGATAGGGATTAGTTGAAATTTGAAGGATCATTCAATTTTTGCTGCAGAAACACAACTTTTGGTGAACCATAAGCAAGCCACCTCGGAATCAATTGAAACTTCATATTCATTTTATTGGGGGTGAGATCGCATCATATGTCAAATTTGGGCTTATTCTGATATTGTTTGCTTGAGGTTTTAATTCGAGGCTCAATTCTGCCGCAGAAACACTACTCTTTGTGAACCATAAGCAAAACACCTTAGAATAAATTGAAACTTCATATTATGTGTATTGGGGATGAGATCGCACCATATATTAAATTTGGGCTTATTTTGATATCGACTTCTAAAGGTTTTAATTGGGGGTTCAATTCTGCCGCAAACTGATCATACAAGGGGTTTGGGTAACTAGACATAAAAGAACGACCTATAAATTGATTTTTTTTGTTTTTTAGTATTATAATACTAAATATTGAATTTGAGGTCATTTCGAGATCGTTTGGTCTGGGTTTCAATTCTGTTACGTAAAAATTACGTAACAGGTTAGATTTGCGTCAAGTTTCAAAACGTGATCCTTACTGTTTAGTTTTGTCCAAATCTTTTTGTTTCTATTATATTTGGGTTATCTAGGAGTCAACTGTTTTCGCTAATATTCGCATCTGTTTTATTTCGTGTCTTCGTTTCGTCCACAATTTGTACGAATTTACATTGCTACTCGCAAAATCATAATTGTAGTTTTGTTTTACTTTGTTTTCAGTATATTTATTGATTCTTGAGTCTAAAAATTATAATTGGAGTGCGCTGCGAAGGCTACTGACTTTGATTTGTTGATTTCAGTTCCTAAAGAACCAAAAGAAAGCAAGTTGTGTGGTAAAAGACGTAGTGAGCTTATTAGAGTGAAAAGCCTTGATTTTTTTTGTGTGATACACGAGAGGTGTGAGGATATATTTTGTGCTATTAAGCAAAATTTACAGATTCAAATAATGTCTGAAAACAACGAATCAGCTACACAAAATGCTAACGTAGCTTTCCAATTGCGAGCCATAGGCCAGCAACTTGAGCTGTTGTCTAGAACGTACAAGGATCTGAAAGATGAGGTGAATTCAATAAAGCAATAGAATAGTGGGGCTGATCGCCGAGGAAATATGGTCTGTATGGCCGTACGGAATGTCAGATCTGATTTTGAAGAGTTTATTGACGAAAACGCAGATGCGGGTGAAGATGACTATGATTTAGCATCTGCTGGCAAAGAAATCAGGTCTGGACCGAACAGGGCTAGGAGGAATGTGAATTTTCATGGCATGGGCACTTATGAAGATATGGATGAGGACTTGGACACCATTAAACTGAAAATTCCTAACTTTCAAGGTAAAAACGATCCCTAGGCTTATTTGGAGTGGGAGAAAAAGGTAGATTGGATTTTTGATTGCCATAGCTATTCTGAACAAAAGAAGGTGAAATTGGTAATAATTGAGTTTACGGAGTATGCATTGATTTGGTGGGATCAAATTATAATCAGGAGGAAGAGGAATGGGGAGCGACAAGTTCAGACATGGGGGGAGATGAAAGTCTTAATGAGGAGACGATTTGTGCCAAACCACTATTATAGAGACTTATATCTGAAGCTCCAAGGTCTGAATCAAGGTTATAAGACAGTAGATGAATATCATAAAGAGATGGAGATAGCAATGATTCGGGCCAATGTTGTTGAGGATAGAGAAGCCATCATGGCTAGATTTCTTAATGGGTTGAATCGGGACATTGCTAATGTGGTTGAGCTACAACACTATGTGGAGCTAGAGGACATAGTTCACATGGCTACGAAGGTGGAGAGACAACTTCGGAAGGGACATGCTCGGCCAGCATTTAATTTGGGCTCTTCATCATCTTGGAAGCCGAATCTAAAGAGAGAGGGTATTGTCCGGCCAAGATCCTTTGTTCCTTCTAGAACTGAACCACCAAAGGCTAAAGTTAATGTTCCTACTAATGCCAAAGGTAAATCTGAAACTCAACCTAAACGTACCCGTGATGTTAAATGTTTCAGGTGTCAAGGACATAGACATTATGCTTCAGAGTGTCCAAACAAGAGAATCATGATGATTAGAGATAATGGTGATATGGAATCTGAAAGTGACAGATCTGATTGTGAAGGCATGCCACCATGGAGGATAGTGATGGGGATGAGTTAGCATTACCGGTTGGGGAGTCTTTGGTTATAAGACGAACACTTTATGTTCAGGTAAAGGAAGATGAAATTAATCAACAAAGGGAGAACATCTTCCATACGCGTTGTTATGTACAAAGCAAGGTGTGTGGTTTAATTATAGATAGTGGAAGTTGTGTTAATGTTTGTAGTACCACCCTTGTTAGTAAACTGAATTTGTGTACTGTTAAGCATGTTAAACCATATAGATTGCAATGGCTGAATGATAGTGATGAAGTGAAAGTGACTAAACAGGTTGTGGTTCCATTTTCGATTGGGAAATATGTTGATGAAGTTCTGTGCGACGTGATACCAATGTAAGCAAGTCACATCTTGTTAGGGAGACCATGGTAATATGATAGGAAGGCAATTCATGATGGGGTTAAAAATAGGTATACCATTGTAAAAAATGGTAAAACCATCACTCTTGTACCTCTTACACCCAAACAGGTGTATAATGATCAAATAAAGCTAAAAAGTGAGCATGAGGCGATGGGGAGAGAAAATCAAGGTGAGGAACAAGGGGAGAGAAGACAATCAGATTCGACTAGAACTCAAACCACTACAACCCATTCGGCCACCCATCCAAACACAAACAAATATGCAGCCAACACTCCAAACAAATCAAACCATTCGACCACAACTCAAAAACACCCAAATCTGGCCGAGAGTGGAGGTAAGACAAGAGGAGTGAAGAAAGTTAGTAAGGGTGATGAGAATTGTGTGGAAAAACTAAAGAAACAACCCAATTTTTACGCTAGAAAGGGTAAGGTCAGATCTGCATTTTTCACTAACAAGCCAATGATTTTACTTGTGTACAAAGAGGCTTACTTTAAAAATAATGATCTTGATAGCGGATTACCACCATTGAGGGGGATAAAGCATCAGATTAATTTCGTACCCGGAGCTTCAATTCCTAACCGACTAGCCTATAGAAGCAATCACGAGGAGACGAAGGAGCTTCAACGGCAAGTTGATGAGCTGATGGAAAAAGGGCTACATTTATGAGAGTATGAGCCCGTGTGCTATACCCGTGCTACTTGTGCCTAAGAAGGATGGAACGTGGAGGATGTGTGTTGATTGTCGAGCCATCAACAACATAACGGTAAAGTATAGACACCCTATTCCTAGGCTTGATGACATGTTAGATGAGTTATATGGATCCTGTATTTTCTCTAAAATCGACTTGAAAAGTGGGTACCATCAAATTAGAATGAAAGAAGGTGATGAGTGGAAAACAACATTTAAGACTAAGCATGGTTTGTATGAATGGTTAGTAATGCCATTTGGACTTACAAATGCACCTAGTACGTTTATGTGTTTAATGAATCATGTGTTGCGTGCATTCATAGGTAAGTTTGTGGTTGTGTATTTTGATGACATTCTGATCTATAGCAAAAACTTAACTGAGCATCTTGATCATTTGCGTAATGTACTTTGTTTGTTGCATAGTGAGAAATTGTATGCTAATCTTAAAAAGTGTGCCTTTTGCATGGAGAAAATTGTGTTTCTTGGCTATGTTGTAACTGCACAGGGTATCGAGATGGATGAGGAGAAAGTTAAGGCCATCCGGGATTGGCCTACACCCAAATCGGTAAGTGAGGTAAAGAGTTTTCATGGGTTAGCTAGTTTTTATAGGCGTTTTGTGAAAGATTTCAGTACAATAGTTGCACCCTTGAATGAAGTTGTTAAAAAGTCAGTTGGGTTTAAATGGGGGGAGGAACAAGAATTGGTTTTTGTTCTTTTGAAAGATAAATTGTGTTCTGCACCTGTTTTGGCTTTACCTGACTTTACAAAAGCATTTGAAATAGAATGTGATGTATCTAGAATGAGAATAGGTGTTGTTTTGATGCAGGATCGGAGACCTATTGCATATTTTAGTGAGAAGTTAAGTGGAGCGACCTTGAACTATCCCACTTACGACAAAGAACTCTATGCATTGGTAAGAGCACTTGAGACATGGCAACATTACTAAGCAAGGCAAAGAGAACATCATAGCTGATGCACTTTCGCGCAGGTATGTTTTTTTACACACAATGAATACTAGATTGCTAGGCTTTGAATATGTGAAGGAATTGTATGATAATGATTCTGACTTTGCCGAGATTTATAATGCATGTGGACATTCGACTTTTGGTAAGTTTCATTTGATGGATGGTTATTTGTTCAAAGAATAGATTGTGTGTTCCTGCTAGTTCTTTGCGTGAATTGCTTGTTCGTGAAGCACATAGGGGTGGTTTAATGGGTCACTTTGGGGTTGCGAAAACCTTGGATGTATTGCATGAGCATTTTTATTGGCCAAAGATGAAAATAGATGTGCAACGAATTTGTGAACAGTGCATTGCTTGTAGAAAGGCAAAATCTAGAGTACAACCGCATGGACTATATACACCATTACATGCGCCTACTGAACCTTGGGTAGATATCTTTATGGACTTTGTTTTAGGTTTACCTAGGTCAAAGAAAGGTAGAGACTCTATTTTTGTTGTGGTTGATAGGTTTTCTAAATGGCGCATTTCATTGCATGCAATAAAATGGATGATGCATCTCATATCGCAGACTTGTTTTTTAGGGAGACTGTACGTTTGCATGGCATTCCTAAGAGTATAGTGTCAGATCGTGATGTTAAGTTCCTTAACTACTTTTGGAAGACCTTATAGGAAAAGTTGGGAACTAAACTCTTATTTTCGACAACATGTCATCCTCAAACAAATAGACAAACTGAGGTAGTGAATAGAACATTATCCCAACTTTTGCGTGCTATAATTCAAAAGAATTTAAAGAGTTGGGAAGAATGTTTGCCTTTTGTTGAGTTTGCTTATAATAGAACTGTGCATTCGACCACTAGTTTTTCTCCATTTGAAATTGTTTATGGTTTTAATCCACTGACTCCTATGGACTTAATTCCTTTGCCTTTTGAAGAAAAGGTAAGTTTAGATGGTGAAAAGAAGGCAAAGATGGTGAGACAATTCCATGAGGGAGTTTGACTGCAAATAGAGAAAAAAAACAGACTTTACGCTTCTAAAGCAAATAAGGGACGTAAACTGGTTGTTTTCCAACCCGGTGATTGGGTTTGGGTGCACATGCGTAAGGAACGATTTCCTAACCAAAAGAAATCAAAATTACAGCCTCGTGGTGATGGTCCATTTCAGGTTTTAGAGAGAATCAAAGATAACGCATACAAAATTGACCTTCCAAGTGAGTATGGTGTTAATGCTACCTTTAATATTGCTGATCTTACGTTGTTTGACATAGATTTTGATTCGAGGTCGAATCCTTTCGAGGAGAGAGGGGATGATGTGAACCAGCCCAGAAACACCAGCAAGGACCCATTACATGTTCCAAATGGTCCAATGACTCGGTCCAAGACAAAGGCATTGAAAGAGGCATTGAATGCATTGGTTTTGAATGTTTCAACCAAGTCATAATTGAAAGGTCCATTAGAGTATCAAGAGGAGACCCTAGTACATCTTATCCATGTGCAAGAGGGGTCCAACACAATCTTATTTGGGCCATGAGGTGAGGACAACAAAGGAAACAAAAGAATCCTTCTACAACTTGGAAACAACATGGGTGACTACCTTTTCCTTTTGTTTCTAAGATTAAGGGGCTGCATGGAAGGCTATAAATAAGCTTTGAATCAGTTCTATAATATTTTACTTCCTTCTCTTCTTCTCATGATAGAACATGGATTTAATATTATGGGCTTTGTTTTATTTTGTTAGCTACAGCCCAAGGCTTGTTTGGGCTTAATTAATACTTTGTTTTTAGTCAGCCCAAGGCTTCATGGCGTCATTCTACTCAATCCAATAGTGTTGGTGCCTTGGGACAGGTTTCCATTGTGTCACACTCCTATCAGACCTATTTCGGCTTTCCGGGATCAGATCTCAATCTTGATTGTGGGTTGCGTGACCACGTGATCACGAGGTTCGCATCACATCCTTTTGTTACTATTAGTTATTTGATTTGCGTTCTGAGATCAAATTTTTTTTATAAAAAAACTATATATGTAGGCTTTTCTAACGTGTTTTTATAAATAAAAAAAATTCTAAATGCAAATAAAAAGGTTTATGCATACATGTAATCAAATAAATTGAGAACTATATGTGTTAAAAAATGAAAAAAAAAGTCATTAACAATAAGTAAAAATAAAACTGGAAAATCAAAAGACAGGTGTAGATTAAGATATTTAATCTTATAAGATGGGACATTTACTTGGTTTTGTTGCTGAATTTCTTTATTAAAGTAAATTTGTTATTCAATCAATCGATAAGACAAACAACAAAACCCTTGTTGTCTTCCTTGTAAGATTAGAAAACTCCCCAAGATAAGCTAATCAATTTATCATTAGTTATCACTGGCTCTTCTTTACTAGTGTAGCTAGAATAAATAAGGAATCTTTGTAAGAAAAAGATTTTGAAACATTAATGAATCTTTGCCACACTTGAAAACTATGTTGCAGCTCATTAAAAATCCTTGTAGAACTAGAAAATTTTCAAAACAAGCTGACACATCCTTATAGACAAAGGATCATTGCTAAATAGAAAGTCCACAAGTCAAAATGAAATAAATAACAAAATTTACATAACATGTTCTAACATATATCGTAAGGTCTTTTAGAACCCGATTGACCTAAAATTTTACCCCAACATATAACTATATTTTGGAAAACTCTGGATAACTTTTAGTCTGATCCAACGGTCGGATTGAGAATTATGATTATTATTGTAAAATTGGACAGTAGGCACAATTATGCTAAATCTAAATTTCTATATTCAACCCTTTCTTGGATCGTATCAGACGCACTCATTAAATTGATTGAATAAAAATAAAAGTGAAAAATATTATGCAAGGCTGCATATATAAACTTTTGTACTAAAAGTGAATTTTTAAAATTTAAAGGGACCTAAATTGTATAAATTGCATTATTTTCAAAGATGGAGGACCTAAGTATATTTTGCACAAAATCAATGGCACGTCACCCATGTTTGGCGCTTTTTTTAATTTCAGAATCTCTTCTTCCAATTTCACTCTTGCCTAAAAAATCAAAAGCAATTGTCTTCGATTAGGATCTAATCACCCAAAATAAAACTTTGAGAACCAAAATAAATTATTAAAAAATAAATAGTAAGTCCACAATATTTTATGAGTGTATGAAAACTGTACATTTACAATAAAAAAAAATCACACCTTTTAGTGTTTTTTATAATAATTTGCAATGGCATTCACTCACCCCCACCCTCCATGTGGAAGTTGCAATAATATTTAGCTAGCTTTTGGTATAACTGTGTTGTTAAGAGCTCCAACCTAATTTTTCATGCATTAAATTTTTTTATTATTAATGTAAGTGTCCGGGTCAACTTGCGCATCTCGATTAATCTCACGGGCCTTGAAGTTAACGATCATGTAAGTCTCTAGTGGCCTTAAGGTTTGTGGGACTCGAATTAGTGATATCTAGAGAGCAAATCTAGGATTTGACCAATTGAACTATATCTCTGAGGACTTTATTTTTTACGGCATTTGTTGGTGGCTTCAGACTAAATAAATGATTTCTTTCTTTAAAATAAATAAATAAATAACATAGGTTAATTAGAAGTTTTTGAAGATGTCTCTAGCTTTGCAGATGATGTGAAATCGTTAATAGAAACCAAACAGTTTCTTTTTTATAATTGAAGAAACCATCTTTGTTTTTCACTTGGAGGTTGATGGCTTTTGCAATTTTCCAATAATTCTATGTATGATTGAGAGTTTTTTCTTTTCCAATTCGATTGAGAATTTAATAAACGTGTTGGTTGCAGATGCTTGATCTCGTCTGCCACCAACACGTTTATTAAATTCCCAGCCAAGCCATAATAGCCATTGGTCCACAAGTCATACGGCTTCCCTGACCTCCAATTTTTATTCTTTTTCTTCTTCGATATCCCAAATGTTCTTCCAAAATCTTTGGTCTCCGGAAATGCTTGGGACAGCCAAAATTATCTAAACTGTCCTGAGAATTTCAAGAGACCAAGCCAACCCTGGGGTCCATTACTTTTATATAGATTGTCTAAAACAATTATATATATATATAAAAGAAATGGAGAAAAACATCTATATAAAACAAATTAAAATAAATTATGAAGATCAATTCATAATCAATTAAATATTAAAGAAAAAAATTTTAAAAAAATATTAAATTAAAAAAGGGCAAAAAAACCTACTTAGGTTATGAAACCGGAATAACCTTATAAAAAAATGACAAAAAATTCAATCAAAAAAGGACCTAAAAAAGTAAACAGAGTTAACCTAGGTCAACTAGTCAAATCCGCGACTCAGGTAATGAAATCGAGATAACCCCATAGAAAGTAAATTAAAAAATTACGAAGCTCAATTTTCAACTAATCCAATGTTGAAAGATGAAATAAAAAAAAATCAATTAGAAAAAATAGCCAAAAAAATTATCTGAATTAACCTGTTAAACTTGTGATCTATGTCATGAGATCGGGATAAATTCATAGAAAGTAAATCAAAAAAATTATGAAGCCTTATTTTCAAATTCCAACAGATTAAATGTTGAAAGTTGAAATTGAGAGGAAAAAAAAACTAAATCCATGAGACTGGTATATAACCCAACAAAAAACAAATCCTAAAAAAATACGAAGCACAATTCCTAAAAAAACATAATGTTAAAGGATGATATAACGGCCCCAAGTTTAAGATGTAAATTACATATAATTTTCCTTTCATTCATGTAAAAAATTAGACTATTTTTTTGTATCAGCCTACTATCTATGATAACATTCGACCTTTATAATTCAACTCAATGAATAGTTACAATATCGATTTTAATTATTTATTTAATCAAACAGTTGACCGAATCAATTTGTAAGTTCAATCGGTCAACCGATTTGAGTAATATCAAACATTGTTGTTAATTATCTTTTAAATTATATTAAGTTATTTGTAATGACCTTACTTTTAATACATTTTCAATCTCTCCTCTTGATCTAATCTTCTAGATCAACCCCACATCATTATACACAAGAATAGACAATATTCATTCTCTTAATCCCTTTTTTTGTCATTTCACATGGATTATAATTAACCCATGAGTCTTAAGCAACACAAATAAAACATGTGATTATAAACTAAGAATATTAATAAAAGTTATGAAACACATTTTTATTTAGAACAAGAGAATAAACATGAATATGATTAAAATTACTATCTAACTTCATTTCATTACTCTAAATATGATATACATGTTCTATTTTAATTTACAATAACATCATTAAATTTTATTACACAAAATAGGATACATCTATGCATTCAAATACATTACGATTTAAATCCAAAATATATTTTTGTTTCCCATTACTAATCTATTACAAGAAGTTATATGAGAAGACCAATTATTAAGTACAAGTCTGCGAAGGCCCGATCATAAATATGGTAATTAGGTTAATATTAAATAAAGGTGATTAAAATATAACAAGTTGTATAATAACACATTACACTTTAATTCCATTGTTTAGATAATTCTTCAACCCAAATATTCATATACTTTTAAAAATGTACCCTTTTTAATATTAGAACAATCATAATATATCATCTCGATAGATACACTTGCATTTTCAATACTCGTAATAATTAGTCAATTCTATATCCTGGTTATTAGATAACTCTGACACCTCTAGTACTCCCTTCATATCATTTTTTGTTATACAAACAACAATTAATAACAATGAATCACACACTTAATGAATTTGCAATTAAATTAATTAGACAATCTTAATAATATTAGTCAAAGGTGAAAGGCATCTACTTACATCTCCAGTTGTACGCACTCCTCCAGCTACAATAGATATCACTCTTCATGCCTCTCCTGAATCCAGAAAAAATACCCTTATTAGTATCTCTTTTATCTTATAATATAACATATCAATCATTTTTTTATTACACATATGTTAACTCTCAAGTAAATTAAAATCAATATCACACCATTATCAATTTCATTCTCCAATGTATATCCAATTTGGCCATAAGTCTCCTTCTCTTTTCTTTTTAATTATTTTCTTTAATCCTATCATAGTTTAAATTCAACATCCTTCATTACATATGCCATGCGACTAAAGCACACTAATTTATTCTCCCTCATTAACAATTCTATTATGCTAAGCAAAGTTGATAACATAATCCAATTCTTTTCAAATAACACACATATATACATAACACTTCTTATAATTTTTATGAATATACATAAAAATGAGAATTCTCCCTTTTTCTCTGTATACTTAGGTGGCCACTCCTCTCAATTTTTCTCCACGTATTTCTTCTTTAGAACATCAACTTTTACATCCATTAAAATTCTAACAACTAATTTAACATAACCCCAAATTCCAAATCAAGAACCCTAATGCATTAAATTTTCATCAAACTTGATAAATCAAGTATAGAGCTCCTTACCTAAATAACAATACAACTAGAATTGCTAACCATAAGAACAATTCCTCAAGTTTGTTTTTGTCGCTTTCATTGGTTCTCTCACTAAAAGCTTGCTTCCCCTCACTTGATTCAAGTTGTTGAGGTGTTTTGAACTCATAAAATCTCATAAGTTCTACTCTTAACTCCTTAATTTCCCTTAATTTCCTATGTCAAGCTAAATAGATGAAGAATTTTCATTCCTCTTTTTTCTCATTTCATGTCCGGCCACATGCACCCATATATATATATTGGAATAACTTGTGTTAATTCCTACTATGTCCTTTCTTTTATGCCTTTTATGTTTCCCAAATAATATTTTTCAAATCTCAATACCTGTTTATAATAGATTTAACCCAGGTGATATCAAATTTCATTAAACTTTATCTCTGCTTTCCTCATTTATTATTTTCATTTAGATTTTTATTCATGTTTTTGTGTTTTTTGTTTTGCCTTTTTTCAAAATTTAATTTTATAAAGTTAGCACATAACATCTTATTTTCAATTTCCAAAAGCTATTATCATCCATTTAGTGTAAATATTTAGTTTTCCTGCTTAACATATTGTTTACTTTAAAGTCCTTATGGATTTACCCAAGGGTTTACAAATAAAATTGAATAAAATAAAATAAAATAAGAAAACAAAGATTGGGTAGATAAAGGGTGAAATTTAGAAAAACAAAATACAAAAAACACAAAACACTATTCTAATAAATAGTGCTTTGTGGGTGTGGCTGCAATGATTTAGTCACACCCTTTAGTGTTTTGTTAACTAGCTATTTGACCGCGCTTCATCACGGGTTAAATAGTTTTATTTTTTAGCAAAAAAAAAATATATACAGGCTTTTCCACCACATTTTTTTACCATAAAAAAATTCTCAATCAAAAACCAAAAAGCTTATGCATGCTTCTAATTAAATAAATTGAGAAATTATTCATGACAACAAATGTAAAAAAAAAAGTTGTTGATGATAAATAAAGACTAAATTGAAATATATATATATATATATATATATATATATATATATATATATATCAAGATAACAAGGGTCATGTACCCAATTGTATTTAATAACTTGTTTCTTTGAATAAATTATTTATTTAATTAAATGATTATTTGTGTCAATAAAAAATATATATAAAAAAAGATGTTGTTAACAATAACTAAACTAAACTTGAAAACTAAAGAGATATATGTAGATTAAGATATTTGATCTCGCAATACAGGTTATGGACTTAATTGTGTTTAATAACTTTGTTTCTTAAAATAATTTTTTTTATTTAATCGAATGATAATATAAATATATACACACATAAAAACGGATGAATAAAATCAAAGAAAAAAACATAATGCAACACAACACATATTTGAAAAAAAATAGTATAACGTTATGTGAAAACCAATTAAAACATAAGTGATATTTAACTAAAAATTAAATTGAAAAGGTGAGAGATAGATGTGATCGTAGACATATGATATTGAAACATGAGTAATAGACTTGATTGTATTTAATAACATTGTTTTTTAGAATAAGTATTTTATTTAATAAAATGATAATAAAAAAAACATATAGAAAAGCAATTGAATAAGATTAAAAGAGGAAAAAAATAAAGTAGGGCTACAAAGAAAGAATGCCTCCTAACAAAAAAAAAAGATGATAAAACCTTACTCATAAATAAGCAAAAAATAAATCATATTCTATTAAAAAAAACATCATAAAAATTTGTTAAAAATTCATTAAAAGTAAAAATTGCAAGAAAAAAAATAAAAAGGCTACTAAAACAAAAGGCAAAAAAATGGTCCGGATGCACAGGCTTGGCTTAGTTAGGACAACTTGTCTGGGCCTTTCAGCCCAGGCTCGATCGCTTGGCTAGGTTTTTTTTTGTTTATTAAGGATGCAGAAGACCGCCCGACCTGTCGTCCATCCTTAATTTTTTAAAAAAAAAATAAGCAAGCGATGCATCATCTACTTTTCTCTAGATTCCGACCATTATAGCAGCTAGAAAATCATGGCTGTTATTTTTTTTTTACCTGAAATCCATTTTCAACATATTTTTTACTCAAAACATCCAAAACTCCTTGATAAACTTGTATATGGCCTTAAACAACTCAAAACTAAAAACTTTTCAAGCTTGGATTGTTATCTCAAGCAAAGTTAAGGGCAAACAACACTTAGAGATAAGCTCACTTCATCAAATAGAATCAATTAACACCAAAATCAACCTTTTCATGGCCGAAATCGGTGTCAACTGAGACTTTCTCTCTTTACCACTGAAATTCAACCACTTTCTTTATCCTCTCTTAAACTAGGGACTCAAAAATAAGAAAAATAAAATTTTGAACCAAAATGGAATTTTCAAAAAAATATAAAGATTGAAAGCTTATAATTTGAAAAGTAGAAGAATCAAAGTGAACTTTTTGACCAAATTTCAAAACAACCACTTATTTTCACCATTTTTTCACTATGTTCCTCCTTCTTTAAATATTGTAATTGGTCAACAAATTTGAATCAACTATCCTTTAATTTGGCCCATGGAGGATACAATCACCTAGATAAAACATTTGAGAATCAAAATGAAAAAATAGGAAAATTTTAAAAGTGAATCCACAGTGAAATGTGAGGGACCCACAGTGCAATCCTTCACAATAATTTAGCCATCTTTTAGAGTATTGTTAATAATTAATATTCCCAAGGGGTCATAAACCTCCACAAGGAGAAAAACAAAACTAGAAATCTAATTTAGCGAGAACCTAAGAACATTTCTTGTTATTTGTATGCCTATGTTATGGACATCCCTAACCTTTTATCCCAATGAAAATGGGGATAGATAAAAGGGAAACACGTCATGGTGTTATAGTATGGGACTAATATAATCATTTACTAAACATTTTGCGAGCCTTGCATGTGGTCCCCAACTTGTATAAAAGATTGGCCAACCATTATTTTACTGCATAATACAATACAAAAACCTAAAAGAGCTCAGGGACTCATTGTGCGCACACTCACATTCACTATGGATTCGCATAATGAAATTATTATTTTACCCTTGGAGGGAAAACTCACTTAGCTTGGACTTAGGGGTAGAAAGATCTTTTTTATAGGACCCATTAGTCATTACAGGAAATGAGAGGGTTAATTGATATTTTTTTTCATTTTTTATACATAGTGTAATTACTAAATTACCATTAAAAGAAAAAAAAATCATTTTCTTAGATCAAGAGCTTTTCAGGTTTTTCAATTGTTTTTTACAGTGTAATTACTTAAATGCCCCTAAAAATAATATTTTTTAGCTTTGGATGCAAGGGCACTTTAGTTATTTTGTTATGGTTTTCTTGTTATTCTCATGTGGGGTCAAGGGTAATTGAGTCTTTTAATATATATAAAATATTATTTAAATTAAAAAGTGGGCGTCGCTCGAGCCCTTCAGGTGGCGCACGCTGTGTTAAAACAACTCCAAACGCCCTTTTTCGGGATGACGTTCGATGCGCCTTATCGCCCCCATCATAGTGGTGAGGCTTGTGGTGTCAGCTGATCGACGATTGAGCTACGACCACATGTTTTTTCTTTCCTCCCTCTTTCTTTTCTCCACTTTTAGAAAAACATGTTGGCCATTATAAAAAAACAAATAAGTCTAGTTATTTTTTTCTTGAGTCAAATTAGGTCTTTAGTCTTTTGATTGCAATGTATTTGGTCTTAAATCATATATTGAGTTTTGTTTTTCAATTTCATCCTTTCACATTTGATTTTTATATAAGATTTTATCCCCATTCTTTTAATTGCAATGCATTTAGTCCTGGATCTTTTATTGAATTTTTTTTTTCAATTTCATTCATTGACATTTGATTTTTATATCAAATTTGGTTTTCATTCTTTTGATTATTCTTTTTAGTTTTTCTTATTCTTTTATTAATTGAAATTATTTTTCAATTTCATCCCTTATGATTTGATTTTATTTTTTTATATCCAATTTGGTTCTCATTCTTTTCAAATTTATATTTTTTCTTTTTTATCCTTTTTTTATTTTATTTTTCAAGTGTATCCTTAATTATTTTGGTTAGTTTAGAATTTTACAAAGTTATTTTCTCAGGTTTGCCTTTATATCATGATCTAGCCTTATGATTCGTGTCACAGGTTCTGAAGGTTGGACCAAGTTGGCTTTGATCTTTTTTTTTTTTAATTTCATTCATCATTATTAGATTAGTTGGAAATTGATATTCTTTGTTTTTTTTTTAATTTTTTTTCTCTATAGAGTTATCTTGATATCATGTCTTGGATTCTCAGGTTATGGATTCAACAGGTTCTCCAGGTTAGACTCTAGCATTTTATTTTCATTGTTTTTTAATTATTTTTTTTAATTTCACCCTTCAATATTAGGTTTGTTGGAGAATTGAGCTTCATGATTTTATTCAATCTACTTTGATTTGATTTTCGCTCAAGTTGGATGATAAAAGGTTATCATGTTCGGTTCTTTTGGAGGATGTATATTTAAGAACTCACCTATATGATAGCTTAGACAGACTCAGGTCAATTGTTTTTGTTTTTAAAAATTGTTTTCTTTTCAATTTTATCATTCGTCATTTTATTTGTTGGGAATTGAGATTCATATTTTTTTCATTTTTTCTATCTATGCAATTATCTCATTCTCATTTAATTTTTACTTTGTTAACAAATAAAATTGTTGAAATGTTTTAGGAATATTGTAAAGATATATTTTCATAATATTGACAAGCGTTCCTCTTTTGAATTAAATCATTGTTATTTTTTTTCTTGCTTTATTTGTTGTTAATATCTTATTTTCTAATCATATTATTAAATTAACTAAGTTTATTAAACTTATTCGAGTCAATGACCAAAATCTTAGATTTTTTTTCTTGTTTGAAAATGTTTGCATCATCTTTATATCTTTTTTATGATGAAAAAAATAGGTAGACCCGTGACGTAATGCGAGCCACCTATCTAGTATAAACTAAAAGGAAAAGGGGTAAGAACAATGTCATTTAGGGCTATTTGGATTTTTTTTTTATTGTTCTTTGAATAATAAAAATGCAAAAATACCTTTGGGATAAAAAAATAAGCTTGGCATATAGAGGAATTTTTGTATTTTTTTTAACTTCAAATGCACAGTTAAGTTACTGGAATGCTCTTGAGGTAAAAAGAGCTTTGGTCGAGGGTTATTTTTGTCATTTTAACCTTGGTTTTTTTATTGTTAAATAGGGTTAGGGGCAAGTTTGAACTTTAATGTTTAATAAATATTTTAAAAAAAAGATTGACGAGTGCATTGCATGCGTTAGCCCGTGAAGGATTGTCATGGTTTTCGAGCAGAGCATGCATCGTCTCTTAAAGGCCAAATAGTGGCTTCCAGGGCGGCGTTCAAGTCCTCTCATCGGCCCCTCCGTGTTTGGCCAGCGCGTGTCCTTGACGGACCTTCGGTTTAGCACCGTGAGCCCTTTTATTTTCCTTCTCTCTCCCCCTCGGTTTTTTTGCCTAGCCTTCCAGATTTTCAGAGCTGCTCCTCAATTTGTTTTGCCTTTGGATTTGGTCCTTACTCTTTTGATTTCTATTTTTTTCTCTTGACCTTTCTGTAAAGTCTTAACATTTTTTTTCTTCAATTTTATCCTTCAATCCCAATTTGTCATGTGTTGTTTTTACCTTTTTATTCCTCATCTTTCGATTTCTGATTTTTCTTAATCCTTTTATGCAACTTCTATTGGTTTTCAATTTCATCTCTCAATCCATATTTATGATGTATTAATTTTTTTCAATTTGATCCTTATTTTTTTGATTTTTTTTGCTTTTTTGTTAAAGTTTTTTTTCCCTTTTGATTTCACCATTCAATCGAAATCTTTTTGTTGGCCTCTAATTTATTTTTGGTTTTGATTTTTATTCTAATTCTTCTAATTGATGTTTTTCTTTTGGATCCTTTTATATAATTCATTTTTGTTTCCCAATTTCATTATTTAAAGTTTGATTTGTTAGGGATTGTGTTTTATGGTTTTTTCATGTATGGTGCTTTTCAGGATCATGAGTTAGAAAAGTTAACGCTGGTTGATATTTGTTTTTCTTGTAGCTTATTTTCTTTTTTGATTTTATCTTTCGATATTATTTTTTTTTATAAAAAAATTAGCTTTGTGGTTTTTTTCAATTTCTTTTCTGTCAGGTTATCTTCATTTTATGGCATTGACCACTGGTTTTGCGAGTTAATCCAAGGTGGCTTGCCCCTTATTGCCTAGTTTATTTATCTATCATGTTACCTTGGGTTGACCCGATGTTTTTTTGTCCAATTTTACTTCCAAAGGTTTTTTTTTTAAAAAAGTTACAATGCCATTTTAAAAAAAAATTGTTTTTTTTTTAAGTGAGGTTTATCAAGTGTGTGTTAGATGTAAGTTTTTTTTTAATATATATTTTTTAAAAATATATTAAAATGAATATTTTAAGATTATTTTTTATTTTTTATATCAATACATTAAAATTATAAAAAAAACATTCATATGAAAGCTTTTGATAAAATATATGTAATTTTGAAACTCAATGACAGAAAAGAGAAGAACCGTTGGTGGGCCACACTTTTTTTAATTTATTTATTAATAAATAAAGTGATATGGGAAATTGAATATTATTATTATTATTTGTTTGGCTGATGAGATATGAACTAAAATTCGAAAACCCATGCAAGGAAATCAAATCCAAGACCAAGTGGTGGCCATAAACATAGGGAGACAGTCAGACATCTAAATTTAGCTCTCGAAGGTCAAACTCTCTCTCTAAACCCATCACAATAAACACACGGTTTTGACTCTTAAATACCCTTAATTACTTTCTTAAACTTATTCATTATTTTTCACAATAAATAAATAAATAAATAAATAAATAAATCTCACGTTCCAACCAATCAACAAAAGAGAAAAAGGAAATAAGGACAAAAACACAGGCACAGAACAAACCCCGTTTTCTCTCTCCTTTCTCCTTCTCTTTGTTTCATTTTCTCCGTCTCTTTCTTGATCCATGCCAGAAGGAGAAAATAATAATAATAATAATAATAATAATAATAAAAAGAGAACCATTGAAGATATATCGATTAACCATTGAATTCTTGAATCTTTCTTGCTTGGATGCTTAGATATAGAAGCCCATTTTATCATTATCGTTGTTGTTAAATCTCCAATGCGGTCTTTGAGAAGACCACAAAAAAGGGAAGGGCAAAGAGGCAAATATCATAACAGGAAAACCCAGAAAGGAAATCTTATCTGTGAAGAGGAAAGTATTAAAGATAGCTGTGGATCTGATGGTGGGTGGGGTATTACTGGGAGGGAAGGAGGTAGAATTTGTTGCTTTTGTGTTTGCCGCAGCTAGGTTTGTAGTGGTGGGGCTGCATAGGAAAGGAATATGCAGCTTCACATCTCTCCTAGCATGAGAAGCATCACTATATCTTCGAGCGGCAACAATGGATTTATTGACTCAATGAAGATCAAAGTCGCAGCTCGCCATATCTCTTATCGAACCCTTTTTCATACTATACTCATTCTTGCTTTCTTGTTACCTTTTGTATTCATTCTTACTGCTCTGGTTACGCTTGAAGGAGTCAATAAGTGCTCCTCATTTGGTGAGTTTGGTTGGTTATTTTTTTTTATTTTTTTAATTTCTTTTCAAGGTTTTCTGACGTGTTTAAATATTTAGTTTTGTGGTTATTTTGATTGTGATTGTTGCTTGACGAGGTGGATGGATCATTATTCGATTTGGGTTGGGATTGCTTTCTAATTTCATGATTTTCTCATTTTCTGTAAGTATGCATTTGGTTGTGGTTGTTCTGGTGTGTTCCTGATTTGATCTGGGGTAAGGTTGTTTTTCACATGTAATGCATTTATGTCTTTTTGTGTCATCCGGTGCATATATATACATGAATGTGCCTCATGTCTGGTATGAGCATTTGATGATTGATAATTTCAATTTGTTTACATCTTTTTTCTGCAATCCTAATACCGCGTACTTTCAAATGTAAAGAAATTGAAATTATCAATCATCAAATGTTCGTACCATACGTAAGGCACACTCGTATGTATAATTGTATTCATTTGATTATGATTTTCGCATTTGTAATTGAGATTGAGGATGATGGATCTTGTTCTGATTCAGTAGCATGTTATATTTGTTGCCATAGTAACTTCTTAAGCTGATTATATTTCATTCGATTAACTTAGCTTTGGACTTCTTGATCAAGCATGGTTAATTCCTGGATTCTTCCATTTTCATTCGTTTTTCACCCATGTTTGCACATTTGTTTTAACCAATTAGGCTTTGCACTTGTAAATTGATAGGGGATAGGTTTCAAATTCATTAATTTATGAATTCTGGGAGATTATATTTGATTACTATTTATGATAAATATGAGCTAAATGAAGATTTGATGGACTTTTGCACTTGAATTTTGATTATTATTGCAGATTACAATCTGGATGAAGAATGAGTTTTAGTCCATGCATGCCAATATCATATAAAATAGAATTTGATTACTTGGTAGATTCAAAACTAGATTAATAGCAATTTGCTGATACTTTAAACAGATAAAGACTTCTTAATCACAATTTGTGGTGGATCAAAAAACAAAAAATCACAATTTTTTTTATTATTTATTTTGTTCTCCTGGCTATTTCATTTTCTTTTTAATCCCCCTTATACTGTGAATTTTGTTCACCAGTGTTTCTAATTCAAATTATTTAAATGTTACAGAGCAGTCTGGATCTGCTTGTAGCATGTCTACACTCTATTATGTCCTGGGATCTGGATCTAGGATTTCCTTCCATGATGATGTTTCTGTGTTTGTGCTGCATACTGGATTCTTGTTCTTACTTTGCTTTTTTTCTACAGATTGTTTAGGTAGGCGGTTAGGACCAAGGCTTCTTGGAAGAGTAGATGATTCAGGGGTAAGTAAGCTTTTTCCTTCATCCTTCACAGTTTCAGATTAAGTATATTACCTGCTCTCCTACTTTTGGATAATTTTGTTAATGGTTATTACAAATTGAATACTTATGCTTGTGGTGATGATGCAACAGAGGCTTGTTAAAGACTTTTACAAGATACTCAATCAAGTAAAAAATGAGGAAATCCCAGATGGTGTAAAGCTTCCGGCTTCTTTTAATCACCTTGTTTCTGAAATGAAGAACAATCAGTATGATGCAAGGACATTTGCGTTCATGTTGAGGGCTATGGTATGTGTCAAGTTATTCAAACATGGACATGATTACTTTCAGATTTGGTTCATTTCCTTATTCTTAATTTCTTGGAGGAGAGCAGGGTTGACTAATATGTATTAGTTTCATGGCTCTGGACTTGTTTCTGCTCCTTTAATCTTGTTCTAAACTAGTTATATCCCTGAATGAGGGCTGTTAGACAGGAATTAGATTTTAACTTTCTTGGTTCTTGTTCTTGTTTTCTGTTAAATGGTAATCTTAACATTTGGAAATTTTTGAAGTGGAGAAATATATGATATTTGGGTGACGCCTCTAATAGTAATTGTTTCTATTTTTGGTTCACCAGCGAAAGAAAGAAAGAAAAGGGATTCTAAAGCGAGGGGAATGGGTAATAGATGATACTTGAAATTTTGCCCTTGTGTATTCTATCAAGTAATGATTTGCCAGAAGTGTTCTCTGCATGCTATGAACTATTGCTATTAAATTATTGCATGCTAAAATTTTATAGACAACTAAAGAGAAGATTTAAGAGAATTAGAACTATTGCTATTCAATTATTGCGTGCTAGAAAATGATTTGTCAGTTTCATTCATCAATACTTTGTTAGAACTAAAATGCCAATTCAATCTATGCTCAAATAAATTATCTGACCCAATCTCCCAATCATTGAAGATTATTCTAAACCTAAAAAATTACATTGGATGATGGACTTCAAGTTGTTATATGTTTATGCTGTACCGTCTGATCTCTTCATTTATATAGATCACTAACTCGAGCTTCAAACTTATCCTTTTTGCTTATCTAATTGACTATTTTCTTTGACCTTGTAATAAATGAGGTGGCCATAATTTTGAGACCTTTCATGCCATGTCTGACACTTCTTTTATATCAACTATACTTGTTGCTTATTTTATAACTGACTTTCTCTTGGTGAGCATCTGATTTTGAGTTTTGATTTATTGCTTGCTTGGCATGCTGGTAAGGTTGTCACAGGATGTGTCCACAGGACCTCTTTACATTTCTATTCTCTAGGTCGTACTATTGTAATAATTCTAGCATGTTTGGGATGCTATAATTATTTTTGGTCTTTCAGAGGCAAAAGATGGGGCAGTTTTCACATAGTTTGGTAGTAAATTGGCTAATGTCATGAATCGCGGTGTTGTACAATTTGCTGACTGTGAAGATACCACCAATTGTTTCTTAATGATGTGCTCTAATAATCAGTTTGCAGCCTCCTTTTCTGGTCATGGCCCCTTTCCCAGAGGAAACTCCTTACCTCATGTTCTTTCTCTGCTATTCTTGTGTTAAGTTATTTCTTGGGAAAACATGCTATTGATATGACTCTTTCATTATTCAAAAATAAATTGAATTATTGTACTCAACTATGATGGAGCTGGAATGCTGCAGTCATGGGACTACTACTGTTGTATGTTAAGTTTAGATCTTTTAACTGCAACATGTTCATGATACTTTGTCTCATTGAAGTGGATGTAAAATTTGTATATACTTTCTTTTGTTATGTCATGATCGATCCATCAACTTCATTTTCATTTAGTCTCTTTTCTTATTATCCTATGTCAACATTTATGCATAAATGCATGTTAGAGAGTGCAGTTACCCATGCTCCTCCAAGAGAAAATAAGAAACAAAAATCTGATGGAATGTTAAGAAAATATTTTTAACTGATGTCATTCTTTTATTATCTTTCACAGATGGAAAAGTTGGAAAGAGAAATTAGGGAATCTAAATTTGCAGAGCTGATGAACAAACACTTTGCTGCAAGTTCCATCCCCAAAAGCATCCACTGTCTCTCTCTACGTCTGACTGATGAATATTCTTCTAATGCTCATGCACGTACACAGTTGCCTTCTCCAGAGTTCCTTCCTTTGCTCTCTGACAACTCGTATCACCACTTTGTCCTCTCAACTGATAACATTTTGGCTGCCTCAGTTGTTGTCACTTCTACTGTCCAGTCATCTCTAAAGCCTGACAGGATAGTTTTTCACATCATCACTGACAAGAAAACCTATGCGGGTATGCATTCATGGTTTGCACTAAATCCAGCCTCCCCTGCTATTGTTGAAGTGAAGGGTGTTCACCAGTTTGACTGGTTAACAAGAGAGAATGTTCCAGTGCTTGAAGCTGTGGAGAATCATAATGGTATCAGGGATTATTACCATGGGAATCATATTGCAGGGGCAAATCTTAGTGATACAACACCTCGGAGATTTGCTTCTAAATTGCAGGCTAGAAGTCCGAAGTATATATCGTTACTTAACCATCTTCGGATATACATACCCGAGGTAATCTCATATGAAGTTTATCTTTTCTGTTGTCCTACTAGGAGACTAATGAATTATGATGTGTATGGTTTATTATAAAAGAACTAGGGAACTGAAGATGTTAAAGGATAAAAAAAAGCAAGCAAGCGAAAAAACTCTAATTCATGAGGCATTGTTGTTGGGGGATTAATTCATCTTCTCAGAGGTAGAAACTCACCTGATCTCACTGGAAATTATAGTACTTCACCAGCCAAACAAAGTCAGGATTTAACTTTAGTAGATTTACAAGTATCTGGGATTGTTGATAACATTCATTGATTTGTATTGGGAGAGACCTATGAATTACTGAAGTTTCCAAAATTTTTAACATATTGAAATATGAATTAAGTGTGATACTTACAAATTGAACAAGCAAGATGCATATGAATAACAAATGATGTGTTACAGGAAGTTAGGCATTTTTTTCAGAAAAAAGAAAAAAGAAATAGCAGTTTGATGATCCAATGCATGTGGAATGGTAACAAAAATTTCTTCATTGTTTTTGTTGCTAACTTTAGCATTAATTTTTCCCTCCTATGAACTAGTGTATCATAGTCCAACCTTTGAGTTTGGCCAAAGTTCTTGTATTTTTGTTTTCTTCATCTGTTGCCCCAAAATCTTCTTGCTGATTGGTTTTGTTGAACAGCTCTTTCCAAACCTCGACAAGGTGGTGTTTTTAGATGATGATGTTGTAATTCAGCATGATTTGTCTCCACTTTGGGAAATTGACCTTCAGGGAAAGGTCAATGGAGCCGTAGAAACTTGTAAAGGTGAAGATGAGTGGGTAATGTCCAAGCATCTCAAGAACTACTTCAATTTTTCACATCCCCTTATAGCAAAGAATTTGGACCCTGATGAATGTGCTTGGGCTTATGGAATGAATATATTTGATCTCCATGCATGGAGGAACACGAATATAAGAGAAACCTACCATTCCTGGATGAAAGAGGTAAGCCCTACACTATTTAGTTTCTTGCTTATCCTAAAAATTTTGTTGTTCCTTCTTCTGGCCTCCACCTTTTCTTGGTCTAATAAAATAACAGGATAGTGTTACTGTCTCTAAAATTTTCACTTACACGTTCATGTTGTTGTATTTGCCATCTTATGTGGTAAGTAACTCTTTGAACATGCTAAAACATAACCTTGATTCTCAAAAAAATAAAAATAATAAATAAAATAAAAATAAAAATAAAAATAAAAATAATAAATAATAAATAAACTCCTATCTGAAGAATCACTACACTAAACAAGCATTGCTAGCTCCAGCATTACTCTTTGAAAAAAAAAAAAAAATCCTATATGAGTAGCACTGTGTCAGTAAACAACCTTCATCATCATCTTTTTTCATTTATGAAGTACGATTTTTGCTTGGGCGCGGGCTTCTGATTGTGTGTGCTTACAAGGACTGGGTACACAAGAAGTGATATTGTTGGTTCTATACACTCTTAATTAATTTGCAAGCACATCACTTGGTTGTGTCTCCCTCAAACTTTTCCCGTATGTTCTAGTTGATAGTTTCATATTTGTTGATTGCCAGAATATTAATCAAACATTCAACTTCACCATGGATCTAAATTTTGATCAGTATCAAACACAGCAAATACTGATATTTTGTACAGGTTATTCCTGTATGCACCAGATGTTGGTGAGGTTGCTTGCGCTTATAATGACTTGTATATAACTGTTGGCAAATAAGGGATGCCTTGCCACCATTTTTCTCAGATTCTGGGTTATTTTGTGCAGAACCTGAAGTCAAACCTGACGATGTGGAAACTTGGAACCCTACCACCGTCTTTGATTGCCTTTAAAGGTCATGTTCATCCAATTGATCCATTCTGGCATATGCTTGGACTGGGATATCAGAATAATACAAATATCGAGAGTGTAAAGAAGGCTGCAGTTATTCACTACAATGGTCAGTCTAAACCTTGGCTGGAAATTGGCTTTGAGCATCTACGACCATTTTGGACCAAGTATGTGAATTACTCTAATGATTTTATAAGGAACTGCCACATCCTGGATTCAGTTTGATTAACCATAGGGGCTAGAGCTATTATTGGAATGGAAAAAACAAGTGATTCCAGGTGCCATGTAAGTTTTTTCATGATTGAGAATTTTCTCAAGGTCTACTTGAGAAGGCAAGTAGAAATTCATACAGAAGGGGGCAGAGTTTCAGGTCTGAATTCACTGTCATACCTCGTACCTTTGCAGAAAATGGCTGCATCACCAGCACGGGCATGGGATTCTTTCTTTCAATCTTTAACATAGCAACCCATCATTTTTTTTCTTGGTTGAAAAATGGATACTATCAGTGGGCTTCCTGCAGAGAGTCTATCAAGCCTGATTTCCTGGAACATATATTAGAATAAAGCAAGATACACATGTTAGAAAGTGCATATGCCAATGCATCATACTGCTTGGTACAGGGAAGAGGAAGGCTAGGACAGGCCTCTAGTGAGGGCTCCAGTATTGGTCTAGAAATGTTTCTTCCCTTCGTTTTTTTTCATCCTCTTGTTATTTTTGCTAGCACCTCCCCCTTTTTTTTCCTCGTTAATTTGATATCATCAAGGTGAGACTTAGTAGTAGGTAATGGAGATTGCTTTGTTACAGGACCTATTGAATTGGGGAACCTTTTAGGTTATATATCAGTATTTGTTATGTACGATTCATGAGAAACATTAAAATGCGCAGAAAATTCTTTTTTTTTTTTGACCCTTTTTTCTTTCTTTCTCTCCAGAATTCTGTGTGCTTTGGTGACCATGTCCAGTTTCAAAGTCTTGCTCCTTGCATCCTTTCACTGTTTGTGACGTGTTATGTTAACCATGATGCTAATGTGTTTTCTCTTTTGTTGGGAAGAAATCAAGATGCTGATGTTTGGTTCCGCAAAACCTAATCCCAGATGTCATGATACTCTTAACTAACCATCCAACCTGCCAAATCATGTGGACAGGTCCATGATCAATTATGAATTATATTCTTGTGCAGAATGATTAATTTATGAGGCAGTCCATGTTTTGCATGCAGTTTCTGTCTCCTTTCCTCGCCGAGACATTGACAATACCCTTGAGAAAGATATGGTCACATAGAGACAGAAATATAATATACAATATCTTTGGCAAACAAGAGAGATTCTTGTTGTTCGTGGGATTCCATGATGACAAGGAATCCATTTACTTGTACGATTACTTTCTTTAAGCATCCGAAAACCGAATTTTGTAGTTCTGATCTTCCTTATGCCTAACGCGTCCCAATTATCTTGAATGACTCTTGGGATTTTGCTTTTCGATCATTTGTTTGAATCATTAAGCTATTAGTTGATTCTTCCCAAGTTTTAAAGGGAAGAATCCGAAAGGTTCGTTGACATCACAGATGCCTACTCAATACAAAAAGAAGATGAATGCACACAATATAAAATGGGTTTCATCAGTTATCATCATCGAAAGAAGAAATGGAATTGTATTTGATGTTTCCATGGCTGCCTGCCTCCTTGACAGGGTCCTCGCAGACCCTTCCACGCATTGGCTGCCTTCATTTTTGACCATTGTAATAATACCGTGAATGTATCTGCTTGGCATCGACATCCCCCCAATTTTCTGGCTACATGCCTTAGGCGGTGCATAACATTTATAAACCTCCTCCTTTTCTTTTCTTTTTTTCCCTTTAATTTCAGGTTGGAGGCATGATAAATGGATACATCTATCTCCACATCTCCTTAAGATAAGTCATAAGTCTGCCACTAACCTGCCTGCCTGCCCATGCAAGCTTTAGCAGACAATAATGATTTAGTTTTAGTGCTCTGCATCAAATTTGACAACGTCCTCCAGAAGCTGCAGTTTTTTTTCTTTTTTCTTTAAAAAATTGTGCATGTGCAAAGAAGAATGGATGAAGTCTGGTGCTGTTTCCATCAAATTCTTTTTTGTTTATTTCTTTCATACTGACTGATAGAAGAGATCAAAATAAATACAAAGGTAAAAAATATTGTTACGTTTTAGTTTTTTATTTTTTAGTTTGAAAAATATGCAGAGTGATTAGTGAATCTTGATCATGATTGAATGGCTATGATGATGGTGCATAGACAAACATAAATCTGTGTATAAGTGTGACACACAATCATAAAAGAGGAATATATGGTTTCTTATTATTATTTCTTTCTTCTTTTTCTTTTTTAAAAAAAAAGAAGAAAAAAAAAGCACATCGTGTGAAATTGTAAACCTGGGAAACAAAAGGGCTAAAAGTCTTCTCCATTTCCCTTAGTCATAGGAGAAGGCAAGGATGGAAGCACTGACCATAGATTTAGAAGACTTTGAAAACTTCGAAACAGCCTCCTTTCAGGGGATTTATTTGATCCCTATTCACTATTGATACACTCATATCAGTTTTTTCTTTTTCTTCTTCTCTTTTTTATTCATGTTTGGATTTTCTTTAGCTAAAAAGAGATTGGCCCAGATCAGTTTTAGAGAAAAGTAAGCCAACCCATCAAGGATTTTCCCTTTTGTTGAATGTTTGTTTTGCTTTTTTGATGACCCAGTTGAGGATTTGGGTTGACTCTAGTGTTTATGGGAGCATCCTCTTGGTGGGTTTTTCTTTTTATGTTGTTATGTCCATGCAAGTTATCCTTATTCTTTGAGTGTTTCCTTTGATTCTGAGGATTTGTTTGAGGAAGAACTACTTGAAGTTTTTTAGGTGGTTGTGATTTGTAGAAGATTTGTTGTTAGAAATCTTGGTATGCTTATATGTACGTGTGTTTGTGATTTCTTTCTATTAGTGTGGCCTCCTGCATCATTTTGTTGCATGATAGCGTGGTTAGCTTTGCTTCTAATTTTGGATAGATTCACCTGGCTATATTTGATTGCTGGAAATCCCAGTTCAAAACTATTTCCTTAACAGTGTTTCTTTTTTGCATTACTCACCTGTTCTGCATAACATATTCATGTGCTCTCTGTTTCTTTTTTCTTTTTTTGATTTCGTTTTTATTTGGCAGAGTATCCAATTCAGGATCTTGGTGAAATATTTGTCTCTGTGAGGATCCAAATCAAGAAATTTAGTGGGCTTGATTTGAGATAGAAATCAATCGAGATAAAAGGTTCAAGTAGAGGTGGGTGACTTGATTTTGAAAGACTGAATCTTTGAAGATGGCTGGGGTGCAAGATCAGTTAGAGATCAAGTTTCGATTGGCGGATGGATCGGATATTGGTCCCAAAACCTTTCCTGCTGCAACAAGTGTTGCAACCTTGAAGGAAAATATTCTTGCCCACTGGCCTAAAGGTTAGATAAACTTTCAAAGGTTTTTTTCCCCCTCAAATCTCAAATTATGATCTTTTCTCTTGACTGTTTCATTTTGAAATCTGGCACAAATTGTGCTCTAGAACAGAAATGTACTGATTTTGGGCTTCTATTTAAAATTCTGTGCAATTTATTCAGAAGCAACAACTTTGACAAGATGAAGTAGAACCATGCTTGTTTCCTTCTGCTTTGAATCAATATGCATACCCAATCCATTATTGGAAGAAATCCTTGATTTCTTCAGTTACAATTATCAGATACATAAACTGCATGCGTTTTTGTTCTTATGAATATTCATGAAAATTTGTAACAAAATTCTGAAATCTGAACTGATATCAACACTGATTGCCTCAAACCAAAACTGAAGTAACAAATTATTTAGTTTTCATGTTCAGTCGTTTCTTCATCGTTGTTGGTAATTTGGATTTTAATACTCTTCTTCTTTCTTCAGTCAAGTAATTTAGAAATTTACTGAGACTCTAGTTTGGGTTGTGAGTGGTTGTTTTTGTTCATTGGCAATCCAGTATGAATACGGTTCTGTAAAGCAATTGCATTTTAATTTTCAGATGCTAGTTATTAAGAACCACTGTCAAACTTGATAGCATAGCATCAGATTTGTCATGTCATCATGCTAGATCAACAACATCTTTAAGTTTTTTATTTTTTTTGCTGTTTATTCTCCAGTATAAACACAAGAGTTCTCCCTTCTGAACTTTGATGCTTTCTATGGTTTTAAGTAATTTCCAAGAAATATAATTCGAGGTATTTAAACCTGTTAATATTTGACCAGAAAAGGAGAATGGTCCAAGGACATTGAAGGATGTCAAGTTAATAAGTGCAGGAAAAATACTGGAAAACAACAGAACTGTAGGGGAATGCCAAAGCCCACTGTGTGACATCCCTGGTGGGGTTACAACCATGCATGTTGTTGTTCATCCATCTTCTGTAGAGAAAGGTACGAGTATTCTTCCATCATCTGATAATGACGGCCAAAACTTTTAAATATATTCTTTTTTTTCCCACCGGCTGTTTCTTGGAGCCTCTTGGAAATAATTTTTTTTGTTTTGTTTGAGCACTTCGCAACTAGCATGGCATGTTTTGTTCTTTTGTAGAAATTTTCTAGATTCCCATATGCTTCTTTTTTTCGGTGAAAAAGCCTTGTTGGTGGTTTTGAGAATAATACCCTGTCCCATTCTTTCCCCTTTTCTGGTCTACCATGTTAGATAATGGCTATTCTTGTGAATACCTTATTACTTACAGGCCAGGGACAGCAGAAATGATTGCATTACATTGAGGTCCCAGGCACCTTCTAAATTATAACGCAATAGTTTATGTCTATTCAAATCAATTATTGGCCATTTCAATACTATATTAATGGACAGTATACCTTTGCCAACTATACAGCTGATTACCTAATCACTTTGGCCATGTCCTGTTGCTTGTAGTTTATTTGAATAATCAATTCTGCTGCTAGTGTCTTGTTAAAATTTGTATCCCTTTTTTGCGGAGCAGAGAAGAAAGCGGCAAACCAACCAAGGCAAAGCAAATGCGTTTGTGTTATATTATAATTTTCACCTCCAAGAGCAGGAATTACATCAAGGTAAATTTAGACACATGATTATCCATTTCATCTTCAACAAAACACCATGCTCGAAGTTAATTTTGTGTTCTTTTTCTTTGTGTTTTCACAGGTATAGAGTTTGGTGCTGGTAAAGATAATGAAATTGGCAACTTGTGGATTTGATGAGAGGCAATGACATTATGAACTTTTATCATCTATCATATATAGGTGCAGGTCATAGCCTCCCCCCATACAGTTTGCAGATCCAACCCATTTGGTATACGGTGATTGTATTTAAGTTGATTTAACTTTGCATTCATGCAACTAAATCTCAAATTTAGTTGAAAATTTCTCACTGGCACCTATCCCAGATTTTGCATATTGAATTTGTGTCACCTTGTCTTGTATCATTCATAGCTGGACAATTTGAGTGGGTATAACAATTCATGTTGGCGGTCATTATTTACCTAGCTGAATGCTGAAGAGCTCTTGACTGTGTTCTGGAATGCAGAAAGTAAAATGTCTAAAGTTAAATGTTGTTTATGAGTATTGCTTTTTGGACTTCCATATTAGTCTTGATCGCTACGACGGACGACATGGAGCTCCTTGACGGAGAAGAAAATCAATATATTACTTACATTGCTTATCTCTTAAGACTTTTTTGAAGAAGGAAGGTTATATTACTGACATTTACTTCTATTGTGGTGATGTATTTGGGTTGAAAGCCATATGCACTCTTCGTTCGTGTGAATGTATGTTTGTTTTCTATGACCCCAATTGCTTAGAATTACGGTAGAGTAATGGATTTGATTATATCAGAGATGATGAGAGCATGAACTCCTCCTATATGGTGGAGAGGTGGAGCATTTTATAAAGCTCAAGTTGAAAGTGGTAAGATCAGCATTATTTAAATGCTTTAGCTGTAGGTACAGGCGAAGAAATATTGGGAGATGTTATCATAATTGACTAATAAACACTGGGGGGATTCACCGGAGAGATTATCATAATGCATGGCTGCTACTAATAAATATGGGGGATTCACCGGTTTGGCTCATCATTGCAGAGTTGCTCTTAGCTAATTGCTTTTCATTGTCTAGATAATTCATGTGCTTAACATACCAAGCAAGACACCAGATTCTGACTTTTAATTGCATATGAAATCAAAATGCCCTCTCCATATTCATATCTACCAGTATAAACTTCCTTAATGTTGCCATGCTGCTGTGATCTCTACTTCATGTCCCCAAAAGACAAGTCAGATTTTAGTGGAGCTATTATCATCGCCCTTGGTAAATACAAATCACCTATTTTCTCGCAGTTTCTTACAACCTTCTTGCCAAATGTTCCCTTACCACCCTGGACATTACCTTATTTTTACATAGAATATTGTTGGTTCGTTTTGTCCGGAGGCTTGCTTGCAAGTTTCAAGCTTCCTAGTGGGCACGAAAAGGTCAAATATGGTAATGTGATTTTGGTGTATTAAAAATAGTTTCATGACATGTTTTGCAAGTTTATTAGGGGACCGGGTGCTGTCTTTTTCTTTTTTCTATTTTTTTTAACACTTTCATTTTTTTTTTAATTAAATTCATTTACTACTCAGTTCTGATATAATTCTCAATATTATTATAATTTTTTATTTGAATTTTAATATTTTTAATTATCATTTATCTGATTTGAAAATAATAATACTAATAATAAATTGTTCATGAAAATTCAATTTAAATCGGTTTTTTATTAGTAACATATTTATATAAATTTTAATCATGATTTTATCATATTTATAATTTTTCTAGCTTTTAATCACATAGGACATAATATTTTGATATTTTTTATTAATTTATTTTAACAATCATAAAATATTTTTAAAAAATAAAATCAATGATTTCAGTTAAAAACATTGTGATGACTAAGATAAAAAAAAAAGATACATTAAGAAAAAAAAAATGATCCCAACAATTTAAAGTGATTGTATTTTCAGGTTTAAGGAAAATGCCATATAATTTTTTAAGACCTAAAAATTTGTTTTACATTTAAAAAAAATTAGATACCCTTACAGCGTAACGTGAGCATGCAAACTAATATAAACAAATCTTTGAAGACCTCGATTCTTACGCATTTTGTTGAGATATGGAATTGTGAATCAAGGTCTTCAATGATTTCTAGTCATGAAGTTTCATGTTGTTTTGGAAGCTTATCTAGTGTTTACAACATACTTCTCATACTAACTCACTTTGTAGATTTGTTGAGTCAACTTAACAATGTCATTTTATATTTCTATATAAAACATCATTATTTTAAACAAAAGTATTAACTATAACAAAAAAAGGATTAATGTTTTACGGTAGAGTGAGTTACTGTGGATTGTGAGTGCTTTCACTATGTATTGCAATGTTTCGACTCGCTGTGCATCGTAAGTACTTTTACCGTGGATTGCACTATTTAGGTTTACCCTCTGCTGGGCTCTTTCAAAACGCGTTAGAGTGGACAAATACTTTGCACTATGGACAACACTATAGTCATAGATTGTTTTCACTGTGGACAACATTATAGAACCATGGGGGGCGTTTCTCTGCTATGTTTGTTTTATCAAGAATTGCGGCTGGGGGCGTTGCCTTATCTACCAAAAGCTATTGGGTCTAACTTGGCAGCTGGACCCAACGCTATTAAGTCTGGCTGCCAAGTCAGACCCAAAACACTTCCAAAAGGAGCTAATAGCGTTGGGTCCTGCTACCCAGCAGAACCCAATAGTGTTGGGTCTGGCTCAGCTGAGTAGACCCAAAACACTTCAAAAAGAGGTTGGGTCTCGCTTCCCAGCCAGACCTATCGATCTTAGGTCTGGTTGTGCAGTCATGCCTAAAGATATTATTATTTGTATTATAAATATTTTAAATTTTATTATTATTAATAATGAAAATTTTATTATTTGTGTTATAAATAATATTTTTTTTATTATAATTAAAAGTGTTAATATAAAAATAGTATTATTTGTGTTATAAATAATATTATTTTTACTATAATTAAAAGTATTAATATAAAAAATAGTACTATTCATGTTATAAATATTATTATTATTACTATAATTAATAGTATTAATATTAAAAGTAGTATTTTTTGTGTTATAAATACTGTAAAGCCCTGGGGAGCGTTCCTCTGCTGTGTTTTTTGTCAAGAATTGCGGTTGGGAGCATTGTCTCCTCTACCAAAAGCTATTAGGTCTGGCTGCCAAGTCAGGCCCAAAACACTTCCAAAATGAGCTAGCAGTGATAGATCCTGTTGCTCAGCA
The DNA here is from genome assembly GCF_000002775.5 of Populus trichocarpa. Lineage (NCBI taxonomy): Eukaryota > Viridiplantae > Streptophyta > Magnoliopsida > Malpighiales > Salicaceae > Populus > Populus trichocarpa. The sequence continues at coordinate 12,082,567 of NC_037288.2, forward strand.
AGACCCAATACTGTTGAGTCTGGCTCAGCCAGACCCAAAACACTTCAAACGGGGCTGGGTCTGGCTCCCTAACCAGACCCGCCGATCTTGGGTCTGGTTGGGCAGCTGGACCCAATATCTTTGGGTCTGGATGTGCAGGCATATCCAAGGATATTATTATTTGTATTATAAATATTTTAAATTTTATTAGTATTAATATTAAAAATAGTATTATTTATGTTATAAATATTATTATTTTATTATAATTAAGAGTATTAATATTAAAAATAGTATTATTTATCTTATAATTATTACAAGAATTTAAGTCAGACAAGTTTAATATTATTATTAAAATTGTAAATATTATTATTAAAATTGTAAATATTATTATTTATGTTATAAAAAATAGTATTATTTGTGTTATAAATATTATTATTTTTATTAGAATTAATATTATAAATAAAATAATTTAAAATTTTTAAAAATTATTATCAATATTGAAAAACAATCATAAATTTGATTTGGAGTGTAAAATTATTATTATAATTATCATCATTAATAAATTTTAAAAAACTATTATTACTATCGAAGAAAAACCATAATATTTTTTGAAAGATTAAAAAATATAAAAAATTTGGCAGATAAGTTAAATATTATGATTAATATTATAAATATTATTGTTGGGTTTGACGTTGCAGCTAGACTCAACGCTCTTGGGTCCGACTTTGCAACCAGATCCAACACTTTTGGGTCTTAGATTTTTATGATATATTTTTTTTGAAATAAAAAGTGAGCCCACGACGTAGCGGGGGCCATCTAACTAGTAAAAAACTAAAATGATATTATTTTGGACAAATATTTTAAAAACAATCTTAGAGTTGACTTGAATACATTGATTAGGTCTCACTCAGGTTTGATCAAGTCAATTAAGTTCGTCAGATTTAATTGAGTCAATTTTCAAACCAATTTGAAATGAAACCCGACTTGAGCCACACTCCAGATCGATGGGTTACCAGACTAACTTGTTAGGCATGTTTAACAACTATGATTTAGAATCTAAAATAGAAAATTTTAAACATGTGTATTTCTTAAAAAATATGAAACTATATATAGTATCTCAAATAAAAGAAAAGTTGAAGAAACAATATGTTATTTTTGAAACAAACACAATACCATTATGGAATATTTAAAAATAAAGAAAAGATTTTATAACTTTGGAGATAAACGACCCTAAAAAACATAGCACAATGTTGCCTCTATAGTTAGATTTTATTTTGTATGTATTATATAAATAATGAATAAAAACTCTGTCATAACCTATTTTTCACTCTTATTTTTCAATGTATTTTCAAAATTAGAATAATTTTCAAAAACACTTTTTCAATGCACTTTAAACAATTTATGTTCTTTATGATTTTTAGGCACTTTTGTTTATTGCATGTAGATTCTTATAATAAAAATGGAAGAAGGAAAAAATTGGGAGTGAAATCATGAGCAAGGAAAAGAAAACAAAATTAAATAGAGTTTCTGTTGTAAAAATATTTTCTACCTAAATCAAAGGGAAATAAATGATAGACTCCCTTCACCAAACCACACCACATTTCGATAGCCACCACTACATTCCGATAGCCACCACTAGGAGGCCCATTGTTAAGCCAATCATCCAGTCACCCCTTCTCCCTCATCGATGAAGCTTAACAGAAACATGTAAACCCTCGATCTAAAATTAGTAAAAATTTATATTAAATATTAGTAATAATTGAATTTTTTATAGAGAAATAATAATAAATATGTTATGATTAGAGGAGGGTCCCAATGAGTTAGTTTAAAAATATTAATGAAATTAAATAATATATAAGTATGCAAAAGTACGGTGGCCACGTAAAATTATAAGAAGAAACATATACCTTGATCTGAAACAGTAAAACAGTATAGTGGATGCCATCATAGGTTGAATAAATTCCAACCAAATATAATATTATTAAAAGAAAAATCATGAATTGAGAGAGAATCCTTAGAAAAAACATAATGGAACTCTAAATAAATAAATGCATAAATCTATGCGCGATTAATGTCGACCATTAGTATAAACCTTACATGTAGTCGTATAATCTTTAACCAAAATGATGAAAATTATTTTGGGAGAAGTTTGATAATGATTAATGGAAAATTTAGTCTACAAAGAGTATAAATAGTTACAAATGAAATGAGAATAATAATAGAGAAGTGGTTTATAAAGGTAGGAAATAAGGATTTTTAAGGGGAAACTTATATAAAAAACAGAATTAGGTTGGGAAGAACAAGAGAGAAAGTTAACTGGTAGAAAGAGAAACGAACGTTTGAGAAAAAAAAAGAATATTAAGAGGAAAAGCTAGCAAAGAAATCAATAACTAGGGTGCAAATTCAGTTGGTAAGATGTTTTTCATACCTTATTTCCTTGTTTTAGTGGTTTTGGTGTTAGAGATGAGAAATTCTCAATATCTCAATTATACGGTTCTTGATTCATGCACGGGGAAAAATATAGTTTGTTACAAATTATCTAAATAATCATGGAATGGGTGTTTATTAGGGAGAAATAATGGAAACAAGTGAGCTAAATCGATGAAATGTTGACAAACTTAAGGCTGACCATGGGAGGGTGATTTTGGAAAATGGCATAAATTGGTAAATTAGGTGAATTTGTATGTGTATTAAATCTAGAAGTATGGAAAATTATGTTTGGGATAGGTTTTGGTTTAATATATAAAATGCATGTTACATGTATGTTTTAGGAGAATGTAGGTGTAACGACCCGGTTTTTTCAAACCCAAAATCGACGGCATTTTTTTTTGTTCTTGATACTTTTCACAATGACATTCTGTGAATTAGTAATTAGGTTTTCTTCCTTATCACGCCATCATACGAATATAGTTTTTGTAAATCAACATTACTATAAGACAGATACTCAATACATATGCTCATAATATTATATCTTCATATTCATACATTTACATTACATCATATTGACATTCTCATGAGTTTGCATTCCTGTTTTAGTCTCGTTATCAACACGAGTGCCAAATGACAATTTTACACAGCTAGTACTTTATTTCATACGATCCTCAAGTGATTTCACAACACAACATCCTCATAAAAAAGAGTATCACATAAATATATTCATAACATCGTATCTACATGTTCGCATATCCACATCCATGTTCCATTACAATTTTCATTACAACCCCTTATAAAAGTGTCGAATGACAAATATTCAACATAACACCTAAGATATATTATTGCATAACACCTTTCAAAATATGTGAACCCGTGGAATGGGCTGTCCTACGTACCTTGATTATGTGATGTCCCTGTTACAAAAACAACATGGATACAAGAATTGTAAATAATCTAACATAATAATAAACAACTAGAAGTACTTTATCGCTACTTTTTGTTATTAACTTAGAATGGGTATATTCTTTCTTTTACTTCTTATATGCATTGTTAAGTGTACTTTTCTCACTCACACATCCCAACCTCTTCATAGGAGTTGTGGGGCCGAAGTTTAATATCGGTCAGGGTTAATTACTTCACTTAACCCGATCATCCACCTTGGATACTTTTAACCGTAGTTAATCGCAACATTTAAATTCGACCATCCATCTCAGATGCCATTAACCAAAATTAATCACAAAACCAAACCCGTCATTTCTACGGATACCATTAGCCGAAGTCAATCATCAAAATCAGCTCGGCCATCCATCTCGGATGCCATTAGCCGAAGCTAATCATCAATCACAACCCGGTCATCCATATTGGATACCATTAGCCGAAGCTAATTATAAATATCAACCCGGTCATCCATCTTGGATGCCATTAGCCGAAGCTAATCACCAATCACAACTCAGTCATCCATCTCGGATGCCAATAGCCGAAGTTAATCAATAACTCAATCAATATTTTGTAATCGGTTTAATATTCGTCAACAACTCAATCACCATCTCATAATCGGTTTAACATTCACCACAACGCAATAATATATTATCCTCATGGAATTTGAAAATGTAAAAGTTCTAAGTGAGGATTTAATGTAATGGTATGGATATTAACTTATGAATTGTAAGATTAACTGATGTTTGAAACATTTATGAATATTAATTGGAATATTGGGATGTATAAAGATTTCTATGGTTAAATGTTAATTAGTAGTCTAGACGTCAATTTTTATAGTTTGGGAGTTGTAGGAGAAGTGTCTAGAATAGGACCCGACTTCTCAAAAACTTGTATAGTAGGAGTTCAAAGTAAGGGTCAACTCTCTTGTCTTTTAATTATTTAAATTGCTCTTATAATGTTAGAATTCAATGAAAGTATTATGTATTGTGTATATATTTTTCCTCATAAAAATTATGCCCATAAGGCATAAAATTTGTATGTTAATTGTAATCAATTGCAATGATAGTAAATTAGTATGTGAATTGTAATCAATTGCAATGAAAAAAAAATTAGTATATGAATTGTAATCAATCGCATCAACAAAAAAATTAGTATATGAATTTTAATTGAACATAATAACAAAAAATCCATATACAAATCGTAATTGGCTGCAACGAAGAAAAATCCATATGTGAACTATAATTGACCGCAATGATGAAAAAAATGAATGTAAATTGTTATCGATCGCAACAAAGAAAATTAGCATGTGAAGTTAAAGTGACCATAACAGTGGATCTTATAATATATAATATGAAAGAAAGCCAATTGTTTGGAAAAAGGGATATAAAATCTAAATAAGTAAGTCGTTTAGACATGAACTATAAAAATTAAATGAAGCCAGTTGTTTGGACATTAATTTAAAATGAAATGAGCTAAAAGCATGAGATGGGGCTATGAATTAGAAAAGTAATTAGTCGACCACATAAACGCGGTTGTGGATCTTGGCAGAATTAAACAAACACTTATTTTGATGTGATGGTTAATAGTATCATGGAGCAAAAAATGTGCTTGTATTAAATAAATGAATGGAGTAAATGAGAATAAAAATATTGACTTAAAAAATAATATTGATGGGTCATAAATGGGCATAAACATGTTGAAATTGAAATAAAAAGTATATAAATGGACATAAAAATATTGAGATGCAAAAATAATATTGATAGGCCATAAATGGGCATAGAATGTTGAGATTGAAAAATAATATTAATGGGCTATAAATGGGAATAAACATGTTGAGATTGAAAAAAATATATATATACAGAAGAGCCATAAATGAACATAAACATGTTGAGATTGAAAAATGAACTAACAAAATTAGTTGATCGAAAATAACATGTTAGATATTTTTAAAGGATTAAATATGTTTATTCTAGTAGTAATCGTTTAGAGAAAGAGAGATGAGTTAAACTGATTCTGAATAAAATTAAAATCAAGAGTTGTAGAACAAAACTTCTCAAACCAGGCAAATGATGCCTTTTTCGATCCATATAAATGTTGTTTTAAATGATAAACCTCAGTAGAGGAGTGAGTTAACTTACTAGGTGAAGGAGTCATATATATTTTTCCTTTGAGGTTTTCATATAGAAATGCATTCTTCACATTATATATCAGATTGATCATCCTTTCGAGGCAATAATAACCATAAAAAATGCTAACAATGACTATTTTAGCAATAGATACAAACAGATTCTCATAATCAAGTCCATACTCTTGTCGATTCTCATGAGCCATCAGACGGGGCTTTATACCTTGCAATAGAACCATCGAGCTATAACTTTATGGTATAAACCCATTTATAGCTAAAAACATTTATGCAATCATGATAAGGAACAATATCCTACGTGTGATTATCCTAAAGAGCCTTAAGTTTTTCTTGTATAGCTTGTTTTCAACATGCTTGAGTAGAAGTCTAGAGTAAGACTTAGGTACAATAGCAGTATTAAGAGTAGCTTGAAGAGTTGTATGAAAGAACTCATACCTATTTGAAAAATGTGAAATCCAAGATGACCAACGAGGTTAAACTTTGATAGGATTTGATGTTGGGGCTAGTTCATGCTATAAGACTGGTGGATGACGTCATTAATACATAATTCCTAAATTAAAATGTTCATAACTTAACACATCATCAAAATTTAAAAGTAAAAATGAAAAGGAATTATGAGAAGTAAAAGACTAAAATGAATGTTGATTTTCAAATAAGATTGTATTTCAAGAAATACAAAGTTTATTAGCAGCCAAATCATAACACACAAACCCTTTATAGACATTAGTATATCCTATAAAAGCACACAAAACAAATTGAGTAGCAATTTTGTGTTGTTCAGTGGATGGTAAGTAAACAAAACAAATGCAACCAAATATATAAAAAGAGTTATATTTAGGAGAAAAACTAAATAAAAGAGAACATAGAGAATTAAAATTGAGAACTTATAAGGGTAGATGGTTAATCAAATAAACATTTATGGATAATGTTTCTACCTAAAATCTTGGTGGTACAGAAGACTCAATTAACAAGATACAAATAACATATAAAAGTGATAATTCTTACATTTGACAACTTTATTTTGTTAAAGAGCGTATAGCCAGGAATGTTGGAAGAGAAAACCGGTTGAAAGAAATTAAACATATATTCCTCATTGAATTATATCTTAAAGTTTCAATACAAGTAGAAAATTAATTTTCAACAAAGACAATAAAATTTTGAAAGATAGAAAACACATAAGCTTTAGAAAGAAATAAATATGTCTAAACTAAACAAATATAATCATAAATAAATTTCATAAAATACTTGTATTAAACATGTGAGAAAATGGGGCTAACACCCCATACATTAGTATGAATGATCTCAAAACAAATAGAAGCCCAATTATTATGTGAAGGAAAGGGTTAGGAGTTGTTTTTACCAAGTTTACATGAACCATAATCAAAAGACATAGTAGAATATGAAAGAAAATTTTTATTGCCTAAATAACCATGTTTCATAAGATAAGTTAAAATAATAGAATTGAGATGTTCTAATTTCTTATGTCATACATTATTATTATTAACAATCATACTACAACTAGAAGGAATAGACCCAAGAATCAAAAAATGAAGAGGAAATAAACATCCCACTTTAGATCATTTATTATCATTTTCCACGACATTTAATCATGCACACGATAACCATCATGTTCAAATTGAATTTTACAATTATTATATAACAATTAGCCAATAAATTTTAATTCAATAGATAGATATGGAGGCATAAAAAATATAATTGAAGAAATATCCTAAATCTCCAATCTCAATAATATAAAAAGAGTTGTCATTGGTTATCTGAATATAAATATTATGTAAAGCATTTGTACTACTAATCATATGATTGAATATTGTAGAGTCAACCATCCAAGAAAAAGTAAGAAAATTCCCCTTACCTTGCATGCCAAAGGAAAAGAAGGCAAAAACAATAATTTGTTAACCATTCCAGGTGTAAGAGTAAAAGAATAACTAACAAATTACCAATCTAAAAATAGAATCAAATAGGCAATTGTGAAATTGGACTGGACAATATTATAAAGGGTTAGAGTTTGTCAATTTTGAAGTCACACTTGACAATATTTAATGATATGCCCTTTTTTTTTGTAATAATTGCAAAACTTCTTGCTATAGTGTTTTGCAATATATCCAAACTCCCTACATTTGATTTACTAAGTTTATGACTTGAATCTTCATTTTCCTTGAGCAACACATGTCACATTAACTATCTTAAACATCATGACTTCTAAACTAAATCTATGTTAAGTTAATAGGCGTTGTTCTTCATGTAATAATTCCCATAAACAAACCTTTAAAGATGGAACATGATGTTGATTGATCAAACTAGCACGTGCAGTCTTAAATTTTAGTCTTCGCTTTATTAGAAACTAATCTTTTTGGCTCTCAAGATGAACAACTTGTAGTGCTATTAAGATGAATCTTCCTTTTTTCTTGAGTAACACATGTCACATTAACTATCTTAAACATCATGACTTCTAGGCTAAGTCCATGTTAAGTGACTAGGTGTTGTTCGTCATAAAATAATTCCCATAAATAAACCTCCAAAGATGGAACATGATGTTGATTGATTAAACTAACACGTGGAGTTTTAAATTTTAGTCTAAGCTTTATTAGAAACTAATCTCTTTGGCTCTCAAGATGAACAACTTGTAGTGCCATTAAGGCCTTATTAGGAACAATAGAATGAACTATTCTAATATATTTACTCCACAATTAAGAAAACTAGAATAAAGTTGTTTAATAGAAAGATTACCTTGGTGATAGTTTTCAATTTTTAACTCCAATTGATAAAGTTGTTTAATAAAAAGATTACCTTGGTGATAGTTTTCAATTTCTAACTCTAATTGATACTTGCAGACAAAATTATTTTGAGAATAAATTCTTTAAAGATAAGTCCACATTTCCATAACAATAATGAATGATCAAAGATGATTCACTATATGTGGTTCAATAGAACCCAATAACCAGGAGAAAATATGAATATCCTTATTCTTCAAAGAATCAATAACCTAAGGATTAGTGAGAGCTTTAGATGACTCATCTAAGTGACCTATAATTCTTTTCTCTTTATAAACATCTTGAATTGAAACTTCAAACTGGGTAATTCTTTTCATTAAAACAAAAAATATTTTTTTTCTTTCATGATAAATTAAAAAAAAGAATTGAACTAGTGAAAAAATAGAACTTGGTGTCAAAATAATCTTTTTACATCTAGAAATCGCCTATAACCCCAAACCAAGAAAAAAAAATCTCAAGAGAGAACCCCAAGAAAAATATCCCACAACTTGACCTAGAAACAAATACTAACCCAAAAAGTTAAGCATAACATTTAGAATTTTAACTTCGATATCATGTCAAAATGGTCTCCATGTCTCTCAATGAAAGCTCTTGTCCTTTTCTCTTTAAATAGTCAAAGCATTAACATATTTATATTCTATAATCACTCTTGGACCTACAATCACTCTTGGACCATAATTACAATCTTTCTAAAACAATAATTACGCATAATTAATTGTTCATCAATTAATCTTTATAAATCAAGTAATTGTATATCAATTAATCTTCCTAAACCTAGATGGATATCATAGCTAACAAATTAAATCAAAAGACTTCGAATATTCAAGAAATCCAAATTTGAGGATGTTATGTTGCATGGTGAAATCCGGTTCAAATAGAGAATGTTGAGTATTGTGTATCAAATTTCAATTGATGGAAACTTTTTAAGTTTTTCTATATATAATGAGTTTTCTTATTTAATTTAGATTAGTAATACAACAAGTGGTATAATGTGGTGTTTTTCCAAGTAGCACAAGATGCTTGTGGAGAGAGGTTAAAAAGATTTTGTTGAGTTGCATTTTGAAGTGTTCTTAGAGCATCCATTAAATATTATCTAGGTGCATTTATTAAACTTTATTTATTATTGGTTTGTGTTAAAAATAAATAAAAATAAAATATTTAAGTAAAAATCATTGATATTTATTAAAGACATTAATTAAGTAAGCGTGATTTTATATGGTAAAATCTGTAATTGTTTACAATAAATTTTACACAAAAAAACAAAAAAGGTGTAATTGTTTAAATAAATTATATTATTTTCGGATTTCAATATTATTAGTTTTGGCTTATTTTTAAGTATTATAAAAGTTTTGATGGTAAAAAAACAAAGAGCCGATAAAATAATATACAGGTTAAGAGTGATTTAAAAGACTTATTTTATATTGTTTATAATTTTACATGATAAATAAATGGGAAAATAATATAAAAATGAGATTAATGTATCTTTTATAAATTTATTTAGAAACAAATTCACCAATATTATTTTTTTTAATTAAAGGCTGTTAAGATTTACATACTAGTATGGGTGTATATATATTACTATGGCTGTATTGCGTTAATAGTATAATATTGAATCAAATATTTTAATGCATTTATTCTTTGTAATTATATATATATAGAAAATATTATTATATAGATATTATATTATCGAGTGCAAGCAATACTTTTCTCACTCAAACGAGAACCATCATAATTTACATGAATGGAGGAGAACTATTCCACCCTCTCTCTCTCTTTTTTAATTATAAAAAAGGCCCAAATCATAATAAAAATTGAAAATGAGCCCAAAGCCCTATCTAGACCATCTCCATCGTATCCATCCATCCATAAGTCGGTCGGTCCTTGCACCAAAAAAGTGCCACGTGGTCCAATTTCGAACAAAATAAAATAAAAAACTCAAAAACAATCGTGAGAGGCAAAAACTACGTTAAAGCCGCCGGAGAAAAAAAAACATTTTAAAAAGATATTTTCTTTACTTTTTCATGTTTATCTATATTATAAAAAATTGGTCAATAAAATTTATTTTTTAATAAAAAATAAATAAATTTTAGATGAAGGAAAGTGTTTTACAATTTAAAAAACTAAAAATCACTTTTAGAAACTAAAGTTTTTTCATTATTTTATATATATACAATAATATATTAATAAGATACTTTAAAAAATAATAAATTACTAATATATTTATTTAGAAAATATTAATATACAATATAAAAATATAATAATTTGATATATCAATGCATACATTATTTTAATTTAGATAATATTACTAAAAAAAATACTTTTGAAATAAAAACATGTTATGTTATACAATAATTATATGAATTATATTATAAAATTAAGATACCATAAAAAATTTATTTTTAATGTTCTTCAAACACTAAGAAATTATTATATGTTTATGATATTATATTTAAAATATTTATACTATATGTATAGTTATTTTAAATAAATGATCAAATATTTATATTTAATATTATAAATATATATATATATATATTAAATAAAATAAGAATAAAATATTAATAAATATTTTTTTAATTTATTTTTTATAATATAGCTAAATATGATAAATATTTTTCTAACAATAATCTACTTTTTAAAAATTCATTTTTTTTTAAGATACCACTCTCCAGAACAAAATTATTTTTCGACAAATCAAGAGGGCCTAAAACACCCCTTCCCTATCTTCTCGTCTTCTTCTTCTTCTGTCTTTAAAAGAAACCAACACATAGTTGATGATAGTACAGTACTACTTACTGTACCACCCAACAGTTTCTTCTTCTTCTTCTTCTTCTTGTTTTTTTTTTTTACAAAAATATATATATAAGAAAGTTCTTTCCTTTCACTTTAACTGCTTCTATCTCCTCACTTTGTTTTATTTTCTTTCGTAACTCTGCCCCGCCGTATGGCAACCACGACCGCTACGGCGGCTTCGTTTAGTTTGTGTCCTTTCTATTCAGATTCTATCAGTAATGGTTTGTTACCCCGAAAGTCTCTTATAAGCTTCCCCGTAAAGCGGAATTCTGTGAAGTCGCTGGAGTTGAACAAGAGAAATGGTGCCTTTTCGACAAGGGCTAAACCCTCTTCCTTTGTCGTTAGATGTGCTGCTTCTTCTAATGGAAGGGTATGTGATAAGTTAATACCTAAAGTAGCAATGATGGCCAATTATTTATATATTGAAATTATGTTGAACTAGAGCTTCTTGAGTGACGAGTTTGGGAGATTTGACAGGTTACGCAGCAAGAATTTACAGACATGGCATGGCAAGGAATTGTATCTTCTCTAGATGTGGCGAAAGAGAACAAGCATCAGATAGTGGAGACGGAGCATTTGATGAAAGCCCTCTTGGAGCAAAAGAATGGCCTTGCTCGCCGCATCTTTTCCAAAGTTGGGGTTGATAATACTCGTCTTCTTGAAGCCACCGACAAGTCTATACAACGCCAACCCAAGGTAATTCCTATATGTTCAAGTTTAAGCTAGGATTTTGGCATCATTCTCCAAGATGGAAGCCGGAATGCCATTTTGTTGCTTAATAATTTGACACCTGACTATCAAAAACTTCCTAAGCAATGTGTTCTTTTAGGCGGCCAATCTTTCAATACAATGTAAGGCGTTGATTGGATGTCTTTGGAAACCTGACCAGCACTTGTTTAGTAGCTTAGTGTTCAAGTCATGAACACAGTTTTGGGTACTGGAAACAATGGGCTGAAACACCTCACAATATGTTAATGGACCCTCATTTGAATCTAAAGCATGAAATTGTGAAGCAGCTTCTGCTATATAGATAGCACGATAATGAAAAAACAAAATCTAGCTAGCAGAATAACAGTCAATTTTTGGTATATACAGACTTACATATCATTTGGATATTCCATCATATACTAGGTCAGTCAATTCGGTGAACTTATAATTTGACAAGTTTGGGATTTTGTGTCAGAAGCTCTTACAATGGCCACATTATCATTTTATGAGTCTCTATGTCTATTTATGCTAGGTTCATAGCGAATCTACTAGTTCAATGTTGGGGCGTGACTTGGAGACCCTGATCCAGCGAGCCAGGGAATACAAGAAAGAGTATGGAGATTCATTTGTTTCTGTTGAGCATTTGGTTCTTGGATTTGCTCAGGATCAACGGTTTGGGAAGCAATTATTTAAGGATTTCCAAATATCTTTACAAACTCTGAAATCTGCAATAGAATCCATTAGGGGGCGCCAATCAGTTATAGACCAAGGTTGAATACTTTCCCTGTGAGCTTTTTGTGTGCGTGCGCGTGTGCATGTGTGTATAAGTGTTGGGGGAAGGGGGATTGAACTGTGAAATGGTCCAGGTTCTTTTAATGCAACAATATGCTGGGGCTGAGGGGTGGGGGGGGGGGGATAGTTAGTCATCTGGGTTGAACTAGTGTTCCTGGGACAAGGAAACATCTCCAATTTTTAATATGATAGATGGTTACTTATAAAATGTAGTTTTTCATGCATATATGTATTTAACTGCATATTAGTTGATGAATGATTTATAGTTTCACCTTTTTGTTTCTCTCAATGTTTAAAATTCTGCATGAAGCATATCAGAAATGCTGTTAGTTTGTTACAGATCCCGAAGGGAAGTATGAAGCACTGGAGAAGTATGGAAAAGATTTGACAGCCATGGCAAAAGCAGGAAAGCTTGACCCAGTTATTGGAAGGGATGAGGAAATCCGTAGATGCATCCAGATTCTATCCAGGAGAACGAAAAACAATCCTGTGCTTATTGGTGAACCAGGTGTGGGGAAAACTGCAATTTCCGAAGGGTAAGCAGTTAAGTGTTTGCTTCTTCATAGAAACAATATCATTGGGTAGGATCAACCATGATGCTGGGTATTTCTGATACATTGGGTTCTTGATCTGACCACTTTCTGGCTTACTTCAAACCAGCAATTGGCTTTATAAGTTGTTATTCCTGAACTTTTTTTTGACTTGCAGCTTAAACAAACTTACTCATTGTTATGTCAATATTTTACTTGTATCATAGAACATATTAAGATAATGAAAACAGTACTCAAGTATGTGCCAAGTCCCAAGTGCAGGGATCAGCACTCTCCTACTGGATTGTTTGTTTTATGGACCTGGTTTGAGCTTCTGGATGCCGTGGGGAGTTTGCAAGGGGGTTGGTTAAATAATTTTTGTCTAGTTTGACTGCCTACATTAGGTTTCCATGACGTCTTGGTGGTCTACTTCTGTACTGTGTAGATGACTCTGACTGTACTTTTGGACAGGCTTGCCCAGAGAATTGTGGAAGGGGATGTACCTCAAGCTTTGATGAACCGGAAGGTGCATTCTTTATGTGCATCTTAAGTTCTACTCACTGGAACTATTCCTTTCTCCTCTCCCATGTTATCAGAGGAAGGGCTGCCTTGTCCATAACCTGGTAATGATTTTGTTAGCTGTTGCTTTACAGCTAATATCCCTTGACATGGGTTCCCTCATTGCTGGGGCGAAATATCGAGGAGAATTTGAGGATAGATTGAAGGCTGTACTTAAGGAAGTCACGGATTCAGATGGTCAGATAATCCTTTTCATTGATGAGATTCACACAGTGGTTGGTGCTGGTAAGCTGCATATCAGATATTTTTACTTTATATCCTTTTCCTTTGAGCTCTTATGTTTTTATGAATTGAATTTTCTTTAATTAGAATAATGTAATTATTTGAGAATGCCATTACTTAGTGAAACATACCTGTAATTTGGATGAAGTTAGATTGGAAGGAGGTGATTCTTAATATAATAAAGAATTTGAATGTGGCCTAGACCTAGGGGCTGTTCTAATATGTGAAATGAGGTTTGTTAATGAACTGTTGATAGTACATTGGATAGCAATAATGACATGGTAATACTTGTCTCAGGAGCCACAAATGGGGCGATGGATGCGGGGAATCTCTTGAAACCCATGCTTGGCAGGGGAGAGTTGCGATGTATTGGTGCAACAACACTGGACGAGCATCGTAAGTATATTGAGAAAGATCCTGCTTTGGAGCGTCGTTTCCAGCAAGTTTTTGTTGATCAACCTACAGTAGAGGATACAATATCTATACTCCGGGGACTGCGTGAAAGATATGAGCTGCATCATGGAGTCCGTATTTCTGATAGTGCACTTGTGGAGGCTGCGGTTCTGTCTGACCGTTACATCAGTGGAAGATTTTTACCTGACAAAGGTAAAACTGATGCACATAGATATATAACAGCCTAAAAGGCTGGAAGATTTTTTATTTTGTATTGGATGATTGAATGTGACAATTCTGTACCTTTTTGTCATTCTTCCAAAATTGTGCTTGCAGCCAATGGCTAATATTAAACCTCATGATCATATGCTAAATTTATTTAGAAGAGATATCAATTGTGCATAAAATTTGTATTAAGTCCTATATTTTGTTCTCTTTTGGGAAAGCATAAACTTGCAAGGTTTGCATGAATACACACACACACACACACTCTTTTCTAGATGCACATGCTCCTACAATGTCTAAGTGTCTGTACAATATTTTTTTTAAGAACTACAAGTTCCACAAAATGCTCATGTTTTTCAAATTGCAGCTATTGATCTAGTTGATGAAGCAGCTGCAAAACTGAAAATGGAAATTACTTCAAAGCCTACTGCCCTAGATGAAATCAACCGTTCAGTATTAAAGCTGGAGATGGAGAGGTTATCTCTTATGAATGACACAGATAAAGCTTCAAAAGATAGGTTGAGCCGCCTTGATACTGAGTTATCTCTGCTAAAAAAGAAACAAGCTGAGCTGACAGAGCAATGGGAGCACGAGAAGTCTGTCATGACATGCATTCAATCAATTAAAGAAGAGGTATATTTTCACCATGAATATTTGTCAGAAGTTAAACTTTCCCTTCAGCATATATTAGATAACTCTGAGGACAGTTCTGTTGCACACTGCCACACTTACTAGTTTAAAAAAGACAAACTTAATTATAAGTGTGACCTCCAATGTAATTTAACTATTATCAAAACAAATTTGCCAAAAATCATTTAAAAATAAATAATAAAATGCATATTGATGTAACAATCTCAAAGCTAAAATTTATTCCTTTGCTTTATACAGATTGACAGGGTAAATCTTGAGATTCAGCAGGCTGAGCGAGAGTATGATCTAAATCGTGCTGCTGAATTGAAGTATAGGAGCCTGAGCTCTCTGCAACGCCAACTTGAAAGTGCTGAAAAGGAGTTGGATGAGTATATAAAGTCAGGAAAGTCCATGCTGAGAGAAGAAGTAACAGGTGATGACATTGCTGAAATTGTTAGCAAGTGGACTGGTATTCCTATTTCCAAGCTTAAACAATCTGAGAGGGAGAAGCTATTACATTTGGAAGATGAACTGCATAAACGTGTGGTGGGCCAGGACCCTGCGGTGAAAGCAGTAGCTGAGGCCATTCAGCGATCTCGTGCTGGTCTCTCAGATCCTCACCGTCCAATTGCTAGTTTCATGTTCATGGGCCCCACTGGTGTTGGAAAAACAGAACTAGCTAAAGCCCTAGCTTCCTATATGTTCAACACTGAAGAAGCCCTTGTACGAATTGATATGAGTGAATACATGGAAAAGCATTCAGTCTCACGATTAGTAGGAGCCCCACCTGGTTATGTAGGGTATGAAGAAGGGGGGCAGTTAACAGAGACAGTTCGCAGGAGGCCGTATGCAGTTATTCTCTTTGATGAGATAGAAAAGGCTCACTCTGACGTGTTTAATATCTTCCTTCAGGTTTTGGATGATGGTAGGGTGACTGATTCACAAGGTCGCACTGTCAGTTTCACGAACACTGTCATCATTATGACTTCAAACGTGGGTTCACAATATATACTCGACACAGATGATAACTTGCCAAAGGAGGTAGCTAATGAAACAATTAAGAGGAGGGTAATGGATGCTGCTAGATCAGTCTTTCGGCCTGAGTTCATGAATAGGGTTGATGAGTACATAGTTTTCCAGCCTCTGGATCGTGATCAGATAAACAGTATTGTCAGGTTACAGGTATGTTGGTATTGTTTGTTTGGGTTGATAATGATTTTTCTTCAGTGAATGTCTTTGCAACTTGTTATAAACTATAATTACAGAAACATGGTTAGAGCTTGTTTGGTTCATTCTAGATCCTACTGCCCAAATTAATAATTGTGTTTTGAATCCTAGCTGTTAACTGCAATCATCTTGCAGCCTGGTAGATGTATGTGTGCTTACATGTATGTGTGCGAAGATGTGCTGGATCTTTTACAACTCTTCATGGAGACTCATGGGAAATGACCTCTTATTGGATAATCATGGAGTGATTTGATTTGAATTCCAATGCTAACTTCACTATGCTTTTTACACTGCACGTAGCATATTGCATTTTGGTCCTGTTTTCATGCGTTTTCCTGACTGCTTATGCCATGTTTGCTTGTGCATTTCAGCTCGGACGTGTCCAGCAAAGGCTTGCAGACCGAAAGATTAAATTATTGGTCACCGATGCAGCTGTAGAGTTTCTAGGGACTCTTGGGTATGATCCCAACTATGGTGCTAGGCCAGTCAAAAGGGTGATTCAGCAGCATGTTGAAAACGAACTTGCCAAGGGTATCTTGAGAGGGGAATTGAAGGATGAGGATTCTGTCGCAATAGATACGCAGGTTACAGCATTTGCTAATGGCCACCTCCCCCAACAAAAGCTAGTTTTCAAGCGTCTGGAAACTAGTGAAGATAAGGCTGCTGCAGAAAGTCGAGCTTTTTCACAGACTGTCTAAATGTTTTTACCCGCACTACACTATACAGGTGCTATACATTTTGGGTAGAGGGTTCATAACTCATGCTAAATGAGTATTTCCCATCTTGTGTAAAATTACAGGTCTCGAGGAGTTTTTGTAAGGTGCCTTGACTTCCTAACAACATATTTTATATTCCTTTGTGGTTGGTGAAGTTGGGGTGATCTTGTGTTCTTGTAGTCATTAGTGCACGAGAGCGACATGATACTAATTTGACAGACCAGAACTGTTGTTATACATGCTCTTAAAAGTGAAACGAATTGACAGTATTTTTATTTAAATGAATTCTTTGCGAGGTATTTTGGAGTGGACAAAACAAAGGAAAAGTCGCTCTTACAAAGCCATTCCTAATGTATTTGGCTGTGTTGCTGCTGGTATGTCTCTGCATTCGAATTCGTCACGTTGTATCAGAAATTCATGGTTTTAGAAAACATAACGATATCGTGTTCATTAGCAGCAGATGATTAAGAGATGGGTGGAAATTACAATGATTACCCAGATGATTAACCCTGTCTATGATACAAATCTTCAATCAAGAAGGACATGAACCGGTAAAAAACAACAGCCAAGACAAATTCCTTTTGGACATGAGCAACCAGGGGAATATGGAGTTAATTTGCCAGCCCTCTGACTCACAATGCCCTCCATTTATAGAATCGAGCAAGAGGAGAGAGATGCCAGAAGACCACACACGGCTCAGCTCATTTACTTTGCCATATCATGCTACAACTACGTAACGTGGGTTCTGAACAGGTCAGAACAGCATTTGTCAGTAAACTCTTTCATTTGTGTTCTCTTCCTCGATTTCTAGTTACAGTACTGAGGATATGAAAATCTACGGTGGGTACAGAACCTGCTCCTTTTATAGGCGAATTCTTTCGCAACTCCTGTAGGATCAAGGCCCGTGTCTTGCCATCTCATGTTTGAGACCAATTTCCTCTACAGCTTCTTCGCTGATTCAATCTTGCATCTTAAACACATTCCATGAACTACAGCGTTGTAGAGGGAGACATCTGGTGGAACTTGCTGCAGATGAGATGAACTGAAATTTATCAGTTATTCTGAACCATCTGCAATGCTCTTCCAAAGAGAAGGGTCCACCTGTAAGGTTTTGAAGGACCAAACTTTGCACTTTGGCATTTGATTCTGAACTTTATAGGACTACCGAGTTACAGACAAGGACCTGAATTCACATTAATTCTTTACCCTTCTGGTCAGTCAATTATCACAGCTACTCTGGTAGAAGCAAGGAAGAGTTCATGAAGAGTGAAGGCTTGAAGATAGACTAGATCAATCTTTGTATGAGATTATTCTCGAGCACGAAAGGATAGAAAGTTCAGAAATAAACCTACATCTAGAACTCCCTCCACTTCATCCCAAAGAGATGCCCAAATGCAATCAATGACAGATTAGTAAATGTGTCTAGAGTGCATTTCTGGTGAACCATGTGCTCATATACTTCCAATGCAACTTTTTGGCTTTTGAGCAACTTCACAAGCACCAACTTGAAGTCCAGAAGCTTCCACCTGCCATCAAAGCTGAAGAGCTCTATCCCATAATCCTAGTTTCTGGCATGACACCGGAGCAGTGTTGTATAAATGTTCATTCAATTGAGATCTTTGTTTTCCTTATATTCTCTCAAAGAGCTGAAGAGCATCAACATGTTGATTTGCTCTGTACAGGCCACCAAGCAATGTATTCGTCAGGTGTATGGCCCCAAGACTCAAGAATTTTTAAGACCTTAAATGCTAGTTTGATCTCCCCTGCTTTCCCGAGTAAGTTAATCAACGCATTACAGGCAATAAGATTTGGCTGCTTCAGCATATTTTGGAAGACATTCAAAGCCAAGTTCCAATTCCCCTCCTCTGAACATGCACCAATTACCGCATGCATTGCATCCTCTATTGGTTTCATACCATTCTTAACCATAAGCGTCAAGAGCGAGCTAGCTCATTCTGGCCACAACGAAAAAATAAAATAAGAAATTGCTAACTGATAGCGAGCAACCCGTAGTGCTTGCAACTGCTTTCAGTAATCAGATTATGTCAACAAGTCCAGTAGTTACTGATTTATATAAGCTTTATTCTGACAAGACTCTTTTTTTTCAGTCATGACAGTTTCCTACAAGTAAAGTTGTATAGCTTGTAAACCTCAGAAATTGTTGAATTATAATAATATAAGCTTGGTTCGCATAGAATTTTGTAACAGATTCCTGCACCACTCAACTCGAATTGTTTTGGATTTGTTGATGATTATTGGACTAACGTGCAGCTTATTAGCTTATTTTAATACTTGTTTTGCGTTGTGTGTTAAAATCAATCAATTTAATGCTTTCTTGATATGGTTGCTCATCTAGGATCGAAAAATGCACTTCGTAAACAAGGGCCTCTGTTGCTTCATTTCATGAACAAGTGATTTTTAAGGCTAGCTTGTCCTATTATTCACAGGAGAGCATATCTTCAACTTGAGGGCTCCGTTGCATACCATTGTATTCTTTCTTCCTCCGATTCCGAGGCTGAAAGAGAGAGCTCTTGTAGGCGAATTTTCCTGTCACAGGCTTACAGTCATGATATCACAGTCAAACTGCTGGCCTCTTCCTACAGACCATTTTCATTCCTCCCTGCTTTATCCAAATTATGCTAATCTTATGCTCAGCAAGAAAACTCAGGACCAACTTTCTAAGCGCAACTTTATTGCACAACCATCATCCTAATTAAAGAAATCGGGTACATCAATCATATCTAATCAATTAAAGGGCCTTGCATTCCAGTTTTGTCCAGAACAAGGAAAATAAATCTCAAGACTAGGACACGGGGAAAAAGACAAATTTCTTCATAAGCCAAGCTGGGGTCTTCTGTTTTCAGAATGTGTTTTGTATTGCGGTTGTTGTTTTGATTGTGATTTGAAAAAAATTATTTTATAAAAAGTACTTTTAGTTGAGGTTGGTTTGGAAAAATATATGTTTAGTTAAAACTGTGGTTGAGTAAAAAGTAGTTTAATGTGTTTGGTTAAAAAAATGTTTTTCAAATTGAGGTTATATATATATATATATATATATATATATATATATATATATATTTTGATGGTTTTTAATTTAAATATTGTAGATTTAACTATCATTATTACATTATTAAATAAATAATATTTTATATCAAATACTTTTTATTATTCCATTAAATTATCTAGAATTTCATCACGTATAAAATTCATCTGATAAGAACTATAGTTTTCATGGTTTTTTGAGCGTGCAACAAAATCAGGTAAAATATCATCAGAAACAGAATTGAAATTGCGATTAAATTCCACAAGTGCTATGTCATCATGCGATGTTCTTCTAATTTATGTAGTGTTATTAAATAATATTAAATATTTTTTTTTTTTAGTAAAATACAATTTTAAAAGAATTAAATTTTTTTTACCAGGTCGGACGCGGTCCAATAAATTTTACTCGTATGAATAATGCAAAAAAAATTCACCTGGCACTGTTCACGTGAACAGTGCCAGGTGAATGCTTCTCGCTGGTGAATTATAATTCACCTGGCATGGGCACTGTTATGAACAATGTCCATGTGAATTACGAGGGTGTTTGGTTGCATGGTTGCTTCTGCGTTTGAAGCAATCACAGCAACTCACCCGTTTGGTAATGCTCCCACAACAGATTTCTACTGGTGGGGCCTACCGTTAATTGTGGCACGGCCACAAGTTTGCAAGAAGCAGCAATTTGCTGCTTCTTGAGCTGGGAAACTCATGAACAGTGGAGCTAGCTCCACTGTTCATGGGTTTCCTTTAATGAACAGTGGAGCATGCTCCACTGTTCATGGGTTTCTTCCATGGACAGTGGAGCATGCTCCACTGTTCTGGCCGGACCGGTCCGGTTCAATTCTAAAAATACATTAAACCGGGTCCGATCTAACAAAATAAAAAAAATATTTTTTATTTTTAACAAAATATTTTTTATTTTTATCTATGTTGTTGCACTCTTAAAAAAATTAATGGAACAATAAAAAATATTTTATATAAAATATTATTTATTTTATGATATAATAGTAATAGTTAAATCTACAATATTTAAATTAAAAACCATCAATATTAATATATATTTTTTAAAATTATTTTATAACCTCAATTTCAAAAGCATTCTTAACCAAACACATTAAACTACTTTTTCTTCAACCTCAATTTCAACCACAGTTTTAACCAAACACCTATTTTTTCAAACCAACCTCAACTAAAAGTATTTTTTATAAAACAACTTTTTTCAAACCACAACCACAACAGCTACTGCAATACCAAACACACTCTATAAGAGAAGCAGCTCCCAGCTGCTTGTGCAAAACACTGATGCAAAAAATTATGGAACCCACCAAATAATAAACTGCTTTTTACATGTTACCAAACGCCTGGTTTACACGGTTTACTTTAAAAGCAAAAGCTACCGCGTAAACAAACACCCTCTCAGTATGAACAACACACTGCTTCTTCGTCTGTTTATTAAAAATTGAAATGACACAGCGAATAACTTTTCATATGGCAACCCATAAAATCAACCAGAGGGGCAAGTCAGCCCTAAATTGAGAAGATAAACCAACTTCCTATCATGCATTTCTGGCGCCACAGTGAGAAACAAGAATAAAAATAGACTGTCATCTCGCCCTAGCTGATAAAGACCACATCGCTCATGCAAAACATGTACCGGTGATTAACCTTCTAAATCATATTAAGATTTTCATAGAAAATCTAACAGGCAAAACAACTGATCATTGACAACATGGGGCTGTGAATTATTGCAGTTACCAATCTGCCATCCAAATACAAATATGGGCAATACATAAAATGTACACTACAGTATCACACGCTCACAATAAGTAACAGATGATTAAACCACGGTCAGCAATAGACTCCAACCCTTCTCTATGAAACAATTGGCCTAAGCAGGACCAGGAAGCAGAATCGAAGTTTAAATTGTGATGATTGGTTTCAGCTCCAGGGTAATAAAGCTATCAGGAAGCCTATCACTTTCCATCCAAATTTGCTGTCCACAACAAGAAACAAACCCAGGCCTACACAACTGTTGAGAAACAAAGAAGATTCTGTAAGCTATAGATTTTTGCTGGTAAGGAAAAGCACATGAAATACCTTACATGTCAGTAACAGGCAGAGTGTAGAATGAACAGGTAGCTCTACGGCATGTCCTAGACCAAACACAGATCAGTCTACTAACAACATACCATAACGCAAATGAATTTCTCCACCACAGATGATGTACAAGAAAATGACTATTATCATAAGGTCCAAATGAGTAGGAATACCAAAATTCATGAAGGCATGCTTTGTTAGCAAAGCTGTGGTTTAATTCCTTACTGTTAGTTATTGAACAAAATGATCTGCTCGTAGATCTAATTTCATAAAGGGAAACACATACATCTTCCTAGCCTCCATGACCAAAAAGAGACTGTATCCTGTCTAACAAATTATTACCATATTGTTCGTGACAAATAGATGTCTCTTTGACCACAGTCAAAATCTCCCCGAAATTTTATCTAACAAAAACTATATTCCTCAGTTGAGGGGGATACCTGCATTTATTCCAACTCAGAGGCCTCTTCTGAATCAGACAAAGGTAGGAGAGTGCATATTCCAAGCATGTGTCCATTGAGGCACACATAATACTCAATGCAGTCATCATAGGCACCCAGTCTGCAGCTGGCACTCTGTGGTATCATTTCAGCTTGCTGCATACTCCACAACTTCGCCTTACAGTAAGGACACACCTCTGTTGGGTGAAGCTGGGCCTTCCTTTTAATTAGCATTTTCCGAACCTTTGACATGGAAAATGACTTGAAAATTCCTCGAAAAAACCCCACATCCCCTTCATCCCCCTGGTCAAGATGTTCACAGGGATCAGACACGTATAATACATCTGTCCTGCATTGTGGCAAAAGAAAGCTCTTCCCTGAAGTCCTAGAAAACCGAGTCCTATAAACAAAATGACCAGGGATGTTAATGTTATTGAACAGGCCACCCTTTGTACATCCTGAACAGTAAATAAGCAGTTTCCCAAGTGCCCTCCAATTCCCATCAACACTGTGACTTCCACTAGATTGCAGATCAAGCATCATCTTTGGAGCCCTTGTTCGGCAAAACTCCTTCCATAACACTCGCTTGGCAAGATCATCAAACCATTTGCACACACAGGACATAGTAGCAATGAACTTAGGGTTCCAGTTCAGCTGTTGAAATACTAAAAAAATCACGTCTTCACTTAGGTGCCCTTTTGTGCATTGACAACTCGAGGAGTGTATACAACGATATTGCTTTGTTAAAATCATTGTCTCCACCTAGTAAGAAGGAAAGAAAGAAAGGAAATGAAGATGATAATTAACAGTAACAGTTATGGCATCTGATAACCAAATTTGAAAAGTGGACAAAAAAAGTCAGACTAGGATTCTGATCTTCTTTATATGTATGATATAATAATAAGACTAACATGTTAAATATCATTTATATAGTCAAGGAAGTGAATATGGCTCTCTTTGAAGTCATACAGCTACAAGCTAACCATTCAAATTATAGATTCTCAGCCAAGAACATGAATAAGTGTCCACAACAATGATGTTAAGTCAAGAAAATTCATGAACTGTGATCTTAACAAATAAAACTACCCACCAAACAACTTACTCCTCAAACAATTAAATGTGTGACCAAATATGAAGCCATCATATGAATAATATTATCAACTGCATGCAAGTCAGGCCAATCATTATGCATGTCTGTGGAAATAGGGAACGATACACAAAATCTGTGATAATTAACATTCCATGTAACTCTAGATCAGTTAGGCAAACTACTTTTGTAAGATGATAATCAACATCTGTACAAAGACAGAAATAAATACCATCTTTATCACAACCAAATGCGCATATAAAATAGAATCAGGGGATCTCGCAAATTTCTCCATTTTATTAATGCACAGATTTAAGCATAAACATAACTTCCTCTACATCGCTTAAATGCTATTTCTTTCATAATCTCTACTATCTTCGGCAATAATTAATCCAGAAGTTAATTGGGAAAAGAAAAAAAAATGTAAATTTGAAAGCACACAGCATCACAATCTTCATGGTGGCCACAAAAGATACACAATTGTAACAAACTTTAGTTGAAAAACAGAACCTTATCAAAAAAAGGTTCAAGTTTAATCTATATGTAAGTATTGAATATGAATACCAGCTACATATTGCATAACAAAGGAGAAATCTGGTGCTTCAGTTCGAGTACACATGCTTTAAACATTAACAACACTAATAGGAAACTAGCCACAGTATAGCTTAACACCTAATCCTGACCATTATTAAAACTTGTCTAGGTTCCATCATCTCAAGCATCCCATACCAAACTAAGACAACTGTTTTCTCTTCATTTCTCTATCGATGTCAGTCACCCTCCAAAGCTTAGATCCACAACAACCCTTTATCAAACTCCAAGCCATTTTAATCGGAAAAAAATACACACGATCACTTTAATCTAAACGAAACCCACTTCACATATTCACTTCATCATGAAAGAACAGAACTCGAAGTTGAAGAAGTAAGAAAACCCTAGCCCACATCAAAATCAACCAAGAAGAGCAAAGAAGCTAGAAGTGGATAGGATCGTAATTAAAATCAAATCAAAACCAAAAATTCCTTACCTCAGAAAAAGAAGCATCCTATTCTCATAGCCTCCAAAACCCTAGAAACACAAATCTACACAAATAACCGAAGCAAGGATTAGGTTGTTGTGAAACACTAGAAATTAAAAAAAAAATACTTTAACGAAAAAAGCCACAAGCTTTGACCACTTACAAGCACAAAAACAACTAGAGAGTCGCTTTCTCCACAAGGGTATTTCGGTTCGAAACAACGCACTCCACGGAGAGAGAGAGAGAGAGAGAGAGAGAAGGCGTGGAGAGCGAAGCAAACTCAGATTGGAGTGAGAGAGAGACATGACGGCTTTCCATAAAATAGTTTTATGTTATTTGAAAAGATAAAATAACATGCTTGTTATTTACTTGAATAAACACAACTCATATTGCGCCACGTGAGAGAGTAAAGAGGGGGAGAATTTTGAGGCTGGCTGCTTAGAATGGTTAATGTGTTAGTAGGTGGTTGGTGGGTTATTTGGGAGAAAAGGACAGTAGTCATGTGGGTCCAGAGTAAATAGGAGTGGGCACGACACTGTCCAGTCCACAGGAGGGATTCTTACACCTGTTTTTCTTTGATTTGATGGGGGCATTGCTGTGTTCAGAGATTAACGAGCGTGTTTAGTAATGTAGTTGGAAGTATTTTTTAAATAATTTTTCGTGTTAAAATAAATGTTAATAATAATTTTTTATTTTTAAAAATTATTTTTGATATCAACACATCAAAACGATTCAAAACATACAAACTATATTAAATTTTAATAAAAAAAAAAATTAAAATTTTTTTAAAACAAAGCCACAGCCGCGTTCCCAAACGTTATCTTAAAGATAGATGTTTGTATTTATGAAGGTGAAGATAAAGGATTGGATCTTGGTGACAACATCTGCTGCGGCTAGGGGTGAGCAAAAAAACCGATAAACCGATTAAACCGAGAAAACCGGAAAAAAAATAACCAAAGAAACCGAACCGAAAAAAAAAACCGAATTAACCGATTAAAAAATCATAAAAAAATTCCGGTTCGGTTCGGTTTCGGTTTCTAAAGTCTGAAACCGATTGAACCGAACCGAACCGAACCGGTTCAATCAACCAACATTTAAAAAAAAAAACAACTATAAATACAAACATTTCCTAACCCTAGCTGACATTTCCTAACCCTAGCCGCCTCCCCCCCCTCTCCCTCTCACTTCATCCCCCTGCATCTCACGTTACCCCCCCTAACCCTCTCCCTTCTTTGTCTCTCACTTTACCCTTTCACTTCTCTGCCCCTCACGGTCCCCCCCCCCCCCCACCCTCTCCCTTCTCTGCATCTTTCTCACTTTAGCCTTTGATTTTCCTCCCCTCCCTTATGGATTTGATTCCTTTGGGTTTTAATTTTCTTGTTGAGTCTGTGCCACAAATGGAATTGGAATAGTAGATCCATTCCTCCCTTCTCTGCATCTTTCTCACTTTACCCTCTGCCTTTGATTTTCCTCCCCTCCCTTATGGATTTGGTTCCTTTGGGTTGGAATTGGAATAGTAGATCCATTCCTTTTTTTTTATTTTTCATATCCGTGGATTTCTACAACCCCCTGCCATTTGATTAATTACAATGAAATGGATGAACTTTCCCTCGAACAATCAACGCTATGTGCAGTTGAACGTTGTTGCGGTCAAGGTTGTAGGAGAAGCAGAGAGGACCATTGGGTTTGAACCGGTTTGGAAGGGGAAAAAACCGAACCGAACCGAACCGAAATTAATCGGTTTGAACCGGTTTTCGGTTCGGTTCGGTTCAAAAAATTAAAAAAAAATAAATTCGGTTTGGTTGTTTATTTTGGTTTAAAACCGGACCGAACCGGAAATGCTCAGCCCTAGCTGCGGCTGTTCCAAACAAAGCACTCTTACTAATCCTTTCTGCATATTGAAATCGCACAAACACTGTATCTAATTACAGTGTCTGTGCATCAAGACCTTCTTCTCCTTCTTCTTCTTCTTCTTCTTCTTCTTTCAGATGATCAACCGATGTTCTTCCTGGTGATGACGATGTTAAGTGAATAGCTTAAAATCATCATCATTATCTTCTTCTTCTTCATCATCTTCTCCTTTTTTTTTTCTGGGCATCAAAACGTTTCTTGATTAACTTATTAATTACAGGTACTGCTTGTTATTGGAAGAACAGCCTCTTTGTAATTAGATACCCCCAAAGCAGCAAAGGGAGATTACATTAGAAGAAAGAAAATTAAGCAAACAAAAGAGATGAAATTGAGATTATATTTCAACAATATGGCAATGTTGAAAAAAAAACCCATCCTCAGTTCATCAGTAAACAGTTTTCAACAATAAATCATGGAAGAATGAAAAATCATGTCATGAAGCTTTCTTCTGCTAGTGCAGCAAAACTACACGAGTATATATATCTTTGTTTACTTCACAGATAGAATCCAATCATACTACTATGTACAAGGTTTGAAAGGTAAGAAGATGGATAAAAGGCACGTCAAGATCAATACTCATTAGACTTTCCGTCCAACTCCACCTCGAAGCAATCTAATGACAACCCAACACAATCATTTTTACACTTCCACGCCAACCACACTCCCAAGTACAAGTTTAACCACACCATGTTTTTTAAAAATTAATTTTATTTTTTATTAAAATTTAATATATTTTATATATTTTGAATTGTTTTGATATTTTGATGTTAAAAATAATTTTTTAAAAATAAAAAATATATTATTGACATGCATTTTGATACGAAAAGTTATTTAAAAAGCAATCGTAACCACACTGCCAAACATACAGAACTAAATAGCTTGCTTACGCTTCGAGGTGTGTTGGATTAATTTTTTTAAAGTGTGAAAAAACAATACTTAAGTGTTGTAAATATATTTTAAAAAAATTAGCAACTCAACATTATAGAAAAAGATTTGAAAAAAAAATAATTATTAATTCCTATGAATCAAAATGATAAAAGATGTAATCGAAAAAAAAAGTAAAAAAAATACCAGCACATCCAAGTGAATTGAAATTAAAAAGAAAAATCAAAATTATGGATCTAACGATGAAATTAAAAACAAATTAAAATTTGATAAAAAAATGAAGAATAAAAATTAAAAATCAAAATATTAAGAGTTAAAACCTCAAATATCATCAAATATTGAATTGAATGACAAAATTAAAAATTCCTAAGGCCACAACTTCACAAAAGAATTCAAAATAAAAATAAAAATCAAGAGAGTAAGGACTCAATTTGAGAAAGAGAAAAAAATTAAAATCAAAATACATTATTTAAAACTATGCTAAACCCAACAGGTTGATTTGTGACCCAAGAGACCTGGAGCTGAGACTGGCCTCGTTTTCAAAAGAAATTGCAATAAAGCATAAAAAAACATTTGTTGCTTATATTTAATTTAAAAGTAAAAATCTTCATAAAAAAACTAAATTGGACAAAGCTTGAAAACAAAAGCTCTAGGTAACATGTGTTTTTTTCAAAATAAATGGAAAATCCCATAGAAAGTGGCGAAAAAACTAAGAAAACATTTAAGGATGAAACTGGAAAAAAATGAGTAAAAAAAGGGAAAAAACCAATCAAATCTGGTTGAACCTTCTAAACCCAGATCAATCCCTTAGAGCTGCAAATCGTTAAATTCCACACTTAGGCTCAACTAAAAAGATTAATATAAAACAAATTTAATGTTGAAGGGTAAAACAAATTAATTTAATTAAAAAAATATTTTAAAATACCAAGATCTAACAAAGAACACACAAAAAAACCGAGGCAATACCAGGTCGATTTAATGTTGAAAAATAAAATAAATTAATTTAATCTAATTTTAAAAAAATCCTTTTAAAAGAGGTAGATCTAGCAAAGACAAAAAAAAATAGAGGCAACTCGGGTTACTCTCAAAAAGTCAGAAACGTCCTATCGAAAATGGAAAAAAATACCGGATGATGAAACCAAAAAATATATTAAAAAAAAGAATGAGAAAAACCAAGTAAGCTCGGAAGAACCTCTGAACCCCGGATTAATATCGCAAACTTGCAAATTGTTAAGCTCTAGACATGTGCTCAATTAAGAAGGTCAACACCCGAAAAATTTAATGCTAAATGATAAAATCGAAAAATAAAATCAAACTAAAAAAAATAAAGTTTAAAATTTCAACAGGAAAGAAAACCCAAGGAGAATAAAATAAAAAAACAAACTAATTCTATAAACCTTTTTAAATAAAATAAATAGAAATTAAAAGAATGAGAATCATATTAAACATATGAAAATATCCATGGAGAATGAAATTGAAAAAAAAATATCTAATTTTATAAATTATTTCAAATAAAAAAATACTAATCAAAATACCAAAGATGAAATCTAAAGAAAAAAAAAACTAATAGAAGGGCTGCATTGTGATTTGTAAAGACCAAATTTCAAAGATAAAAAAATCCATTGAGGATGAAATTGAAAACAACTTTTTTATATATATAAATTATTTCAAATAAAAAAAAAGCTAATCAATAAATCAAGGATCAAATCTAAAGATAAAACTAATTAAAAGGCTGCATGAATTTTTTTTAATGGACTGAGTGCTTTTCTAAAATGAGAGAGAAAAGGAGAAGGAAAAACAATAGTCGTTGACAGTGAACCAAAAGCGAAGAAGAAATACACGCTGCATGGTCAGGTAGGCACCACTAAAAAGATCCATCGTTGCCTTGAAAGCCACCATTTGGCCACGTAACTTGGTTGCACGCGCTGCCACAAAATTTCTGGAGTCCCACGTGCCTCCAATTTAATAATTTATATAATATTATATAATTGGTAAAAGATAATTACCCAAAAAACCAAAAGGAAAATACACAAATACCCTTGCACACCTGTTTTTTTTTTAGGGGTAAGTTCGTGAATTCACTATACAATCAAATATGAAAACGCTAAGAATACCTCCAAGTGATAGGTATAAGTTATTTTGTTTTTAAAGGTAAAAAATTCATTATACCATACCAAAATTTTATGTGAAGACCAGCCCCTAATAAATTCAACAATGTCATTTAAATCCTCATGAAAATATAAAATCACTTTAAAAAACATCTTTCAATTTTGATAAAATAGTTTAGAAATCATAATTTTGTTTCAATCAATAAGACTATAACTCTTAGGTGATAGTAAAATAATGATGCATTTTAGTTTTTTTTTTAAAAAAATTTCCTACCAATCCTCTACAAAACTATTGTATTGTTAATGAAAAAGCATTCACTTTGACTTTTTATTTATTTATTTTATTTTTTATAAACTTGACTTGATTTTTAGTTTAATAGTTAATTTCCTATTCAAGAGACAATATTTGCAGGGGGTTTGCCATCTTGGAGGGAGATTACCATCTCGACAGCACCCACCATGGCCTTAACCTTACTTTTCCTTGTCTCAACAAGTTTGCATGTTGTTTCTTCAATGACATTATTGCACAGCCCCTGTGCATATTTTTTCCTATGAACGTCTTGATGTCTCAAAACAATATTTTCTGAATCAGGTTTACTGTCAATTACGGATCCATTAGCTCCTCTCCTCTTAAAGCTTCTTCTGCCATCAGCTTTGTGATTTTGGTTATCTCCCAACACTCTCACTCGCCTGAATTTCAACCTCCTTGGACTATTACTCTCAGACTGCATGTCAATCACCTTTCCCCTTTTGGAATGTAATTTCAAAGGGTTGTCATCCTTGTCCTTAGAAAGAACCGTCTTAGACTTTCTGTTCCTCTCTCCGTTATCCCTTTCCACTGCCTCTTCCATGTGCTAATATAGAATTTGAGAAAGTAAATCTCTGTTCTCTTTATTTAAGAAGCCAGAAAGTAAATTTTTTTTATATATATATATATATATATATATATATATATATATATATATATATATATATATATATTGTTCCTTAGAACTTGGTTATAGAAAGATGAAAACTAGCTGTAATAACAATTGGTATAACTGTAAAACAACTATTATAAGCTTCTAGAAATAGACAATTGTAACAAATTATTAACAATAAATCTAACAACAACAAGTTGGGTAAATCACGTAACAGACTCTTCTAGCTTTGGCTTATCATCCCCCCTAAAGTGAAAGGGACTTAGAGCTATACAAAGCTGTGTTTTGAGGGATAAAAACCTTGAACTTGTGAGGTGCCTAGTCAATAGATTAGCTGGTTGCTCTTCAGCAGGAACAAAATGCAACTGTATCTTTCCTCTTATAACTTGATCTCGGATGAAGTGAAGATCTATTTCTATGTGCTTTATTCTAGCATGAAATATAGGGTTCTTTGCCATATGATAAGCATTGATATTATTCTACCAGAGTAGCGGGATTTCAAGTATAGATATACATAGTTCTTGCAACAAGGCTTACATCCAAACAATTTCAGCAGTACCTAAAGCGAGGCCTCGATACTCAGATTCTGCACTACTACGAGACACTCCTTTTTGTTTGGTAGAGGACCAAAAGATTAAGTTACCCCCTAGATAAACCAAGTACTCACTTGAACTTCGCCTATCATCAGGTTGAGCACCCCAGTCTACATCTGTGAATCCTTCTATTGTCAAGTTGCTTGAAGCACTTAACAATAACCCATCTTGCATTGTTCCTCTTAGATACTGAAGGATCTTTTTGACTGAAAGCCAGTGAGCTGATGTTGGCTGTTGCATGAATTGGCATGCCTTATTAACAGTAAAAGCTATATTATGCCTTGTTATTGTAAGATACTAAAGTGCCCCTACTACACTTCGATATTGAGTAACCTCTTTCATAGGATCACCATCAAATTTGAACAAATTATTCCCAATAACACCAGGTGTTTTTGCTGGTTTGGTATCAAACATTTCAGTTCTATATAGTAGATTTGAAATGTATTTGGTTTGGCTCAAATTTATAAAGCCTTCATTGTAAAAGAACTCTATACCTAGGAAATAAGATAGCTGCCCCAAGTCTCTTAAAGCAAAAACAGAGTCAAGCTTAGCCATGAGTGAAGAAATTTATGTTGATGAGCTGTCGGTAATGATTATATCATCAATATAAACAATGACTATCAAAGTTATGGACTCACCACAGTGTAGAAACATAGAACTATTAGTCCTAGAATTGTTGAATCCCCACTATAGAAGAACAGAACTGAGTCTTTGAAACCAAGCTCATGGTGCTTGTTTCAAACCATATAAAGCCTTATTCAATCTACACATTTTTGTTGGGAATTGAGTGTCCACATATCTAGGAGGTTAAGACACATGTACTTGCTCTTCTAACTCACCATTTAGGAAAGCATTATGAACATCAAGTTGTCGAATTTCCCACTAAAACTAAGAGTAATAGTTAGTATGATTCGAATAGTTGCAGCCTTAACAACTGGACTAAAGGTCTCAAAATAATCAAAACCATGAGTTTGGTTATACCTTTTAGCCACAAGCTTGGCTTTGTACATTTCTATGCTCCCATCTGGCTTGTGTTTTAGCTTGTACACCCATTTACAACCTATTATATTGACATCAGAAGGTTGTTTAACAAGATCCCAAGTGTGGTTTCGATGAAGAGCAGTAATCTCTATATCTATAGCTTGAGTCCAATTTGGATCTTTGAGGGCTTGTTTGAGAGTGTATGGTTCTGAGATCTTTATAGCAGATAAATCAAGGATGGTCTTTTTCTTGGTTATACCTCGCATCAATCTTGTTGTCATGCGTGGAGCTGGAGGAGGAGAGGGAGTTTGAGCCTCATGTATTGACTCAGGTAAGGTACTAGAGGCAGGAGTAGTTGTAGGACTACTTATAGAATTTGAATTGTCACTCGTAAAAGTGAAAAAAGATGGTAGTGATTCGTGTCTCCTATTAGAACAAGAAGTTGAAGAAGTAGAGGAAGTTATAATGGTTGGAGTGAAAATTTATGTTGAAGTATCATTGGTTGGGGAAGGATAAAGAGTTTTAGTTGGTGGAAGTTGTGTTTCATCAAAGATAACATGAGGTGTAACATAAACTCGTCCAGTCAGAAAATCAAGACACAAAAATCCTTTGTTATTGAAGCTATAGCCAAGAAAAAGACACTGAACAGATCGGTACTGCAACTTATAATTGTTGTAAGGACGAATAAATGGGTAACACAAGCAACCAAGCACTCTAAGAGACTTGTAATCAAGAATTTTTTTGAAAAAAAGTGAAATAGGCTGAGTCATTTTTTAGTACTTTGCTTGGCATTCTGTTTATGAGAAAGGTTGTTGTCTAAAAGGCATATTGCCATAATTTCATTGGTAAGAAGGCATGAGATAACAAGGCCATCCCAGATTCAACAATGTGCCTATGCTTCCTCTCAACTCTTCCATTCTGAGCTGAGTTGTAAGGGCAAGAAAAACGATGAAGTATGCCAAATTGTTGAAGAAAAGTCATAAATGACCTGAACTCGCTACCATTATCAGATTGTATACTTTTGATTTTAGCATCAAATTGATTCTTTACTTAAAGTTTAAACTGCTTAAAAATAGGAAGAGCTTGGTCCTTTGTTTGTAGAGGATAGAATTATGTGTACTGTGAGTAGTTATCTAGAAATAAGATGAAATATTTAGCACCAGATGTAGACTTGACCGAGGCAGTTCCCCAGATGTTAGTGTGAACAAGTTCCAAAGGTTTGGATGCATGGGAAAGAGAAAGATGAGTAGGTAATCTATGTCTTTTAGTAAGCTGCCAAGAAAAGCAAACAGTTGAGAAAACAGTAGCTTTATTCTTTTCATAATAAACATTACAACTTTGCATTACTCGGGTTACAATGTCAGTAGCAGTATGACCTAGTCTGTGATGTCATATCTCTACTTTATTATCAACAGTACTGAAACTATGGGAGTGAAAAGTAGAATAATTATTAACATCAATATAAGCCATTTTCTTGTTGTTCAATACTGGAAACCTATAAAGGCCATTCCCAAACCTGCCTTGAGCAAACACCTTCTTCGTATGTAAATCCTTCACAAAGAAACTATTAGATCGAAACTTAATTAAGGCATTATTATCTGAGCAGAACTTAGCAACACTTATCAAGTTTGCTGAGATAAACGAAACATGAAACACCTTTTTGAGTTGGAAAGAGTGTGAATTAGAGACTAAACGTTGGGAACCAGTGTTTGAAATGGATAGGTGCTTACCATTACCAATTATGACCTTATCTATCCCCGTGTATGGTGTAGAACTGGTTAAATTTCCCATGTTCTGAGTCAAATGATGACTTGCTCTAGAATCAAGATACCAAGTGTCATCTGCAAGGTTATTAGAAGAGGCAACCATAAAAGGTATAGAGTTTTGATTACCAGCATTTGAAGAAGGAGTACCACTATTCTAAGAGCTTTGATAAGAGATATCAAATATGTGGTAATAGACCTGAACCGTATGACAAAACTTGCCACATAATTGGCATTGTGGCTTCTCAGAGTTGGTTGAATTGTGCGTTCCATTCTGTCCATATCTACCCCCGTGACCACGACCTTTGTAGGTGTAGTTGCTGGTATTTGGAGTATAGTTTTGTCCTCGACCACCATTATATTTCCTTCCACCACCTCTGTTATTAGAGGAAGAGGTATAATTGGCAGACATAATGGAGATTTGTTCAATCGAGCTTTGTTGCTTAAGACAATGCTCAAAAGCTAGAAGCATAATGTAAACAGCTTTAATAGAGATCTTGTCATCTCTAATGTTAATAGTAGTAACAACTGCATTATAGATAGATCTAAGGCCTCCAAGGAGATTCATAACCTGATCTTGTTCTGAGATAGGTTCTCCAATGGCTCCTAGACTATCTGCAACTCATTTGACCTTCATGATGTAGTCTATCATAGACAAATCCTTTCTTCGTGGACTGTAACTCGAGCCTTAGTTGCATTATTCTAGCTCTTGAGGAAGACGAGAAGGTTTTCTCCAATGCATTCCAAGCAGAGTGAGAAGAATTGTGGCCTATGATATGTGTCATGATTGTTGGTGTGAGAGATGAGTAGATCCAGCTGAGGATTGTTTGATCTTATCTTCTCCAAGCAACAAAAGCTGGATGGATCACTCCTGGACTTAGTTCTTTCTCCGTATAGATGGAGGTTCCATCTATGAAATCCTTAAAACCATTAGCAAAAACAACATTATCAATCTGAGATCTCCACAAGATGTAATTGGTTCAACCAAGTTTCACAAACAGTGTGTGGTTAAGCATCTGATAGGAAGGAATGGATGCCATTATTGTGCTTTGTCCATATCCAATTGAGCTAGGGGATGAAGAAGATTAAGTAGAAGCGAAAGCCATAATTGGATCAAAAGAAAGAGATGGAAAGTGCAAGAGAAAAAAAAAAGAAAAAGAGGAGAATTCCCATACCTTTGATCGGGAGCTCTGATACCAGGATAGAATTTGAGAAAGTAAATCTTTGTTCTCTTTATTTAAGAAGCCATAGAGTAAATAATTGTTTCTTAGAACTTAGTTACAGAAGGATGAAAACCAGTTGTAATAACATCTAGTATAACTGTAACATAGTTATGATAAATGATTAGTACTTAAAAGTGCATTTTTATCAAGGTTTTATATCATTATTTTGCACTTGAAGTATCAATAACTCCTTAACTAAAGCATGTTTTATAATAACGTATCTAATAATATAAGATACCTTTAATTTATGGTAAATGTTCATCTTAAATGCAGGCCTATCACATAAATGAAAGAATTGATTGATGAGTTGAAGTACTGAAATTGAAAGGACAAAGAGATGGCCAAACTTAGAAAAGAGATGTTGGTGCAGTCCAAACTGGAACATTGTTCGGTAATCGGGCTATATCTGGAGCTGTAGATCTCGGATTTAGGTCTACTTTATATGGATGGAAAGGTAAGACATAGGCCTACAACTTTCATGCGGAGCCCAAGATTTAATAAGGCCGTTTTCGAGTCCAAATTGTAGCAACAATGAAGAAGCCCGAATCTGTCCTGCAACCCAGACACTGTTCAGTGTTCAGCCCATATCTCGAGTTCTAGAAGTCCAAATGATCTCAAATTTTTATCCTGGAAAGATGAGACAATTCCCTAGAACTTTCATGATTTAAGTTTGTTCAAATTATGACGTCATCAATGACGTTTTTGGCAGACAAGAAGATAAGAATTGTCACCAAGTCAAGATGTGGCCACCCACTCATCAATTAGTCAACAAATCAATAGTTCCGAATTTTGGCCTATAAAAGGAGGCATTTGCCATGTATTTAGGCATCTTGGTGTTCAGATCAAGATCATGCTCTTGCTCTCTCTTTATATTTTGTAATGCTTAAGTTTTGCTTATATTAATTTCTTGCTTATGCTTTTCATTTCCTTTCCTTGTTTATTTATGTTTCTTTCTTTCATTATGTGTTGCTAAGTTAATTATGTCAAGGTGAAAAGGGTACACTAATGGTGTAAGAATAAGTATAATATAAACTTAACATGGACCTTAATGTTGGATACTAACATGGTCTATATTTGTTATCTTGTTCACTTTTAATACTTTGCTTGTTAAATGGTTAATCTAGATTTATGTTGTATAACACTTGGTACAACAAATACTTGGCACTTTCATAGCCCATACTGTATGGTATAACCGACACCTGAGCTATGAAAGGAACTTGATTTGTTGTTAACATAAGTTATAATCATGAATGCCTGACAACATTTACAAGTATTAGTATTATTCGAATAAGATAACTAATGTAATCATGTTAACAATTTATAATCTGATTAGAACCTCCTTTGTGTGTGGTTTCCAATTGAATAAAAAGAGTTTATACTATACTTGTTTGAAATACCATTAGTGGATCCTCTAACCTTGACATTTGTTGTTATCATTGTTTAATCCTTACGTTAATCTTCCATCTCAAAGTCCTCATCAACTTCTTCCTCTTCTTCTTCACTATTATTATTATTGTTGTTATTGTTGTTGTTGTATTATTGTTATCTATAATTTATACAATTAACCTCCCTGTGGTTCGACCCCGGTCTTGCCGGGTTATTTATTACTTCGACACTCCTACACTTGGGAGAAGACATCAATCTTTTGGTCGTGTCAAGTTTTTGGCGCCGTTGCCGGGGAGGTAAATTCTTGTACAAATTATAGTATTTATTTTATTTTCTCTTTTCTCTTTTCTCTTTTCTTGTATCTAACTTTGTTTCTTTTGTTTTGTTTCTTTTTCTATTGTTTTTCTTTTCTTTCTTTTATTCTCTTCCTACACGTGCATGAGAGTGTGGTCACGTACATTAAGTGGTAGACTTTGTAGGGTATCCTCATCATTTTCAAAAAATATGGCTGAAGAAGATAACCAATCACTTCATAATGAGAATAATGAGAATATTCGGGTTAGAACACTTAGAGACCACATGAATCCCACAAGAACAAGTGCACCCTCATGCATAGTTTTTCCTCTTGATGCATCTCATTTTAATTTTAAGCCAGGCATTATTCAACTTTTACCATCTTTTCATGGCTTAGATTTAGAAAATCCATACTTGCATTTAAGGGAATTTGAGGAGGTCTGTAACACCTATAATGACTCAAATTGTAGCATGAACACCATTAGGTTAAAGCTTTTTCCTTTTTCATTAAAAGATAAAGCTAAAACTTGGCTACAAAATTTGAGACCTGGATCTATTCGTGCTTGGGATGATATGCAACAATAATTTTTAAAGAAGTTTTTTCCATCTCACAGAACAAACTCTTTCAAAAGACAAATAATCACTTTCTCTCAAAAACCAGGAGAAACATTTTACCAATGTTGGGATAGGTATCGAGACTTGCTTAATACTTGCCCCCATCATGGTTTTGAAACATGGAGATTAGTTTCACATTTTTATGAAGGGTTAACTCCTAGAGATAGGCAAATGGTTGAATTAATGTGCAATGGAACTTTTGAGGATAAAGACCCCAATGAAGCCATGGAATACCTAGACTTGCTAGCTGAAAATGCACAAAATTGGGACACTACAGGAACTTATGAGGCACCAAGTAAAACCCAACCTCATACATCTAGTGGAGGTATGTACAACCTTAGGGAAGATCATGACCTCCAAGCCAAGTTTGCATCTTTAGCTAAAAAAGTCGAGGCACTAGAATTGAAAAAGAATGGTCAATTAAAATCTGTTCAAGACATTGCGTGTCAAATCTGTGAAACCAACGAACATTCAACCAATGACTGTCCAACCTTGCCTTCTTTTAAAGAATGTCTCCATGAACAAGCCCACGCATTAAACAGTTTCCAAAGGCCCAATCATAACCCATACTCGCAAACATACAACCCTGGTTGGAGAAATCACCCAAATTTCAATTGGAAGAGTGATAACAATAATGCACAAACTTCACAACCACCGTTTCAAGCACACCATAACTTCCAAAATTCTCATGGATATGCACCTCCTTATGCTCCACCTCCTAGAAGAAATCTTGAGGAAACATTGCATGCATTCATGGAAAAGCAAGAGACAATTAACACTCAACTTGCTCAAAGCATGACAGATCTTAAAGATACTCTTGCAAAGTTCACAACTGCTCTTAGTTTCCAAGAGAAAGGTAAGTTTCCATCTCAACCTCAACAAAATCCCAAGGGGCAGTACCATGCAAATGCAAGTAGTTCGGGAAGCCAACACATGGATCACGTAAAATCAGTCATCACTCTTCGCAGTGGTAAGATTATTGAAAAACCCAATCTTGAACCTTGTGAGAATGATGATGAGTCAATCTCTGAGGGTAAGGAAGGGGTTGAATCTGATCATTGCAAAGAAAAGACTGATTCTTCGCCAGCACTTCCATTTCCTCATGCCATGACCAAACAAAGGAAAGTTAATCACAACTCTGAAATCTTTGAAACTTTCAAACAGGTAAGGATCAATATACCTTTGTTGGATGCTATTAAACAGGTTCCTTCTTATGCTAAATTTTTGAAAGATCTGTGCACTGTGAAGAGAAAACTGAATGTGAAAAAGAAAGCCTTTTTAGCCGAACAAGTAAGTGCCATTCTTCAGAACAATAATGCATTGAAATATAAAGACCCTGGTTGTCCTACAATTTCTTGCTTTATTGGAGAACATAAAATTGAAAGAGCCTTACTTGATCTTGGAGCTAGTGTGAATTTACTTCCATATTCAGTTTTTCAAAGTCTCAATCTAGGTGAGTTAAAACCAACTTCTGTGACTCTTTTACTTGCCGATAGATCTGTAAAAGTGCCTAGAGGAATAATTGAAGATGTGTTAGTACAAGTCGATAAATTCATTTACCCTGTGGATTTTATTGTCTTGGATACACAACCTGTTGAAGCATGTAATTCATTTCCTGTTATTTTAGGACGTCCGTTTCTTGCAACTTCTAATGCATTGATTAATTGTAGGAATGGACTAATGAAGCTATCTTTTGGAAACATGACATTGAAGATGAATATTTTCAACATTTGCAAGCAACCTGGAGATGATAATGATTTACAAGAAGTAGATTCTATTGAAGAATTAGTTTATGATCAACTTGAATCTACTTTGAGTAAAATTGAATTGGATGAATCTGAAGATTTGCAAGTGATTTATTCTCAGGAAGAAATCACGGATGAAAAAGACACCGAAAATGTTGATGCGGATCTTTTGTCAAAAGTGACAACAGATTCGACATCCGACATCACACCAATCGATGATTACTTTCTTGATGAATCCTTACCTTCTCTTAGTTCAATGTCTTGGTTTGCTAAAAATATCAATTTTCTTGCTACAGGAGATTTGCCAACTCATTGGAGTACCGAAGACAAAGGTAAGTTTTTGAACGAAGTGAAGAAATTTTATTGGGATGACCCTTACTTATTCGAATATTGTCCTGATCAAATATTTCGAAGATGCATTCCTGACAATGAGGTAAGTAATGTCATTAAACTTTGTCATTCTGAAGC
The DNA here is from genome assembly GCF_000002775.5 of Populus trichocarpa. Classification (NCBI taxonomy): domain Eukaryota; kingdom Viridiplantae; phylum Streptophyta; class Magnoliopsida; order Malpighiales; family Salicaceae; genus Populus; species Populus trichocarpa. The sequence continues at coordinate 12,122,241 of NC_037288.2, forward strand.
ATGTGGGAGTCATTTCTCGTCAAAAAAGACAGCTGCGAAAATTTTACAAAATGGATTTTATTGGCCCACCATGTTCAAGGACACACATGCATTCTGCAAAACTTGTGAAAATTGTCAAAAAGTTGATACTGGTCAAAAAGTCTTGCTTTATAATTCTCGACTCCATTTATGTCCTGGAAAGCTAAGATCAAGATGGAGCGGTCCATTTATTGAGAAACATGTGTATCCTTATGGGGCCTTTGATATTGAGAATCCAAAGAATGACAATGTTCCTAATGGAAATGGACATCGTTTGAAAGCTTATTTTGATAATTTTCCTAGTGAAAATGAATCCATTGGTTTGAATGATCCTATAGATAAAGGTTGAGTATTTTGTTTTTCTCACATTGTTTTGTGTTTCTTTTTGGTGTGAATTTTGTTTTGTTAGTCTCTCTCACCCCGGTCAAATGGCGGATAACGGTACTCCGTGACTTCAGTCGGTTCTTTCAGTTTCCCATAATAACTGATATCTGTATATTTGTGCAATTCTTTGCTCTTTCTCCCTTCTTTGACTCTCTTCTCCAATTCTCATTTGAAAATGGACACCACTCTTGAAAAATTGAAAAAGTACTTTCCCGCTCTGCCTCAGAATGCGATTACAAAAATTTACCGTGCTAGGTGTGCAAGATTGAGGTTGTTAATGAATCATGGAATTCCTGAAGATATTTGTTGGCTGATTGAAGCAAAGGTCCGATTATCAGGTGAGTCCTCTAATTCTTTCATTTCACACATGCCTGGAACAGGTAAAAGCACTTTTGCAAAGAAACGTCGTGCAAAACGACTGAAAGTCTGTCACCGATGTGCTAGATGGACTTGTAATGCAACATGTCGTTCTTTAGGAATGGTATCTATAAATCGTGAAGACAAAATACAATTCATTAAGGATGGCCTGAGTAAGGGGTCTTTAGATAATCTTCTATTAACCCTTGAGACGCATCCTAGTGGAGATGTGCATCGTGCAATTCATGATTTATAACCCCATTTTCATAAAGAACATGATCGACTTAGTCTTGGGAATCTGACTAAAAAAGACCCTGTTTGCCAGTTTTTAAGAAAACTGGATGGGAAGCCTATCCCCGACCCATAGAGGGCGTTTAAGCCGTTCTTGGACGTAAAACCAAGGGAAGATGTGAGCCACAATCACAACTACCTGTACATACACATGCTTTTCAAAATAAATAAATAAATAAATACATAAAGAGAGAGAGAGAGTGTGAGACTCCAGCTGGCCTATATCTAGGTGATATGATTGCATTTTCAAATCCTCATCTATAAAATCTTCTCTTCCTTCCCCTCATTTCTACTCAACCCTTACATTAGACAGATATAGAAGTGTGTAGAAATGGCAGGTCCCTCAAGTTATCACATAAAAAATATTTGTGTTTTCGGTGGATCCAGTCCTGGGAAGGAAATAGTTTTTTTGGAAGCAGCAAATCATCTTGGTCAGGTACTAGCTGAGAAAAAGATTCATTTAGTGTATGGGGGAGGCAGCCTTGGGTTAATGGGGGGTGTGGCAATAGCTGCATTTTTAGGAGGTAGTCAAGTTTTGGGGGTCGTCCCCGAAGCTTTAACAAAAGGGGACATCATTGGAAGAACAATTGGAGAGACACTACAGGTCTCCACAATGTCTGATCGATTGAATGCAATGTTTAACCATGCTGATGCCTTCATTGCCTTACCAGGTGGTTTGGGCACATTGGAAGAGATCTTTCATATTTCCTCTTGGGCCCAACTTCACATTCACCATAAACCTATAGGTTTGCTCAATGTTAATGGTTTTTATGATAATTTGTTGTCTTTTCTTGATCAAGTTGTGGAACAGGAATTTCTAACATCTTCGGCACGACAAATCATAATCTCTGCTGCTACTGCTGAACAATTGATCGACAAACTACAATCTTTCACCCCTATAATTGATCCTTCCATGAGTCGCATAAATTGGTCAACTACAGAAAGCCGTAAAAAGCTTAGATTGGATTTGAGCCTTCGTTTGTGAATCCTTGTGTCTTTTGGTTTTATTATTAGCATATTATTTTGTTTTGTTATTTCTTATATTTGTTTAAGTGTGTTTCAGGTTTGTCAGTGTTCGTTATTTCAGGTGATGTCTTCTATACTCTATCTTTCTATCTTATGACATTGAGGACAATGTCTTGTTCTGGTTGGGGGGAGAGGGTAGTAGTTGACATTAAAAAAAAAAAAAAACTAACTTACTAACTGTTTTTGCTATTATTAAAACCATTTGACAAAACTGTTATTACTAGGATGGCAGAGTAAGGGGAAATTTTAGTGACTCTTGAGACGCATCTTAGTAAACATTTTCCAATGGTTATTTGCAATATTCATAACAAGGCCTATTAGAATACTTCTTGAAATATTCAGGTTTACAAACTCTCGCATTATTATCACTTGATTCTGCTCATATACTCATTTAACAAGTATTCTTAAACCTTCATTTTCACACACACTGTAACATATGATTGTGGGTTGCATATTGGATTATTACATTATTTATGTTCTTTTGTTAAAGGTAACAACTAAGGGATAGGGATAGTATATAATTTTCAAAAAAAAAAAAAGAAGAAAAAAAAAAGAGAAAAAAAATGATGATAATAAAAAAATGATGATAATAAAAACGTAGATAAGTTTGGTTTCGTAGCCTCCCTAACTTAAGCAATTAAGCCCGAAGGGGTGTTTTAACACCTAATACCCTAAAGTCAACTGACTTGGGAGCTATTGGCCCAAAGCTTGTTACATGGGTTAAGGAGAAAAGCTTAAGGGAATCAAACATTGCACTATCTACGTATCAGTATCTGCAACCCGAGTTACTAAGCTCGTAGGGGTGTCTCAACACCTAATGCCCTAAGATCAACTGGTCTGGGAGTCATTAGCCGAAAGCTCGTTACATGGGTTAAAGATGCATTGTGTTTTAAGTATATGTATATATATATTGAAAAAAAATACCAAAAAAAAAAAAGAGAAAAAGAAAAAAAAAAGAAAAAAAAAAGAAGATAATAATCCCAACCCAAGGAAGTTAACCTTAAACATTAGAACAAAATATTGTTTTCTTCCAATAAAAGCCCCATCATCTATGTTTTCATACATTGAGCACATAAAAAGGAAGGTTTAATAATATTTTGTTTAAGAGGTATTGAGCAGATATATAAAATTTAATGAGAGTTTGTTTATCTGAATAGATTAATGGAAGTTGAATGATGAATGCCTTGCTTTGTGAAATTTGCAAATAGTTTTTCTATTTTAACGCTTTGATTACTAGGGACTAGTAATAAGCTGGTTGGGGGGTTTGATTAGTACTTAAAAGTGCATTTTTATCAAGGTTTTATATCATTATTTTGCACTTGAAGTATCAATAACTCCTTAACTAAAGCATGTTTTATAATAACGTATCTAATAATATAAGATACCTTTAATTTATGGTAAATGTTCATCTTAAATGCAGGCCTATCACATAAATGAAAGAATTGATTGATGAGTTGAAGTACTGAAATTGAAAGGACAAAGAGATGGCCAAACTTAGAAAAGAGATGTTGGTGCAGTCCAAACTGGAACATTGTTCGGTAATCGGGCTATATCTGGAGCTGTAGATCTCGGATTTAGGTCTACTTTATATGGATGGAAAGGTAAGACATAGGCCTACAACTTTCATGCGGAGCCCAAGATTTAATAAGGCCGTTTTCGAGTCCAAATTGTAGCAACAATGAAGAAGCCCGAATCTGTCCTGCAACCCAGACACTGTTCAGTGTTCAGCCCATATCTCGAGTTCTAGAAGTCCAAATGATCTCAAATTTTTATCCTGGAAAGATGAGACAATTCCCTAGAACTTTCATGATTTAAGTTTGTTCAAATTATGACGTCATCAATGACGTTTTTGGCAGACAAGAAGATAAGAATTGTCACCAAGTCAAGATGTGGCCACCCACTCATCAATTAGTCAACAAATCAATAGTTCCGAATTTTGGCCTATAAAAGGAGGCATTTGCCATGTATTTAGGCATCTTGGTGTTCAGATCAAGATCATGCTCTTGCTCTCTCTTTATATTTTGTAATGCTTAAGTTTTGCTTATATTAATTTCTTGCTTATGCTTTTCATTTCCTTTCCTTGTTTATTTATGTTTCTTTCTTTCATTATGTGTTGCTAAGTTAATTATGTCAAGGTGAAAAGGGTACACTAATGGTGTAAGAATAAGTATAATATAAACTTAACATGGACCTTAATGTTGGATACTAACATGGTCTATATTTGTTATCTTGTTCACTTTTAATACTTTGCTTGTTAAATGGTTAATCTAGATTTATGTTGTATAACACTTGGTACAACAAATACTTGGCACTTTCATAGCCCATACTGTATGGTATAACCGACACCTGAGCTATGAAAGGAACTTGATTTGTTGTTAACATAAGTTATAATCATGAATGCCTGACAACATTTACAAGTATTAGTATTATTCGAATAAGATAACTAATGTAATCATGTTAACAATTTATAATCTGATTAGAACCTCCTTTGTGTGTGGTTTCCAATTGAATAAAAAGAGTTTATACTATACTTGTTTGAAATACCATTAGTGGATCCTCTAACCTTGACATTTGTTGTTATCATTGTTTAATCCTTACGTTAATCTTCCATCTCAAAGTCCTCATCAACTTCTTCCTCTTCTTCTTCACTATTATTATTATTGTTGTTATTGTTGTTGTTGTATTATTGTTATCTATAATTTATACAATTAACCTCCCTGTGGTTCGACCCCGGTCTTGCCGGGTTATTTATTACTTCGACACTCCTACACTTGGGAGAAGACATCAATCTTTTGGTCGTGTCAAGTTTTTGGCGCCGTTGCCGGGGAGGTAAATTCTTGTACAAATTATAGTATTTATTTTATTTTCTCTTTTCTCTTTTCTCTTTTCTTGTATCTAACTTTGTTTCTTTTGTTTTGTTTCTTTTTCTATTGTTTTTCTTTTCTTTCTTTTATTCTCTTCCTACACGTGCATGAGAGTGTGGTCACGTACATTAAGTGGTAGACTTTGTAGGGTATCCTCATCATTTTCAAAAAATATGGCTGAAGAAGATAACCAATCACTTCATAATGAGAATAATGAGAATATTCGGGTTAGAACACTTAGAGACCACATGAATCCCACAAGAACAAGTGCACCCTCATGCATAGTTTTTCCTCCTGATGCATCTCATTTTAATTTTAAGCCAGGCATTATTCAACTTTTACCATCTTTTCATGGCTTAGATTTAGAAAATCCATACTTGCATTTAAGGGAATTTGAGGAGGTCTGTAACACCTATAATGACTCAAATTGTAGCATGAACACCATTAGGTTAAAGCTTTTTCCTTTTTCATTAAAAGATAAAGCTAAAACTTGGCTACAAAATTTGAGACCTGGATCTATTCGTGCTTGGGATGATATGCAACAATAATTTTTAAAGAAGTTTTTTCCATCTCACAGAACAAACTCTTTCAAAAGACAAATAATCACTTTCTCTCAAAAACCAGGAGAAACATTTTACCAATGTTGGGATAGGTATCGAGACTTGCTTAATACTTGCCCCCATCATGGTTTTGAAACATGGAGATTAGTTTCACATTTTTATGAAGGGTTAACTCCTAGAGATAGGCAAATGGTTGAATTAATGTGCAATGGAACTTTTGAGGATAAAGACCCCAATGAAGCCATGGAATACCTAGACTTGCTAGCTGAAAATGCACAAAATTGGGACACTACAGGAACTTATGAGGCACCAAGTAAAACCCAACCTCATACATCTAGTGGAGGTATGTACAACCTTAGGGAAGATCATGACCTCCAAGCCAAGTTTGCATCTTTAGCTAAAAAAGTCGAGGCACTAGAATTGAAAAAGAATGGTCAATTAAAATCTGTTCAAGACATTGCGTGTCAAATCTGTGAAACCAACGAACATTCAACCAATGACTGTCCAACCTTGCCTTCTTTTAAAGAATGTCTCCATGAACAAGCCCACGCATTAAACAGTTTCCAAAGGCCCAATCATAACCCATACTCGCAAACATACAACCCTGGTTGGAGAAATCACCCAAATTTCAATTGGAAGAGTGATAACAATAATGCACAAACTTCACAACCACCGTTTCAAGCACACCATAACTTCCAAAATTCTCATGGATATGCACCTCCTTATGCTCCACCTCCTAGAAGAAATCTTGAGGAAACATTGCATGCATTCATGGAAAAGCAAGAGACAATTAACACTCAACTTGCTCAAAGCATGACAGATCTTAAAGATACTCTTGCAAAGTTCACAACTGCTCTTAGTTTCCAAGAGAAAGGTAAGTTTCCATCTCAACCTCAACAAAATCCCAAGGGGCAGTACCATGCAAATGCAAGTAGTTCGGGAAGCCAACACATGGATCACGTAAAATCAGTCATCACTCTTCGCAGTGGTAAGATTATTGAAAAACCCAATCTTGAACCTTGTGAGAATGATGATGAGTCAATCTCTGAGGGTAAGGAAGGGGTTGAATCTGATCATTGCAAAGAAAAGACTGATTCTTCGCCAGCACTTCCATTTCCTCATGCCATGACCAAACAAAGGAAAGTTAATCACAACTCTGAAATCTTTGAAACTTTCAAACAGGTAAGGATCAATATACCTTTGTTGGATGCTATTAAACAGGTTCCTTCTTATGCTAAATTTTTGAAAGATCTGTGCACTGTGAAGAGAAAACTGAATGTGAAAAAGAAAGCCTTTTTAGCCGAACAAGTAAGTGCCATTCTTCAGAACAATAATGCATTGAAATATAAAGACCCTGGTTGTCCTACAATTTCTTGCTTTATTGGAGAACATAAAATTGAAAGAGCCTTACTTGATCTTGGAGCTAGTGTGAATTTACTTCCATATTCAGTTTTTCAAAGTCTCAATCTAGGTGAGTTAAAACCAACTTCTGTGACTCTTTTACTTGCCGATAGATCTGTAAAAGTGCCTAGAGGAATAATTGAAGATGTGTTAGTACAAGTCGATAAATTCATTTACCCTGTGGATTTTATTGTCTTGGATACACAACCTGTTGAAGCATGTAATTCATTTCCTGTTATTTTAGGACGTCCGTTTCTTGCAACTTCTAATGCATTGATTAATTGTAGGAATGGACTAATGAAGCTATCTTTTGGAAACATGACATTGGAGATGAATATTTTCAACATTTGCAAGCAACCTGGAGATGATAATGATTTACAAGAAGTAGATTCTATTGAAGAATTAGTTTATGATCAACTTGAATCTACTTTGAGTAAAATTGAATTGGATGAATCTGAAGATTTGCAAGTGATTTATTCTCAGGAAGAAATCACGGATGAAAAAGACACCGAAAATGTTGATGCGGATCTTTTGTCAAAAGTGACAACAGATTCGACATCCGACATCACACCAATCGATGATTACTTTCTTGATGAATCCTTACCTTCTCTTAGTTCAATGTCTTGGTTTGCTAAAAATATCAATTTTCTTGCTACAGGAGATTTGCCAACTCATTGGAGTACCGAAGACAAAGGTAAGTTTTTGAACGAAGTGAAGAAATTTTATTGGGATGACCCTTACTTATTCGAATATTGTCCTGATCAAATATTTCGAAGATGCATTCCTGACAATGAGGTAAGTAATGTCATTAAACTTTGTCATTCTGAAGCATGTGGGAGTCATTTCTCGTCAAAAAAGACAGCTGCGAAAATTTTACAAAATGGATTTTATTGGCCCACCATGTTCAAGGACACACATGCATTCTGCAAAACTTGTGAAAATTGTCAAAAAGTTGATACTGGTCAAAAAGTCTTGCTTTATAATTCTCGACTCCATTTATGTCCTGGAAAGCTAAGATCAAGATGGAGCGGTCCATTTATTGAGAAACATGTGTATCCTTATGGGGCCTTTGATATTGAGAATCCAAAGAATGACAATGTTCCTAATGGAAATGGACATCGTTTGAAAGCTTATTTTGATAATTTTCCTAGTGAAAATGAATCCATTGGTTTGAATGATCCTATAGATAAAGGTTGAGTATTTTGTTTTTCTCACATTGTTTTGTGTTTCTTTTTGGTGTGAATTTTGTTTTGTTAGTCTCTCTCACCCCGGTCAAATGGCGGATAACGGTACTCCGTGACTTCAGTCGGTTCTTTCAGTTTCCCATAATAACTGATATCTGTATATTTGTGCAATTCTTTGCTCTTTCTCCCTTCTTTGACTCTCTTCTCCAATTCTCATTTGAAAATGGACACCACTCTTGAAAAATTGAAAAAGTACTTTCCCGCTCTGCCTCAGAATGCGATTACAAAAATTTACCGTGCTAGGTGTGCAAGATTGAGGTTGTTAATGAATCATGGAATTCCTGAAGATATTTGTTGGCTGATTGAAGCAAAGGTCCGATTATCAGGTGAGTCCTCTAATTCTTTCATTTCACACATGCCTGGAACAGGTAAAAGCACTTTTGCAAAGAAACGTCGTGCAAAACGACTGAAAGTCTGTCACCGATGTGCTAGATGGACTTGTAATGCAACATGTCGTTCTTTAGGAATGGTATCTATAAATCGTGAAGACAAAATACAATTCATTAAGGATGGCCTGAGTAAGGGGTCTTTAGATAATCTTCTATTAACCCTTGAGACGCATCCTAGTGGAGATGTGCATCGTGCAATTCATGATTTATAACCCCATTTTCATAAAGAACATGATCGACTTAGTCTTGGGAATCTGACTAAAAAAGACCCTGTTTGCCAGTTTTTAAGAAAACTGGATGGGAAGCCTATCCCCGACCCATAGAGGGCGTTTAAGCCGTTCTTGGACGTAAAACCAAGGGAAGATGTGAGCCACAATCACAACTACCTGTACATACACATGCTTTTCAAAATAAATAAATAAATAAATACATAAAGAGAGAGAGAGAGTGTGAGACTCCAGCTGGCCTATATCTAGGTGATATGATTGCATTTTCAAATCCTCATCTATAAAATCTTCTCTTCCTTCCCCTCATTTCTACTCAACCCTTACATTAGACAGATATAGAAGTGTGTAGAAATGGCAGGTCCCTCAAGTTATCACATAAAAAATATTTGTGTTTTCGGTGGATCCAGTCCTGGGAAGGAAATAGTTTTTTTGGAAGCAGCAAATCATCTTGGTCAGGTACTAGCTGAGAAAAAGATTCATTTAGTGTATGGGGGAGGCAGCCTTGGGTTAATGGGGGGTGTGGCAATAGCTGCATTTTTAGGAGGTAGTCAAGTTTTGGGGGTCGTCCCCGAAGCTTTAACAAAAGGGGACATCATTGGAAGAACAATTGGAGAGACACTACAGGTCTCCACAATGTCTGATCGATTGAATGCAATGTTTAACCATGCTGATGCCTTCATTGCCTTACCAGGTGGTTTGGGCACATTGGAAGAGATCTTTCATATTTCCTCTTGGGCCCAACTTCACATTCACCATAAACCTATAGGTTTGCTCAATGTTAATGGTTTTTATGATAATTTGTTGTCTTTTCTTGATCAAGCTGTGGAACAGGAATTTCTAACATCTTCGGCACGACAAATCATAATCTCTGCTGCTACTGCTGAACAATTGATCGACAAACTACAATCTTTCACCCCTATAATTGATCCTTCCATGAGTCGCATAAATTGGTCAACTACAGAAAGCCGTAAAAAGCTTAGATTGGATTTGAGCCTTCGTTTGTGAATCCTTGTGTCTTTTGGTTTTATTATTAGCATATTATTTTGTTTTGTTATTTCTTATATTTGTTTAAGTGTGTTTCAGGTTTGTCAGTGTTCGTTATTTCAGGTGATGTCTTCTATACTCTATCTTTCTATCTTATGACATTGAGGACAATGTCTTGTTCTGGTTGGGGGGAGAGGGTAGTAGTTGACATTAAAAAAAAAAAAAAACTAACTTACTAACTGTTTTTGCTATTATTAAAACCATTTGACAAAACTGTTATTACTAGGATGGCAGAGTAAGGGGAAATTTTAGTGACTCTTGAGACGCATCTTAGTAAACATTTTCCAATGGTTATTTGCAATATTCATAACAAGGCCTATTAGAATACTTCTTGAAATATTCAGGTTTACAAACTCTCGCATTATTATCACTTGATTCTGCTCATATACTCATTTAACAAGTATTCTTAAACCTTCATTTTCACACACACTGTAACATATGATTGTGGGTTGCATATTGGATTATTACATTATTTATGTTCTTTTGTTAAAGGTAACAACTAAGGGATAGGGATAGTATATAATTTTCAAAAAAAAAAAAGAAGAAAAAAAAAAGAGAAAAAAAATGATGATAATAAAAAAATGATGATAATAAAAACGTAGATAAGTTTGGTTTCGTAGCCTCCCTAACTTAAGCAATTAAGCCCGAAGGGGTGTTTTAACACCTAATACCCTAAAGTCAACTGACTTGGGAGCTATTGGCCCAAAGCTTGTTACATGGGTTAAGGAGAAAAGCTTAAGGGAATCAAACATTGCACTATCTACGTATCAGTATCTGCAACCCGAGTTACTAAGCTCGTAGGGGTGTCTCAACACCTAATGCCCTAAGATCAACTGGTCTGGGAGTCATTAGCCGAAAGCTCGTTACATGGGTTAAAGATGCATTGTGTTTTAAGTATATGTATATATATATTGAAAAAAAATACCAAAAAAAAAAAAGAGAAAAAGAAAAAAAAAAAGAAAAAAAAAAAGAAGATAATAATCCCAACCCAAGGAAGTTAACCTTAAACATTAGAACAAAATATTGTTTTCTTCCAATAAAAGCCCCATCATCTATGTTTTCATACATTGAGCACATAAAAAGGAAGGTTTAATAATATTTTGTTTAAGAGGTATTGAGCAGATATATAAAATTTAATGAGAGTTTGTTTATCTGAATAGATTAATGGAAGTTGAATGATGAATGCCTTGCTTTGTGAAATTTGCAAATAGTTTTTCTATTTTAACGCTTGGATTACTAGGGACTAGTAATAAGCTGGTTGGGGGGTTTGATTAGTACTTAAAAGTGCATTTTTATCAAGGTTTTATATCATTATTTTGCACTTGAAGTATCAATAACTCCTTAACTAAAGCATGTTTTATAATAACGTATCTAATAATATAAGATACCTTTAATTTATGGTAAATGTTCATCTTAAATGCAGGCCTATCACATAAATGAAAGAATTGATTGATGAGTTGAAGTACTGAAATTGAAAGGACAAAGAGATGGCCAAACTTAGAAAAGAGATGTTGGTGCAGTCCAAACTGGAACATTGTTCGGTAATCGGGCTATATCTGGAGCTGTAGATCTCGGATTTAGGTCTACTTTATATGGATGGAAAGGTAAGACATAGGCCTACAACTTTCATGCGGAGCCCAAGATTTAATAAGGCCGTTTTCGAGTCCAAATTGTAGCAACAATGAAGAAGCCCGAATCTGTCCTGCAACCCAGACACTGTTCAGTGTTCAGCCCATATCTCGAGTTCTAGAAGTCCAAATGATCTCAAATTTTTATCCTGGAAAGATGAGACAATTCCCTAGAACTTTCATGATTTAAGTTTGTTCAAATTATGACGTCATCAATGACGTTTTTGGCAGACAAGAAGATAAGAATTGTCACCAAGTCAAGATGTGGCCACCCACTCATCAATTAGTCAACAAATCAATAGTTCCGAATTTTGGCCTATAAAAGGAGGCATTTGCCATGTATTTAGGCATCTTGGTGTTCAGATCAAGATCATGCTCTTGCTCTCTCTTTATATTTTGTAATGCTTAAGTTTTGCTTATATTAATTTCTTGCTTATGCTTTTCATTTCCTTTCCTTGTTTATTTATGTTTCTTTCTTTCATTATGTGTTGCTAAGTTAATTATGTCAAGGTGAAAAGGGTACACTAATGGTGTAAGAATAAGTATAATATAAACTTAACATGGACCTTAATGTTGGATACTAACATGGTCTATATTTGTTATCTTGTTCACTTTTAATACTTTGCTTGTTAAATGGTTAATCTAGATTTATGTTGTATAACACTTGGTACAACAAATACTTGGCACTTTCATAGCCCATACTGTATGGTATAACCGACACCTGAGCTATGAAAGGAACTTGATTTGTTGTTAACATAAGTTATAATCATGAATGCCTGACAACATTTACAAGTATTAGTATTATTCGAATAAGATAACTAATGTAATCATGTTAACAATTTATAATCTGATTAGAACCTCCTTTGTGTGTGGTTTCCAATTGAATAAAAAGAGTTTATACTATACTTGTTTGAAATACCATTAGTGGATCCTCTAACCTTGACATTTGTTGTTATCATTGTTTAATCCTTACGTTAATCTTCCATCTCAAAGTCCTCATCAACTTCTTCCTCTTCTTCTTCACTATTATTATTATTGTTGTTATTGTTGTTGTTGTATTATTGTTATCTATAATTTATACAATTAACCTCCCTGTGGTTCGACCCCGGTCTTGCCGGGTTATTTATTACTTCGACACTCCTACACTTGGGAGAAGACATCAATCTTTTGGTCGTGTCAATAAACTTCTAAAACTAGACAGTTGTAAAAAATTATTAACAATAAATCTAATAACAACAAGTTGGTTAAATCACGTAACATGCTTTTCTAGCTTTGGCTTATCATGTTGGGTTTCATTATAGTCAAAGAAAGTGTCATCTTCTTTTTCTGTCATGATACACTTAGATTTGTATTCATCTTCTTCACTATGAGACACAGAGAGAGATTTTAGGAGGATGGAGACTTGAGTGAAGACAACGGAGGTGGTGATTATCATTGGTGTTGGATATTGGGTTAGGTCTGTTCCGCCCATGAAAAATAAGTTTGGTCTAAATATTTAGAGGAATTATTAAAAAAATAACAGCTTCTTATATATATATATATATATATATATATATATATATATATATATAACCCATTAAAAATAAGTTTTATTTAAAAGAAAGTAGTTTTTTCTCTTTTCTCTTATCTCATTTTTTACTCTCAGAATTAACTTGACAAGATTTACAAAGACGTTCGTACTGTGAAATATTATTTTGATTTTAGTAATTGAAGTGACACTGAAATAATTGATCTAGAGACAAAAAAAACGAATTCTCACGTCACAAATAAGTTTTCTTAAGATCTACATTGGTATCAAAAAATGGTTTTAATATATGCCTTCTGTTATCTTTGTGCAATACATCTGTTATTGCATAAACATTTGTTGTACATTCTGTGTTGAAAGAATACTTCTGTGGAGTCTTGGATTTACAAAACTTTATTTGATGTACTGTTATTTAAATTCAAAGAAGTGCACTGAAAAATGGATAATTATAATTTGGTTAGGATTTTGTCTTTTCTATCATTAATAAGAAAGACTCTTTTGCAAAATCTTGACGTCAACTGCCATTTGAAGCAAATTTGGCAGTTGATTACCATGTTTGAAAAACAATGAAATATATGACATAAGTAATTGTGTCAATTAATATCTTCATAATTTGCAAAGTTGCTTCTTATGAAAATCATGTCTGCTAAAAATTTGCTTCAAATGGTAGTTACACAACTACCAAATGAAGCAAATTTTCCAACATCTCAAATACACATATGGGCTTTAGCAGATGTTCAACTGCCATTTAGCAGTTGAGTTGAAAAAAAAACATTAGAGAGGCAATCAAATATTGGTTAATTGTTAATATAAACATTTACAAATACATTATATTGATTAATTGTGGTGCTAGTTTAGCTTTTAACAAAAAAAAAATGATACATGCGTTAATTAAATATTGATTATAATATTTATGTCAATATTTTTTATTGTAGAGGATAAACAACAACAAATTGATCATTTATTGGGTTATACCATTAATCATGTTCATAAAATTCAAAAGTACATTGATGATATGTATAATTGGATGAGTAGACTGGCTATAAGTGGTGTTTATGAGTTCTATATAGAACATCAAATGTTAATTGTTCTCAATTCTCTGTCTAAGGAATGGATATTAGTGCGACTATCGTTGCAATATAGGCTGAAATCCTTAGATTTCAACAATCTCGCTGATAAAATGCTGCTTGAAAGGGAACATTAGTATACTAAAAAGGGTATATGATGCACTGTAAGAAGCGCATGTCGTTTGGATGCTGCTGCTAAATTCATTTCATGGTTCAAGCATAATGAACTTGGAGGAGATGACTTTGATGAAGTAGATGTAATTGGAGACCCTCATTATGTACCTACAAAATAAAATAAATCTGAAATTTATAATTCTTATTTTGTATTTTTTTTTCAATATTTGTATTGTTGTTAAGATAATTGGTTGTTGTTTTTTTGAACTGCATATTTTTATGTAATTTAATTTTTAATTATATTATGTACATGTATATAAAAATATCTGTAATTTGGTCAGTAAGAGTTGTTAGTTAAAAATAATAACTATAATTTTGCACTCATTTAAATTTTCAATAATAATTAGACCATACAAATGAAAATTGATTAAGTGTTTAACATTCTTTTCATTTATATTGTATGTGTTAGATTATTATTTGTTTAATTTAGAATGGAGTGACAATAAATGTCATTTAAATTGTACTAGATACTAATATTTGTAATTGGTGTCAACAACGCTTAATATGGCTGCGTTTAAGAGTATTATTGCTAATTTGAATAATGAAAACAAACTAAGTGAAAAGAATTACGATGTTTGGTATCGTAAGATTGAGCATCTCCTAAAAGAATAAGAAATATTAGAAACAATCACATAACTGATGGCTGAACCTAACAAGAAAACATTGCTCAACACAGACTTGATATGGAAGCATATCAAACCTATAAGCGTAAGGATCGTGTAGCTCGTATTCTAATGCTAAGTAGCATGAGAAATGATATAATGCTGTATTTTGAAAGGCATCGTTCAACCCAATAAGTTTAGGATGTAGTAAAGATTCAGTATGGAGGAACCTCCACTACTAGACTTCATTAGTTAACCCTTAAATTTGATAGTTACAAGACGCGCCAAAATCAGACAATGAGGCAGCGTCTTACAATCATGTCTAATATGATTAGTGAATTAAGGGGTTTTGGGCATGAGATGATTGATGAACAATAAGTCCAAGTTGTGACCTGCTCTTTGCCAATCAATTAGGAACACATGCGTGTTAACCTTACCCATAATGACAATATCAAGACATTTGATGATGTTGCTTGTCATATTGATCTTGAAGAAGATCGACTTCACGTTGAAAAGCTTGTAAACGAGGCTTTCATATATGAGACTAAGATGTAAGGAGCATATGACTCTAAATATAAAATGGGCAAGGGAAAAGGTCTCAAATATGGCAAAACAGGAATATAAGAAAGTAGTAATGGATATAAGCACAAGCGTGAAAAATGCAGCGGTAAGAAAGGCAAGAATATGAATTGTTTCAATAGTGGTAAACCTAGTCACTTTGCTCGTGATTGCACTGAGTCAAAGGTAATGTTTAACCACAATCATCCCTCTAACTTATATGTTACTAGTTGTTTAATGCTTGTTGAATCTGTTCCTTTTTGGACTGTAGACTTAGAAGCAATTAACCTAACAAGAGATTGAACAACCTTTGTGGAATTTCATCGAATTCCAAAGGGAAGTATATATATATGGCAAATAATGCTTCTACTGTTGTGCTTGGAATCAGTACTTGCAAACTAGATTTGCGGGGCGGTCACACACTTTATCTTCATAATGTACTCAATGCACTTGAAGTTTGACGAAATCTTGTGTTTGTTCTTGTTTTACTACAATTGGGCTTTTATATTGTTTTTGTTGGTTGTTGTGTGAAAATATATCGGGATAATATTTTTTATGGTTTTGGTTTTGTATTAAATGAATTTATGATGTTAGATATCGTTAATATATTTATTAATGATTATTCTTCTATTTATGTTGTTTTAAATTCCAACACTACTAATAATAGTGATATCATAACTTGGTATGCTAGATTAGAACATATTGGGCAAGACCAATTACATATATTGACAAGAGGTGGTCTTTTAGGATTACTTACCAAAGAGGAATTGCCCATTTACAAGTATTGCCTTACAGGAAAAGCAACTAGATTACCATTTGGCAAAGCTAAAAGAGCCAGTAGTCCATTATAGCTTATTCATTCAGAAATTTATGACCCAATGAATTTGAGGGCAAGACATGGTGCAAATTACTTCATCATGTTTATAGATGATTTCACACGATTTGATCATGTTTATTTGATCTCACACAAGTCTGAAGCATTAGATTGCTTCATTCGATATACCAATCTGGTGGAAAATAAATTAAGCACAAAAATCAAAGCTTTAAGAACTGGTCGAGGACATGAATACCTATCTAAACAATTTTTAAAAAAATTGTGATGAAAAGGGTATAGCTAGACAGCTAACTATTCCTTATACTCCGCAACAAAATGGTGAATCAGAAAGGAGGAATAAAATATTATTTGATATGGTTAGGTCAATGATGACGCATGCTAACTTACAAATTTCCTTTTGGGGAGATACATTGTTAACTGCTGCCTACATACTTAATTGTGTGCCCTCTAAATCTATCTCATCCATCCCGTATAAACTATGGAATAACGACAAATCTAATATAGGTTATTTGCAACAATGAGGGTGTTTAGCTTATATTCACAATAATTCTCATGAATATGGGAAACTTGGTCATAGGGGGAGAGAAGTGTATCTTTATAAGATATTCTGAACATTCCAAAGGATTTGTATTTATTGGTGAAAAAGTTGATGGAAGAGTGATGGAGATTGAATCGCGCGATGTTGTATTCTTAGAAAAGGATTTTCCAACAACAGATGAGGTTAATAATGCTTTTCAATTATATGAAAAGGAAAATATAGATTATGGTACAACAAGTCATTCAATTGAAAACTTAGAGGAAACTCTTAATCCTCATAGAAATAGTGGGAGTGACATTTTTTCTATTCCTACTCTCATGGAGTAAGATCATGCATAATCTCAACCTCATAGAAGCATTCATGAACCAATTCCTCGTCATCAATTTGAGATTGAAAAGGAAGCATTCATGATTTCTTCACAAGATGATAAAGAGCCGAAAACATTCAGTCATGCTCTGTTTGGTCCTAAAATAAGAGAATGGATTAAAGTTATGGAAGAAAAAATAGAGTTGTTGAAATCTAATAAAGTCTGGGACTTGGTCGATTTATCGTCAAGACGAAGATCCATTGGAAATAAACGGGTTCTTAAAATTAAATGTAAGACAGATAGGTCAATAGAACATTATAAGACTTGACTAGTAGCGAAAAGCTACACTCAAGAAGAAGGAATTAATTATGAAGATACATTCTTACCAGTTATGAGGATTACTTTAGTTCACCTTATTTTAGCTATATTCGCACATATGGACTTAGAGTTATATCAAATGGATGTTAGAAGTGCATTTCTTAATGGAGAACTAAATGAGGAGATCTATAAGGATCATCCTTTAGGATTTGAGACTAAAAGACAAGAGCGTAATGTTTGCAAGCTTAAAAGATCCATATATGGTTTAAAGCAAGCTTTTAGACAATGAAACATTAAGTTTCATTAAGCTATCCTTAATGATGGTTTTACAATGATGGAAAAAGACCATTGCGTGTATTTAAAACATTATAATAATAGTTTTATAATATTGTCATTATATGTAGAAGACATCTTAATAGCTGGAAATAACAAGGATGATTGAAACTACTAAAAGATGGTTATCATCAAACTTTGAAATGAAAGACATGGGTGAGGCCAGCTATGTTCTTGGTGTGAAAATCATAAGAGATCACTCTAAAAGGCTTTTTAGTTTAACTCATGAGACTTACATTAAAAGAATATGAGAGCACTACCACATGCAAGATAGCAATCCAATGAACACCCCTATTGATAAAAGTTTGAGCTTGAGCCGTGATATGTGTCCCAAAACTCTAGAAAAAAAAAAGTCCAGAGTACCTTATGCCAGTGTCGTCGGTAGTTTGAGGTATGCAATGATATGCTCACGTCCTAATATATGTTATGTCATTGAATTGGTTAGCCAATATCAATCAAACTCTAGTCGGAAACACTAAATGATAATAAAAAGGATTCTACGATATCTAAAACGAACTTTTAATTACATGCTATGTTACCAAGCAAATAAAGATTTACGATTGATTTGTTACTATGATGCTAATTAGGGAGGAGATGTTGACCAATCCAAATCAACTTTGAGATATGCTTTTTTTGCTTAATAATAGTGCAATACTATGGAGGAGTAAGAAACAATCTTGCATAGCCTTATCTACTATGAAGGTTGAGTATGTAGCTTGTTCCGCAGCAACACAAGATACTGTTTGGTTAAAAAGTTTTCTGTATCATTTGAAAATTGTCAAATCAGCATCAGACCTAGTGATAATTTACTAGGATAACACTATTGCAGTAGCTTTGACAAAAGATTCAAAATACCATAGAAAGACCAAACACATCAAGATGAGATATCACTACATTAGAGAAGCAATTACTGAACATGACGTGATCCTAAAACACATTTCTACAAAATCTATGGTTGCAGATCCACTCACAAAACCAATAACAAGGGATGTATTTGTTAGACATGTGAGATCCCTTGGCCTATGTAAAATGTAATTAGCAATATAACTAATTTTAAGGATCATACAAAAGTTTACAATGATTGAATAATGAATAAATGCCATAAGTATATCATGTTATTCGTTGTTTTTTTATGAAATAAATTATGAGTATCGTATAGTATAATTTGTTAAAGTATGTCGATAGACTTAGATTGGCTCACTCACATGAGCAATCACCTCTAGCGCTTGTAAGGTGAGTAAAGATGAGATTATTTGAGTTTTAATGCTCAATAAACAACTTGGGTGTAGTGAGAGCAATTTTAACTCAAAGAAATTATTAAAAAGTCACCTTGGTTGTGACTAAGATGAGGTTTTTAAATAAAAGAATCAACATGAATGAATTCCCACAATTCATGTGTTTATTATGATTGAAGTTGAGTATGAAATTATTCATCTGCCACTAATGATAGTAAGCAAATGAGAATTTCTGATTTGTAGTCTATGTTTTTTTGGCGACAAGACTAAGACTCGTATTATGTATTTCCTCTAACAAGGAGAGCAACGACATACACTATTTATCTTCAGAAAAGAAAAGAGTAAGCTCCACTATAACATGTATTTCATACTACATGTGCTAATGACCATTACAGGAATAAAGAATGGATCCCTACTTCTTTATTATGTGAGTCCTGAAGATCATATCTAAAATTTCAAAACCTTACCCTTTGTGTTTAATTGTGTCATGAGGTGATGTATAAATGATTATTACTTTAGAAGTATATCCTATGGTCATGAAATGATTCAACTTAAAGGGACACTTCTGAGAAAATGACTTAATTCAGATCTGATTGATATGAATGTCGCACGTGTGCGACGTCGTGACAATCGTTCCACCCTCATGTATTGTGTCTATTCGGGCAAATATAGGTTATGCGGTGATCGTTCCACCCTCATGTATTGTGTCTTTTATCACACATGTGCGGAGTCGCCACCTAGTATTTTGGTCACTTGGAACCCTAACTAGTCTCAGAGATCGGGTACGGGGACTGTTGCGTAAAGGAAAGGTATTAACACCCCAAATACGCTCTACGTAAGGTAAGCTGCATTGTTTTATTGTCTGATATATGCTATGATTTTGTCGTATTTCTAATTATTGGTCTGTCTACGGTTTAAGAAAAGTTTTCCTCGGTAAGAAGATCCTTATCTTATCGGGTAAAAATTAATCGTTCTAACATCAACAAAAGAACTATCTTTTTAATATCGGAAATACGTTTTATGTATAAATTCGTAATACCTGATACTAAAACAAAGCAAAATATATTTTTTGGATTTTTGAAATATTGGCCAAGTTCTCGTGACTTTAATAAATTGGTCATTAAAACTAAAATACATGCTAAAACATTTTTGTTTTTTTGAATTTTTGTTGTATGAAAATATGATATGATTTTTTCCTTTGAGAGACTTGGTCGTATGCATGAAACAAAAACATTTTTTTTAATGTTTGGATTAAAACCGGGTATTTTAATACCAGATTTATATTTTTACGGTATAAAAATACAAACCCATATTAAGAAAAATTCAGTAGAAAAATACGCGGGAAAATCACAAACTTTCAAAAAAAATTGAATTTTTTTGGGTTAGGATGGGCCGAACCCGGCCCAAAAGGAAACTGAGCCACTTTCTACAAAATGAAAGCGGCCCAAAAAAGAACCCATTTTCTACAAGGCTGGACTCAGCTCAGCCGTGTGGGCTGGACTGTCCAGCCTAAAGGA
The DNA here is from genome assembly GCF_000002775.5 of Populus trichocarpa. Classification (NCBI taxonomy): domain Eukaryota; kingdom Viridiplantae; phylum Streptophyta; class Magnoliopsida; order Malpighiales; family Salicaceae; genus Populus; species Populus trichocarpa. Next base: position 12,142,683 of record NC_037288.2, read on the forward strand.
ACAAATGGCTGGTTACTATGCTGAGCACAGTAACCAGGTAATTATAATTAGCTGGTTACTGTGCGTAGCACAATAATGAGCTAATTATTCTTCATCTTGGCTGCAGAACGTGAATTGCTCACATTCTGCATGCAAATGAAGAGAACAAAGAAGAGGGGACAGAAAATTACCTGGAGTGGCTCACATTCTGCATGGCAGTGGTGTTGCGGCAATGGTACTGCTTCAAACGTTGGAAAGAGAGAGCGAGAGAGATCGAGGTTACTGTTCTTCTCTTCCCTTCTATCCTCCTTCCTTCTTTTCTACCGTGTTTCTCTCATTTCTATCATCTCTGTTTCCTCTCTTTTTTTTTTTCAATCTCCTCTGTTTTATCAGTTCATTTCTCTCTCTGTTTTCGTCTCCTTTGTTGTTCTTTCTTTTCTTTTATTTTTCTCTCTCTGCCTCTCCCCCCTTTATTCTTATCTTCCCTCCTTTTTCTCTATTTTTCAAACCATTTTTGGTCCTCTCTCCCATTCATCCTCCCCTTTTGTTCTATTTGGTTTCCCCCTGTCTCACATTTGTCCCCCCTCTCCTTTTTTTCTTTCCTTTTTCTCCTCTATTTATAGGAGGCCAAGGGAGAGAGAGGAGCTACTTGACACGATCAAAGAGTTGATGTCTTTTCCCAAGTGTAGGAATGTCGAAGTAATAAATAACCCGGCAAGACTGGGGTCGAACCATAGGGAGGTTAACTATATAAACTACAAATAAAGAAATAGATAATAACAGAAAAGGAGTTGAAAAGAGCTTTGAGATGTGATATTGATGTAAGGATTTAAACAAATATAAAACAATTGTCAAGGTTAAAGGATCCACTAATGGTATTTCAAATAAATATAGTATAAACTCTTTTTATTACTCGACTGGAAACCACACACAAAGGAGGTTCCAATCGGATTATAAATTGTTAACATGATTACATTAGTTATCTTATTCGAATAATGCTAATACTTGTAAATGTTGTCAGGTATTCATGATGTTAATTTATGTTAACAACAAATCAAGTTCCTTTCATAGCACATATGTCGGTTATACCATACAGTTGGGCTATGAAAGTGCCAAGTATTTGTTGTACTAAGGGTTATACAACATAAATCTAGATTAACCATTTAACAAGCAAAGTATTAAGAGTGAATAAGATAACAAATACAAAACATGTTAGTATCAAACATTAAAGTCCATGTTGAGTTTATATTATACTTATTCTTACAACATTAGTGTACCCTTATCATCTTGACATGATAAACTTAGCTAAACATGATTAAGAAGAGAAACATAAACAAACTAGATAAGAACATAGTTATGATGAAAAGCATTAACAAGAGATTAATGAGAGCAAAACTTAAATATTACAAAAATACAAAGAAAGAAAGCAAGAATATGATCTTGATTTGAAAACCAAGATGCCTAAATGCATGAAAAATGCCTCCTTTTATAGGCCAAAATTCAGAACTATTGATTTGATGACTAATTATTGAGTGGGTGACCACATCTTGACTTGGTGACAATCCTTATCTTCTTGTCTGAACAAAACATCATTGCTAACATCATAATTTAAACAGATAGTCCCCATGAAAGTTCTGGGAAATTGTCTCAGCTTTCCAAAAAAAAAAAACAAGAATCAGTGCATTTGGACTTCTAGAACTCGAGATATGGGCTGAACACTGAACAATATCTGGGCTGCAGGACAGATTCCGACTTCTCCGTTGATGCTATGATTTGGACTCTCAAACGGCATAATTGAGTCTTGGACTCTCATAAAAGTTTTAGGCGTATGTATTAGCTTTCCATCCATATAAACTAGACCTAAATCCAATTTCTACAACTCCAGTTATGATCCAATAACCGAATAGTGTTTCAGTTTGAATTGAACCATCATCTCTTCTTTAAGCTTAGCCCTCTCTTTGTCTTTTCACTTTCAATAGTTAAATAAATCAATCAATCCTTTGAATTATGTGATAAGCCTGCATTTAAGATGAACATTTACCATAAATTAAAGGTATCTTATATTATTAGACATGTTATTATAAACATGCTCTAGTTAAGGAGTTATTGATACTTCAAGTGCAAAATGATGATACAAAACCTTGATAAAAATAAACTTTTAAGTACCAATCACTACCCTGCCTCTGTCCCATCTTGGAGACAGGGTAGGGTGGCTGAGGCGCCTCTGTGCAGTCGCCTCAGCCGCCCGTAGGGCTCCTCTATCTATTCTTCATCATGAGAGGTGTGGGCAGTACTTACATACAAGTGGGGGGCTCTGTCGGGTTTTTTTTTTGGGTTTTGGGAGAGAGAGGGAGAGGAGCAAATGCAGGGGGACAAAATCTTCTTCTTCACCTGTCCTCTGCGCGTCCAAGGGAAGAAGAAGACTTATGGTATTGTTCAAAACGACACCGTTTACTTCTTTCTTCTTTCTTTTTCTTTCTTTTTTTCTAGTGAAATGCATGAAACGTCGTCGTTTTTACCAAAACGCGCCATTTCATTTAAACCGAAATTGGCACTAAAACACGTCAGATTCCAAATCAGTCCTTCAATTTGCGTGCTTTTTTTTTTTATTTTGATCCTTGGTGTTAGATTTCTTCAATCAAGTCCCTAATTGGTCATTAAACTTCAATATTTATGCAATTAAGCCCTTGATTTGACCAAATCAACTCTAAAAAATTATAATTTGACCCCAAAACTTTAATTTCTTCCAATTAAAGCCCAAATTGACTTAAAAATCAATTTTTCTTGTAATCAAACCCTCCATAAATTCAATTAAACCTTCAATAAAATTTAATTGAGTCCATAAACATCTGATTTTGTACTTTTCTTCCTCAAATCAAATTTTCTTCATCAATAAGGCTCTCACCGATCAACGATATAATATCAAATTCCAATCTTTATATTTTTGAACCTCCTTAACCAAATTCTTACCATTTTCAGGGTGCTCCAACATCCTCTTCTCACTACTATTGTTTTTTTGGATTTTTTTGTTTTTAGTTCGAATATTTTTTTGATTCTTTGAAAGAGAAAAAGTGAATTTGGGGAATAACCCAAAAATAGGTTATGACAATGAATACGAAAAAAGAAGTAATTTTAATTCTACATCTATTACTTGTATTCACCAGTCATGATCATATCACTCAAATAAATTTGATATGGTTTAGAATACTTGTAATTGTAAGGATGGATTGAATATGAAATTCTTGAGGGATTGAATTATATTTAGTCATGTGTAACTAAAAATATTTGGGGTATAGTAGTACACTTTAATGAGTAACTAGTTATGAGGTTGATGTCTCTCCTATATGACCTGTATTAGGTTTCTATATTGGAGCTCCTTTCACTATGTGATTGAGGTCGTACAGTCTGTTAATCTAGTATGAAATTCTTGTGCAAGTTTAAAATATAATGTATTAGATAGATCCAGTCTTTCATGGGCAAGTGAAAGATGTTGGTTATTGGGTTAGGCTGGGTCCGCCTATAAGGAATGAGCCTGGTCCAAATGTTTAGAGGAGTTATTAGAAGAAGTAACTGCTTCCTCTACTTATATATATAGAGACATAATCTATTAAAGAAAAAAAAGTTTTACTTTGAAAAAAAAAAAGTTTTTCTCTTTTTTCTTTTCTCACCTTTCATTTTTTACTCATAAAATTAACTTGATAAGATTTATAAAAGTATTTGTACCGTGATAATATTACTTTGATACTAGTAATTAAAATAACACTAAAATAATTGATCATGTATCAAAAGGCGAATTAAGTTTTCTTAAGATCTACAATCAGACTCCACATGTTTGTTGTCAGCTTCCATCTTGATGACATACACGTTTTCCCCCGGACCATGTTGCCGTTGGATTCATTAAGTTTGTCACTGCATTGAACAGGATCAGAATTCTTAATCTTGAGCTGCTTAGCATTAGTTTCTTTAGTCCGAGGTGTGAGTTTCGAGCCCCTGTGCTTCTTTGCATTTAGGCTTGCAACTCTAATAAGAGAAGGTTTACGGGACAATGAAGCTCGTGGGGACGCTAGTCCTCTAGCAACACCACTGACTGATCTTCTAGGAGAAAATGAAGCCCTTGGGGATGCTTGTACTTTCTTTGCAGCTATTTTGGAGGTCCCTTACTCTGTTTGATATTGATGTCACTATTCCTTCTGCCACCTAAAACTCTTGAAGCATCAGGAGAAGACAATTTTGGATTTTACTTGCTGATCTGGATCCATATTTTCCAGGGATAGGTTTCCTCGAATCCAAAAAAAAAAAAAAGTTTAGCCGACGAGTTCAGTTCTTTAGATTTTGACAACACTTGTTTCAGAGAGACCTTCGGTTTTTCAGAAGATGATGCTAAATCCTGCATCGTGATGCTTGGGGGTGACTTGACCTCTGAATTCTTCTTCCTCCCAACGGCTGAAGTCTTCGTCTTTGTCTGAATTTCACTTAATCCTGAACCTTGGATGCCAACGGATTTAGGTGATGACTTGACCTCTGAACTCCCCGCAGCTGATGTCTTCTTCCTCGTCCAAGTTTCACTTGACCCTGAATCTTGGCTGTCAGCTGATTTAGTCGACCCTTCCTGTGTCATTGTTTTTTTATTGACCAGAACTCTTCTTGAAACAGGACTTTTCCCATCGAATGATTTTGTCAGAGACAACACAACTGATGAATTTTTCTTAGCCAGAACTTCTCTCAACATTGAGCTTCGGCTGTCAAAAGACTTTGCTAATAAACCTGTTGGCTTCATCCTCTTAGCCAGGACTTCTGTGAACAGATGAGTTTGGCTAAAAACTGATTTGGTTGACACTTCTCGCTTGATGATCTCGGGACTATTACTTGGAAATGGGGCTAGGCTTGGCCTTCAACCACTGATGTCCTCTTTTCCTCTGTCGGAGACTGCCAAACTTTGGTCATCTGGGGGTTTCTTTATTATCCTTGTTGGAAATGGACACCTTGCCTTCTTCTCGAATCGAATGCATGTTGCCTCCCGTATTTACAAAATCATAACCTGAATAATTTTCTTTCTTATCTCCTGTTAAAATAAAAAAAATTATAAAAAATAATTAATAGCAAACACTCTCCTCCTCTTGAATCACCTCCATCAACCTCAGCAATTGTTGGGGTCACTGCCAGACTGATGCTCTGCTCAGCCATAGATAGGACACATACAGATGAAGAGAACAAAAGCTACAACCCTGCAAACCAAACACATCTAGTTATGATCGATGGTGGTTTATGAATAATGCACCATGCAGAAAAGAATTTCCTGATATCACAGTGAGTGAAAAACTTCGAGGTGGGGAAATCTCAATCTTCAACCCTGAAAAGCGAACAACAGTCCATTTACCTTTTATCAGTATAAATCTCTTGTAAACCATGGAAAAATGTTATCGAAATCCCACATGAATAGTGAAGCCAAATGGAATAATATAATAATAATAATTTTACGAATTTCAAGTAATTGGATGAATTTTAAGATAAGGATTGATTTTATGATGAAATTCCATCCTTGGATAATGGCATTTCTGCTTGTCTCTCTCGCTGCATAATAAAGCATTCTTGGCGAGAAATAATAATAAAAGGTTAGGAGACAATGTCACCTAAAAACCTACTTTTCATCACCAAAACAAACATATAGGCGGTGATCGTTTATCACCTATCTATTTATTATGTATGTTATCGTCATTCAATATAGAAATTTAAGTTTATTCTCGCTGTTTGTTCACTAAAAAATAGTTTTTTTTAGAAAATAAATTTTTTTAAAAATAAATTTCTGAAAAGTAAAATTATTTTGTAATATTTAATAGTGTCGTAAAAAATAAGTTGGGAAACACTTTTCAATGTTTGGTTATGTCATTGAAAATGAGCTGAAAAATAATTTATTAATGTTTTTTTTTTTAATTTATTAAAATAATAAGTAACAAATCTTACAAATTAAAAGGTTGAATGAGAATGAAATTGGAAAAAATAATATAATTTCATAAATGATCTCAAATAAAATAAATAACAATCAAAATAATAGAGATCAAATCTAACAGATAAAAAAGTTGAAAGATGATGAAATTAAAATAATTATAATTATAATTTCATAAATTATTTTAAATTAAATAATTAACAATCAAAAGAATGCGGATCAAATTTGATAGATAAAAAATTTAATTAAAAAAATAATAAGAGAAAAGCAAATAACAATTATAAAAATAAGAACCAAAGTTAATTAAAAAAATAATAAGAGAAAAGCAAATAACAATTATAAAAATAAGAACCAAAGTTAATATAAAAATCAAATTAAATCAAATTCTATAGGATGAAATTGAAAAAAAAAAGATTCAAAACAAAATATATAGCAATTAAAAGTTTGAGGACCAAATTTGATATAATCAACAAATAATAAGACATTTCTAAATTTTTCACAACTTCTGAAAAATATTTTCCGTCCAAAATAAAAGGAAAATACTTTTCTGAAAACTAAACGGATTTTTTTTAACTAGAAAGTATTTTCTATTAACTAATTTTTCTAACTATAACTAAACATTGAAAAGTTTAAAAAGTTATTTAAAAAAAATTACTTTTCTTGAGAATTAAACTAATTTATGGATGTGTCAAATCTCAACTCTAAGCTTTCTTCAATATTATATAATGTGTCACTAAACTCCTACGTTACATCTTATCCATTATACTAATTTATGGTGTGACAAATCTCAACTCTAAGCTTTCTTCAATATTATTATATAATGTGTTACTAAACTCCTACGTCACATCTTATCCATTATTCTTTGTTCCAAGTTTAACATAAGGTATTGATTATTACTTCTAACAATACTTGTTATTTTCTTTAACAATGAATCTCTTCAAGTAAGTTTGTGTGTCAGTCAAGATTATATTTTTTTTTAAGATGTTTGGTGAAGTATACCGTATTAACTATATAGGTATTAATACCATGTTTATTTTTGTATTTTAAAAATGTATTTTTAAATAATTTTTGTTGTTGTTTTTATACGTTTTAATATGCTGATATCAAAAATAATTTTTTAAAAATAAAAAAATATTATTTTAATATATTTTAAATAATTATTATCATACTTATAGACAAAAATAACTATGGTGCTCAGGTCACAAATTTTGTGAAGGAAACAAAAGAAATTTTACTCTCCTTTCGAAGCAAAAGCAAGAAATTCTTTTGCAATTGTGTAAAGGGTGAGTTAGTAACTTGAAAAAGACTAGTTGTACAGGCAACATATTGGCTCAAAGCTAGACCATTATGCTTATCATCCAGGCTAGCCATCAAGATAAAGCTCTCCTTTGGCTTTATAATCTGGTTGCTTTCTACTCGAACTCATGAATTTCTTCCCTTAATGGAAAACACACAATCTGTAAAGTATTCCCTTTTTCTATATAAAGACAAGTAATTCAATCAATCTAGAGTATTATCTATAGTTAATTCATCAAGATTTATGGAAATATTGTGATACATGAGATTTCAGATTTCATGATGGCAGGACAAATCAATCACGATACATCCTAATTGATCAAGCTCCAATATATTCTGGTTCATACAGTAACTAGCTTAGTTCTTGTTTGTTGGCTAGCTGCTTCAGAGAAAGAAAGGAACAAGTTTTACAGGCTTAAAGGCCGAAGCCCTTAATTCCTTCGTGGGGGAAAAGCAATGTTTGATGAATGATTTCTGAGATGAGATGGGCAAGGATGAAAAAGAGGTGAGTATTGCTTCTCTCATGGTCCCCCATGTTCTAAGATTCAGAGCATCTTCTTTTAGTGTTCATCTCTCTCGCTCTACCCCATGAAATGCTTATTCATGTTGATCAATGAGTGCTTTGTGCCCTTGTGAGAATGGGATTTCAATCTCGACATGGTTTTTTTTTTTTTAATAATTGTGGGTGTCCAACCAGTTTACGTGCAATTTGATTAATCCCCTGAAGCCCTGAAGTTAACGATCAAGTGAGTTTCAAGTAGTCCTGAGATTTGTGGCACTCAAATTAGTGATTTTTATGAAGCAAACTCAAAGTCTAGCCAGTTGAGCTACACTTCTCAGGATTATTTCGACATTGTTTTTTTTTTTTTATTAACGTGGGTGTTCGGGTCAGCTTGTGCGTATCTCGACTAATCTCACAAACCCTAAAATTAATAACCATGTAAGTTTTCAGTGGTTCTAAAATTATAAAACTTGAATAAATGATTTTTAGATAACAAATCTATAACTTAATCAGTTAAGCTATATTTCTTGGTGATAATTTAAGATGGTTTTAGTTGATAAGAAGATGACCCTCCACCCGCAATATAATTTATTAGGATGAGCACTGCTTGTTTTCAATGTTTCAACGTACCTGCCCTTTGCCTCGAGTCATCTCCTCTTTCGGGGAGTGTTGGACCCATAAATATATATATATATATTGGCAAAATTTGTATGCAATTCAACAACTAGAAAATTATGGGTGTCTTTGGTTTCAATCAAACCAGTCATTTGAAGGCTTAAATTAGTCTCACTGTTCCATGAATATATCTCTCTCTACTTGTATCAACTAGTATTGTCATTGTTAGAAAACTCGAGCCTCAGCCAATGAGCTATAGCTCTCAATCAATTGTCACTAGATATAGTCCTTAAGCAGAAGAAACCCCTTAGGGTTTCCGGTAACTAATAACCATTCATTTGCTTAAATGGCAAGATAAAGCCGTAGAAAACAAATAAAACCTGTTTGATGGAGGAATGATCTGCTTTTAATGGTATAAAGCACTCCAAGAACAAGGCTACTTCGACACTACAACCTTTTGAATCTCGTATCATTTACAACATCTAAAGCTAGGGACATCAAATCTATGTATTTTATGCTAGGGCAATGATGATTTATCAAACACTGCATATACATGTGTGTAAATTTATGGTAGCGAAACTCATTGGCTAAATTTATCTGTCATGCATGCTGTCTTCTTCCGGCCTGAGACAGTCTTCTTCACTGCTCCCACCGAGACCAAGAACTGATCAAGAGATGATAAGGTCTTCATGTCATCCGGTGGGAAGTAACTCGCCGCCTTCCCCATAATTGATGTAAATAGAAGAGAAAGTGAAGGCCGAGTAACATATCGCTCTCCCAAGAGGTCATCTAGGAATGCAAACGCGGCTAAAAATTCAGACCTGCCTGTGTTAATTGGAGCAAGGAATTATCCTCTTGAATTTCCAGTCTCGGACAATACTATTAATCCAATCCCTGATCTGCGATTTTAACAAGCAAGAAATATGTCATAATATAGAAAAAGCTGATCACACTGAAGTTCAAAAAACTTGGGCTGGCTCTATGCGCTCTAGAAGGTTGATAATTCAGATGTGTTCATCATATGTTTACCTTTTGGTTTGATAGTACCAATCACGGCATACTATAACCAGGCAGATTGATGGTCTGTAGTTGTTTTCACCTTTTAGGCCTGTATAATCACAGCATACCATAACCAGGCAGAGTGATAGTCAGTAGTTCTCACTTTTTAGGTCTATATAATCATCTCAGCCCAGCTATGAGAGCTCTAACATTCCATCAAAGTCGTTTCTTTACCTTTTCAGGAACTTTGCATCCAACTGTTGGTTTTCATATATGTAGGCAACGTAAACAGAGACATAGATGTTACATCTCCTTTAACAGGTTCAACAGGAATAGTCATTTTGCATCTCCTACTTCATGTATCATATGCTGCTGTAGAGTTGAGGACAAAAAAATCAATTATAACTTATGGCAAGGATCCACCATTTTGCTATCTATCGGTAAAAGTGGTGTTATTGGGTCGTCCATAAAAGACTGATCAGTTTTGCCCCTATTACTCGGTGACCCATTACCAGACTTGACAATGCAATCAATGGCATATGGCACTGTCCTTGAATGCCCTCACAATACTGAACAAAAACAGGTAACAAAAGGACATTTCTTATGCTACAGAAACAAACTAAAATCCACACACCTCAAATCCTTCATTGCAACAAATAAGACTAACATTATCTTGTTAAAGAGTAAAAAGGTAAACGAGAAAGAACCTGAATACACTCCTTCGTTGGAGCAAGGGGTGCGTGGAGCCATAATCCTCCAGATTTGAGTTTGATGACTGTCATTCGAATGTTAGTTGACACGCTGCTGAAGCCTAATGCTTGCTCTTGTTCGAATAGCCATATACAACCCTTCACAGCCTAAAGACATAAAACAGAAGATAACAGACCTTCTAGCTACAGTTTACATTAGCATACAAAAGAATTGTGCCTTTTACAATACTTATGTTTTCCATGCATATCAAATACAACTCTTTCTCTACTAATTGGAGTAGTTTAATCAGAACAAAGAATATTTCTTTTTTTCTAGACTGATGGCATTTCCCCAAGTGGGGTTTAAAATGAGGACCTCATTTTGAAGGAACTGCTGCTCCACGAATTCATCTAGAGATGCTTCCCATTTTATCAAGGCATATGACACTGAAACGGAACAATTTACTCAACATATTATCCATCTCTCAGGCTGAAGTCTTTGGTCTCATATTCAGTCATGGAATGGAACTCCAGTATTCAGGGGTTCTATGATCCAGATTGCATTATCCATATATGTTTATTGGTTTCCAGTTCCAAATGCAGAATTTATAAATTCATGAAATTTTAATTCTACAAAGTGATTTTATATTAAAGTTTTTGAAAGAATGAGACAAACTCAAACAGGGTAGAACCCAAAGGCTCTACAAGGAAAAGAAATTGCTAGAAAAAGCATCCTTCTTTGAAGCTGTTAATATACCTGCCATTCTTCTGGGCTATTTCAAATACAAGATTTTCGAAGTTTATCAATAAAGAACTTCCATAATTTTCTAATGGTATGTAAAGAAGTAGCAAAGTTCAACCATAAATTGAAATTGAAACAGCTTTCCTTATAAAGCATTGAATTAAGTAGCTGAACAAAGTTAAGAAGTCCTGTGTTTCTTTATATAAAAGACATTTATTGGAGACCTCCTAAAGTATAAGTTCTTTATATTTTCCTTTACAAAAACTTTCAGTATTAGGAAAACATATTAACTAAGAAGAAGGTTCCAAATGCCCAATCCACTTCACTGTTTGATGTAAATGTGAAGTGCAAAACACCTGCTAGAACGATGGTTTACCTGATTATAGTTAGCAATGTGCAGCAATGCAGAATAAAGTATAAGCCCGCCAAGCAAGCAAGAACATCAACCACCTCTAACTTGCACATCAAGAATTAAAAAGCAGAAACAAGATCATACATCAAACAGTGACTTTACAGGTACATAAATTTTGTGAGATGGCAAGTACAACAGACTGGGAGTGATAAAACTTGAAAACAGACAAGTTTTGTCAATACACACAGCAAAGGACATATGTGCACAAGTATATTAAAGTCATAATTATCAAAACTTAAGCCATTCTCCATTATTCTTGAACAAAATCCTTAACAACCAAGCTGAAGATAGAGAAAGTTACCTCAGTCCTTATAGTGCGCCTATTAAGGAAAGGACCAAGAGGGAAAGGAAACCCTGTAAAGTTCAGATAAAACCTGCCACCGCCGCCACCACTGTTGGTGCAGGTGCTGGTTGAGGTGTTGCTTGGAGCAGCAATCACCAAGCTGAACTTGTCTGTTCTTTCCCTTCTGGACTTTAACTGAGAAGAAACATCCTTCAGGGGCCCACCAAGAAAACTAGAATTTAAGACTTTTAAAGAGGATGGTTTCTGCAGGGTTTTGGATTTAGGGCAAGAAATGGTTAGGGCTACTGCCATTTTTGTTGAAACAGTGGAAATTTTTTATCAGGCCATGGTTGTTCTTAAAGGTTGTGGTGGGGTGTCCATAATGTTAAACAGAATCCAGAGTTGGAACTTCCCCGGCCATGTATGCGTTGGATTTTCTGGGGATTTATTGTGGATGGGAAAAGACAAGGATCAAAATAGTATTTTCTGTAGCAAATTAAGACCTTAATTTAGGAGGGTTACCCCCCAAATAAATCAGAGCTAAGAATGCAGGCAATGCTGTAGCATCGAATCCTGATCAGCCATAATTTGGCACTAGGTTCACCATGTGTTCCCACAGATAGCATCCACTCCACACTAGCATGGCAATTTTTAAGACAACTCTATGCGCACGAAGCATAACCAAGAGCAGATACCCAGTGACTGCTTGATGACAACCAATTCTACACTGAAAGCTCATGTTCTACAGTTTCTTTTCAAGCCAAAGCGAACCAAGTTGCTTGCACCAACATGATAGGTAAAGAACCGGTCCACTACAAACAAAACCTTGACCTGTTCAGAAGTAACATCTGGGAAATGGATAAAAACCTATTTCAACTGTATTCCCAGAAGAGCTTCAGATATCCAAAAAGCATTCGGCTGGAATAGTATTTCCACACAGAAGACTGAAATGAAATAACTCTGGTTTTTATCACTTTGTTTCAAAACCCATCATAAAACAAAAAATTCCCAGTTAGACACAAATCGAATAGAACCATAATAAAGATACAACCGAGAAATCAAGCTTTTGGGTGATAGCCCTCACACTTTACTAATATTTCAGATACTTACAAGAGCATTGCACATCCATAAGGAAACAACTTCGGTGGGACCATTATTACCACCGAACCCCATTGTCACTACAAACAGCCCTAACACCAGCAAAATCCTACAAGAGCAGAAGAGCTTCTAACCATGGAAGATATGGGGGATAGTGGGACCGAGGAGCTTTGATGCCAACGAATGTAGTCTTGGAGACTGGAAAGTCGTTGAATTACCAAGTTCACGTCACCAAGAAAAAGATGTGCGACTTTCTAGGTGCAAACTTCTATTCACAATGGTTACAGATTACGACACTAAATTGCATATCAAGTGATGATTTCTCTCACAAGCCAATCCAAACTAGGATAAGCAAAGTAAAGAATGAGAAATGATGGGAGGGCAAACAGAACAGTGATAAGAATGTACAGGGCCAAAATGCTTGCACTGGCAGGTATTACATATAAGATGATCAAAAGGAATATGATGACCAATGGGAACTTTGCTGTCAGACTAACAAAGAAAGCCAGTGATTTCTGAAGGGAAGAATGTATTCTCTCCACATTGAGGTAACTGTTGACATGATTATGATCATGGTGTGTCCCTGATGGTTCAGAGTGATGAATATAGTGTCCTCTCCTGATGTTACCACGGCTTACCCGACTTCCATGAGCTAAATTACTGTCTGATGACCAGTGCGGTTGGTGATCTTCACAGAAGGTGCCAGGAGACTTGTCTCTGTCACCATTCTTGCTCTCAACCATCCAAAGTAGAAAATAATTCTTGCGAGGAAATTTGAGGTTCCCTCTATAAACAAAGCGGAAAGATGATAAATTGCACCACGGGCAAGAAATAAAGAGAGGAAGCCGAATAGGTAATGTGGGGAATTTCACTACAGCCCATTGAAGCCCTAGGACGCAATTTTTGCAAAGAGTATGGCCACACCATAAAACATAAGGCACATTTTCCACAATATTGAAGGATTCCCAGCATATTGGGCACTCTAGAGCTTCTTCTCTGCTAAAAGAAGATGCCTCATCGTCTGAGTATTCTGATGGGACTTGAGTAGGCTTTGTAGAATTGTTCATACTAACACTTCCAGCTAGGCAATTGGATGCAAAATTCAACATTTTGATTGGTGACAAATGACTATGCAAACAACATCACTTTCAATGGTTGTAGAAGCTGAACCATACAAGGAGTGACATTAACCATATATTCATACTGGATTGTCTTCTCTTGCTAATAATTTCCGAGTATTTCACCTGGAAGGAAAAATAAGAATCAGAATGACAACCAAACTAAATTACATGTAATTTAGGCTGCCAGCTTCAGTTTGGCATACATTTTCTACTTGAACTGCAATCTGATTATGTATAATAGAGAGATCTAGCTTTTAATCTTGTATGTCAAAGCAGATAATATCATGGTTTCATCATAATAAGCTAAAATCTCCAAAAAGGAGAAAGCTAATTAGAAAGAAACAGGATAAGGGGTTAGTAATCCAAAATGAAAAAGAGGATGATGAAAAATTGACTTCATGGTGTCAGAGCTTCTAAACAGAACACCATTTCTCGTAATCTCAAGTGAAAACTAGAAAAGAAAGGCTAAAATGACCCAAAAAATAAGCGCATGTTTGCCAATATAAAAATTGTCAGGATTGATTACTTGAGCAAACATGCTGCTCTTTCATTGTTTCCCATTTAGACAAATACATTCACTGGTTAACCTTCAATGTTATTTGAGCAAGCTGCATCCTTAAATCAATTTGCATTCTCTGCATGCAATGCCAGCTAGCTAGCAGCTACAGTTCACAAAGCAGAAGCAGAAGTTTGTACAACAAACAGTGACCATGACACATACCAATAAACTGAACAAGATGTATATTTGCAAATTCTAATGCCAAACTATCAATCATTACCCAGAGAAGTTAATTATCCCAAAAATTCTTATCTTAGACCATCAAATCTAGATGTTATCCATTTATTAGATATGTGAACAGCTGAGAACTCACCTTCATGCACAAGCAAACATCCTTTTGCTACCCTAACTGAGCCCTATACTTTCAATCTCTGCATGATGGATCATGAAACCAATTAAGGTATTAAGTCAAACTTGCAAACAAAGATCACAGTTATGCAGTTGCGAAGATTGAACCATAAAACTTGTTTTCTAGTGTATCTAACAAATACAAATTCTTATCTTCCACCAACTTCAGCGCTGCAAGGGATGTGAATGTAGAGAGAGCTGATTCAATAATTGCAACAACTTTCTACCACACCAGTCCTCATTTTGCATCCAAGTTTGCTTATGAATGTTAACTTGAACGCATATGTGCTTACTCGCGCACGAGCTGGCGTGTGGGGACATTTTTTGTTTCCCAGAACCATGCATTTATGTTTGTTCATCTTTGCCAAGAGAACAATCCCTTCAAACGATGATATTTAGAATGAAATAATAGACCAACAATCTGAAATAAATCAAATACTACCCTCCCTTCAGACTCAACCTCAAAATCACCCATATAACACAAATTAAAACTCGAATAAATGCTTCCTAAGCCTTCGATTCAACAGTGCCAGACTAAATCCACTCCTAACAAAAACCGTAACGAATTTTCAGCTAACGTTAACCCCAAAAACATTAAAAAAAAACAACTCTAAATTCTTAGTTCTTTAACCTTTAGTAGATTCAACAAACAACAAGGAGCAAGAAAATTCAACAACTAATAGTAGATTGAGAGAAAACAAACAAAGCCCACTTCTTTTTTATCCTTAAAGAAACATTCCTGGCATTCAAAGAAGTAAAATAAAATAAAATAAACAACTGATCCATGAAAATCCAAGCTTGATGTAATTCTATAATTAAAAAAAAAGAACAACTTTGAACACCAATCAGGAAAAGAAAGAAAGAAAGAAGTTCGGTACGCACCTTACCAGTTTATGAAGAAGGGAATTTTAAGAGAGATTCTTGATAAATGATGAGAGGGAAGGAACAAAAACTAAGAGGGTTCTGTTAAAGACGTGCATTTCTTTCTCCCTCTGTTTTGTTTATTTGAAGGAGAAGAGGAAGCAATAGACAATTTTTTGGAATTTAAGCCGAGTAGAGATCAAACTAGAAGGCCACTACGTCCAGTAAGGTTTTAATCTGCTCTATATGTGACTGGTGTCGGTCATCTTCGTGACTGTTGAGGTAGCTGAGAAATCAAGTTGAAATTGAGTTGTGATATTTTTTTTTTAATTTTTTTATTTAAAATTAATATTTTTAAAATATTTTGATATGTTAATATTAAAAATAATTTTAAAAATTAAAAAAATATATATTATTTTTATATATTTCTTATAAAAAAAATATTTTGAAAAGCAATCGTTATTATATTTTCAAACATTACCTAAATATATGGTGAATAATGTTTTTCGAAATATTTTTTTATTTGAAAAAATATCAAAATAATATATATTTTTTATTTTAAAAAAATTTATTTTTAATATTAATATATTAAAAAAATTAAAAAATAATTTCAAACTAAAAACAAAAATTAAAAAATATAATGCAATTACAATCTCAAACATAAAAATGAGTATTTATAACAAGTAAGTGGAGGGGAAAAATTAATAATCCAAATATGTTAGATTACTATTATAGTATACTCTCAATTTTTAATTTTGTGTTTTTGGAGAGTAAATTTTATCTTCCATACAATTTTTATTATTATTATTATTATTATTATTATTATTATTATTTATTTCTGTGCTGCTGTTTTCTATCTCAAAATATACACTAAATAATTTGTTATTCATCTCTCATCACTCTTAATTATTTTCTATCATTAACTCTTAACTCTTTAATTTATTAACACACCAAAACATTTTCAAAAACTAACTTTTATGTTTTTAAAAATTACTTTCGTAAGAATTTATCTCCATTTTCTTAATCCCATACCAAACGACACCTTATTTTAGTAAGTACCCGTGTTCATTCATGATTTCTTTTTAACCAATTTTTTGTAACTTACTTTTAGAATGAAAGCATAATTATTTTATTAATATTAAAAAAATTACAACACAAATCATTACCCTCACTTGAAGGTAAGATTTATATTTTAGATAATTAGTTAATTTTTTAGTTTTGAAATTCTGATCCATTTCCTCTTGAGATGGCTGGTGCCTGGTGTTTATTACTCGTAAACAAATTTTATTTGGTGAATTTGAAGTTTCTCTAATGGTTAAGTTAATGATTTTTGAGAGAAAATACAATAATTTTACAAAGATATACACTAGAAATAAATATCTAGTAGAGAATAGAGATTTTGAACCTTTTATTTAAATGATTTATGTTTTATTTATAGCCCATGAGTCTTTTTATGGAGATGAAGGATTAAAGTGTAATATTGCCCAGATAGTATTTGTTGGGTTTCCCTAATATCATACATAGAGCAGAAACTATGAAATAGAATTATTCACCCCTAGGATCTTGTTAGATAGATCTAGAGTTGTTTAGGGATTTATTATCTAAAGATGTGATCTTCTTCGACTTTGAATAATTCCTTAAAGGTTGGGTTGTAACAAACTATAAGTTGTCCAATTATCCAGCCTCTAACGGTAATCCACACGACCCACCCGTGAAAAATCTCATAAATCTCTATTTAGAATAGAGGGATTGTTATGAGAGTGTTAACTCTAATTTTGTGTTTGCATAGTTTTTCTATCTAATAGACAATCACTCCTCTTTTTTCACTTACAAAATAATAAACTTAGCTTTATATTTATAAGGAATCTTAAAAACCCTATAAATGATAAAATATCTATTTACCCCTTAAATAATATCCATATATTATTTTAGGATAATTTTATAAATTTAATCAATTAAGTCCTTACTTGATTTTTCTAGGTCTAGAAATATAATCCATGTATCAATTATATTCTAATCTTTAATTTCTAAAATATATTTTAATCAAATCATACTTAATTAAATCATCACAGTTTAATTTCCGACTAAAGGTTCTTAATGTGTGTGACCTATTAGGTTTCTAATATGTTGATCCAAATATAAAATATAATTAAAATTAAATAAATTAAACAATTTAATTTATTATCAATTGATTAATTTATATTTGAAGATCAGGTGCATCGTGCAACATGTCATGACCTCCAAATATTAGAAAAGTCATTAATGGTTTGACTTAACCTTTCAGTGACTAGTTTCTCAATGTAATCAATATCCTTTCATCAATTATGTTTTGATTTAATATAAAGCATGCCATGTTAAACAATATTTGTTCTCTACATAATAGTCATTGATCGTTTGAATAAGATTTGAAAGTCTTTTCAAATCACGTTCCACCTTTGCCAAATATTTATTAGTTAGTATTATTTGAGAATACATGGATCATTTTTCGTAATTCACCTAAAATGATGAATTATCTTTTAATCACTCAAATACCTTCATATAGTCCATGTTACATCCAATATCTGACCTTTTATTACCTCGATTAAGATAACATGTAGCAGGATCTAAGTATAATATTCTCTATATAAGATGACTTAGTGATCTTAAGTCTAAGGATCACTTACACAACCATCATATGAGCCTTTCCATAAATATAGGTGATTTCTCCATATAAAATTATCATACGGGTTAGTTCATTGTATATGTTTTATAACAAGGACTCACATATTAGTTCTAGATATCCCTTATACCTCAACTTATGAGAACAAACTGCTTTTGTCCTTTGAAATTTATCTTACTCTAGATTCATTAATCTAATATTATATGAATATTAAAGATAAATTAAACTTTTATTAATAAAAAATATGTATTTACATTAATATAATAATTCCACATGTAACCAACCGATTGGCTACATGGCATATTAAATTAAAAATATCTCACTTGTACTAAAGTTAATCACTCATGTATCTTGTCGCGTGGCGATGTCGAAATGATGCGCTTTAAAGAGCCTCTTAAGAGGTGTTATATTGGGAAAAGAAAGAGTTTTTGGTCTAATCATAAAATTATGATTAAGGTTCAGGAGTCGTCACCTAGTATTATGATTATTAAGAAACTTATAGTATGCGAGAGTCTGGGTAGGGGACTGGTTGTGCAAGGGGAAGATGTATCACCCTAGTGCACCCTACATGAGATAAGATAGATTATTGTTTGATTATTTTTCTAAGTTAAGTTTCTATTCGTTTGTCTTTTTCTAAGATCTAAGGTAGGTTTTCCTTAATGAGAAAGTCTCTACCTTATTTGGTGAAGTCCTAACCGTTCTAAAATTCAAATTTTAGCATTGTATTTATTTTACACTTTGTATCTTTAATACCTGAGGGTGTACTCTACTGTGTAGTTTTACACCCCCAAATATTAAAGTCTACATTTAAACCCTAATATAAAATATATAAAATGATTGGTGAAGGGTTTTTGATATTTTGACCAAATCCTAATGGATAACCATAAATTGGTTACGATATCCATTTTTTTTGTATTTTTAAAACATAAGAAAGATGTTTTGTTTTTTGTTTTTAATAAAAATATTCTAGGAAAACTTTTAGTATTTGGCCGTATGCATGAAAACAAAATATTTTTTATTTTTTTGAAAGAGGAAATTAATTTAAAAAGTTTTGAGATTTTTTCAATTTGTTTTGCAATTTTTTTAGAAACATTTCGGAGAAAATCAAGTATTTTAATACTGAATTTGTACCTTACATTATAAATATATAACCCAATATTACGCAAAATTAGTAGAAAACATGCGAGAAAATCACAAATTTTTTGAAAGGACTTTTAATTTTTTTTTGAATTTTTTTGTTTTTTTTATAATATATAATATAATATTATTATTATTATTAAATATATGGGCTAGGCCTGACCCAGTCAACTGGATCGCACCCAGTCGGGTCTGGTTGGGTCGACTAACGGCCTAACAAACCTTGCCCTCTTTTATTTTATCAGGTCCAGCCCAGGCCCGCGTGGTTGCTGGCCCCACCCAACAACCATGCAATTATCTAGTCATTGCATGATTTTCTAGATTAGGGAGGGGGGGAAATAGGAGGAGGAGGAGGCAATGTTACCTTACTTGGCCAGAGGCAAACGGTTGCTGGAGTCGTTCCTGGTGTTGCAGGAAAGATCGGAGGGTGGTTGGTATTGGTGCTGGCAGCGCCGACGCGGCGAAAGAAGAGGAAGAAGAGGTGGTGGGGGGAAGAAAAAATGGAAACAAGGGAAAAGACTGATTTGTTTTTTCCAAACTTTGGCTTCTAATTTCTCCTCTCTTAAGCTATAAAATCTACCTCTATTTATAAAGGGTGGAAGAGGGACATTTTGTCTCATATGGTGTCAAATCTTCGCCTTTGATTCAACCTAGAAGGATCCTAATTGTCAGTTCAAAGTGGCAATCATGGACTGTCAGATTTGTTGTAGGAAAGGGCTGGTCGGGTTGACCACTTCAGGGCGGTGCCATAATTACTGTGGTGTTAATATGCCAGAACGAACCACAATGGGGTGTACTGAGATGTCAGGCCATTGTTTGCATGTAATTTTTATCTATTTTGGTGGAGAGATGAAGCATTAACGTCTTGGGTAGGAAGCCACTCGAGAAGCTTTCAGTGAAAAGCTGAAGAAGAAGATGAATAGCCAACCCCAAAACGACGTAGTTTTGATAAAGTTCATTTTAATTCTTCGATTTCTGATTTCGCTCAATTAAACTCCTGATCAACTTCAAACTTTTAATTTTGTTCAATTTTGCCCCTAACAAACTTCAATTTCAACCCTGAATTTTAGCGCCTTTTTTGTTTTGGTCATTAGTTTTGGATTTCTTCAACTTAACCCCTAATTAACCATTAATCTTTCAAATCTCTTCAATTTCACCCCTGATTTCAGCCAATTAGGTCCCTTGTGTTTGACGCCTTTTTTCAAAATGATCTTTGGCTGTGAATTTCTTTAATTTAGCCCTTAATTAACCCTAAAACTCTAATTTTCTTGCAATTTTACCCATGATTTCAATCAATTGACTTAGTAAAAATTAAATTTAGTCTCTTAAAATTCTAATCTTCTCAATTAACCTCAAATTGAGCTCCCAAACTTAATTTTCCACCAATTAAGCCCTTAAATAAATTAATTTGACTCATTTAAAGTATAATTAAGCCCTTGCACCTAATTAAATCCTTCAATTGGACCTAAATTAATTCTTAAATATAATTAAACTTTAATTTGACTCATGATTAAATCAAATTGGCCTATTAAAAATCTAATTATGTCTTTAGACTTAATTTTTATGCAGATTCGTCCAATAATCACGTAACTTGACTTTAAATTTGCATTGCCTCTTCAGTTTTAGGTAAAATGGGTTACAATTAGGCTCTCAATTCCATCCAAAATTGCAGCCTAATTTTTTTCTACATATGAAATCCTTTCAGCTTGCTTTTGCCAAAATGCTAGTCTTTATTTTATTTTTTGATTTATTTGGAAAGAAAAAGGTGAATTTGGGGAATAACTCAGAAATGGATTATAACAGTTGCCTCCTTTTTACAATGCTTACGATAGAAAGTCACGTTAGAGACTTTAGATAGTAAGCTTTGTAAAGAAAAAAAAAGAATGGTGATAATGGATTTCCAGATCAAGAAATGGTCTATTGTAATGGACGACCTGCATAAGTGAAAAATGAAAGATTTTCAAAGTGATGAAAGATATGAAGATTTTTCAAAGTAGTCTTATTATAATGGGCGACCTGCCTAGGTGAAAAACACAAAGATTTTTCAAAATGATCTTATTATAATGGGTGACTTGCTTAGGTGAAAAATGCAAAGAGTTTTTAGGTGGTGAAAAACGCGAATAATTTTTCAAAGTGATTTTATTGTAATAGGCGACCTGTCTAGAAGGAAAATGCGAAGATTTTTCGAGTGGTGAAAAATGTGATTTACCTGGTGAAAGGATTTGGTCAGAGATACCTTGAAGGGACGACAAGATAAAACTCAAAAGCGTATTATGTAGGATATGAGAGCTCAAATGAGCACTTAAAGGGAAAAAAGATAGGGCTCAAAGGCACATTATCTAAGGGATGAGGGCTTAAAGACACACTTAAAAGAAGAGGATAGGGCTTGAAGGTGCACTATTTGAGAGATGGAGACTTAAAGGCACACTTAAGAAGAGATATGATATAGAGATAGGGCTAGCGCACTATCTGAGAAGCGAGGGCTAGAAAAAATGTTCGGAAAGAAAGATAAGATAGGGTTAGAAAGCATATTATCTAAGAAGTGATGGCTCAAAGGTGTGCTCGAAAGGAGGTAGGGTTTGAAAACACACTACTTGAGAGATGATGACTCAAAGGTGCATTCGAAATGAGATAAGGTTAGAAAATGAACTATCTAAGAGATAAGAACACAAAGACGCACTCAAAATGAGGTAAGGTTAGAAAACGCACTAGTCGAGAGATGAGGGCTCAAAGGCGTACTTGAAATGAAGAAGGTTGGGCTTGAAGGCGCATTATTTGAGGGATGAGAGCTTAAAGATGCACTCAAAACAAGGCAGGGTTAAAAAACACAATACCTAGGAGATGAGGGCCCAAAGACGGGCTCGAAAGAGATTTGCTGGCGAGACACTGGTTTGTCAAAGATTAAAGTAATGCATTATGATCAATATGCATGTATACTCACCTAAGAAATATAGGTCCCTTTTCTTCATTGACTTTCCTCATTCTTGAAAGTTTAAGTCTTTATAGTAAGCTTCGATGGCTTTTTCGCTTTTGCTTATTCAAGTCACAACTTGTGATCTTGATCTCTAAAAGGTATGGTACAAATATTTATCTCAAAGGTTGCCAACTCTACCCTACATTTTCTATTTTCTTAGAAAGAAAATCATGGAGCCCGTCTTATTATGTGTTTTTTGGATTGCCCCCCAGCTTGATCATACTCCCAAATGTTTCATTTGAATTTTCTTTGGGGACAAGACCGTGTGAAATAAGATTTGGTTATTTACAACGAGTTGTTTTCATGAAGAATTTTTAGAATTTCAAAGCTATTCTAAACACAAAAACCATTTTTTATGTCGGTTTAAAGCAAACTTGTTCTGAAAAAAATTCAAATGATTCCTATGGACAGGTCTTAATAAGTGTTGAAAATTTTTGTTTTACTTTTAATAAAAATGTAAAGTGACATTTTGTTGGTCAAAGAAGTTCAAACTTCAATTTGAGGGTTTCAGAGGACCAATCTTCAAAGCATCAATTTTATTTGTATATGTAATGGAGCTTGTTTCGCATAAGGAAACATTACCTACCGATCCAGATGGCCTCTTTGATCAGATAGGGCTTGATTGGGCATATAACGTAGGCTTTGACTATTAGCTACGAAGAAAAAGGATATTTATAAGCTCAAAAGATGTTTAATGGATTTCAAGACTAAGAATTACCATTGCTTATTTCTATACATTTTAGTCCTTCGAATTGATTTGCAAAATGGTTTATCGTGCCCTCTAGTGTCAGGCTTGGGCTTTTTCTCTTTGTTTTCTTCATTTAGTTTTGAGCATCATCATATTAGTTATTTTTTTGGTATGCTCAAACCTTTTGGACCCTTTAGATTCTTTCATGTCTTCCATCTTTGTTTGGGCACTTTTTATTCATTGAGGATATTTTTTCCTATTTCTCACACTTGCCCTCTAATATAGGGTGTGATCCTAGTCAGAGTTATTTTTCAACAAAGACTTACTAGGCTCAATGGGGACTGTAAATGATTTTTTATCTTGTGAAAGGATTGTCAAAGATAGCCCTTCCTTATTTCAAACGCATGCATTCATAATTGGTAAACTTTGCTTTTATTTCATGCAAATATGCAAAATGGTTTCTCATTATCCATTCAGCTAAAACTTAGCTTTGAAGCCATCTTATGGTCCTTGGGTTACTGTTGCAATGTTGCGGTCACACAAATTAATTACCTTAACTTAAGTAAACAAGATAATATAGAGCAAGCAAGGGGTCAATCCCACAAGGAAGTTTTAGTTCTGATTTTTATGCTAGATGTTATGCAATTTGGGGGGTTTTGAGATTATCTAGAATATAGCAGAATTAAACAATCAAGTAAAATTAAAAAAATCAGAAAACTAACAAGAAAATAAACCTTGGTTTCAAGTAAACATCCACTTACATAAATTAAAACCGATCATTGAAACGAAACATCAATTTATATTTTGAATCTTTATCTTTTCTTAACATTGGTTAGTTAACATATCCATCGTATAACTAACCCAACCATTAAATAACTACAGTGTCTGCACTAGTAATTTAATTCAATGGCAGCCTTAAAAACTAGATAAGTTGTTTAATCAAGAAAACATAACTGTTCGTGGTCCATGTTTGATTTGATCGAAAGTTTTCCCTAAGATTAATAACATAGATCCGCTACGATTATTAAACTCAGTTGCTTCACAAGTTTATATACCACAACTTTGATTTTGATAGCAAATTTAGCAATAGATTGTTTACAATAATAACTTAGAGTCCGCTCTAACAATTAAAATAAACAATAATAGGAAATAAACATAGAAAAACAAACATATTCATCATATAAATTGAAAGGAAAAGGTAAAATAAATCTCAAAGCTCTTGAAACCCGAAGGTTTATGTGTTCTTGCAACTAAGAAAAAGAGTTTAGCCTTACATGTCTATTGAACAGCTAATCAAAAAGAAAGAAGAAATGTATCATTTCAGGTTTATGGAGGAAAGGGTGTGTTTTTCTTCTCTTCTGGCCGCCCCTTTCTTTCCTTTCTCTCTTTCTTTTTATATCCTAGAAAACCCTAATCTCTTTCCTATAAAATATTCCTTTTCTAAGTAGACAATTTACACTTAAGTGTTTCAATAACTATTTTCATAAAAAAGAGAAATAGCATTGCATAAAATCTTCAAGCTTTAACTTTTAACTTAGAGAAGCTAAATTGCTGAAATAAAGACTCAGATATTGGTTTGGATGCTTTGAGAAGTACTTTGGACTTGTTTCTTCACAAAACTTGTCTACTGACAGAATTCATGTGTCATCTTAGAAAAATCATATATCTTTCATATGAGATCTTTTTCCTCTAAAATTTGATAGGCTGATAGGTCTTCAAGTCAAAAATCCAAAAAAATTAAGTTTGCATCAAATTAACTTCTGTAGCTCAAAATATTCAAGTCAGAATGGTCAAAGGTCAACACTAGCAGAATGCGAGATTTATCTTTGAAAGCTACCATTTTTATGTTATTTCTCTTTTTATATAGTTTTTGAAGAAAAAGGAAACGCACCAAAAAATTCTTGGTGCAGTGGTTTCATGAGTAAAGGATATGCTCGTATAAGTGTGTTATTTGTGTGAAATAACAAAAATAAAGGCACATCATGAATAAAAGAGAACACATAATCTTATTAAAAAGGAAGGACTCATTTGACAAAGAAAGTTTTGTTGCAATATGAGCCTAGATTACCGACAAGACTAAAACAGGTAGAAACATAACGAAATCAAAATAACTTTGCAAGCATGATCAGACAGAGGTAGTTATTTTTTTGGACACAATGAGAACATGCTCTTTTTTCCAACTCTCGTACACTTCCCCTTCGACCAACCTCCCTACAAAAACTCTTGCAGGAATCTCATCAATGGTATGGACAAAAAACCAAAGACACCCCTTTAAATTCAAGTCCTTAAGAATTCATGTTGCCTTCTTCGTACCATGTTCTTACCATCGGTGTTTTTGCCAAGCATTTCTCTTCTAATGCATTTACTTATCTACTACCTGAAGTATGATTGGGTAGAGGGTTCGTACTCACATTTGAAGTTTCTTTGAATGTTATCCACCCAACTTTAATTAACTGCATGAGCTTCTTCTTGAAGGCATTGCATGTATGAATGTTATGTCCTGCAGCGCCAGCATGGTATGAAGCAGGTGAAGTCAGGTTTGTACCAGTTGGGGTAAGGTGGCTACGAAGTGTCAGGGATTTGGGAGCTACATGCCTTGTGCTCAGCAGCTTCTGGTATATCTCATTTAAGGGTAGTGGTAATGGAGGTAGTTGTTTCTGAACCCTTTGAAAACTCTTAATTTGGTTTTTGATTTGAGACTTAGGTTTTCTAGCAGAAACTAAAAGGTTGAAATTGATGTTGGCAATTTAGGGTAGTGTGTGGTAGTTTTGGAATTGGTTTTTCCTACCCCTATAATCATTTTCAATATGGTCGACCTCCCTCATTTTTCCTTCGAAGCCTTTTTTCTTCATGGGTGCAGAGATTCTACAACTCTTTACTCCTTGCTTTATACGTTCAGCCATTGCCACAATGTTAGTAAATTGTTGCGTTGAACTACTCATCACATGCTCGTAGTATGATGCCTTAAGTGTATTGGCAATTAGAGTGATCATTTCTTTGTCCAAAAGTGGGGGATGCACTTGACCAGCTAAATCTCTCCATCTCTAGGCATACTTCCTTATGCTTTCTTTATCCTTTTTTTCTATATTAGACAAGTTGGTTCTATCGAGAGCAATTTTAATGTTGTACTTGTACTGCTTGACAAATGCATCTACAAGATCTTTTCATCTCCTGATCTTGGTGTTGTCCAATCTCATGTACTAGCTCAATGTTGCCCTACTTAAACTATCCTGAAAAATACATCAGTAGTTTCTCATCATGTACTACTTCTGTCATTTTATTACAGTAGGATTTGAGATGAATGATGGGGAACTATGTTATAGTATATTTGATAAATTTAGGAACACGTAACTTCTTTGGCACCACCATATTTAGAACCAAACACATCTCTACAGTCTCTACTAGGTCATACAAGTCTACCCCTTCAACTGGCTTCCAGCGCTTCCATCTTATCTTTATCAATATCATCATATGACTTTGTCTCGTGGGACTCGTTGGTGAATGCATCTAGAACTACAGGGGATGGCGTTGATGTTTCTGATTGAACAAATGTTGGATTGTATTCGGGCTCCTAACCTTATTCCCCAATTATTTCTTCGAGTTGAGCTGTTGTTGGGGCTAAGAAAAGGTGACGGGTCGATTGGAAGGACCTTTACTAGAGGCATTTCTAAGTGCTTGCTTGAGTAAGATAGTAAGGTCACGCTAACTTTTAGAGACTCCAACTCTTCTTGAAAATAAGCGTCACGATGACCACGCTCTTCATCTTCCATATTTCTCAGTTGAAGTTAGGTGTTGTAAACTTTTTGAGAACCTATATTTCAACCTGATGCATGTATATATGTTATTTATAATGAATGAATGTATGCATATGAATGAAAATATGTGTCCATGCACATTAGATATAAATGGTGAAAACCCATGCAAAATGAATATTTAGGGAGTCCATACTCTAAGGGATGGTTCTAGGCCATTATATAAGGGTAAGCTTTCTACCTGGTCTCAAAAGGTCTATGAACTGCCTAGTGACAACCTTACGTAAAGGCAGTATAGGGGTTTACAGAGAATGGTTAAGGGCATAGTGTGACCACTATTACCGAGTAAACATTCAGTTCATAGTTAGATGTTTCACAAATCTGAACCCCCACTGAAAGTCATAAGGTAGAACGTTATTCCCCACCTAACCTAGAATTACGTTTTTTTGCAAATTAAAATGCATGAGGGCATTAATCCATACCTGACATCCTTATGCATGAACATGAAGTAAAAATGCATGCTAAAACAGTAAAAATATGAGCTAAATTTAAACAGACCAAAACAAACAAACAAGCAAAACTTAGTCTGGTCAGACAAGGTGTTTCCCAGTGGAGTTGCCATCCTGTCGTGGGGCAACGTTGAAATGGCGTGCTTTAAGATGCCTCTTAAGAGGTGTTGTGTTGGGAAAAGAAAGAGTTTTGGATCTAATCATAAAATTATGATTAAGGTTCAGGAGTCGTCACCTAATAATATGGTTACTAGGAAATCTATAGTCTATGAGAGTCTAGGTAAGAGACTGGTTGTGCAAGGAGAAGATGCATCACCCCTAATGCACCCTACCTGAGGTAAGTTGCATTGTTCTTTGATTATTTATCTAAGTCAAGTTTCTATTCGTTAGTCTTTTTCTAACGTCTAAGGTATGTCTCTCTTTATGAGAAAGTCTCTACCTTATTAGGTGAAGTCCTAACCATTCTAAAGTTCAAATTTTAGCATCGTACTTATTTTGTATTTTGTATCTTTAATACCTGAAAGTGTACTATATGGTGTAGTTTTACAACCCCAAATATTAAAGTTTACATCTAAACCTTGATATAAAATGAACATAATGATTAGTGAAGGGTTTTTGACATTATGGCCAAATCCTTATGGATAACTATAAACTGGTCACAATATCTATTTTTTTTTTGTAATTTTAAAACATAAGAAAGATGCAAAAAAAAAATTTATAAAAAAAATGCTTGGAAAACTTTTAAGATTTGGTTGTATACATGAAAACAAAATATTTTTTGTTTTTTGAAAGAGGAAATTAATTTAAAAACATTTTGAGATTTTTTTGAATTTTTTTAGAAACATTTCAGAGAAAACCAGGTATTTTAATATCCAATATGTACCTTACAGTGTAAATACAACCCAATATTATGCAAAATTAGTATAAAAACATGGGAGAAATCACAAATTTTTTTAAAGGACTTTAACAATTTTTTTAATTTTTTGGTATTTTATATAATAAATAATATTATAGTATTATATTATTATTATTCTTATTATTATTATTAAATATATGGGTTGGGCCTGGCCCAGTCAACCGGGTCAACCCCAGCCTGGTCTGGTTGGGCTGACTGGCGACCCAACAGACCATACCCTCTCTTTTTTTTCTGGGGTGGACCTGGCCCAGCCTTTTGGGCGAGGTCTAGTCCAGGCCTGCATGGTTGCTGGGCTACAATGGTTGCTGGAGTCATTCCTAGTGTTGTTGGAGTTGTTCCTGATTTTTATCTTTTAGAAAATATGCTTGAAAAAAAAACCTTTTAGGATGTGGTCGTATGCAAAACAACACCTTTTTTTTAATGAAAATCTTTTTTTTCATTTTTTTATATTTTTTTGTTTTTGAAATTTCGGAGAAAAACAAGTATTTTTAATATTAGATCCTTATCTTATAATGTAAGTCTACAACTCGATATTATGCAAAATTATTGGAAAAACATGTGAGGGGGCCCACAAATATTTTTAAAATGACCTTCAGAATTTTTGGAATTTTTTTGTTTTTTAATTATTATGATAAAATTATTATATTATTATTAAATATTTTGGGTTGGGCTGGCCTAACCATCTAGGTCAAACTCAGCTGGGCTAGGTTGACTGGCAACCCAACATGCTTATTTTTTTTTTATTTTTCTTTGGTTAGGCCAGACCCAGCCCAACCATTTGGGCTGAGCTGACATAGGTCCAACCCAACACAACTTAGTCACTAGCCCAACCTAGTGACTACGTTGCATGAACAATGTAACATGAATTATAATTCATGTTCCACTGTTTACATGTAGTGGAATAGAAGATGTCGAAAAGAGAAGAAGAGATGGGGAGGCTTACTTGGTATAGAAGGAGCTGCTGGTTCAGGAAGTCGACGTGAAGCTGTGGCGATGTTCATGGAGGAGTCAATATTGTTGTTGTTGTTGTTGTTGGTGATGGTGTTGGTGCTGGAGAAGGAAGAAACTGAAATGGTGGTGACTATCTGTCTACTGGAGCTGTTGCTGTTGTTGTTGCTATGTAGGAAGAAGAAGCAGTTGATGGAGAGGGAGAAGTATGGTGGCTCTGATGAAGGAATTGGTGGTTGGCGTTGGCTGTGAGGGGAAAAGAAACCTTCAACTAGGAGAAAGAAAAGGAAGTTGGCAGAGGAGAGAGAGATTCTTGCAGTGGCTCCTCCTGATGTGAGGTGGTCGATTGGTGGTTATAGTGACTTATGGTGGATAAGACAGTGATGATGATGGTTGGTGGTTGAAACGACGGAGAGAAAGGGAAAGAATAATGATAGAAAAATTAAGGGGATTGATTTTTTTTCAATTTTTGCACCTGATTTTCTTTATGCTTAAGCCATGAAATCCACCCCTATTTATAGGGGTGGAAGATGGATATTTTGTCTTTAATAGTGCCAAATTTTGGCTCTTGATTCAACTAGGAAGGATCCTAACCATTGGCTCAAAGTGGCCATCATGGTCTAACAAAGTTACTGCAGGAAGGGGCTGGTTGGGTTGGTTACTTTGGGGCTGTGCCACGGCCGCTGTGGCGTCAATCGGCTAGAACAAACCACATTGGGGTATAGTCAGATGTCAGGTCATCGCTTATGTGCAAGTTTTGCCAAAATTGGTGGAGAGATGAAGCATTAAATGCCTTGGGAATGTGGCCCCCTAAACAGCCTTTTCGGGTGAAAACCTGAAGAAGAAGATAAACAATTAACCCAAAACGGTGCTATTTTGGTAAAGTTCATTTTGGTCCTTCGATTCATGATTTTTATCAATTACACCCTTGATTGACTTCAAACTTTCAAGTTTGTTCAATTTTACCCCTCACGAACTCCAATTTCAGCCCCGAATTTCAGTGCCTTTTTCATTTTGGTCTTTGGTCTTGGATTTATACAATTTGACCCTCAATTGACCATTCAACTTTCAATTTTCTTCAATTTCACCTCTGATTTCAATCAATTGAGTTCCTTGAGTTCGACGTCTTTTTCAAAATGGTCCTTGGCTGTAAATTTCTTCAATTTAGCCCTTAATTGACCCTAAAACTTTGATTTTCTTGCAATTTTACCCCTGATTTGAATCAATTGACTCTGTAAAAATTAAATTTGGTCTTCTAAAATTCTAATCTTCTCAATTAAGTCCAAAGTGAGCTCCTAAACTTAATTTTTCACCAATTAAGTCCTAATAAAATTAATTTGACCCATTTAAAGTACAATGTAGTCTTTACACCTAATTAAATCCTTTAATTGAACCCAAATTAATTTTTAAACACAATTAATCTTTAATTTGGCCCATAATTAAATTAAATTGGCTTATTAAAAATCTAATTATGTCCTTAAACTTAATTGTTATGCAAGTTCGTTCAATAATCATGTAACTTGACCTTAAATTTGTATTGTCTCTCCAGTTTTGAGTAAAACAAGGTACAATTTAAATCTTAGATTCTTTCATACTAAGCTATTTTAGCATCTAATCTATACGCATGGATTGAGATAATTTAAGCAACCTTCTATATTTATCTCCATAGATCTTTATATTCAATATATAGGTTGCTTCTTCCAATTTCTTTATGGATAAATTCTTGGACAACCAAAACTTTACTAATTAAAGTAAAGATATGTTTGCTAAATGTATAATTTATATATAATATTAGGAAAACACTACTATTCTCACTAACCTTTTGTAAACACAAAGTTTATCCATATTTTTAATGAAATCAAATATGTTGATTATACCATCAAAATTGGATATTCTTACGCCTTAAAGCTTGCATAGTATATTTATACTTTTCCTTAATGTTAGTCTTTTTAAAAAAACCCACTTAGATCCATTGAGTTTTATTCATTCAGGTGGATCAACCAAGTTTCAAACTTAGTTAGTATATGAAGTCCATAACTTCAAGTCATTTTTTAGAAAAAAAATATCATATATTACTTCCAAGTAATTGGTAGGCTAATCAATTATGAGCAATATGTCATTCACAATTTTCATGAGAAGTTCTTATCTCATTGATGCATGATTTATAGAGATTTTATGTTTCTTAAGGTTCAAGCTAAACCATTCAATGTTTTAGCCTTGTGAATATATTTCATCTAGATGTAATGTTCTAAGAGATGTAGATAATTTCATTCTCTTTTAGGAATTTGACTAAAATTCAATTTAGTCCTTTATCTTTTATTTGCATCCCTAATTGACTTCAACTTTTAATTTTATGTGATTTTACCCTTGTCAAACTCAAATATCAACCCTGAAGTTCAGCGTCTTTTTATTTTGATCATTGATTGTAAATTTATGCAAATGATCTTCAATTAACCATTTAACTTCTAATTTGCTTCAATTTCACCCTTTTTTCCAACCAAATTAAGGGCATGTTTGGGATTGTAATAGCGGTTGCGGTTAAAAGTGTTTTTCGCTTAAAATGCATCAAGATGATGTCTTTTCATATTTTTAAAATTATTTTTGATATCAACGCATCAAAACAATTCAAAAACACTAAAAAAATATTAATTTTAAGCAAAAAAAAAATTTCAAAGTTTTTGGAACGCAGGTTCCAAACGGGCCCTAAGTCCTCGAAGTTTAGCGTCTTTTTCAAAAAGATCATTGGTTGTGAATTTATTTAATTTGACCTTTAATTGACACTAAACTTTGACTTTCTTGCAATTGTATCCCTAATTTCAATCAATTGACTTTGTAAGAATTAAGTTTGGTCCTTTAAAATTTCAATATTCTCGATTAAGCCCAAATTGAGTTTTCAAACTTAATTTTTCATCAATTAAGTTCCTAATAAAATTAATTTGACCCATTAAAAGTATAATTAAATCCTTGCACCTAATGTAATCTTTTAATTTGACCAAAACTAATCCTTAAACATAATTAAACTTTTAATTTAGCCCATGATTAAATCAAATTGGCCTATTGAAAATCTAATTAAGTCCATTTACTTAATTTTTTTATGCAAATTCATCCAATAATCATTTAATTTGACATTGAATTTGCATTTTCTCTTTAATCTTGGGTATAATGGGGTACGATTAATCTTTTAATTTTGTCCAAAACTCTAGCTTGATTCTTTTATACATTTGAAACCCTTCTTATCCTACTTTTGCCAAGTTGCTAGTTTTTGTTATTTTTATTTTTATTTTTTAAAAGAAAAAGGGTAAATTTGAGGGGGGAACCCAAAAATAGGTTATGACAACGTCTAAGCCCTTCTTCACAAAAATGAAAGATATTTCTTTTAAGAAATGAATCCTTAATAGCTAAATCTTCACTTGCTTTGCATCTTAGACTTGTTAATGAATTTTTTCATTCAATTACATATGCATAGTGATATGATATTCATATAAAACATGTTTAAACTTAATTTCATCTAAACTAGTCTATTCTTTATTTAATTGTTATCATCAAAATACAAAATATTATAAATATTAATATGTGACCTATAGGTTAACATGTGTTACCTAGAGCTTTGTTTTTTTTTTTTTTTTTACTTTTTCCAATTTAGTTTTTTTATGATGATTTTTACTTTTGGATTAAATATAAGCATCAAATATTTTTCGTGCTTTGTTCCAATTTGTTTTTTAAATCGGGCCGGCCTAAGCCACAGATTTCCTAGGTCACAAGTCAACTCGTTAGAGCGAGCATAACTATAAAATAATATATTTTAATTTTAATTTTTGATTTTGTTTTTATTTTTTTCAAATTGAGTCCCCAAACTCTCACTGAGGCGAGCATCAAATATTTATCTAAAACAAAAAATCCAATTAAAAAATCATTCCTTATATAAAAACATCATCACTATAAATAAATAATCTAATAATATGAATTCATCCACTTTGTTTACTTCTTCATCATACACACTATCATTCATTGTCTTTTATCCAACAATATTTTTCTCTTTGAAAACGTGAAGAAGCTTAAGGGTGTGTTCAACAATAGAAAATAATTTTCTAGTTTTCTTTTCTTTTTAAGTTTTTCTTTTTCAACAAAAAATTAAAAAAATGTGTTCATTGAAGTTTTTCTTTTTCCTTGTTCAAGTGGGTGGCTTGCTTGCTTTAACATGTGGTAGCCCAAGGGCTTTACAATAAACAAATAACAGACAGACTTCATGATATTAGGACCAAACTGGAAAATCCTTAGACCCTCAACCAAACCCAGCTCCCTCCATGGTCTCCTCAGCTTCTCCTTTTTGCCATCCTTGAATTCATCCACCCGCAGAATTTGTCTTACAAAAATGCAAGCCATCTTCTATGTCTAAACAAATGCAAATTTCAGTACCAATAAGAGCCCCAACATGGGTCTCAACAAGAAGGATCTTTCAACAAAAATTACAAGACCTTCACAAATGTACAAACTTAAACCACATAAAACAAGTTCATGCCCAAATCCTCAAACAAAATCTCCACCAAGACCTTTATGTAGCGCCCAAGTTAATTTCAGCTTTCTCTCTTTCTCAAGAAATGACTTTAGCTATTAATGTTTTCAAACAAATCCCTGACCCTAATGTCCACTTGTATAATACTTTTATAAGAGCCTGCGTGCAAAATTCCCATTCTTTACTGGCTTTTGAAACTTTCTTTGAAATGCAAAGGAATGGGCTTTTTGCTGATAATTTTACGTACCCTTTTCTTTTAAAGGCTTGTGATGGACAGTCTTGGTTGCCTCTTGTGAAAATGATACATAACCATTTGGAGAAATATGGGTTTTTTCAGGATTTGTTTGTGCCCAATTCACTTATTGATAGTTACTGTAAATGTGGTTTGTTGGGTGTGAAGTCTGCAATGAGGTTGTTTAAGGTGATGGATGAAAGAGATGTGGTTTCTTGGAATTCTATGATTAGAGGGTTATTGAAAGTAGGGGAGTTGAGTGAAGCTTGCAAACTGTTTGATGAAATGCCCATGAAAGATGCTGTTAGTTGGAATACAATACTGGATGGGTATGTGAAGGCAGGAGAGATGAATAAAGCGTTTGGATTGTTTGAGAGCATGCCAGAGAGGAATGTGGTGTCGTGGTCGACGATGGTTTCCGGTTATTGTAAAGCAGGAGATATGGAAATGGCTAGAATGTTGTTTGATAGAATGCCGGTCAAGAATTTGGTTTCTTGGACTATAATTGTATCTGGCTACGCTGTAAAGGGGCTAGCAAAGGACGCCATAAGATCGTTTGAGCAAATGGAGGAGGCCGGTTTGAAGCCTGATGATGGCACAATTATTAGCATATTGGCTTCTTGTGCAGAGTCTGGTCTCCTTGGTTTAGGGAAGAGAGTTCATACTTCTATTGAGAGGATTAGGTACAAGTGCAGTGTTAATGTGTCTAATGCATTGGTTGACATGTATGCAAAGTGTGGTCAGGTGGACAGGGCGCTAAGCGTGTTCAATGGGATGTCAAAAAAAGATTTGGTCTCATGGAATTGCATGCTCCAAGGGTTAGCCATGCATGGGCACGGTGAGAAAGCGCTACAGCTCTTTTCTATAATGAGGCAAGAAGGGTTCAGGCCTGATAAAGTTACATTGGTTGCTGTTTTGTGTGCTTGTGTTCATGCAGGCTTTGTCGATGAGGGAATTCGATACTTTAATAATATGGAGAGGGATTATGGCATTGTTCCCCACATTGAGCATTATGGTTGCATGGTGGACCTTTTGGGTCGTGGAGGTCGTCTTAAAGAAGCTTATAGGCTTGTGCAAAGCATGCCAGTAGAACCAAATGTTGTTATTTGGGGTACCCTTTTGGGGGCCTGTAGAATGCATAATGCTGTGGGACTTGCAGAGGAGGTACTAGATTGCTTGTTTAAGCTGGAACCATCAGATCCTGGTAATTACTCTCTGTTGTCAAATATTTTTGCATCTGCGGGAGACTGGAGCAGTGTTGCCAATGTAAGGCTGCAAATGAAAAACTTTGGAATACAGAAACCATCAGGGGCTAGTTCCATTGAGGTGGATGATGAGGTCCATGAATTTACAGTATTTGATAAATCACACCCGAAATCAGATAAAATTTATCAAATGATTAACAGATTGGGTCTGGACCTGAAGCGAGTTCACGTTGTCCCAAAGGTATACCTGTAGGGGTTGGTTGTCTTTGGCTCAACTGGAAGCATTGCTAAACAACTGCATTCATTTCCTCATTTGAAGCGTAGGAAACACTGTTTTGGGGATGCACAAAATGCATAATGCTGTGGCCTGTAGGAGTTGTAGAGGAGATACTAGATTCCATGATAACGTTGGAACCATCAGATCTGGATGATCTCTTTGCCAGATATTTTTGTCTCTGCAGGTGATCAGAACTGTGTTTCCAATGCATCGGTGGAAGCTATGCTTCACCAATGAGGTCTGTCAATTTACTTGTATTTTGGAAATGTGAATCATAGAAAACTTATCGTGATTCAGAGATTTATCAGACCCTAAAGGGAGTCAGCTAGTTCCATCATGTACCTGCAGAAGTAGATGGGCTTTATGTTTAGATGGATTCTTTGCTAAACTGTAGCAATGTTTTCTAATCTTGGTACATATGCAAGACTTGTTCAAACTATTACTGTGATCTTTTAACCACATTTCTATATGAATGTCTATCATCTTTGATGCAAGATACTGACCTTTTGCTGTTATGCTGATACTCATCTTGGCTAGGACAATAGTGACGTCTTGGATAGCCCATGTGTAAGCACGGGGACTTAGTAGCAAGAGTGTTCATTGTTACAAAAAAAGTATTGAAGGAAAAACTATGCAAGATTACCCGCCCCAAAATCCTGCTTAAATAAAACCACAACCAAGCTTAAACAAAACCTATCAACTTTGGATGTAATGTTGTTTTTGTTCTGGCATAAAAACTTAACTAGTACAGTTAGATTTAGAAATCTTTGAAAGAGAGAAGATCTCAAAGAAAAGGAATTAAAGATAGAAACACCAATATTAGAAATGTAGGAAAATCAGCTGAGCAATTGCAGTGTGCATTGACAATAAACCCATACAACTTCTCATGCCATACTAAGAAAATAATCCTTATGATTTGTTCCCAAACAAATTCAGCAGTATGATGACATCAAGGAAGGTGAACACCATCCTGGTGTCAGGTTACTCTGGCTATAAAGCAGGAAAAGCAGGTCCTGCCTCAAACAGGCTGTGAACTTGCCTAGAATGTAGGAGCTTTTTGGAAACTCCGATGGATGTTTAAAGATGAGCATTGCTGAAGCCTGCATGACCAGAGCTTGGTAGCAGGCAATGTCAAGCCTCCATCGAACTCTACCAGGAAGAGTTGAAGAAAGTAGCCCAGGAAGAGTTGAAGAAAGTAGTGATTGCAGTTCAGAATGAAGATAATGGTAAGGAAAATAATAAACAGTAGTTCCAGGTAAGCTTGCAACTTTATCTGAAAAATATTCTTGGACCTTTTATGGGATAGTGTTAACATGTTTATTCAAATGACCTTATCCTATGAAGGCTATTACATTTTCTATCCCAGTCAAATGACTTGTTTTTATTTATAGTACAAATGACCTTATCCTATAAAGTCTATTACATTTTCTATCTCAGTCAAGTGTTGCTATGTTTTTGTGATGCTATCTTTTGCCATTTAGGGTATTCTTGAAATGTTAATTAACTGGTAAAATTTAAATATAGATTTACAAATTGAGACTGTGATTGGTTGAATGCTTCTTGAAGTGCATGCTGTTTTGGTCCTACCAATATAGCATTTCAGAGAGTGAAATATGATTGGCTGATTGCTTGGCTTTGAGATGCAGTTTTTTGAGATAGATATATCGTGTTTTTCTTCCTGATATGTTTTTCCTGTATTTTGTGCTTTGCCATAAAGAATTAGTTTGCTAGCCTGGTGTTCTTTTCCTTTTACTTCCAAGCTCTATCAGAACTGTAACATCTAAATAGTTATTGCATTGTTGCTTCAGTTCAAATCCTGTGTTGTTATTTTGGTATTGACAATCACAAACTAACATCCATAAACTTTTTACTGAATTTTGAATCTGAACATTATTCGCACTGCACATAATATAAGATTGATGAGTTTTAGAATTAAACACAAAACTACACACATCTTAAACACCAGCTTAATTTGTAAATGGAATCTTTTACATGGGTAAATTAGGATATACAGGATCACCTATTTTTGGGCTGAGGTTTAAATGGTTAAAAAATCGAACCTTGAATTTAAATTTGATTTCATATTTCAGGCCAATAATTAGGTTAACTGAAACAAGCCTGATGTTTATGAAGGATTGATGTACAGTGTTCACATGTTTATGAAGGATTTAACATGCCAAAGTTAACTTAGCCACGAAATCGCTTGAATGTACAGGTTGGCATGCTACTTGTGAACCCTTATGCCTTGTCACATGTGGAAAATAAAGATGGCAATAGGAGCACTTTTAGCACTCAAGAGATTACAAATGCAAGCTATAAAACTAGTCAGGCATTTTTTTAATCATGTTTGTTTCTTTGGATTGATGACCAAATTAAGGGTTTGTAAAGCGTATAATGCATCTGTTGCTGCTGATTTTTGGTGCAATATTAGGTACTGAACTGATTTATAGAAGAAAAAAAAAACTAAATTAGATAATGCAACTCATTCTTATCTGGGATTGTGGGGAACTTTCTATCTCATTCACATATCAGATTCTGGCCCCATCAGATGGATTTGAACTTCTCTCTAGTGTATATAATTATTATAATTATTTTTTTCACATGGTTGATGATTTAAGATTTTTCAATGACAGATTCATTTAGAGCTTTATTAAGTTGTTTGCTGTGTTTGCAGGAATGGGAACTGAATTTCTGTATAAGATGCTTTTAGTTCCATTATGTACTAAGGAGGACCCGAGGTTTTACAGATTTGAATGAACCTTTCCAGGTTGAGGAAGAATATGGTGGCAAGGTTACCTTCTCTAAAGAGGATATACAAGGGCGGGAATCATCTGCAAATTCATGCTCCTTCGAATGTTTGGCAAAGGTAGTTTCTCAAAGAACCCTGTAAAGAACAGGATGAGGGAATCAGCCAATGTAATCTGAATTTAGATAATGAATGGAGAAAGGCAGACAAACTTTTTAACCTTAATGCTGGTAAGGACTTATTTAGCAACACTTTTTAGAGTGTTTTTTCTGTTGATATCAGCCAATGATGCTCCTTTTTATTGGATGTGCAAAGTTTTGAAAGCATGTTATGTACAATTGAATGCGCTTGCATGTGGTGTGTGTGCATACACGTTCCCAACATTATTAATTTTCAACTGATAGTTTGATCCTTTCTTTCAGGCCAAACAAGCACAAGACTCTCAGTAGAAGATTGCTACACCTCAAATCACTTGGCAGAATGACACAAGAAGGAATAAAAGAGAACATTAGCAGCAAGAAGATATGTTAGCAGACTGCAACATGAAGGCTTGAAGATGAAGAAGTAGGGAACGCGTGAGCCAGGGGTCATGCCAGTTAATTAGTTAGAGTTAGTTGATCATTGTAGCCGTATATAAAGAACAATTGTATTCCTTGTATGGCAATAAGAAAATACAGAAGATTATTCTCAATTCTCTGTTCTCTCTTCTTTCGGTTCTTTCTCAAATTCTGTTCTCTCTTCTTTCTCAATCTTGTTAAGCTGGGCTTAACATTTTAATGGAGAATATTTGCCTACACAAAAACCCAGGGAAACCATTTTCAACCACAAGAGGTGCTTCAAGTTCACTGCTCAACAGATAACTGGCTGGAAACATGACACATCAGTACTGGAAAACCTACAAAAAGTCCCACTAACCCAAATGATCGTCCAGGTGTAGCTTTCACGTCAGTTGTGCTGTTTATGCCATGTGTAAAGAGTCGTATCCATTGGCCCCTACCTAGCTAGAAAGAAACATCAGAGACTCAACTTGGTTGGAATTGGATGGGACTGATCAGATCACCTTGTGGTTCAGATTAAACCTCACATTTGGATCATTCTCTATTATCCAATTCCAATATCATATTCATTTGGTGGTACACCAAGAAAGAATTAAGAAGAAGAAGAAAGAAAGAGAGCATGGAAGTCTGCTTTCTCACCTCAAACTCCTTCACCAAGACCTTGGAACTTATCCCTTCAATCAAAGCTAGAGTTTTCTCATATCCCAAGAGAAGTTCTAATGCATTTCAGAGCAAAAGAGTTGCTCTCTCCACTTCCATAACATGTAAGTGCACCTCTTCATGCATATCTTTGTTGTCAGTTTTTTTTCTTTTCTTTTCCATTACCTTGATTCACTTCATCTTGATCTAATTTTGTTGGGAATTCATTGATCCCTTGATTCTTTTAAGATATCTTTGTTATAAGTTATGATCATGTGTAGTTTAATCAATAACTTTGTATGTTGATGCCAGGTCGCCACATGCCACCACCATCACCATCTGCTGATGACTGTCGGCCTTTACTTGAAGCTGACTGGAGATCGTTTAGAGCAAGATTGGTTGCCAATGAACAAGCACTGAGGCCCACTGAACCTTCCTCAACAGCAGACCCTGATATTGTTGTGGATCAGCAGCCACCACAAATCACAATTGGGGACAAATGGGCTCATACCATCCATGAACCTGAGAAAGGTTGCCTGCTGATTGCCACAGAAAAGCTTGACGGGGTCCACATTTTCGAACGGACGGTCATCCTTCTCTTGTCAACTGGGCCAGGGAGCCCATATGGCATCATACTCAACCGGCCGTCCCTCATGTCGATCAAGGAAATGAGATCAACGGCGCTTGATGTCGCCGGGGCGTTCTCCAATAGGCCATTGTTCTTTGGCGGGCCATTAGAGGAAGGGTTGTTTCTAGTCAGTCCAGAGAGGGGTTATGATAACGATAGGGTGGCCGAGAGTGGGGTTTTCGAAGAAGTGATGAAGGGAGTGTACTATGGGACTAGAGAGAGTGCTGGTTGCGCAGCTGAAATGGCGAGGAGGAATGTAGTTGGGCTCGGCGATTTCAGGTTCTTTGATGGATATTGTGGGTGGGAGAAGGGGCAATTGAAAGAGGAAATACAAGCTGGTTATTGGGCTGTAGCAGCTTGTAGCCCAAGTGTGATTGGTCTTAACAAGGAAGGGACTCTTGGGCTTCGGGAGGAGGTTCTCTGGCTTATGGGCCTAAAAAATGTCTGCTGAAAGAACTTGTCTGAATTGGGCATATAAG
Source organism: Populus trichocarpa (assembly GCF_000002775.5). Lineage (NCBI taxonomy): Eukaryota > Viridiplantae > Streptophyta > Magnoliopsida > Malpighiales > Salicaceae > Populus > Populus trichocarpa. Next base: position 12,182,990 of record NC_037288.2, read on the forward strand.
CTTGTAAATGGGACTCCCAAAATCACAATAGGATTATTTCATTTTTATTCCAAGATGCTCCTTCTGTTCCACAAATGTCAAATATTTATTGGAGACTGATATATGACCAATCAAAACCAGAGTTTTAAGAACAATAGCTTGACTTCATTTCTTAAATATAAAAATCACAATTGTAGCTAATCCAATTTAATTGTTTGGTGGGAAATTAATGTAAGGCTTTCGTAGATTTGAATAGTATTTATTATTATGCGTATCATAAATAAATAAATAAAGATATGGTGGCTAATAAGCCACTTGTCAAGGAAAAAAAATTATATATAAAAAAGATTGAAAACAATCACTGTTAATATTGAAGAATGAAGATAAAAATAAAAAAAAAAGAGTCGCAAATAGTTATATTGCAGAAAAAAAAATAATGTTGATAAATCACATGTAAAGTAATAAATAGATAAAGTGTAAAGTTAAAAAAAAAATTATTTTTAAAAATTACTAAATAATAAATGAATAAGGATAAGAATAAAAAGAAGGGTGAAAAAAAAATCAAGTAAAGTGATAAATAGAATAAATGTAAAGTGATAAACACCCATTGGACAGGCAGAGGGTGAAGATTCGATATTGGTGTCTTTTTTATATTATTCAATGCAAAAGACCATTGAATAGTCGCTAGGCGACCATGAGGAATGCTTGATGAGCCAATAGCGATTAAACAACTCTCTTCAGTTAACCTACATGAGTATTTAAAAATGAGATTGTAATTGTTTTTTAAAGTATATTTTATTTGAAAATATATTAAAATAATATTTTTTATTTTTTAAAATTATTTTTAACATCACCACATTAAAATAATTTAAATATACTAAAATATATTAATTTAAAATAAAATAAATAGCATTTAATGAGCAGGACGGCTCATTATCATTTAATTTAACTATGAATTGAGGTTCTTCTCAGATTCCCGTGCTTCCTTGCTTCTTCCTTCTGCTTACAGACCTCCGAGTTTAAAATACAAAATGACTTTGAACTTCTAGCGATGAAACCACGCTCCATTTCCAAGATGGAGCAATAAATTAAAAATAATTCAGCCGAATTAACTTGTTACACTCGAAATCTAAATTATAACATTAAAATAATATTATAAAAAAATATGAAAAATATAAAGCTTTATTTCTCAAATAACATATTATTAAAAGATAATTTTTAAAAAAAAGTTATTGGAGGGTAAAATTAAAAAAATTCAATTAAAAATAACAAAAAAATAAATAGTTAACCCGAATCAACTTGATAATCCCTCGATATAGATTATGAGATTATGACAACCCTGAAAAAAAAAATTTTAAAAAATCATAAAGTTTAATTTTATAATAGTTTAATGTTAAAAGATGAAATCAAACAAAAATCAATTAGAAAAAACACTCTAAAAAAATAATTCAAGTCAACTTGTTAGATGATCAATCTAAATTATGAAATTAAGATAAATTCATAGAAAATAATAAAAAAAATAAAAAGTTAAAATTATAAAAAAAGAGTTAAATATATGAGATATGATTTTGATATATAACTCAATAAAAAAATAAAAAAAATTATAAATTTTAATTTTTAAAATAATACATTAAGAAATTAAATTAAGAAAAAAACACGTAAATAGTGTTTTGTGAAAGGGATTTAGCCACGTAATTTTGAGTTTTTGTTAATAATAATAATAATAATGTATTTACTTACGTGTACCCAGAAAGCATGAAAGGTAGAGAGGATCTAGTAAAAGAGAAAACAAATGCCCCGCCCCCCCGAATCTAAGATATTATCAATAAAAATAAATAAATAGTAATAAGAAAATAAAAAAACACTGAAACAGAAGTATATTACAATAATAATGGGAGACCACAAGGTTGACAAATTCGAAGTCATTGTTTCTTTGAGAAAGGGAGAAAAAGAAGAAAAAAGGAAGATCTCTCTCTCATTCTTATCTGGGATTGTGGGGATCTTTCTATCTTACTAGCCCTAGCAGATTTGAGCTTCTGTCTAGTATATATAATAATTCATTATTCTTTTTTCTATTGATTGTGATTTAAGATTTTTCAATGACATTACAAAGGCACCTACCTCCTTTTGTATTTTGCTTCAACTGGGAATTTTTGATATAGTTGCAGTTGAGTTTCAAGGGTTTTCTTTGAATTTGAGCTCAAGTTTTGTTATGGGGTGCTGGCGGATGCTGCCATATATAAGGTAAATGTTCTTGTTTGTTGTTTTAATGGATGATTGATTTGGCTGTTTGTTGGTCTCTCTTTTATGCTTTAACCTTAATCCATATACTAATCACGGTCAACTTCCAGTTATTTAAACATGTGTGCATGGCTGTTGTCATGTCGGTCTCTCATTATCTTCCCTTATTCTTTTCTTATTTGTTAGTGGAGGAATATAACCGATTGCTTTTCTTTCCTTGATTATCACAGCTGGAATCACAGGCTTCTGTTTGGAAGATCTTAAAGAAAACTGGAGTTCAGATTATCAATAATGCAGGAATGCTGGTCTACTGGAATTTCAAGTAAGAATTGGCAAGAGTTTCCAGTGCCATCAGTATTTGTTGATCGTTGAAGTTAATAACATTAATTGCAATAGTATTAAGAGATTTATTAGCGTATTTTGTAGTGGTAAGGGTTCTCTGTTCCATTTTTTAGCCATTATATGGTCATGTATAGCTATGAAGCATTACAGTCAGTTTACCTTCGAAATGGGTGTCGAATGTCAATTGAAACTTTCACAGTTCTCATGTTTTGTTTAGATAAGACTTTCCTTATCTCCCTTCCTTACTAAATACACTTGTATTGCCTTTTGTATCAACACAGTGTTTCTTTAAAGCTTGGAAAATGCATTTCCTCAACAACAGGGATAAATGAATTACTTTTGGTGCTGTTTCTAATTTATTTTCTAAACTTCTTTCAGTACATTGGCTGGCCTATTTCGCCCTACTGTAACATAAATTATGGCAGGCTCTAATGGATCAGCTCACTTAAAGACACTCAGCATGCAAAACACATTTGGAACATTGGCTGTGACTCTTACAACTACTGTACAATAGATTGGACTTGAAGACACTCAGCATGCAAGACCCATTGGTACATTGGATATGACTCTTACAACTACTGTACAATAGACCGGCTCACTTAAAGACACTCAGCATAATATCTGGCTCGGAACACTTGCAACTAGGGAGAAGCTCTCGACGGACAGGTATCTCCGTGGCCTTCTAAGCTGTTGCCTTCATGCTTCTTGCAAACATATTAGGAGTGCATCTTTATTTTTGTTTGACTATGGAATATAATCTCTCTCCATAATGTATTATATATGGAGATAAATTGTTTTTCATTGACTTTATTTATGGACCAGATTTGTCAAGATTTATTCATAATGTGCTAGTTCGTTTCTAGATTGAGCGATGAAGGGGTCTTTTCCTTATGTGGAATATTTACTACAATGTTGATTGGAATTCAATTTCACCAGCGAAACTGAGCATGACATTCGTGTACGAGGAAATAATATGATAATGCAGCTTGTATAACATGGTGGTGGTTCTTTCTATGTATCAGGATTGATGAATGAGGATTTATGTGCTGCAACAAATTCTTTTTTCAATGCAACCATACAATATACATGTTACAATATGCAATGAGTTTTATTTGTCAGAATCATGGCCATGATCCTCATCCTGCAGCTTCTTTCCTGTAACAAAAATATATAGTGTGGGCTAGTAAATCTTTTTCATTTGTGATAGAAGAAAAAGAGATATCCTTCATATCAGGGTTGGTAGGTTTATTTGGAGTTTTTATTAAGTTGTTTCAGGTGTTTGCAGAAATGGGAACTGAATTTCTGTATAAGATGCATATACCGGGTTATCATTCTACAAGGGATCTGGATGACAGTAGTGGGGATGTTAGATGGCCTTCACATCATGAAAACAAGGCCTTTGGGCAGTACCATGACATGCTTGCTGCAAAGCCAGAAATAGATAGATACTCTGGATATGACAAGGAACACTTGAGGCAAACCATACTGAGGCATGAAAACACATTCAAACATCAGGTATGTTTTATCTCCTCTTTATATTGTTGAGCTATAAAATTGGATTTTTACACTTTCTGACCGAGTTCATGAAATATAGTGTAAAAATGCCCTTATTTTGCATAAATAATTGAAATTCGATTGAGCATAAAATAATGTTTATGTTTATGGAAATTTGATTATGCAGGTCCATGAACTGCACCGGCTTCACAAAATACAAATGGACATAATGAATGAAGTCCGGAGCAAACAATCAGTCATATGCCTTGATCATGTGGGAACATTGCAATCAAATCCTTTTGCCTTTCCACATGAAGGAGACCGAAGGAGGTGTCACAATCCCAGTTTAGGGGCTATGAATTGTCATATACCATCTGCCTCAGGTGCTGATAGTGTCCAATCACATTTTGGTTCCATTAATGTGCAGAACATGCAATCCGGATGTGGCTCAACACACGATGGTTCCAGGCTTAAGGATGAATACAAGCACAAGAAGCTTCAGAGGAGATTATTTGACCTTGAACTGCCTGGTGACAAATACATAAATGATGAAGATGACGCACGCGGGGCATTTGTAGGGTCAGGGGTGGAAACTCACCCTCCAAATTGGAATTGTAACGTTACTTATGAGAAAAATTGCAATATGTCCACCCCAAGTAGTGTGTACTCTGGCTGCAATGGTGATGCTTTTAGTTCCATTACACACTTAAGGAGGACCCCAGGTTTTACAGATTTGAATGAACCTTTCAAGGTTGAGGAAGCACATGGTACAATTTCTTTTGATACTCTAGGCAAGGCTACCTATTCTAAAGAGGAGATACAGGGGCGGGATTTATCTGCAAATTCATCCCCAGGCTTCCAATGTTTGGCCAAGGAAGTTTCTCAAAGACATAAAGAAAAGGATGAGGGAATCAGCCAATGTAATCAGCATTTAGATAAAGAATGGGGAAATAAAGGCCGACCACCTCTTAACTTCAACCCTGGTAAGGACTTGTTAAGCAAGCCACTTTAGAGTGTTTTTTTTGGTTGATATCAGCCAATGATATTGTTTTTTTTGGATGTGCAAATTTGTATCGGTCACTACTTTACAAGTAGCCGAGTAGCTATGTTTTTTTATTCAAAATCATTGCTTCACTATTTTTTGTAGCGTGTTTATCATCTTTTGTTGATAAATGGGTGAATTGATTTTCTTACTTTAAATCCAATGCAACTCAATTCTTTTGAAATTCTTAAATATAGCAAATCAGTTAATCTGTGGAATTTTTTTTGGAAATGAATTATTAAAAATAATAAGTTGGAAGGAAAAAGAGTTACTGATTTTCTGGGCATAACCATTTTGTTATTAGACATCCAAAAGCATCAAAGTACTTCTAAGGCAATGGCTCTTCCGAGATTTACATGAATTTTCAGAAACCTATGAGTCCCTGTTCTGAAAGTTCTGAGAAATGTATAAGAAACTTCTCATTGTTATTGATTCCGTACGCATTTTAAGGAATGTCTTTTACTTTCTTATAACAAAGGCAAAAGAAGACTGCATATTTTGTACACTTGAATGTGCTTGCATGTGAAGGTGTGTGTGCTTATTTGTTCACAGATACTGAGTTAACATTATGGTATTTTAAAGTTATTTACTTTCTAAGATTACATCATATTCTTCTTTGTGACTGAAGCTTAAAATCTTCAACATTAATTTTTCTTTTCCTTTAGGTGGTTCAGAATATAAGAGGCACAATTGAAAATTCTCGCAATAAGCTTGTTGCTGTATAGTACTAATTCAGTTTCAACTGATGGTTTGATCTTTTTTTCAGGCCATATAAGCACCAGAACTTTCAATAGAACTTTTTATGGAGAATATTTGCCTACACAAAGTGAATCATTGCATGTTGGCTGCACGAAAGCCCATGAGCCTGATCAGAATAAACCAGAACAATTGAGAAAGAAGACAATTTTTGGTGTAGAAATCTCTGATAGAAATCATGATGCATCTGTTATGTTTTCAGATACACTTCTGCAGCCACCTGCTCCTCCATCTAATGTAGTCAATTCCGAGTCATCCTCCATTTCATCTTGGAAGAAGCCTCCAGCTAGCTCAAGACGGAATGCAATATATGTTCAGGGAAACCCTTGCTTTAATACCTTTCCTGAATCAAATAAGAGTTCAGCAACATTGATTCATTGCCGTGAAGTTTCTACAGATTGGTCGATTGTTAATGAAAAAGTGGATTTTGTTCCAGGTCCTGGAGTTGAATTATCCTATAAAAATGACCTCTGCTTTGTTTCTCAGTTGCAGTCCAAGGAAAAACGAGTTTACCATGCATCAGCTGGTCACTCAAATGGTCACAGTGCTAGTTATTCAGCTTCTGAACTAGCTCCTCAGCATAGGCCTCCAAATAACCCAAGGGGTTCAGGCTGGCTGGATAATATAAAATCTGCAGAGGAAGTAAACCTCAATGCAGTACTTCCAAAAGGTTGCCCAAATGAAGCAATTTCTGATTCAAATCTTATTTCCATTGGTATTCAAAGGAAGGAAGAAATTCCACTAGGAGGGTTATCTTGGCTGAGAGCTATTTCACCTTGTGAAGGAAATTCTTCTGTTGAAATGCCCGACTCTCAAAAGGTGAATTTGGATTCCTTGCAAAGAAAATATGCTGAGCTTTTTGCTTGCGATTCTGGAACAATGAAGGGCCTCAATCAAAACTTTATCCAGGATTCATCATCAGCAACAACTGCGCATGATGCCAAAGACAGAAGAATAGGAGGTGACTGTTCAAGCAATAGGAAGATTCTTGGTGTTCCCATTTTTGAAAAGCACATGTCCAAGGATCAGCCTTCTGCCAGCTCTGGCCTGAAGCCTAGTTGTTGTGTTTCAGAGACTAATGATGCTAGCTTTATCAAAGGTGGGTTACTTCGTACTGATCTGAATCAGGATCCTATGGAATCGGAATCCGTGGAGACCCAAAACACAAAGATTTTAAATGCGGAAAGGCATTCAGTTGATTGTAGAGCTGGCTTAAGACACCCAATTGATTTGAATGTGAGTGTGACTGAAGAAGAGGCTCAAGTGAGTATTTGTTCTCCAAGAACCAAGGATGAGATTGCAATTGAGATAGATTTGGAGGCGCCAGTTGTCCTTGAAAATGAAATAGACATTATATCTGGTGGTGAATTTCTAGAGAGTAAATTTAAAGAACCATTTCAGTCAATAACTGATGAATCCAAGGACTTTCGTGGAGGCTTTTTGATGGCTGCAGCTGAGGCTTTAGTTTCTATCTCATCTTCTGGTGCGTGCAAGTTTCAAGACGATGCTCCATGCCATGACTCACTACAGTGGTTCACAGAGATAGTTTCTTCGTATGAAGGTTACATTGAGAATGATGTAGGATCCATTTCAGTGCACGAGAATATTACTGATTGTGAAGATCCAAAATCAGATGTGGTTGATTTTTTTGAGTATATGACCTTAAATTTAACTGAAACTGTGGTAGAAGAGCATAATTTTGAGCCAATGGTTTTGGAAAGCATAAAAGATGAAACATCATTGCCAAGACGTCCTCGGAGAGGTCAGGCCAGGAGAGGAAAGCATCGGAAGGACTTTCGAAGAGATGTACTTCCTGGTCTTGTCTGTTTGTCTAGGAATGATGTGACTGAGGATCTTCAGATGATTGAAGGGCTAATCACAGCAACCGGTGGCACTTGGCGGTCAGGTTTGTCACAGAGAAATTCTCCTAAAAGAAAGGCAGGAAGGGGGAGAAAGCGTGCAGCCCCAGCTGCTGCCTCTCCAATAGTAACAGCAGTGAGTCTACCGCAAACTCAGCAACCTGATTGTGGAGAACTGGGACTTGAGGTAACAGGATGGGGAAAGAGGACAAGGCGTCCTCCACGACAGAGATATCCCATTAATAACACTTAACCACAACAAACTAGAGAGCAAGTCATTTAGATTTCAGAAAGGAATTGTCATGCAGCCTGTCAAATTTTCATGCCAGGGAGATTCATATTGCGTGCATGCCTTATTTTCTGAGTCCTTGATTTGGTATGCTTCACTCTTCAGTTTATTGGTGAGCTTGTTTTACTGATGATAAAATAAGTGATACTGGTCTCTACTGACATAAAATGAACGTGTTACTTGTTAGTGTGTAATGTTACTAGACATGGTTAGCCTTTGAGTTCTCAAATTCAGAGAGTGAAAATGTGTTCTTTTGTCTTGCATTGTTCTTTCTGTTGTGCGTGACTTCCATAACTTGTATGTTATCTGCTTCCTTAAATGACATGTTGTGAGTAAAAAAAAACAGAAAACTCTGTTTAATATATATATGTGCACAGTAGACTCCGAACGTGGCCTGAAATCTCCTATGTAAGCCAGCGGTCTTAACAAAATTACCATTATCAGGGCTCTGTTAGGTGGCTTGCCCTACACTCGATAATAATACATATTCAAAGGTCTTGGTCTTGTACCCCTTAATCTACTTGTTGATGCTCTTCATGTTTCCTTCCAAAATGAAGAAATGGACTCTAATTTTATTTACTTTCTCTCTGTTTTTTTTCCTCAACAGTTGACAACGTCCTCCATGCTTACTTTCGGAGTTAATTGTATTTTTATTCTTAATTAATAATTAGAAATAAGCTTTAATTCACTCTAAGAAAGTAAAAACAAAAACAAGCACTCTTGAAAAAAAAAAAAAAAAACCCTCTAGTTTTACCCTTTTCCATTTACAATGTTTTGAAACATGCTCCGCACCCCTCAAGCGCCGTCGTTTTTGCATCTCCAACTGACAGACAAACGAGAAATACGGGGACCCCTTTGGCGGTAAATTTAAAAGTTAGTTGTTGGACCTACGAACAACTGACAGATACACATGAATGCACACTAAAACTGTCTGTCAAGATTGGGTACCCATTTCGGTTCTCCGAGTTTTAGTGTGCATTCATGTGTATCGGTGTGCATATGCGTACTTTGGTTTGATTTCTAACTGTGTTTGGGAAATTTGGAAGAAAGGGTAAGGAATAGAAATTATAAGAAGATGGAAGTGAAGGAAAGGGAATGTGCGGTAATATTCTCCTCTTATCTGAATTTGTAAGCGTGATAATGGGAATTAAATAATTTTTTCTTAGAGTGAAGGTATATATATAGACTATAGGAAAGTCTTTACAAACGTTGTTAACCGAGTAGTAGATGTCAAAAGGTTTCTTTCCCTTCCACTTTCCTCTATTTACAAGTTCTGTTCTTTCCCAAATTGATTTAAATTACTGCAACTTAAAATAGGGAATGCTAGAGTGTTAAGAAATTTTTTAACAGTATAACATATTGTACATGTGGAAAACGAATTTAATACAAGTGTTAGTAGCATTATAACATGTGAATTCTGTAAAGCATGTATTTTTCAATGTTGATATTTATTTTATGAACTTTACGTTGAAAATTCTGCTAGGTGTGACTACTTTGATATATGTGGAGAGCTTTTGTTCATGGGGAGAATGAAGGTGAAGTACCATGAGAAGCAGCGGAGGCTGGTTCTTTGGTGGTTTCTGCATGTGGGTTTGATCTAGTTTGGATGAATTGCGTTTGATGTTTACTTGTAGGCAATGGCTGGCCTTTCTGTACCAAACCAACTTGAGGCTAGGTGAGCTTGATGTCAGAGAAAAGGATCTTTGGGAATTATAAGACTTATGAATCAGCAGTTTTAGGTGAGCTTGATGTGGAAAGGTAGCAGGAGCTGAGGCGGTCAAGACCCCAAAGAGCAAGGCCTAAAGGTAAGACCATCCTCCAAAAGAAAGCTTATTGAAGTTTATCTTTAATACTTTATGGAATTGTTTCCTTTTGTGTAAAAGGGTAAATTTTATTGAAGAGAAAAGGATTAAAAGACACAACAGAGAGGATAAGACATCCTCCAAAAGAAGGATGAAAAATCATTATAAAAATTCAGACCAATCCCACTGATTGTAATTTTTCTTGTGAATCAATGATGCTGTATGTTGCATGGCTGCACATGATTCCATGATGTATCTGTTTGTACAGATTATCAATAAGTTCGAATCTAAATTGCGCAAATCCTGCTCCTAGCTAGTGGTCGCACTTTACACTGGGATAATATGCTATTCTGCACTGCACTGCATGTTTAATACTGTGATGCAGTCACTTTAACAAGTCTTGTCAATGATAACCATTAATTTTAATTGTTCATTGTTCTTCTTTATGTTTTCGAACTTCAAATTAAGTTATCTTATTTTCTTTGGGAAAATCATAACAAATGATGAGAGATTAGTCATTCTAGGTCCTGGTTAGAATACTCAGGTGTGACACAGAATGAGTTGTAGTATCACTCGTTTTAGGGTGAAGCTTGTTGCAAGTATATATTTCGACTAATTGATGTTGGAATTTAATTTCTTTGGACTAGCTCTTGGGTAGAAATGCAAATGGGAGGTGGTTTCTCGTAACATTTTCTTCATTCTTTAGCTTTGGTTGGTTCAGGAAGAAGGATCGCTCTTAGGATGAGGTGAGAAGTGCTTCGTTCAAGATGTAATTTGTTTGATGCGTTTTGGTTATGAGTGTTGTAGGAAAAGCTGACAACTGAAGCCCCTGATCAGTAATAAATTGACAAGTTCATCTGTTGAAACTTTTTTGTTTGAAAAAAAAGAAAAAGAAAACCCAAAACAAAAGGGGGGAGTTTATGCTTCCTTGAAATTATTCTAGCTTTGATGTGATTGTGGCATGGTTGGATTTGGTTTCTCTTTAATTTTGCGTTTTTATTTATCTGGACACAGACAAATCAAGATACAAAACATAGATACAGGATATTCTCGTAACTTCAGAACTTCCCCCACATGTTGATGAGTTCAGACAATCCTTTGTTAGAACACCCACCAACTCCCACTGTTTTCCTCGCTTCTTCTTTGATGCCCAATGCCTGAATTCTTAATGATTCATTCCCCATAATTTCTCCAATCTTTTCTGCAATTTCTGCTCTATTCACTATCATCTCCTCACCCCATCCCCAACTCTTCACCCAGGTCCCTAGTCCAATCCTCTCCACAATATCTGCGTTGACTTTCTGGTCCCCATGTTGGGGCCAAGCTAAGATCTTCACTCCATGCCATGCAGCCTCCATCACTGAATTCCAACCACAATGACTGAAAAATCCTCCGACTGCTGGGTGGCTTAATACATCCTCCTGGTTTACCCAATTCCTAACAACTAATCCCTTTTCTTTCATCCTCTCCATCAATTCATCTCCAATTACCCCTTCCAATCCTTCATTATCTTCTCTGTCAACTTTTTTATCCTTCACCACCCAGATAAACCTGCTACCACTCCTTACCAGCCCTTCACCTAACTCTCTGACTTGATCCCTCGACAAAGCAGTCCTACTACCAAAGCTAACATACACAACTGATCCAGCTGGTTGATCATCAAGCCAAGTTAGCTGTAACTGGCTCTTCTCAAAATCACATGGTGGGAGTGGTCCAATGGCGACAACTGAAGGTAGCCTTTCCAGGAGTAGTTGGCAATCATTTAGCTTTCTGAGTGATTCTTGCTCAAAACTTTCGAACGTGTTAACTAGAATTCCACTTGATTCTGCGACTTTTCTACTATCCTCTATGAAACTGGTCTTTAGGATATTATTGCCTTTTTTCAGAAGTGGTGGGGGAATCCATGATTTGGGCATCAATTCCAGGCCCCGAATCTTGATGACATCCATCTCATCTAATTCATCCATAGCTTTTGAGTCGGCTAAAGTGGGGTAACATAGAAAAAATGTCAGCATTTTAGCAGATGATGTGAAGAGAACATAATTAGGAAGGCTAATAGCTTCAGTGATGGGAGTAACCGTCGAAGCCAAGCTCATGTCCGTGATAAAAACAGAAAGGGGTGGATTTAGTGCAGACAGAAGTGGGGAAAGAAGGCGAGAGGAGTTCTTGATGAGTTGGAAATGTTCGAAAAAAGGGTCATCCGAAGGGTTGTCAAGTGGAAGGAGATGAAACTGCTGGTGCTTGATTTGAGGAAAGGAAGCAAATAACTGAGATAAAGCTTGTGACTCAGAGAGTGAGACTGTTGGGTGTGGGATGATGAAGGTGACTTGGACATTTTGGAGTGTGAGTGAAGCAGCAAGTCTAAGGAAGGGCGTGAGATGGCCCATGCCAGCACTTGGGAGGAGAGCTACATGAGCAAGTTTGCGGTCACCAGAACTTGGCATTCTTCCTTTGTTCTGTAAATGAATTTGCCTTTGCCTTGTTTTGGTGGAGCTTATTCTACTTGTATAAGAAAAGAAGAGCTGCTTGAGCATGTATTTAAATATGTCGGTAGATGCTTGTTGACATGGTTTGTGGTGAATTCCGTAGCCAGCAAAAGCGTTGAAGGGAGTTGGTACATGCGGTCGCAAGCACTCAATATTGGAAGGAGCAACAGCCAGACACGTTATTTATTATTGCTGCAACTGCAAGTCTGCAACTCCATACAAGTTTGAATTGAAACGAATCTTTTATTTTAGAATGAAACATTACAAATACGAATACAAAATAAATTAAATAACACCACCCTTCACTATTTATTTACTACAGTCACATCTATAAATGAACTGTAGATCGTTATAGTACATCCATGATGGAAATGTAAAAAATACAATTTGGTCCCTCCATTACAATTAAAAAATTATGGAATATTCTACTGGCATATAGTGAATATTCTGTCGGTATTTTTCTATCCCAACAGAATACCATCTTTGAAAACTTTTTCATTGAAGTTTTCTCTCCCGTCGATATTGTAAAATACTGATAAAATATTTCATTCATCATTTTCATTTTTGTTTTTGTTTTGTTTTGTTCGTTACGATTCTTAAGCTAAAAATTTCTCTCAATAAACCTATAACTACAACAAAAAAAACAACTTTAAAAATTAAAAAAATCGACAAAGATTTAAGATCTATAAGGAACTTTTCATCTAAATAATGCTAAATAGATTACGCAAACCTATGAGTTTTTATGTTTGGAAGATTCAAGTAGAAAATTCATATAAATAATGCACAATAATAAAATAGACATAATCTTATACACAAATATTTATGTTTTAAAGAAGTGGAAATGAAGCGATACATTGAAGTAACTCAATAAAAACAAATAACATCATGAGATATAAAAGTTACATAGAGATGTCGCCCTTCCATTCTACTATCCGTTTGCTTGAAATGGGCTCCATTAAAGAAGGAATGCTTGATGCAAACCTCATGATCATGTGATCACAGAACCAACAATGAAGATGATAACTTCCCAAAAAACGCTGAATAATCAGGTTTGGTTGAACCTTTACCTAGAGTTAATTTGTAATTAAGAATCAAAGGTATTGGATGATTGTGAATGACGACGCTACAAGGTTAGTTATACCTTGATAAGTCGGATTTACTCTTTGTCCCTGCAAAAAAGAAGAAGTTTGCTCAAGCAAAACTGAATTTCTTTAATGTCTAAAGATTGCCCAAAATCGTAGCAAAATAAAACATAATATAGTTCTAGAATAATAACCATAGTAGTCCTATATTGGGCTGCAAACCAATGGTCCTTAACTCAAACTCAGTTAAACACAAGCCTAATGCCTAAAACAAGCTTAAACATTGATTTTAGGCCAAAATAAACCCAACAAAAATAAAATTGTTAAAACTAAAATATAATTATCCTAAATATTAATTAAAACAATAAAAAAACCTTAAGAAATATTCAGATTAGTATAAGTTATCAAAACAAACCCCAAAACCTATCTCTTTGTATTGGATCCCTTGTAGCCAAATCTGAAACTTGTAGAAGAATGAGTATCCCCTTGTGCCGTTCATTAATCATTTTTCCTTGCTTGAAAGATGTTTTTAATGCTAAAGTTTCTTTTTTTTTTCCAACTATTATAAAAAAAGGAAAAATGACTGAAATATCTTATTTAAATAGCCTCCCATAATTTCCTTTTTGAATAAGCAAGTCCTATAAAATAAGGAAAATAATAAAAAAAGAATCTCAAGCATCTTTACCACCACATGCATTCCATAATGGATATGGAATTCTTGCAAACTATGGATAATAGTTGTTGTCATAAATGTCTCCTTGTTTGACATGAAATCCTTGTAGAAGAGGTAAGCCAATATCTACCATACATGTTTCCAAGCGCATTAAGGAATCCTTATATTGACTGGAATCTATAATACACAAGGAAACAATGTTACTTCAATTTTCACACAATATTAACAGATTTCAGTCTTGACTTCAAACACATCGTTCTCTCTTGTTCGAATGAATTAGCAAGCCTATCACATATCATTGGAAAGGTACAAATGTCTATTTTCCAACCTAATCAGAATCTTAGCAGAATTCCTTCTGTAGCTTTAGATATAGTCCAAAAAGTAGACGAAGTTCCAGATAAATTTGACAAGATTTGTCTAGCAAATTCGACCCTCTAAAATAACCCCTTAACAAAAACTGAATGACCTAATTTTTAACCCAATGTATAACATGTCTAGAAACTCTTGTAAAGATCTCAGCCCGATCCAACAATCGAGTTGAAAGTTATAATTGATAGTGTAAAACTAGACAATAGAAAATTTTATGCCAAAATTTGAATCTGACCTTATTTGGATCATATTAATGCTCAATCTATTATCCTCAGTAGTTGAGCCATCCAAATACATATAAGGAAACAATGAACACAATTAAAAAATTAAAACATACTATTAAACACAAATTCAATTATTTATTAAAAATGAATTACAATTAACCTATTAACTCAAAATACATCATCACTTAACCACAACAATTATCACTAGTAGCACCAATATCACTATTACCACTCCACAACCACACCACTATCGACCACACCACCACCACTATATTCTTTATCAATGTCGCACGTAGCGCGCACGACGTGGAAGGATGTCAAGGAGTCGCCACCTGGTTGTTTAGTTTAGGGTCATTAGGAGACCAGAGTGTACTGATCTTATTTGAAATTTCAGGGTAAGTGATTGATTGTTGTTAAAGATTGTATTAGCACCCCCAACGCATCTTACCTGAGATAAGTTATATTATGTGGTTTGAATGTGGTTTAAAAGTATTGATGAGTTCCTAACCAGTGGTCTGTCTATGACTCAGAACAAAGATTTACACTCATGAATTAATCTGACATTTTGAATTTATTATGTGCTCGTATGCTTAAATAAATTCTTATAGGAAGAATTCATGTAGGTGCCCTGACAAGGGTTCATCTATCCTGGGAGGTGAAAATGTTTTTCACAACCCATATATTATGATGAAAAATACTCCGAATTAAAATTGGTTAGTATCCAAAATAATTTTGAAAAATTTCTAGTCAACTTTTGGTTCTTAAATACCAGCCTTCTTGTAGGTCCAACATTTATATCATAATGTTGACCATTAATTTTCAGGAATTAAAATTTTTAAGGTTATTGAAATATTGTTCAAATCCCTAAGGAATTTTACAAACTTATTGTAAATTCTAAAAATGTAAAAAAAACTCTTTATCAAAACAAATCAAAACCTAGAAAAACGAAGAACATGAAGAACTCCGAAGAACATTCAACATAAACCCAACAACATGGATTTCAAATCAGACCAGATATGGACAAACGAAGGACACAAACATGTTAGAAATCATGCAAGGATCAATAATCTAGCATTCATGCATTTCAATTATCACTCAAAAACCACGATTTTGTCAAAATAGGTTTCAGTTCAAAACTAAAACCTTAGGATTAAAACCTACTGAAAATATGTTATTGATGCAAATAAACCCTAGATTATTGACTAATCAAGTTGCCCGAAGGGTTCTATTTAAAGAATTGAACCAAAGCTAGTCCAAATTATAGGGTTGAGACAATGTTTTTTTCCAAGAACACGAAGAACACTACTCAGCAAACCCAGAAATTAAGATCAAGCTGCCAAACCTGGAAAATGGTCTTTTATGCCTCTAAAACATGTTTTCTTAGTTCCAATAAACCACATTACCATAACTAAGAATGTTTGAATTAAAAGAACTAATAAACAACATCAAATCATCAAAATCATGCAAGAGATACCAAATCCAAAAACTATCAACTTAAAATAGTTTACATGTTCATTAAATATGGATTCAAAATTAGTTTTCTAAACTCATTTTGGTCATGAACAGACTAAGAAAATCCAGGATGAACATCATTGCTTCAACCACATTGCTTAAGTTAAACTAAAACAACATTATTTTATCAAGAAGAAACAATTTAAATAGAAGACTTTACTACATCTAAAACATCCAAAAGAGCTTTTTAAAAAAAGAATCAGACTATAATATTAACAAAAAGGGCAACTATAACACTATTTGCCAAGCATTCCAAACTTTAGCAGGCCACATGGACTCCATTTTTAGATTAGAAAACAATACCTGCAAGCTCTTAGAGTAGCTACTACCCTCTTTGCTTTTCTTTTTCAAATCTTGCTTCCACAAGCTTGTTGCCCTTTCAAAACTTAAGAAATTCGTGTGCTAGGCTCTTAAATCTTCACACATAGAGTTCCTTTATCAATATTTTCTCCATCTTTTTCTCCTTTTTTCTCTGATTTTCTAAGGGGGTATTTATAGTGTCTTGCTAGGGTTTTCGATGGATTCAAACATAGATTGATCAAAGCTTAGCCCTTTCATCAAAATGAGAGGGTTTTGGAGTATGTTTTATAGTTGTGAGCTCTGTACTTATGCTGGTTTTACAATGGTGGTTTTACAACAAATTTGGTTTTTGGAGGTTTTGGTGGTTTTCCAAACTTGGAGATCAAAGAGCTAGTTTCTAGCCTTTTGATCTTGAGAGAAACTTGACTAACCTTTGATAAGAACCCACTAAGAAAGATTGAAATGTGGACACACAAATAAGATTAGTGATTTTGCAAAATGTGTATCATAATCATCAACGACCAAGTTACGTATTTTCAAGGCTTTGTTGGAGCAACTCTGATGTACACATCATCAGAGACCACCTGATCTTGATAGAGGAGAAGCATATCTTTTGTTTGGATCTATCCTTGCTCATTTTAAAAGTCTGTAGCTCTACATTCATTTGTTTGAAAGTGGTTTTCTTCAGCTGCTCTACCACGCTATACTCATTGTGCTTCATCAGCTTTAGGAATTCACCGACTTCCTCCTCATTCATAGGTTTGTTTATTTCCATATCTTTGATGACATCTACAACCTCTTTGGCTTTTGGCTTTTTGTTGTCTTTCTAGTTTTTCAAGCATAAAACATCTGCCACTTTGAGTTAGTCCATCAATCTCGGTCTGAAACACAGGAGCAAGACCCTTAATATTGGGAGAATTTTGTAATTGTAAGGCAATGCATTATAGTTCCCATTGTAGGTAATGACATGCCTTATCAAGATGAGCTTCGACGGACCGCTCTCGGTGTGTTGAAGCCTACACATCTCTGCTTTCTTCTTTTGAAAACTTATCATGCCTAAGACATCATCCTTTTCCTCCTCTATTTGTAACAAACCACAAATCATCATTTATATCACCTTTTAGTTAAACTTTTCATATTTATTGATGTTATATCCCCTTTCTCAGTGGAACCTACAAAACCTGTCATTGTTTCTTGAACCTGATTCATTTTTTATTGGTAAACACTTATCCATGGTTACCTTTAAAACCTTCTTTCTTTCTTCTAAACTCTATAACATTTACTTCTCCACTACTAGAAGCATGATTAGTAAGATCACTCCATTTCTTGACCTTTGTGCTATCCAAGGTCATGTACTAGCTTAACACAGAACCAGTTAAGCTGTTTTGGAAGAAATGGATGGGCAACTTCTTGTTGTGTATGACTTCTATCATTTTGTTGTAGTATAACCTCAAGTGTGTCTTAAGGCATTCTAGTACCGTGTATTTGAAAAATTCTGTCACCTTAAACTTCTTGGACACCACTACATTTGGTACCAAACATATCTCAGCTACTCTAACCGGGTCATAGATGACAAATCCCTTAATAACCCTCAATCTTTCCTCACAGGCGACCCACTTATCTTGTTTGGGACGATAAGATGATTTAACCTCGTGAAATCCCTCTATTGTTAGATTTATTATGGCCGACATTTGAGCAGATGTAATCATAATTGGGATGCTCGTTGTTCTTTATGGTCCAGTAGCGGGATTTGCTCAAAGTTTTATGAGTCGAGGATAACCAGAGCTGTTGGAGGCGGTAATATGGTTGACTGCTGACTTAATGTCCCTTCCCTAGACTACACTCGCATGAGTTGCTCGAGTAAGCTAGCCATCTGAGTTATGTTATTCTTAACATCTTCTAGCTCTTTTTGGTAGTGGGCCTCAAGCTGAGCCCTCTCTTCGTTCTTCATTCTTTTGCGAAGCCTAGTATTATAGACTCTGATAGAGGGACCTATATTTCAAGTATGTTCATGCACATTCCATAATTCATAAATGCATATGGATATATGATTATGCATGATGATGTATGTTGGATATGGATTAGCTATACCCCAGGCTGATATATGACCATCATTCTTGTATAAACGTGTAAACCCCTGCAAAAAAAAAGTTGAACTAGTAAATTCCTGGGAGTACTGATTCATTAAATTATATGGATCCCGAGTCCAAATCTTCATAGACCATAAAAGTTTGAATTATCTAATGTTGCAAAAAGAGTTGAATATGCGGAAAAGGAGATGGATAAAACCCATAAAAGACTATGATTATACTATAGAACACCATCCCAGAAAAGTGAACGTGGTAGCTGATGCTCTTAGTCGCAAAACATAAGTGACTCTGAGCAAAACACCAATATGAGAGGAATGAACACGAACAAAGGTGAGGAGATTGGGGGCTCGGTTGAACATGAATTCTGAAGGGGTATTAATAGCAGAGTTAAAGGTACAACCAACGTATGAAGACTATATATTACAAGCATAACAATGAGATAATGAGGTATCAAAGATGAGAAGTATAGTGAATTCCAGAATTGAAACCCACTTTTGAATTGCAGATGATAAAGTGATGATGATGAAACAACGTATGTATGTACCTAACAATGAAATTGTTAAACAAAAGATCTTGCATAAGGCATATGAGTCCAAATTTACAATACATCCCAGTAGTACTTTTAATGTCTCATAAAATTCAATAGATTCATGATATATTGATTATTTATAACATGCCAGAAATGGGGTGATTTGTTTTATATAGTATCATGTTTCATTGATGTATTGCGTAATACCATATATCATTTCAACCATTAAACATCATTAAATGATTCAATACATCACACATACATATAAAATAGCATTACAAAAGGAGACACATTCTCATTGTATTAATAACATGAAGTGTTCATACACGCCATAATCCACGTCCACGACTTTGAAAGTCATCATCATAAATTTTTACAAAAATGCAAAATGACGATTCGTAGCTATTACATAGTTATTATAAAATGCAGGTCGCCTATTTATACTATTACATAATTTATCACAAAATACTTAAGACAGTTTTGAAGCACCATGGCTATGAGATGTCCCTGTTACAAACCAAATTCAATGTAAGTGTATAAACAATTTCTTATAATATAATTGGACAATGGACATATACTTTTAATCGTATTAACAATTTAAATAGGTAGATTCTCATTAATAACTTCCTACTAAGTCTGTCCTTAACATTTTACTTCATATCTTTGTGCGACCTTACACTGCATTATTTTCTTTGATCTATATACAACATCAATCAACAATGCGTATCATGGTTTGGAAACTCTTGTACTTTTGGCATCCTTCCATGAATGATTGTTCTTTCCTGACTATGGTCAATTTGTTTATGATTTTTAAACATTAATTGCAATTATAATTGACAAGTCATTATTTTTAATTTAGCTTATCAATAACTACTTTAAAAAAGCAATTATTGTTATCATTATTAATTAATGCTAATCTCATTCAATCATCCCGATTATCCAACATGGATACCAATAGTATATCATTTTTTTTTAAAAAAATTTGGGATGTGATTTATCATAAATTTTAACTTTAGAATGATTAGGTTTTTAGCCTGATAAGATAAGTATTTCCTTACTGTAAGGGAATTTTCTTGAACCTTAAACAAACCAACAAATAGAAATACGACTTTAGAAAAAAATAATCAATCAACAATGCAGTTTACCATCGGTAGGGTCCACTAGGGGTGATGTATCTTTCTCATGCACAAACTCCTTTACCCAGACTCTCGTAGACCATTAGTATAAGCCCCTAGAAAATGAATGCATGAAATCAAATAAATAAAAAAGAAACCTATTAGTAAAAATACAAAGCTTAGCACAAACCATGAAACATACATAAGTGAGTAAGGAGAAATTAGGGCCTAATATGAGAAAGATAAAAGATGAGAGGACTAAATCGAAAAGGCATGAGCAAGTGAGGGACAAAAAAAAAGGGGAAAAACCCATTAGCCCCAGGATGAAAAGGAGGGTTGATAGTAGAATAAGAGGAAGAAAAAGGAAGAGACACTCTTCTCTTCAGCGCCTCTTCTCAAAGAAAAAGTGGAGAAATCACATGCAAGCAAACACATGAGAGAAAATGAGAGGTTTAAGTGAAGATTTAAACACCAAAAACAAAACAAATTGAGGGAGAAAAAAAGGGGAGGCTAGTGGCAGCAGAAGGGAGGTGAAGAGAGGCCAAAAGATTTGAGGGAGAAGAGGTTTTGAGGAGCAGAAAATACAGCTAGGACAAACCCAAAACCTTCTTAGACCAATTTTTAAGATATTGGATGAGTGTTATACAAAATATTAACTCTTAGATTAGGGTTCATGAAGAATTTTTCTACGGTGGATAGAAGTGAGAATAGAGTGTAAAAAAGGGAGGAGAAGAAGGCTTGATAATGTTAGAAGATATTGAAGAACAAAATGAGTCATGGAAGGCTTGAAGCCGTCGGCCAGACATGATGAAGATGAAGGGGGGCATTTTTTTCATGTTGAATTGTGTATGCATGTTAAATAAACAAGTGTAGGATCATACAAAAGGCCATGATGTGTTGAAACTTGAACATGTGAACAAATTTATGTGGTGCATGCTCTTGTGAAGTTTAATTTTGAATGCGTAAAATATTAAGAATGATCATTTCTAGGAAATAACTTGTTTTGTATACAAAGGATGTTAGAAAGAAGGGAAGAAATGTATGAAAATGATTGTTTGTGTGTTAGGCATACCAAATCAAAAATCAGGACAATGTTGTTAGCTAACTTGTGACAAAAAATTGATCTAGTTAAAGGCAGATTTAAGATATTACCCTTTTTAAAAGTTATGGAATTGGATGTTAAATTTTCAATGGGACTGGAATTACCCAAATCGGAGTTGTAGAACCTTAGATATAGGTAGAAACCTGAAGACAGGTCAGATTGGAAAAATTTGGACATAATGTGCACTAGACCTGAAACTGAAAATTTAGGTTTACAACTGAAAATTTAGGTTTACAACTGAAAAATTTGGGGTAGATGTATTCATAAAAAATGTGGTCCATGGTGTTAACGTTTACAAGAAACAAATCTTACTCCATGTGGAGTTATATAACTCTAGATGGATAAAACACTAGAGAAGTGTCAGACTGTATATTATAAGACAAAATTGTGTGTCATGGTATTTCGACAAATTTAAACTTGTAAATGGGAGAACTGGGTTTTAACCTCTTCATCAAAATTGTGTGTTTGTGACTTAGCTTACTAAATAAATAAACCCCCAAATAAAATCGAGTTCTACAATTCTAGTGGGGAGAGAAACACTAAACAATGTTCTTGTGCATTTTCATGTATTGTTGAACATAATGAGTTTTAATATGAAGCTAAAAGCAATGTTTCTTATATAAAGAATGAATATGTAAATTTTTAAAGAATGTACTGATGGAAAATATTTGTATGGTTTAGGGGGAACACCAAGAACAAGATCTTCTATCGGTAGAGCTCACTCGACTAGAAAAAGAGGTAAGTAAAATCTCGCTTACAACTCATGAAGTTAAATCTAAATTTCAAATTAATTATAAATCCTAAGCATGAAAGTAATGTGGATGAATCTTAATTATGATGTGAAGTTAATGTAATTGAGTTGCTTTTGCAATGAGCGAAAGCCAATGTTGGGATTGTTTTCGAAGTTTTCAAAAACCAATGAATTTAAGTTGCTTTTGTAATGAGCGAAAGCCAATGTTGAGATTGTTTCTGGAGTTTTCAGAAACGAATGAATTTGAGTTGCTTTTGCAATGAGTAAAAACCAATCTTGGGATTGTTTCCAAAGTTTTCAGAAACCGATGAATTTGAGTTGCTGTCGCAATGAGTGAAAACCAATGTTGGGATTGTTTCTAAAGTTTTCAGAAACTGAAGAATGTGAGTTGCTCTCGCAATGAAAGAAAGCCAATGTTGGGGATTATTTCTGAAGTTTCAAAAAACCAATGTAATGAAATCGCCTTCGTAATGAGCAAAACCCAATGTTAGGACCACTATCGAAAATTTTGGAAAAATTATTAAATTGTGGTTGTTCTTGAAATATACGAAAGCTTAATGTCTAGAATGTTTCCACTAGATTGGTAGAAGTAAATAAAGGGAGAGATGAGTTGTTGAAATCATTTATAAAAACTAGTATGGCAAAGTCTCCATAAAATTTCGATGATTAAGCATGTTCTAGTTGTTTTATGGATGCATGTGTAAATGTCAGGTGTATTATCGTGGAAGTATAACCATCATTCATGAAATCTTCTATAAGATTGGATAGGAATAATGTGTACTCTCGTTATCGTTTACACTTAAAAGTGAAGCTATGGTTGAAATACAAAATATGCTTAATTAATCAATGTTGCAGAACCTTCACATATTGGTAGACCAAGTAATTAGGCGATCAACAAACTCCAGGAAATTCAAAACTTCATTGTACATGTAATTAATTTTGTTCCCTAAACTAAAAACTTTCCATTACTTTCCTTTCTTAATGATGTTATCCTATATGTTGTTTTATGTAACAGAGTTCTTAAGTAAATACTTTATGTAAGACGATATTTATGTACCCTCTGTATAAATTTCCATGTGTGTTTAGATTATACTTCTCTCTCTCTCTCTCTTCTCTCTCTCTCTCTCTCTCTATATATATATATATATATATATATATGGTTAAGATAATGTGGAATGAGTTTTAAGACGAATGGTTAATGTGGTT
This sequence comes from Populus trichocarpa, assembly GCF_000002775.5. Lineage (NCBI taxonomy): Eukaryota > Viridiplantae > Streptophyta > Magnoliopsida > Malpighiales > Salicaceae > Populus > Populus trichocarpa. The sequence continues at coordinate 12,206,233 of NC_037288.2, forward strand.
ACAAAAATTATGAAATGAAAAAAAATTATCGATAACTTGGTATGTCTTTTTTTAAAAGGAAACTTTGCCAAAATTTCATAAAAATTGACTATAAATAGAGGAATATGATGATGTGTACAAAAACAATTGCCATGAAAATAAGTCACAGACAAAACGCGTACTCGGTTTAAAAATGTGAACTTATTGTTGTAATTCCATATTTAACATCCCATGATAGATGGGGGATGTTACAATTAGGTTTCTTAGTGACTATGAGACTAGGTGGCTACTCCTGGACCATATTAATCATATTTTTATTATTATTTCCCAACACTTCCAAAACCCTTTTTGACCTAGGAGCCATACCCTTCATTCGACACCGTGCATGACACGATATAATGACAACTCCATTAGGAACCTTTTTGGTTAGAGTAAGCTTTGTTGATTGTTATTTGTTTTTTTATGCCCTACTTTATTTGTGCCTCATTTATTTGTTAGTGATTTAATTTTAACATGTATTTTTTTTATATTATTTATGCATAAGTACATCGAATATGGATTTATGCCTCCATGCATTTTAATTATGAGAGGATAAACCTAATTCTAAATTAGGTGGGGGGTTATCGGTCTGCCTCATTACTTTTAGTCGAGGTTCAGATTCGTAAAACATCCAACTATCATCTAAGTTACTTAGATGGAATTGTTATGCGATTCAAGCTGGGCTGGGAACCAGACATCTGATGCAAATCCTAGCAGAATTTAATGGAATTCGTGAACCCAAGATCTATCTAATCCAAGTTTGATGAAAATAGGATGAGCTTATATCACAATGGAAGACTTGCTCCAAGGCAACAAGACTATAAACCAACTCAATCACAACACCTACACCTAGAGACGAGCAAAAGGAGTATAAATTCACAAGAATTATTGGTCAATTCTATGAAGAGTTGAAAGTTCAATCAAGAACCTAGATTGACAACCAAAGGTCAACATAAATCAGAATATTATTAGGCAAAAAAAGTGTTGAAAATTATTCTGAAAAGTATTTATACCCCAAGCCAAAAACCTTAGTTTCCTTAATGGGTCACATATAAATCCAATTTAAATAATAATCAAACCAAGCTAAAACTAGTCCAAAATAATTAAAATAAATAAAATAAACAAGTTTGAAACATAAACAAGTGTTTCCTCAAAAAATAAATAAAGTTTAATAGCCCGACTAATTTAATAAGACAAGTTCAGTTATTTCTGTATTCTGTCTGGTAGCAGCAAAGCCCAACTTCAAACAGATGATTCTCTCTCGTCTTAAATAATTAGAAGGTGTGCCATATTCCGTTGGAAATGTATGGAAGTCTAGTTTCTAGACCAACTGGAATCACCTAACAATTCGACCTGTAGCTCTAGTTAGGATAAAAAAGATAGTGAAAGGTCAAACTGTTCGATTCTTCTCCCAATCCTTGTGTAATGGTCTTGGTTCCACAAACAAGTCCCTATTGAACATGAATAAGATAATAACGGCTTGCTCCTCATTATTTAATATTCTCTTGAAGTTCACCCTAGCCCATGTATTTTGAAGAAGTCCATTGAAGGTCTCTTTGAACCTCTTAGCTCTAAGCCTTATAACTGGACCAACCAGAACCTCCAATGAATCCTTTGGTGCTTGGATCGCATCAACATCTCAAGCTTTTGATCCATATATGGTAGGCTTATTAAATCATCCAGACGAGAGAGAACGATATGTTTAAAGTTGGGTCTAAAATCTTCCAATAAACTAGCGTGAGTCCAACCCATCTTTTCAGGTTTGGATGATGACATGACAACTCATTAATGATGTCACAAGCATCTCGCATGACTAGAAAACCTCTCTAGAAGGTCAAGGTCAATACACAAGTCATTAAAATTATATTAGTTTAAGGAGACCTTAAAGTAATTTGATCAGGAATTAATTATTAACTAGGAAACTTCTTCACCTCCTTAATTCCATAAAAACTAGCCCTAATCTCAAAAAAAGAAAAGAAGAAGAGATCACGTTCAGAATGTACAAGAAGAGAATGAGAGGTTCTATAATATTTTTAGAATTTTTTTTTTATCTTTTTTCATTTTCTAAATTTGAGACAAGTTTAGTTTATAATTTTAAGAAGTTAATACTCTTGGGTTTAAAATTATCATGAGGATTTGTGCTTAAAATTATCTTATTGTGATACATGAATATCTTATATTTTTCTATGATTAAACTTGATAATTGATGACCTTAATTTTATACAATGCGTAACGTATGTTTTTGGTTTTAAATTTATTACTAGCGATTAGTTTATGATAGATTCATGACTAATTAACTTAAGTAGCAGAAATATCTAATTTTCAAACCCATATTTGATTATTTCTTACTTGGAAAACATAATTATTGATTAAATTAACTCTCCATGTATGTTTAATTGTCATGAATCATTTGCATCTATATTGATTTTAATGCTATCATGTAATTAAATATTACATGCTGACACGATCAAAAGATTGATGTCTTCTCCCAAGTGCAGGAGTGTCGAAGTAATAAATAACCTGGCAAGACCGGGGTCAAACCACATAGAGGTTAACTGTATAAACTACAAATAAAAAAATAGATAATAACAGAAAAGAAGTTGAAGAGAGCTTTGAGATGTGATATTGATATAAGGATTAAACAAGGATAAAATAATTATCAAGGTTAGAGGATCCACTAATGGTATTTCAAACAAGTATAGTATAAACTCTTTTTATTACTCAACTGGAAACCACACACAAAGGAGGTTGCAATCGAATTATAAATTATTAACATGATTACATTAGTTATCTTATTCGAATAATGCTAAACTTGTAAATGTTGTCAGGTATTCATGCTTATAACTTATGTTAACAACAAATCAAGTTCCTTTCATAGCACAGGTGTCGGTTATACCATACGGTTGGGCTATGAAAGTGCCAAGTATTTGTTGTACCAAGGGTTATACAACATAAATCTAGATTAACCATTTAACAAGCAAAGTATTAAAAGTGAACAAGATAACAAATACAAAACATGTTAGTATCAAACATTAAAGTCCATGTTGAGTTTATACTATACTTATTCTTACACCATTAGTGTAACCTTTTCACCTTGACATAATAAACTTAGCTAAACATAATGAAAGAGAGAAACATAAATAAAAAAGATAAGAACATAAATAAGATATAAGTTAAATAAGTAAAGGAAAGGAAATGAAAGGCATAAACAAGAGATTAATGAAAGCAAAACTTAAGCATTACAAAAAGAAAGACAACAAGAACATGATCTTGATCTGAAAACCAAGATGTTTAAATGCATGGCAAATGCCTCCTTTTATAGGCCAAAATTCAGAACTATTGATTTGATGACTAATTGTTGAGTGGGTGACCACTTTTTGACTTGGTAACAATCCTTATCTTCTTGTCTGAACAAAACATCATTGCTAACATCAGAATTTGAATAGATAGTCTTCATGAAAGTTCTAGGAAATTGTCTCAGCTTTCCAACAAAACAAGAATCGGTGTATTTGGACTTCTAAAACTCAAGATATGGGCTGAACACTGAACAATGTCTGGGCTGCAAGACAGATTTCGAGTTCTTCGTTGTTGCTACAATTTGAACTTGAAAACGATCCTTTTCAATCTTAGACTCTTCATGAAAGTTTTAGGCCTATGTCTTAGCTTTCTATACATATAAACCAGACCTAAATCCAAGTTCTACAAATCTAGTTATGATCCAATAACCGAATAGTGTTCCAGTTTGGACTGAACCATCATCTTTTTTCTAAGCTTAGCCCTCTCTTTGTCTTTTCAATTTCAGTAGTTAAACTCATCAATCAATTCTTTGATTTATGTGATAGGCCTGCATTTAAGATGAACATTTACCATTAATTACAGGTATCTTATATTATTAGACACGTTATTATAAAACATGCTCTAGTTAAGGAGATATTGATACTTCAAGTGCAAAATAATGATATAAAACCTTGATAAAAATGCACTTTTAAGTACTAATCATATGCTTAATGAAGGTTATTATGTGACTAGGGTTAATTCATATACGAATGCTAGATTAACTAAGAAGTAAGGATAAGTAGAAAAACTTGATGTTTTTCATGATTAATTTATTTATTATCACAAATTAGATTAGAATACATATTTAAATTCAATGATTGATGCTTAATTATCTTTGAGGAATACTTCAAACATTTTTGTTTTTTTTTCTTCTACTTTTTTGAAAATTTACCAAGGGTTTGCATCATATGTGTACATTAAAATCACGACAACATAGTTTTATGAAATAAATCTAATGCTACTGCGAAACTAGTGAAAATAAAATAAAATCCAAATAAAATAAAAAAATACATGAGTGAAAAGTTTTTGATTTTTAAGAATGAAATTTTACTAATTTGAACCTCGTGCTCACGCAACCTATAACAAGATTGACAACGAATCATGAAAAGCCAAAACAGGTATAATAAGAGTATGATACAATGGAAACTTGTCCCAAGACACTAACACTATTGGAATAAAACCCTAACTTTACGCATATCAATTCACGAATGAGAAGTATAAGGAAGACACCACGAAGCTAGTTAATCTTCGATAAGTCAATTTTGTTCATTAGAGAACTAAAGAATCCAAGAATATCTCTCATATAAGCAGGATAAATTTGATAGCAATAGTATTATAATGTCTTAATATTTTTTTCTTACCAAAAGTATTTGTCCTCTTGAAAAAAAAAACCATAATACTAATGAGCCAGACATGTATATAATAATTTAAATAAAGCCCAAACTAATTAAAATAAGGTTTAATAATAATAAAAATCAATAAAAAAATAGTATAAAACTATGTTTCACATTTTGTTGCATATGCTAGTTGATGCGGACCTCTTGATCATATGGTCAAGCAACCCCCAATAAAGATGATACTTCCCTAAAAAAGTCAAAAATTAGGTTTGCAAACCTTTGACCTATAGTTAACCTGTAACTAAGAACTAGAGGTATTAGAATTTTCGAATTGACACCATAAAGTTATTTATACCTTGATAAGTCAGGTTTTATTCTTTGTCACAACAAAGAACATGTTTAACACAATAATATTATTAATCTGAAGGCTGCTAAAATTCACAGGAAGAAAAACATTATATAGTTTCAAGATAATTAAACCTAATGAACCTATATTAGGTTGCAAATCAATGGGCTTTCAGCTAACACAAGCCTAATGCCTAAAATATATCTAAAACACTTAATTTGGGCCAAAACAAACCCAATTGAATTTAAAAACCTAAACTATAATATTATGGTTCAAATAATACTTAAAAAAACATAAAAACTAAGTAAAATATTCAGAATAATACAAGAAAACAATCAGCCCTCAAAACCGTCCCTAGCTTGATTAATTTCCTTGTGTAGTCGGGTATGACTTGTATAGGAATAATGTGTGCTTGCCAACCCTTTTAGATATTTTTCCATGCTTGGAACATGATACTTGAATGCTTGATCTTCTTTCGTTGTTTGGTTGAATTAATGCTCTAAAAATAGGGAAGAGAGTTGCGGAGTTCTTCCCTTTTAAAAGCCTTCCACAATCTCCCTTTAAAGTAAGGAAACCATGTAAGAGAAAGGAAAAAAAATAAGGAAAGTCCTCCAAATCTGGCCGCCTCTTATTCTCCTCGTAAGGAAAGGAATCATTGCTTGTAATGTACAAATAAATAGGAGAATTTAATCCCACATGTTGCCGCCCCTTGGTTTCCATGTTAAATATGGAATCCTTATCCAATATAGAGACACAATAATCCCTCTCCAATTCATCTTTGTAACCGACCATCATAAACCCAAACTTAGCTAGGATTTTTAATAAATCCTTGTAGGAAAAGGATTCCAACACCCCAATTAATCCTAGCCACTTTTGAACCCCATGTAGCCCAAGTCCATTCATATCCACAAGGCCTAAATTAGATTTGGCCAAAACCAGATTTGGGTTTATGATTTAGTTTGTTTAAGAACCAAAGAACGCAAGAAACTCTATCACATATTAAACTACAAAGTTCAGAAGTATTATTCATCAAAGGTGCTGAAATTTAGGCTTTACATGTGTTTAAATAGTTCTGAGAAATTAACTCTAATGGATTTACCCTTGTGGGCTGAATTGACCCACTTACAAAAACTGACTCAAAATCTTTACTAGCAAGCCCAAACCCTAATCCAAACAAGTTTTGGATTCTAGCTGAAAACAAAGTATTAATTAATCCCAAACAAACCTTGGGCTGTAGCTAATAAAATAAAAATAAAGCCCATAATTCTAAGTCTTGTTCTGCCGTGAGAAGAGAAGAAGAAAAGAAAACATTGTAGATCTGATACAAGACTTATTTATAACTTATATTGCTACCTAGTAATCCTAGGAACTAAAACAAAAGTTGTTGCCCCTTTGGTTTCCAAGTTAGAATAAGATTCTAATCTCAGCCTTGTATTTATCCTTCTTTCGGAAGGAAAATGATATTGCCTTTAATATTTCTCTTTGCCGCCATATGTGTTTCCTAAGTTAGCTTGGATTATTTTTTTTGTTTTCTTTACTGTGTTTTCTCCTCACATGACAAGGGAAATAAAATAAAATAAAAATAATAAATCATAATATTTTAAAGAAATAATTAATGTTCTCACATATAATAGGAAATCCAAATCTAGTTAGGAATCCACAAAACACATGGAAACAACACAAAAAAAGGTTGGTCGAAACTGATACAAAATTGACAGCTTTATTGTCGAAACTTCATGGTCCAAATAAGGGTGGTTTGGGTCCCTCTTTCACATGGATTAAATGTATTAAGGCCTCCTCTTAATGCTCCAAAGGATCCTCAAGTTCAACCTTGGCCAAAACTTACACAACCAGTCCATTCAATGCTTCTTTTAATGCCTTCGTTTTGGACCTTGTGATGAGCCCATTAGGAATATGTAATGAGTCCTTAGTATTCATGGGCTAATCCAGATCACTTCCCCTTAAACCCAAACTCCCAACTAAATTCCCATCATGAGTAATGACACGATCAAATGATTGATGTTTTATCCCAAATGCAGGAGTGTTGAAGTAATAAATAACCCGGCAAGACCAGGGTCGAACCACAGGGAGGTCAACTATATAAAATTACAAATAATAAATGGAAAGGAGTTAAAGAGAACTTTTGAGATGAGATATTGATGTAAGGATTAAACAAAGATAAAAAAAATTTGTCAAGGTTAGAGGATCCACTAATGGTATTTCATATAAGTATAATATAAACTCCTTTTATTACTTAAGTGGAAACCACACACAAAGGAGGTTCCATTCAGATTATAAATTATTAACATGATTATATTAGTTATCTTATTTGAGTAATGTCAATACTTGTAAATGTGGTCAGGTATTCATGATGATAATTTATGTTAACAACAAATCGAGTTCATTTCATAGCACAAGTGTCGGTTATACCATACAGTAAGCTATGAAAGTGCTAAGTTTTTGTTGTACCAAGGATTGTACAACACAAATCTAGATTAACGATTTAATAAGCAAGGTATTAAGAAAGAGTAAGATAACAAATACAAAACATGTTAGTATCAAACATTAAGTCCATGTTAAGTTTATATTATACTTATTCTTACACCATTAGTGTACCCTTTTCACCTTGACAAAATTAACTTAGCTAAACATCATGAAGAAAAAAAACATAAATAAACAATATAAGAACATAAACATGATATAAGTTAACTAAGTATAGTAAAGGAAATGAAAAGCATAAACAAGAGATTAATATAACATAAAATAAAAATTGAAGATTACAAAATACAAAGAGAGAGAGAGTGATCTTGATCTGAACACCAAGATGTCTAAATGTATGGCAAATGCCTCCTTTTATAGGCTAAAATTTAGAACTATTGATTTGATGACTAATTATTGAGTGGGTGGCCACCTCTTGACTTGGTGACAACCATTATCTTCTTGTCTGGACAAAACGTCATTGCTAACGTCATAATTTGAACAGATAGTCTTATGAAAGTTCTGGGAATTTTTCTCCGCTTTCCAACAAAACAAGAATGAGCTCATTTGGACTTCTAGAACTCGAGATATGGGCTGAACACTGAACAATGTCTAGGCTGGAGGACAGATTCTGACTTCTCTTTTGTTGCTATAATTTGAACTTGAAAACGTCCGTTTTGAATCTTGGACTCTTCATGAAAGTGTTAGGCCTATGTCTTAGCATTCTATCCATATAAACTAGACCAAAATCCAAGTTCTACAGCTCCAGTTATGATCTAATAACCGAATGATGTTCTAGTTTGAATTAAACCAACATCTCTTCTTTAAGCTTAGCCCTCTCTTTGTCTTTTCAATTTCAATACTTAAACACATCAATCAATCCTTTAAATTGTGAGATATGCTTGCATTTAAAATGAGTATTTACCATAAATTAAAGATATCTTATATTATCAGACTTGTTATTATAAAACATGCTTAAGTTAGAGAATTTAATGATACTTTAAGTGAAATATGATGATATAAAACCTTGATAAAAATGCACTTTTAAGTACTAATCAAGTAACCTACGGCCAAACCATAGGTTGAACCATCTTAATAGTGAAAAATACCCAAGATAAATAATTGTTGAAGAATCCTTGCTGAATAAAAGTTTGATACCTTGTAAAATAAGAATTAATTTCTAACCAATTAATTCTTTTTATTTGATATGGAAACCTTGTAAAATAAGTAATCCAAAGGCTGTCACATAAGTTTCCATTAGCATTAAAGACTCCATGTAGTGAATGAAATACATAACTCTTAAGGAAACAATGTCTTTTCCATTTTTGCACTTTGCTGGCGAATTCTTGGCCTAACTTTAAACATGTCATTCTCTCTCATCTAGATGAATTAGCGAGCCTACCATATATCATTGGACAGATACAAATGTCTAGTTTCTAAAAAAATCATAATTGCAAGCTCCTAATTGAATTCCCATCATAAGCATCCTAAGGCCGAACCATAGGTTGAACTGTCTCAATAGTGAAAAATACCCAAGATAAATAATTGTTGAAAAATCCTTGCGAAACAAAAGTCTGATACCTTGTAAAATAAGAATTAATTTTTGACCAATTAATTCTTCTTTTTTGATATGGAATCATTGTAAAAAAAGTAACCCAAAGGCTGTCACATAAGTTTCCAATAGCATTAAGGACTCTTTGTAGTGAATGAAATACATAACTATTAAGAAAACAATGTCTTTTTTATTTTTGCATTTTGCTGGCAGATTCTTGGCCTAACTTTAAACATGTCGTTCTCTCTTTTCCGGATAAATTAGCGGGCCTACTATACATCATTGGAAAAGTATAAATGTCTTGTTTCTAAACAATCATAATCGTATGCAAAATCTTCCTCTAGCTTCATATATGACCTGAAAAATAGACAAAAATCTAGATTAACATATTTGAAACTTTTTAACCTAAGCCTCTTGACTTAACTCATTGAACTCCTCTTTGATCCACTTCTTTTTAAGCTTTAAAATAGATCCAATGGACACTCTTAAAGTATCTTTTGATGTCATAGCCAGGATCGCATCATATACGTTCGTAAAAATGGAAAAGTGTAGTTTTACAAAATGAAACTAACATGATTGCAATGTCATAAAAAAAGAGAGTGAATAGTGCTATGTATGAAAAACCCTAGGATAAAAAGAAAAGAGGGAATAGAGGTTGTGGCTCACCTTAAAGGTGGTTCCAGATGAGTGAGGAGCTTCTATGATGGCTGTCGGGGGCAAAAATTATAGTGGTATCAGCGGGGAAGAGGTTTTTGGTGGTGTTCTCTCACTAACTTCGAGTTTCTCTTATTTTTCTCTCCTTTTTCTATTTCTCTTTTTCCTTTCTCCACTATCCTATCTATTGACTCAAAACTACCATTTTTGTAGCTTAAAACTCTTTTATTTCTTCTATCTCTCATTTTCTTTGTATTTTCTCCCTTATTTCGTGCCTTGCCCCTTTATTTTTAGGCAAGGATAAAGGTCCTAAACCTTTTTAGATGGAATGATCATGTCACTTACCATGATTATACCCTTTAGACAAGCATACATGAGTTGGTCTCTTTGCACCGATTGCTCAGCAAATTTATAAGGTTAGAACATATATTGTTTTGGCTGAACATGGAGTAGATATATAGAAGAGGAGAATGACATCTGGTTTGATTTTTTGAGTGACACAAGAGAGAGAAACAAGTGCTCAAAGTCAGGCCAAAAGCCATAAACCACCTTTTTCAAACCAACCATGTAGAGGACTATTTTGATTTTTTTTTAAATAATGCTATTTTGGCATCTCTCTTTTCTTTTGTTTTTTTTTCAAAATAACATCATTTTTTTTAGGAAAACTTTTTTTTTCGAAACAATCCTACAAGTTTGTTGCATTTTCCATTTCGGTTATTAACTTTTTCTAATTTTTGGCATATTTTGATATTTTCTCAAGACTTATTTCAATCTAGTCCCTAATTAATTTTAAAAAGTCCTTGCATGTTAGCACCTTTTACAATTTGATTATTGGCTTTCTAATTTTTAAATTTTAGCCAATTCCAACCATTTTCTTTCAATTTTCTTCTCAATTAAACCTTGAATACATTAAAAATGGCCCTTGAATGTTGATGCCCTTTTCAATTCGATCATTGGCTTTCTAATTTTTATTTTTTTAGTAAATTTCAACCTTTTCTCATTTTCTCTTCACAATTTCATCCCTAATAATATTAAAAAAAAACTAGATTTTGGTGCCCTTTTCAATTTATTCTTTGGCTTTCTAAGTTTCAATTTTGAGCCAATTTCAATCCTTTTCTCATTTTTGTTCTTCACAACCTCACCCCAGATTGCAATTTTTTCAATTCATTTTTCCTTTTTTTTTTGTATTTTTGAGTTTTGATTTTTCTTTATTTTCCAACTACATATTTTTTGTAACATTGTTTCATAAATTTTGATCGCAAAACATTTTTTTCGGGTGAAACTTTTTATTTTCCAGGAGGGTAGAAATTAGGTTATGACAAACCTTGACAACAATGTGTAGAAAGATTCATAGTTCTGTACAAGGTTTAAATAAGCAAATTGTTTTTTAAAAAAGAGGGAAAATGGTCCAACAACATAGAAAGGTGATAGTAATATGTGTAAAATATGATTGTGACTATGTTGGGGTGCATATGAAGGCAAGCAATATATGAATAAAAGGTGTAAAGTCTAATACATGATAATAATATGTATTTCCTTTTTTTTTTAAGACAAGATTCTATTTCAATTTAAGGTGTTTGATGGCTAACAATGTTTAATAACATCTAATGCAAACCAAAATGGAAAAGCCACGAATGCTTGACAAAACTATTTTTTTAAATTACGTTAAAATGTGCAGAGTTGCCATCATTTGATTATGTTGATGTTAACGTGATTTTTTTTAGAAAAAAATAGCTGTAAAGATAAAATACGAAGCTAAAATGTGCAACATATATCCATGGATTCTCAAAACTTGGATGAAAAAACAAGGATAAAAAAATAACCAAACAAAGTTTTTCTACCAATATAACTGTGTTCATCATCGAATTATGATGTGTATACGAGGATAAAAGATCTCACTTCATACACAAAAAAGATGCTTAAAAATCAGTATAAAGTTGTCAGTGTTTAGGTGAGATTGCTAATAATCATAAACAACATGCAAGTTTTTTTTCCCTTCTATATTGATGCTTAATGAAACAAATATAAATCATGGACAAAAATGGAAGGATGTTATAAGCATGATCTTTCTGCATTAAAAGAATCATCAATTTATAAAGGAGAAAAGGAAAATTAAATAAAATTATGCAATAGGTGCATATAAATCCTTTGTAAAGGGCTACGCGGAGAGCCTCTGTCTCTTGCTAGTTCGACCTGATCCAATGCTGGTTGAAAGGAAAGTATCTTATTTTTTTGTTGAGATTTAGTTGCAACTGTGTATTGATTAGTACTTAAAGGTGCATTTTTATCAAGGTTTTATATCATCATTTTGCACTTGAAGTATCAATAACTCCTTAACTAAAGCATGTTTTATAATAACAAATTTGATACCATAAGATACCTTTAATTTATGGTAAATATTCATCTTAAATGCAGGCCTATCACATAAATAAAAGGATTGATTGATGAGTTTAAGTACGGAAATTGAAAGGACAAAGAGAGGGCCAAACTTAGAAAAGAGATGCTGGTTCAGTCCAAACTGGAACACTGTTCGGTCATTGGGTCATATCTGGAGCTGTAAATCTTGGATTTAGGTATGCCTTATATGGATGGAAAGCTGAGACATAGGCCTAAAACGTTCATGAAGAGTCCAAGATTTAAAAGTGCCATTTTCGAGTTCAAATGGTAGCAACAACGGAGAAGTCAGAATTTGTTCAAGACATTGTGTGTCAAATATGTAAAACCAATGAACATTCAACCAATAATTGTCCAACTTTGCCTTCTTTTAAGAAATGTCTCCATGAACAAGCTCATGCTTTAAACAGTTTCCAAAGGCCCAATCATAACCCATTCTCGCAAACATACAACCCTGGTTGGAGAAATCACCCAAATTTGAATTGGAAGAGTGATAACAATAATGCACAAACTTCACAGCCACCGTTTCAAGCACACCATAATTTCCAAAATTCTCATGGATATGCACCTCCTTATGCTCCACCTCCTAGAAGAAATCTTGAGGAAACATTGCATGCATTCATTGAAAAATAGGAGACAATCAACACTCAACTTGCTCAAAGTATGACAGATTTTAAAGATACTATGACAGATTTTAAAGATACTCTTGCAAAATTGACATCTGCTCTCAGTTTTCAAGAGAAAGGTAAGTTTCCATCTAAACCACAGCAAAATCCAAAGGGGCAATACAATGTGAATGCAAGTAGTTCTGGAAGCCAACACATGGATCAAGCCAAATCAGTCATCACTCTTCGCAGTGGTAAGGTTATTGAAAAACCCATTCTTGAACCTTGTGAGAAAGATGATGAGTCAATCTCTGAGGGTAAAGAAGGGGTTGAATCTGAATATTGCAAAGAAAAGACTGATTCCCCGCCACCACTTCCATTTCCTCATGCCATGACCAAACAAAGGAAAGTCAATCACAACTCTGAAATCTTTGAAACTCTCAAGCAGGTAAGGATCAATATACCTTTGTTGAATGCTATTAAACAGGTTCCTTCTTATGCTAAATTTTTAAAGGATCTATGCACTGTGAAGAGAAAACTGAATGTGAAAAAGAAAGCCTTTTTAGCCGAACAAGTAAGTGCCATTCTTTAGAACAATAATGCTTTGAAATATAAAGACCCTGGTTGTCCTACAATTTCATGCTTTATTGGAGAACATAAAATTGAAAAAGCCTTACTTGATCTTGAAGCTAGTGTGAATTTACTTCCATATTCAGTTTTTCAAAGTCTCAATCTCACTGACTCGCCCCTTTCAGAGTTCACTAATGTTGCAAGTATATGAGAAGAGGTGTCTACCAAGGGATCCCAGTCTTGATCACTTTCATAATGAAGACCCTGATCACTTCCCCGAACTGGGGATGGATCAGTCCTGGCTCCTTGCCTTGTTCTCACCATCCTGAAACACATTTCAAAATCATATGATTATTCTTGTCCCTGGAATAACAACCTAAGCTCTGATACCAAAATGTAACATCCCCCGATCCGGGATAAAGCAACAATCTCATGTTAAGTTATATATATATATATATATATATATATATATATATATATATATATACATATATATATATATACATATACATGGTGTTCATATTAAAATTTATCGAAATTTTCACTAAAATTTCGGTAGAGTCTACCCTATATCGGGAGGTCCTAAGTTATCGACATACAACCTGTTTGCACTTCTAATATCCCACATCTCCTAACTCAATTCAACCCAATCATCCTGGGTCTTAATCCCACAAAACATCATCATTCATGTCAACCACAATATTTGTGATATACATTGAACAACAATTATCATTATGGATGGATAAAAGATATAAACATGTATATATGGAAGATGATTATACAAACTACAGAATTAAATTCATCTATTCAAGTTTAAACATCAATTATGAGAACGTTTGGGAACGCGGTGCGGTGCAAATCGCGTTCCCAAAAAAATTAATTTTTTTTGTTTTGCAAAAAATTAATTTTTTTTTGTATTTTTTGGATCGTTTTGATGCGCTGATCTCAAAAATGATTTTTTAAAAAAATGAAAAAACATCATTTTGATGCATTTCGGCATGAAAAGTACTTTGAAAACCAACCGCAACCATACCCCCAAACAAGTTAAGTTATATAAAAGTTGTAATATTACAAAATACAAGGGTGTACTCCCTAGAACCTATATTACAAAAAGTGAACATAAGCTAGGATCTACTTATGTCGTGCATGCGATGGTCCTGAAACAAAATACATATTATTAAAACATGAATATCACAATAATATAGCAACACAAATATCCAACAATTTAAAAAGGCAAACATGCATTCATATTTTATTCACTTCTCCCTTCTGGTTTTCATTGGAAACTCTTTCTCCTTCAACTACTAAAAACTGTTTCCTCTTCCATTATCAACCTCCATTCAAGATTTTATAAGATCATCCATGATTATTTCCGCTTAACACATTACCGATACCAATTTCACTAGTATCATCATAACCCCGTAAGAGTCGATGCAAGGTGATCCCCTCACCTAGGATCCTAACATACACTAAATGTATGCTAGCCAATACATGGTGATCCCCTTACCCGGGATCCTAACATACGCTAAATGTATGCTAGTCAATACATGTTGATCCCCTTACCTGAGATCCTAACATACACTAAATGTATGCTAGTTCACGTCCCATATCACACTTCTCATATTTCCTTTGTCAGCAATAATTTCATCACTTGGCAATTCACACATCCTTTCACCTTGAATACTATTCAAAATATCAACATCATTACACAAAATTTCCTCCTTAACCATAATATCCAATATTCACTAATACACATATCACATCCATAACATATCAAATCTTGGAATTTAATTAAAAAGTATAGGTGCGGATCACCTACCTGTAGTAGAAGCTCTATTTGTGCTCCCCTGCTGCTGCTGTTGCACCACACTGGTGGTCCTTCCAGTAATCACAGACTCGTCTCATAAATTTTCCTCATTCAAGGATATGTTTTATAATAATCATATCAACAGCTAATAGGTCTTTCTTTCAATCATTTCTTTCTTTATATTTTATGTTTTTCTCATTACACCCATTAATGTTATCATTCTTTATCCAACCATAGTTATCATTCCTTTCTTTATATTTGAACCATTACTGTTTAAATCTCGAACTGTTACTGTCCAATCGTTACTATCTAGACCTTGGACTGTTACTGTCCAACCGTTATGTCTTGATTTTGACCTGTTACTGTCTTGAACTGTAACTGTCTAGACATTGAACTGTTATTGTCTTGAACTGTTATTGTCTAGACATTGAACTGTTACTGTCCAATTGTTACTTTCTAAACATTAGACTGTTACTGTCCAACCATTACTGTTTGAACTCTCCTAAGATTTTTAACTATATCCAGAGTTCTAGAACTCCATTTGAAGCGAGATTGGTTTTCTTGGAAAGCTAAGACACGAACCTATGAGTTCTCTGAAGGAAGAAGAACCCAATTCTGCCTCTACGATAGTCAAAATTTATCATCAACTAATGAATCCTACTTCCCTACAGAGTCAGTCACGACTCAGCTCGGTTGGTGACTGATTAGTACTTAAAAGTGCATTTCTATCAAGGTTTTATATCATCACTTTACACTTGAAGTATCAATAACTCCTTAACTAGAGCATGTTTTATAATAACATGTCTAATAATATAAGATACCTTTAATTTATGGTAAATGTTCATCTTAAATGCAGGCCTATCACATAAATCAAAGGATTGATTGATGAGTTTAACTACTGAAATTGAGAAGATAAAGAGAGGGCTAAGCTTAGAAAAGAGATGTTGGTTCAGTCCAAAATGGAACACCATTCGGTTATTGGATCATAACTGGAGCTGTAAAACTTGGATTTAGGTCTGGTTTATATGTATGGAAAGCTAAGACATAGGCCTAAAACTTTCATGAAGAGTCCAAGATTTAAAAGTGCTATTTTTTAGTTCAAATAGTAGCAACAACGGAGAAGTTAGAATCTGTCTTGCAGCCCAGACACTGTTAAGTGTTCAACCCATATCTCGAGTTCTAGAAGTCTAAATACGCTTATTCTTGTTTTGTTGGAAAGCTTAGACAATTTCCTAGAATGTTCATGAAGACTATCTATTGAAATTCTGATGTTAACAATGACGTTTTGTTTAGACAAGAAAATAATGATTGTCACCAAGCCAAGATGTGGTCATCCACTCAACAATTAGTCATCAAATTAATAGTTCTGAATTTTGGCCTATAGAAGAAGGCATTTGCCATGCATTTAGGCATCTTGGTTTTCAGATCAAGATTATGTTCTTGCTCTCTTTCTTTATATTTTTGTAATACTTAAGTTTTGCTTTCATTAATCTCTTGTTTTATGCCTTTCATTTCCTTTACTATACTTATATAATCATGTTCTCCTCTTGTTTATTTATGTTTCTCTTCTTCATTATGTTTAGCTAAGTTTATTATATTAATGTGAAAATGTTTCACTAATGGTGTTAGGATAAGTATAATATAAACTCAATATGGACTTCAATGATTATATCCTAAACAACTTGCTATTAACATGTCTTATCACTTTTATCTTATTAATTCTTAATACCTTGCTTGTTAAATAGTTAATCTAAATTTGTGTTGTATAACACTTGGTATAACACATGCTTGACACTTTCATAGCTAACCGTATGGTATAACCTACACATGTGCTATGAAAGGAACTTGATTTGATGTTAACATAAATTAGCATCATGAATTCCTGACAATATTTAAAAGTTTGGTGTTACTTAAATAAGATAATTAATATGATCATGTTAATAATTTATAATGAGCTATGAATGACAAATCATCTGATTGGAACCTCTTTTGTGTGTGATTTCCAGTTGAATAATAAAAAGAGTTTATATTATACTTATTTGAAATACCATTAGTGGATCGTCTAACCTTGACAACTGTTTTTATCATTGTTTAATCTTCACATTAATCTTACATCTCAAAGTCCTCTTTAACCCATCATCATCATCATCATCATCATCATCATTTATATAGTTAACCTCTCTGTGATTCGACCCCGGTCTTGCCAGGTTATTTATTACTTCGACACTCCTACACTTGGGAGAAGACATCAATCTTTTGGTTGTGTCAGTAACCCATAACTGGAGTTCTACAGCTCCAAATTCAGCAAGACTAATTTCCTTACTTAGCTAACATCGAAAACTACAATTTCTACGAAGGAACCTGATCTTAATTCCCTCATCCTTCTACCTGAAATCTCACTGAAAGTCAGGAGACAAACCTGTCCAGATTCATCACCCCCTTCCATTCACACATAACATTCACAAACTACATTTTCTGGGTAAATTATCATGGTTTCACACCACCAAATCACATACCACACATAAATTAACTTAATTTTAACAACTGATACGTTTTCCCCAATTCAAGTCTAAGAACCCTAATCTATAATTCAACATCAAAGCATCCATTCATAATCAAATTTGAAATGAGTTATAAGATCATGTTTAGAACACCTCACTAGGTAAGAATTAAGGTTTCGATCTTGAACCAGTTGAAGATTTTCGACTCCCTCTCTTCTTTTTTTCTAATGACAGTCGGCCCTCCTCCTACTCTTCTTGTTTAATTTTTCTTGTTAATCCCTTGCCCACAAGTGTTTACTCCATTTATAAACCCTTAATCTTGGATGGGTTCTTGAAATTTTGGTGTTTCTCTCTTTATTTTGCAAGAATGGATATAAAAGCTCCCTCTTTTCTTTCCTTTTAGGTTGTTGCAAATTTTTGATGAGGAGAGGAGTATTTATACTCTGTAATTTCTCTTATTTGTACTTAGCCCCATTTCCTTTAAATGTATTATTTTTGCCCTCACATCTTTTTATTTTCATCTTGTAATCAAACTATACCTCTTTTTATTTTTTTAAAACTCCACCTCAAAACTTTTAGTTTAGCTTCTTTCCCTCAATTTAATCTAATCCTCAACATTTTTGGATTAATTTATAATGTCTTGAAATATTTGGCATGGAAATTTATATCCCAAAAATTTCTGAATTCTCATTTTTTTATTTAACCCTATGCATGAATTTCTTTGCTTTATTTCCATTTAGTTAGTTTGCAATTTATGCAACCTAATTTTCCTGGGGTTTACATCCATACATGTACCATGTTGAAATATAGGTCCCCAAAAGGCTTCAGTTTGTAAAGTCTACAACACTAGACTCAGATTGAGGAATATGGAAGATAAAAAGCTTGCCTACTGTGATACTCCTTTCTAAGAAGAATTGGAGTCTCTAAAGACTAGTGTGGCCCGCATTGCTAGCTTACTCGAGGTAGCACTTAGAAATGCCTTTAATGAAGGTCCTTCCAATAGACCTGTCACTCAAGCAACAACCTCGCTCGAAGAAAGGATGGGAGAACAAGCTCAAAATCCCCAACAAAATCAAGTGCTTGTACATTCAACAATACCGGCACCAGCTCCTACAGCTGTAGATGCATTCGCCAATGAGTCTCATAAAACAAGATTCTCTAATGATGTTAATCAATATAAAATGGCAACGCTAAAAGCCAGAGTTAGGGTCATTGAAGGAATTAGACTTATATGACCTAATACAGGCTGCAGAGATGTGTCTGGTTCCAAATGTGGTGGTGCCAAAGAAATTTCATGTTCTTAAATTTATCAAATACACTAGAACACAACGCCCTGACACCCACCTCAAATCCTACTATAATAAAATGGCAGCATTAGTACATGATAAAAAACTATTGATGCACTTTTTTCAAGATAGTTTAAGTGGGGTAGCGCTGAGTTGGTATATGAGGCTAGAAAGACTTGGTGGATGCTTTCATCAAGCAATACAGGTATAATAAGGATATTGCTCTTAACAGGACCAATTTGTCCAATTTAGAAAAAAAAAGGATAAAGAAAGCATAAGGGAGCATGCTTAAAGATGAAGAGATTTGGCAGCGCAAGAATTTCCCCTATTTTTGGACAAAAATAAATGGTCATCTTATTCGCAAATACGCTCAAAACACCATACTACAAGCATGTGATGGGTAGTTCAACACATCAATTCACTAACATTGTAGCTGTAGGTGAGCGTATAAAGCAAGGAGTGGCAAAATTTATGCACCTATTGAGAAA
The DNA here is from genome assembly GCF_000002775.5 of Populus trichocarpa. Lineage (NCBI taxonomy): Eukaryota > Viridiplantae > Streptophyta > Magnoliopsida > Malpighiales > Salicaceae > Populus > Populus trichocarpa. Next base: position 12,225,605 of record NC_037288.2, read on the forward strand.
AAAAGCTTCAAAAGGAAGAAGAAAGATGTCGATCATGTTGAAGGTAGCTACATGAGTAAGAAAAACCAATTCCAAAACTACAATGCCATTCATCCCACATTGCCACCATTAATTTCAACTCTCCATTTCCTACTAGAAAACCTGAGCCTCAAATCAATAAACGAATTGAGAGTTTCCAAAGAATCCAAGAACAGTTACCCCCGTTACCGCTACCTTTAAATGAGATATATCAAAATCTACTCAACATTGGGCATGTAGCTCAAGGACCATTTGTGCCTTTACGACCACCTTACCCTAACTAGTGCAAGCTAGACCTCAACTGTGAATATCATGCCAGCGTTGCAGGACATAACATTCATACTTGCAATGCCTTCAAGAAGAGGCTCCTGTAATTAATTAAAGTTTGGTGGATAACATTCGAAGAAACTCTAAATATGAGTACAAACCCTCTACCCAATCATGTTTCAGGTAGTGGATCAGTAAATGCACTAGAGGCAGAATGCTCGAGAAATTTAAAAGCTTCGATGATAAGAGTAGGGTGCGAAGAAGGTAACATGAACTTTTAAGCGACTCAAATTTAAAAATGTGTCCATGATGGTCAGTATTTTATTAAACAACCGTTATTGCCATTAGTGGTCATTTAGAACCGTTAAGCAACTATTACTACGAATAACGATTGTGTCCCAAACCCAATTTCAATGTAGAACTAAGTCTAAACCATCATAACTAAAAGCCAAACAAGACCTATAAATTATCAAACCTTAGACCCACAATTCAAAGTGTGATATTTTAACATCATTTTTATTTGTTAATTATAATCACAAATTAATGAGTGTGTTTTTTAAACATTGTTTTTATTTTTGCATTTTTTAAGTTGTTAATGGATGATTTAAAATTTTAAACGACCTATTCACAAGTTTATCTATTTTTTGATGATATTAAATCATGGTTATATAAACCAAGTATGAAAATGCATAATATGTAAGACAACTTTAAAATCAATATGACAATTAACAAAAACAAATATTACAAAACTAATAAAAATAAAAATAACTCTTAACTAGAAAAATAACACAACATAATAATATATTTGAGCCTATCTATGTCTTATGCGATGACGGGTGGATAAACCAGCTTCATTAATAGCACGACTTTCACCTGACTGTGTGGTCTCATCCCCCAAGATAATATCATTTAGGCTCAATGTCTCTCCTAACAGGTCAAGTGTTGTATGACATATCTCGAGCAAAAAAGATACATAATAACGAGCAAGTCCATCATCATCATCGAGATCACGAAGATCAGCCGTAACACGTCGACCATCAGGTAGCAACTGTTTAACCTAATATGAAGCAAATAGAAATTATTAATCCATAAATAAAATACAATGATTTTGTCAAAGCCTATAAAAAATTAACAAATACTTATATTATTCTGAATCCAACATGCATGTGGCTCATACTCCATCTCCTCGCATGGAGGAACTTATATTGGGTTAGGTGTAATGATTCATTGTGTTATACTCAAGTACCGACCCATGTATTCCTCTTAGAAATTACATGATGCACCTCTCTAAAATTGAAATTTATTTGTGCATCCCACATCGATATATGCTGAAGATGGTGAATCATCCAATTATAATCAACGTGACTACCCGAACAACTACTGGAATGCAACTAATCGCTCATACCTATGTTAGACGAGATGTGTTATTGAAAGCCAAATTTTCACATCACACGGTCCGGGCAATACAACTCAACAAGCTCAAAAAATATGAGAGGGACAAGTAATGTCCATAAATCCATGGCTGATATGCATATAACAAGAGCAGCTGTCATATCATCTGCTGAATAGGGATTCCACATGATCTATTGAAATATCAACAATGCAATTATTTCTCATCATTTACCAATATCAACCCATGAAAAATTATCCCCCAACATTAATAAATATCAAAAAATTTCAACATCAACCTATGCAATAATTTCCTAACATTTATCAATATCGAAAAAATCAAACATCAATGTAAATAATGAATTCTCATCATTTACCAGCATTCACATTCCCAAAACTTTTCAAAAATATGTTATTTACTCTTAACTTTTTTCAAATTGTGTTAGTTTTCAGAAAGATTCTAAATTCAAATGAAGAAATGATATCACCATAACATTACTTTCTTGCTTTTGTTGGTAACTGTTATTTATTTATTTATTTGGTACAATTAGGTCTAACATTTTAGTCTAATGTAAATACTATAAAAATTTATCAAAGGTGGTACATGACTCAACTACCTTAATCTGTCTTCCCAAAATATTAAGTTAGCTTATAATTTATGCCCTATAATTTTTTTTAAAAAAAACTTTGTGGTTTCAACAAAATATATATTAAATTTGATGGTGTTTATTTTACTAGTATTTTGTCCCAAAAAAATACCTTTCTCATAAATCTTTCTATTTTCTAAAACAAAAGAAATTGGGAAAGATATAAACTAGAACAAAAAAAAAAATGTATAAATTAATTTTAAAATGTTGAAATTAGATATTAATTATTATAGAAAAAAACTAAAATGTGTGAGAAAAATACGATAACCTTTGCCCTCCCACATTTCAATGTAGACTCGCACAATAATTTGTTTTTTTTTGTTATCAAACTTTTTTTTTTTATGATTTCATCCTTTTTGTGGTCAAATTGATCTTCTTCAAATTTGTTAAGCAAGGGTAAGATTGCAAGAAAGGGAACTAAAGTGAGAAAAATAGAGAAAATTGATGGCAATTTCATAATTGAGGCAAAAAAGTTCACTTTGGTCCTTTTACTTCTCAAATAATAAACTTTCAGTCCCTCAAGATTTTGAAAATTCAATTTTGGTCTAAAACTTTATTTTTTTTTTATTTTTTCACTCTTATTTGAGAGAAGAGATAAAGAATAGCTGAAATTTGGTGAAAGAAAGAAATTCTCGGTTAACATCAATTATGACAAAAAAAAAATCAATTTTAGTGTTAACAAGTTCCAATCAATGAAGGGAGTTTTGCATAAGTGTTCTTTTACCTTCCCATAACATGAGATGATAGCTATGAGTTGAAACACCTTTTATTTTTATTTTTTTTGGGGGGGTTGATTTTGGTGGATTTGGCTATTTTAAAGGTTATTTGGGGCAATACTGGGTTTAGTGAGGTGTGTAAAGTGTTTTCTAAGTGTTTTGAATAAAAAAAAGGTTGAAAATAAAGTTTTTTAGGTAAAAAAAACCCATGGCCCTCCCTTCAATAGCTTGAAAGTAGGCTAGCATGCGACACATCGTCAACCAAATTAAATGATGTGTCGCTTCTTTATTTTTTTCAAACAAATAAAGGGTCTTCAGGTTGTTCGCCCTTTAAAAAAATAGTTTGCCCAAGTATGTGGGCCTGAGCTTTTTTAAGTCGAGGCGTGTTAAGTCATCTAGGCTTATTTTTTCTTTGTCCATTGATTTTTTTATTCTTTAGTTTTTTTTTAATTTTATCATTCAATATTAGACTTTTGTTGAGTTTTTTTATTGGTTATTTTATTTTTTAATTTTAGCAAAATTTTATGATTTTTTAATATAATAGAATATAATTTTTTGTTAGTATACGAAGAAGATTTCACCATTTTTTCTAATATTTAGAAGTATTTTTTTTGTGTAGCTCTATTTAATTTTTTTTCTCTTTATTTTTATTTAATCACTTTTCTATGAGTGTTTCTTTTTATCAAATAAAACATTGGTTCCAAGAAACAAAATTATTAAATACAATCGAATCTACAACTTGTGTTTCGAGATTAGATGTCTGCATTCATATTCATTCTCAACTTTTCAATTTAGTTTTTTTTTTGTTAAATATTGTTTAATTTTTACTTGGTTTTAGTATAAAAAGATTATTTTTTTTAATATGTGTAATCTTGCATAATATTTTTTTTCTTTAATTTTATTTAATCTTGTATGTTTATTTTTATTATCGTTAGATTAAATAAAATAATAATTCTAATAAACAAAACGATAGGGTACATGGACTATATTAAATATTTTTATCCATATCTATTTCTTGATTTTTTCAGTTTAACATTAAATTATTGTTAATATTTTTTTGTATTTATTAGTAGAAATAATTTTTAATTTATTTAATTAAATAAATGCATATATTCTTATTTAATTAAAGAATTTTCTTATATAAAAAACACTTCAAGAAGTCTATATACGGTAGCAAACCAAAATCTCCCGAGAGATTCAACCAAAAACATGGAAGCTAACTCATACCAGTCTCAACCAGTCTCACAACCACCTCTCTATGATCTAATAATCTTAGGAGCTTCTGGTTTCACTGGAAAATATGTTGTCAAAGAAGCCCTCAAGTTCCTCAATGTCCCTTCTTCTCCTCTTAAATCTCTTGCCCTTGCTGGTCGCAATCCCACCAAATTAGCTCAAACCCTCAAATGGGCCTCCCACCCCGACCACCCTCCTCCAATTCCTATCCTCACCGCTGACACCACAGACCCTGCTTCTCTCCACCACCTCTGCTCCCAATCCAAGCTCATCCTCAATTGTGTCGGTCCCTTTCGCCTTCTTGGCGAGCCTGTTGTCGCTGCCTGTGCAGAAACTGGGTACCCTTTTTTATTTTTTCTCTATGTTATGTCTCTGTGTTCTTATGGATAATTGGTGTTGTAACTTAAATGAAGAGAATGATGCTTGTAAATTGGATTTTTTTTGTGTAGTTTTTTATGGGGTTTTTTGTTTGTTGAAAATAATGCTAGCTGTGATTACTTGGATATATGTGGGGAGCCTGAGTTTATGGAGAGAATGGAGGTGAAGTACCATGAGAAGGCGATGGAGACAGGTTCTTTAGTGGTTTCTGCTTGTGGGTTTGATTCGGTTCCGGCTGAATTGGGATGGATGTTTAATTCCAGGCATTGGGTGGGTCCGGCTGCACCAAACCAAATTGAGGCCTATTTGAGTCTGGAGTCGGAGAAAAGGATTGTTGGGAATTTTGGCACATATGAATCCGCGGTTCTGGGGGTTGCCAATGTCGAGCAGTTGGTGGAGCTGAGGCGATCAAGGCCCAAAAGAGCAAGGCCAGCTGTAAGAACTTTGTTGTTTGTCTTATGATTTCCTTTTAATGAAAGCAAAACAAAAGTGTAGGTCAATCCCTCTGATTGTGAACATTATTATAATCAATTGTGGTTTATGTTGTTTGTTTGCACGTAACTATATTATGATATGTTAATTATTGGTAGGTGTGCATCGAGAACACGCTAATAATGCTCTTAACTTCGGTTGCACTTCACAATGTGATAATATGCTAAACTGTAATCCTGTCTAATGAAATCACTTTAATAAGTCTCGTAAATTATAACCATTTTTCAAGTAATTGTCTAGTTCGTGTTTCCATTTTCAATCTTTGAATTAAGTTAGTTTATTTTCACTAGAAGAAACATTTCAACTGGTGAAGATTATAGGCCTACTACATCTGGCATAGAATGGTTTGTAATATAGAATGAAATATATTAAGGCAGTCTTTAATGAGGCTTCTGAAGTCCTGTGTGGGATTATTAAGTTGAAATGCATTTAATAGTACCTAAATAAAAGTGAAGGTTCCATGTGGTTTAGCAACAGGAATTTTTAGGTTGTGTAGCCACTGTTTTGGCCCTTTGCTGCAAGAGAAGGGTGGATTTTATTTTTATTTAATAGAAACTCATGAATAAGCTAGCATTGCTTTAGTTTTTTGAAAAAATTCCTCTGTAATGTCTTTTCCCCCCTGCCTCTGCTCTTTCTTTATTTGTCCTCTGAAGGCTGGTGGGGTGAGTACTTTGTTGCGTCCATGCAAATATCAACAAGGTACCTAAGTTACTACTGTTGAGCTAATGGACTTTTTATACAAAAACTGTGATCTATAGACTATTGTGTGTCCTGCAATATGCTCATGTTGAAGGCCTTGTTTATACTTGCGACAATAAATGTCTAGCTTCCACCACTACAGTGGCACCATTACTAGTAATTTCTGTTGTTGGAGGGCCCTGGTGGTGGAAAAGTATACAGTAGGCACATTATTTAGTTATGATAATATTATGATGGCCTATCATGTTGACTGAGAATGTCATTGGTAATGCCATGGTGATGGTGGTTTCAGCAACTGTAATATGCTGATTGTAGCAGCGGCGATGGTCTAGCTAGTGGTGGTGGCAGGTGCCAGCGAATTATATTTGTGCATGGGTAATGTTGGTGGTCGTATCAGTAGCGGTGATGCTGAAAATGTCGCCGTGCCTTCAGCTCTAATTATATTATTAATATTGCGTGTCAGTGGTAGTGTCTTTCTTAAGGGTTCAATTCTTGACTTGCGTGCTTCGTGAACTTGTCAACATTTAAGCAGCAGTGTGTTTTATATCTTTCTCATGATTGCTCCTTTATGCTTGTGCCCTAATCAAGTGGTGAAGAGGTTGCATGGCTTTGGTTTATTTTACTTTCAAATCTTTCTTGAATAAAAAGAAAAAGAAAAAGAAAAATTGAAGGGGAAACATCAACTGTACTTTGCATGTTGAGTATTGCAAAGGAACAATGCAAGATGGGAGATTGTTGCAATGGGTTGGTGCACAAGTCTTCATTTTTAGCATGCATTTATTACTTGGATGCTAGCACTGATAAAAAATTGAAGTTCACCCGAGGTGTTATCTAAAATGCTCTGGATATGAATTGTCTTCAATGTCATGATGTTGGTCTGTTCCCAAGTCAGGATAAGCCAATAGCAATAATATTTGAGTTTTACTAGATAATTTCCAAATGTCTGTCTGATTGCTGTTTGGTTAAATTTGTTATTGGTCCCCAGCTCTAGTAGGTAAAAAATATTATCATTTCCTTAGTTTTCTTTTACCATATGCATCAACAAAGTTTGCCTAGTTATCAACATAAACAATCTTTGATGCATGCATTATGCTTCCTAGTTGCATCACAAGATGTAGCTAATGTTGCCAATTCACCTGCATTTTTGCAGATACCTGATCTCTTCCCTCCCAAAGTACCAAGATGCATGCATTATGCTTGCAGCTAATCTCTTTGATTCCCTTGTTCTTGCAGATTCCTGGTCCCTTTCCTACCAAAGGACCAATGATAGATCACCAAAAGGAGATTGGTCTTTGGGCTGTGAAGCTACCTTCTGCAGATTCTGTTGTTGTTCGTAGAACTCTTACAACTCTGACAGAAAACCCTCGTGGTCTTCCTGGACTCAATGAGAGTCCTGAACAGATTGAGAAGAGGGACGCTTTCTGGTCAACAGTAAAACCAGCCCATTTTGGGGTGAAGCTAGGCTCTAAGACTCTACTGGGAGTCTTCCGATTCATTGCAGTTGGCATGTTCATTGGCCTCTTAGGTAGAAATGCTATTGGGAGGTGGCTTCTCTTAAAATTCCCTTCATTTTTTAGCCTTGGTTGGTTCAGGAAGAAGGGTCCCTCAGATGATGAGGTGAGAAGTGCTTCATTCAAGATGTGGTTTGTTGGACGCGGCTTTAGTGACATGAATGTTTCTCAGGACAAAAAGAAACCGGACATGGAAATAATAACACGAGTAGTGGGACCTGAGATCGGCTATTTAACAACCCCAATCATCTTAGTTCAATGTGCTCGTATTCTTCTAAGCCACCGTGATAACCTGCCGAAGGGAGGAGTTTTTCCTCCAGGGATAGTATTTGGCCCGACAGATCTCCAAGAACAGCTCGAACAAAATGGAATATCTTTTGATCTCATTTCAAAAAAGTCTATTCTGGCTTAATTAGTTCAAACTTGTCAAGAAAAAGAGCAAGACCTTGGCTAAATAGTAACAGTATTAGCCATGTTTTTCTTGGTGCTTTTTTTTTATCAGACATGTAAGGAACAGAAGTGACGTTTGGTTATGCCTTGTTGAAGTAAGCTATATAGCTTTGATGAGATTATGGCTTGAATGAATCTGATCTCTTGCGTAACTTGCATCCTTTTTCCCGTTTCTAATCTTGTATCGATGAACATTTTAAATATATGGTAATGACAATAAAGATGCAGACACTCGAAGAAAGGACACTGTTTTTCATGACTTCAGAACTTCTTCCTAGCCTCCTCTTCTCTGATGAACATTGCCTGACCTCTCAATGATTCATTCCCCATCATTGCTTGGATCCTTTCTGCGATTTCTGCCCCATTAACCGCTCTCTCTCCATCGCACCCCCAACTATTAACCCTTGTCTCTGCATTGATACTTTGTGACCGACTAAACATCAGTATATTAAAATAATTTAAAAGTATAAAAAAATATTAATTTAAAGTAAGAAAAAAAATAATTTTATTTTAAAATATTTTTAAATAAATACGCTCTAAGATTCACAATCCCAATTTAATTACTGAATTCCACCAACAAGGACTCAAAAATCCACCAATTGCTCGGTGACCTAATATACCCTCTTGGTTTAACCAATTCTTCACCACCAGTCTCTTTTTCTTTAGCCTTTCCATCAATTGTGTCCAATCACCTCTTCCAGCACTCCATCATCTTTTCTATCAACTTTCTTATCCTTCATTACCCATAAAAGTCTAATCCCACTCTTTACTAGGAAATTTAATGAAAATTTTGATCTTAATCTCTAAAAAATAAAAGATTTTATTAATTTATAAATCTTAGCAAAAACTTAGACTTTAATCTCTAAAAATTAAATATTTCATCAATTTAAGGAATTTAATGACATTCTTGATGGTAATCCTTAAAAATAGAAGACTTCATCGATTTGAAAATTTTACAAAACTATCTGGATGTTAATCTCTAAAGATAAAAGATTTCATCGATTTAAGAATTTTAATGAAAGATTTGACGTTAATCCCTAAAATAAAAGATTTCACTGATTTGAGATTTTTGATGAATTGTTTTACACTAATCCATAAAAATAGGAGATTTTGTCGATTTAGGAATCTTTGTAAAAACTTTGACCTTAATCCCTGAAAATTAAATATTTCATAGATTTGAGGGATTTAATGAAATTCTTGTAAAGGATTTCATTGATTTGAGTATTTTACAAAATAATCTGGAAGCTAATCTCTAAACAAAGAAGATTTCACTGATTTGAGAATTTTAATGAAATTCTTTACGTTAATCCATAAAAATAAGAGATTTTGTTGATTTAGGAATCTTAGCAAAAACTTTGACCTTAATCTCTAAAAATTCAAGATTTCATATATTTGAGAAATTTAATGAAATTCTTGACGTTCATCGCTAAAAATAGAAGATTTCACTGATTTGAGAATTTTAATGAAATTCTTTACGTTAATCCATAAAAATAGGAGATTTTGTTGATGTAGAAATCTTAGAAACAACTATGACCTCGATCCCTAAAAATAGAAGATTTCATTGGTTAAAATAACCTTGATTTCTTAAATCTTAATCAAGCTAATCTTTTAATTAACAACCTATATAAACAAAAGAAATCCTAGAACAAAGGATTCCAAGCCTTATATTATTTTAATCATGCCTTTGCTAAGAAATCAATACCATGTTTATAGTTTATAATTTTCATATTTTATTACAAACAAGGACAAAACATAAACTCTAAACAAAGAAAAGAGATCATGCACCTTAAAGTTAAAACAAAATGAAACTCAAAGAATTAAATTTTAGATTTCAACACATTTATTGACAAGTTAAACATGATATCTCATGAGTAAAAACCCCAAATAAACATATCTATAGTATAAGTCATCAACTAAACAATGCTTCTACTTGTGATATGAATTGAAAACCCTAAAGACTAGCCATTGTCTAAACATATCTAAGTGTTCAAATGGTCTTCCCACACCAAACATTTCACATCTAACCATTGTCTAAAAAAATAAAAACTCTTTCATACATGTTTTTACAATATGAACAAACAAGTTTTATATTTAAAGAAACTATATTTCAACATTTAACCAAAAGTCAGTTTAAGAAAGAACCTTCCTTTTATGATTATCGATTTCTAAAATAACCAAACTTGATTCATTTCTTTAACAAAAACAAACCAAACACAAATCCTAACCATAGTTTTCATGGATCCTAAATAATTTAAATTTGAAAGCGACAACTACCAACATCCACAAACCCTAAAATTGCTTTTGAAAAAGTTATATGGTTTAACTTAAACCATAATGAACACTATTTTCTTAATTTTATAAAAATAAAAATAATAAAAAAGGCTTTCATAACTAACCCTAGTTACCCAACCTTGTTTTAATCAAACCACGAAACCTAAAACACATCATTTTTATTATTTTAAAACCAAATATAACTAAAATTCTCTCATTTTTCATGAGTTTAAGTTCCCAATTCTTTTATCCATATTATTAGCAAATATTAACTAAGAACATTAAATAAAGAACAAAGAAAAAAGCCAAAACCAAAGCAAGGAAGGTTCATGTTTATGGATTGTTACCCTAGATAAATTCATGTTTTGCATTTCACCACATCAAAATTTATTGTCTATGATCACAACAAGTTATAACAACAGAAGAAACCAAATAAAGTGGATTTAACACAAAAAAGGCAAAAACTCACCTAGAATAGTTGTTGGATGTGGTGTTCTCATGGCCCTCTTTAAGAAAACAAAATGTTATAGTTGATCTAGGATGTTATAGAAGTTTCTTAAAGTTAATATTACTTTCTTGAGACATCACCGCTATCCCAAAACTCCTTCAACTCAAAGAACCAGCTCAAAAACCTGAGTATCAACCTTGGTAACTACAACAACCTCGATTTCAATGGTTTAGCCGTCTAAGTTGCAAGAGGCAATGACCTAAGGGTTCACTGTTTCTTCTTTTCCCTTATCTTTTTTTCTTCTTTATATCTCTTCATTTCCTTAATCTTGATGAGGATCAGCCCACGAACATCAATAAAGATCCATTACATGTTCCAAATGGGCCAATTACAAGGTCTAAAATGAAGGCATTGAAAGAAGCATTAAATGGACTAGTAAGTTTCAACCACGACATAAATTAGTGATCCCATGAAGCATCAAGTGGAGGCCTTATTGCATTTGATTCATGTGCAAGAGAGTCCCAGTCCAACCTTATTCAGACCATGAACTTTTGGTAACAAGGCTACCAATTTTGCACTAGTTTAGACCAGCCTTGTTTTTATGTTGTTTCCATGTGCTTTGTGAATTCTATACTAATTATGGATTTCATATTGGGTGTGGGAACAATTATTTCTTGCTTTATGTATTAGGATATCTTATTTAATTTATTTTCATGTTAGGTGAGGAGAATACACAACAAAAGAAAACAAAGAATCATAGCTTAAAAGAGAAATAAGGTGGCAACAAAGTTTCCTAGATCTGCAAGGAAAATGTTTCAGCAACTTCAATTGTTTTTCCTAGTGATGGAAGGATAAATATAAGATTACGATTAAAATCCTTTTTCTATCTTGGAAACTATAGGTGTGACAATGACTCCCTTTGGTTTTTAGGGTCATTAGGCAGTATTGTAGGCTATAAATAAGTCTTATATCATATTTGTATTATTTTCTTTTCTTATTCTCTTCTCATGGCAGCATAGGGAATTAACTTGTGAGTTTTATTTTTATTATTTTAGTTATAACCTAAGGATTATTCGAGCTTAATTGATATTTGGTTTTCATCTAAGATTTAAGACTTGTTTGGACTAGTGTTTTCGACTTGTCAGTATATGTTTTTGGTTAATTTTGTAAATGGACCAATTTAGTTCACAAGGGTAGATCTATTATGGTTATTTTCAAAGAGTATTTAAACTCTTTGTAAGCCTAAAATTTAGCAGTCATTGAATAATATCATTCTGAATTTTTAGATTGTGTATAAGAGTTATTCTTGCATTCTTTGGTTCTTGAAAGAACTAAACCAACTTATTGAAGATTAATTGGCTTTATGGTGTCTATCACAACCCATTTCTAGGTTATTCCCCAAATTCACATTTTTTCTCTCAAAATAAAAATAAAAAATAAAATAATGATAGCAAGAGAGCTGACATTTTGGCCAAAGCAAGCTGAAAAGATTTTGCATATAGAAAAAATCAAGCTGCAATTTTGGATGAAATCGAGAGCCTAATTGCACCCTATTTTACCCAAAATTGAAAAGACAATGCAAATTCAAGATCAAGTTACATGATTATTAGATGAATTTGCATAGAAATTAAGCCTAGGGATATAATTAGATTTTTAGTAGGCCAATCTAATTTAATCATGGGCCAAATTAAAGTTTAATTATGTTTAAGAATTAATTGAGGTCCAATTAAAGGATTTAATTAGGTGTAAGGACTTAATTATACTTTAAATGAGTCAATTTAATTTTATTAGGAACTTAATTGGTGAAAAATTAAGTTTGGGAGCCCAATTGAGGCATAATTAAGAAGATTAGAATTTTAGGAGACCAAATTTATTTTTACCAAATTAAGTGCGCCGCCGAGCTCCTCTCTCTCTCTCTCCTCTGTAAACCTTCTTCTTTCTCCTTTAGCAACCCACCATCGTCTTGACCGCCGTCCTATCCACCAGCTCCACGGCCAGACCATCAACAACTTCCTACGCCAAGTAATCCATTTCCCCTTCTTCTTCTCCTTCATTCCCCCCTACCATCATCATGCATTTATAATGTTAATTCGTTCTGCATGCAAGGCGTTAATGGGGAAAAGTAATTCCCTCCTCGAGTTTGGGCCAAACTTGTGCCGGCCCAAATAAAAAAAAAAGAGACCAGATCTATTGGGCCAATACTAGCCTAACCCGGCTAGGTCCAACCCAACCCAATATATTTAATAATAATAATATAATTATAATAATAATATATTATATATATATATATATAAAATTCCAAAAAAAATCCAAGTGTCATTTCAAAATATTTAAATTAATTTCCCTTTTCAAAAAATTAATATAGGGTTGTATTTTACACTATAAGATATAGATCCTATATTAAAATATCTGGTTTTCTCCGAAACATTTCTTAAAAAAAATTAAAAATTCAAAAAACATCTCAAAACTTTTAAATTAATTTCCCTTTTCAAAAAACAAAAAAAAAGTTTAGTTTTCATGCATACAGCCAAATCATAAAATGTTTTCCAAGTATATTTTCATAAGAAACCAAAAAAATTGCATCTTTCTCATGTTTTAGAAAGAAAAAAATGGATATCATAACTAGTTTATGATTATCAGTTAGGATTTGGTCAAAATATCAAAAACCCTTCACCAATCATTTTGTTTATTTTATATTAAGATTTAGATGTAGACTTTACTATTTGGGGTGTAAAACTGCACAATAGAGTACAATGAGATACAAAGTGTAAAATATATGCGATGTTAAAATTTAAACTTTATAGGTTAGAATTGAACCCAATAAGATAGAGACTCTCTCACGAAGGGAGATCTACCTTAGACTTTAGAAGAAGACCAATAGATAGGAAAGGGATATCTACCTTAGACCTTAGAAGAAGACCAATGGATAGAAACTTGACCTAAAAAAACAATCAAACAATAATGCAACTTACCTTAGGTAGGGTGCATTGGGGGTGATGTGTCTTCCCCTTGCACAATCAATCCCTTACTCAGACTTTCACAAACCATAGGTTTCTTAGTAACCTTAATACTAGGTGGCGGCTCTTGAATTTTATAATCATAATTTTATGATTAAACCCAAAACCCTTTATTTTCCCAATAACACCTCTCAGGAGGCTCACATGATCATGAGGTTTGCACTATATACTTTCTCCATTTTTTTTCTTTTCTTGTCTTATTCTCTATTCTTTCCATTCTTCCCTCTCTTCCTTTTTTTCTACCTCTTAGGTGTGAGTTCTGAGGGCTATTTATAGGCAAATATAGGAGGTTTTGGGAGTCTTGATTTGGCAAAATCAAGCCTGTTGATCTTTAAAAAGCTATCACCATAATTGGTTGCAGCTCATACTCATCCTTGCCTAAGCTACAAGCTAGCCAATTATAGTAGACATATGTTTTTCATGCTTTGCAATTTTTGGCATGGTTAGGGCATAGGTTTTTGGCATGAATTTGTAATAAATTAAATGTTTTAATTGCATATGGTCAAGTGTCTCATAAAATACAAAGAAAATCATATGTCTTACTTCATATGAAAAGTCAAGAATATATTTTTGCATATATTTTGGGATTTAATAACTATTTTATTAAAGCCTTGAGTATTTGGCTTATATTTCAAAAAATACCATAAAAATATATTTTGTTTTCTTTTAATATTCAGGATTACAAACTTTTACGTAAAATGTAATCCTGATATTAAATTAAAAGGGTAGTTTCGTTTTGTTTTTATATCGATGTTAGAAGAATTAGGTTGTATTTAACTGATAAAATAAGGATCTCCTTACTGAAGAGAATTTTTCTTCAACTTTTGATAGACCGACCGTTAACTAGACAACAATCAAAATCTTTAAACCACATCAAAGCGCAAAGTAGCTTACCTTAGGTAGGTGTGCTAGGGGTGCTAATACCTTCCCAAGCCATAACTAGTCTCGTACCCTCGAATATTTGACAAGACCAGTACACCCGGGTTTCCTAGTGACCTTGAACCAAACAACTAGGTGACAACTCCCCCAATAAATCAACAAAACTGCCACGACACTGCGCGGGCACGTGCGACACATCACAAATGTTCTTTCAAATCAAACTCATGCTAAATGGTATTTTCAAATAACATTTGAGATTTGTGTTGACTTTTAATAGAACCTTTTTGAATGGTGTTGGATTTGCCAAAAGAGTGGCGATACATCTTCACTCATCGTTGTTGATTAAAGAAAGAAAATAAATGGATATGAAGTAGCTTCTTCTCCTTGTTCTTCATATGCTAGCGGTGAAGTTCACCATCACCTACAAAGATAGCAAAATCCTCATGAAAAGTTTTGGCTCTCTTTCTTTTATCTACAAATCTATTTTTCCCTCTCTACAAAGACTTAGTTGTTGCTACTAAGGATGGGAGTTGATTTGTTCATGAGGAGCTGAGGTTTATTTGAGATTGGAGTAGTTACTAGCGATGGCTTTTTTTTTTTTTTATGGTGGCTGATGTTATAGTAAGGAATGAACTTATTGGTTGTGTTTGGAAGTGTTGTCACTACTAATGGATGCTGGTGGTGATTGGTCGATTATTGGTGGTGGTTAATGGTGACTAGAGATGAGGTCGACAGAGCTGCCTCGAATGAAAAGAGTGATTGTTTTAAATAATGAGAAAAGGAGAGGGGCAAATTGTTTGGAAAGAAGGGATGCCATTTTTTCTTTGTTATGCCAATGATGTTTGTTGTTACCTGTTTTGACACCACAAAAAAAATCAAGAAAGGAAAATGAAAAAAAAATAGAAAAATAAAATCCAAAAAAACAAGAGGATACACATGAAGAAAACCTAAAACATTGCACAAGTTGGTGGTTAAAGACTAAAATGACATGTGAATTGGTTGAAGGACCAAAATGTATAAAATTGGAAAAATTAACGACTCAATTCTGATGGACAAAAGTCCCATTCAATGAAAATATTTTTATTTGGTGTAGAGAAATACAAATTTGGACGAGTAAGAACTCAATGAAGATTTTGAAAGATTTAATTAATTTTATTGATCATTTAATTGCAAGGAAAATCAAATTTTTGGAGTCAATTTCGGTGGTGATTTGAAGAAATTGAAGTTAAAGGACTGAAATTGGACTTTGAAAAGTTTAATTGGTCAAATAAGGGATTTAATTGTGAAAAAATTAAAGTTTGATAGCCAATTATGGGTTTGATTGAATAAATTCAAAACCATTGACCAAATTGTAAAAGGCATGAGACTTTAAAGGTTGAAATTGACCAAATCAGGAGTCGAATTGAAGAAAATTGAAAATTTGATGGTTAATTAAAGGTCCAAATGCATAAATCAGAAACCAAGGACCAAAATAAAAATGACGCTGAATTTTAGGGTTGATGATTGAGTTTGGCAGGGGTGAAATTGCATGAAATTAAGAGTTTGGGAGACAATTACAGGTGCAATTAAAAGAAATTAGAAAAACAGAGACTAAAATGAAATCTGTCAAATCCTAAATTAAAAACCCTAATTTCTAGGGGTTTAACCTAGATGACACGTTGTTCACCCATTATTCATCTCCTTCTTTAGCAATTTTGGATGATCGGGTTGACACCTTTCAAGAGCTTATTGTGGAGTTTTAGGCCTTGAAATGACATGAGGTGTAAATCCCGAGAAAAAAACCAAGGCTGGATTAAATTAAAGAAAATAAACTAAACTAAAAAGAAGTAGGGGCAAGAACGAATACACTTAAAGAAAATGGGGCCTAAATGCAAATAAGAATAATTATAGAGCATAAATACTCCTATTCTCACCAAAAACAGATCTGCAGCTACGTAAAGAAAGAAAAGAGGGAGTTTTTATATCTATTTTTTTTACAAATCAAGAGAGAAACACCAAAATTTCAAGAACCCATCCCAGATTGAGGGTTATAGGTAAAATAAACCCTGGTGGGAAAGGGATTAACAAGAAAAAATTAAACAAGAAGAGAAGAGGGGAGGGTCGGCTGTCATTAGAAAGAAAAGGTGGGATCGAAGCCTTGATTCGCACCAGGTAAGATATTATAAACCTGGTCTTATGAGTCATTTCAAGTCGATTATGAATTGATGCCTGGATGTAAATTTATATTGAGTTCTTAGACTTGAATTGAAAAAAAGAGGAAGTAAGAGTTGTTAAAGTAAAGAACTTCGTGTGTTGTGTGTAAATGGAAAGGTGATGAATCTGGACAGTTTCGTCTCTTGACCTTCAAAGAGATTTTGGGTAGGAGAATGAAGGAATTAGGATCAAGTTCCTCATAGAAATTGTAGTTTTGGATGTTTACTAACTAATGAAATTGGTCTTGCTCAATTTGGAGTCATAGAACTCCAGTTATGGGTCACCAACCGAGACTGGGTCATGACAGACCCTATAGGGTAGTAGGTCTGGTTTATTGATGAGCAATTTTGACTATCTTAGAGGAAGAATTGGGTTCTCCTCAAAACATAGAACTTGTAGCCTCATGTCTTACCTTTCCAACGCCATAAATTTTGCTTGAATCAGAGTTCTATAACTCCAGATATAGTTAAAAATCTGAGGAGAGGTCAGACAGTAATTGTTCAAAAACGAGACAGTAACAGTTGGACAGTAACAGTCCAAGTGTTTGTTAATGAGTGATTTTGGCTATCTTAGAGGCAGAACTGGGTTCTTCTCAAAACATAGAACTTGTAGCCTCATGTCTTACCTTTCCAACGCCACAAATTTCGCTTCAATCGGAGTTCTATAACTCCAGATATAGTTAAAAATCTGAGGAGAGGTCAGACAGTAACAGTTCAAAAACGAGACAGTAACAGTTGAACAGTGATAGTCCAAATATAAAGAAAGGAATGATAACTAGGATTGGACAAAGAACGACAGTAATAATGAGTGAAATGAGAAAAACATAAAGTACTAAGAAATGACTGAAAGAAAGACTTATTGGTTGTTGATATGGTTATTATAAAACATATCCTTGAGTGAGGAAAATTTATGAGAAAAACCTGTGATTTGCAGGAGGGACCACAAACGTGGTGCAACAGCAGCAGCAGGGGAGCACGAGTAGAGCTTCTATTGCAGGTAGGTGATTCACACCTATGCTTTCTAGTTAACTTCCATGATTTAATATATTTTTGATGTGAAATGTGAATTACTGAATGTATGTGTATTCAAGGTGAAAAGTTGTTATGTGAATTGCCAAGTGATGAAATTATCACTGACAAAGGAAATATGAGAAGTGTGATTTGAGGCATAAACTAGCATACATTGAGTGTATGTTAGGATCCCGGGTAAGGGGATCACCATGTATTGTCTAGCATACATTGAGTGTATGTTAGGATCCCGGGTAAGGGGATCGTCACGAATGGACTAGCATATATTTAGTGTATATTAGGATCCCGGGTAAAGGGATCGTCACAAATGGACTAACATACATTTAGTGTATGTTAGGATCCCGGGTAAGGGGATCTCCACGTACTGGCTAACATACATTCAGTGTATGTTAGGATCCCGGGTAAGGGGATCACCATGTATTGGCCAGCATACATTTAGTGTATGTTAGGATCCCGGGTAAAGGGATCGCCTTATATCGACTCCTATGGGGTGGTGATGACGATACCAGTGAAATTGGTATCGGTAATGTGATAAGTAAAAGTAATCACGTTAATCTTATAAGGTCTGGAATGAAGGTTGATAGTGGCAGAGGGAACAATTATTAATAGCTTGAATAAGGAAGAGATTTTAATAAATAAATAAAAATTTACTACTCTGTTTTTTTTTTATTGACATGAGATTGTTGTTTTATCCTAGAAATGGAGGATGTTACATGAGGTTTTTTGCAAATGGAAGAAGAACATCCCCTTTACAACCAAATTTCCATGAAATTAGACGTTAACATCTCAATTCTTTCATAGAAGTCTCTAACATCTTGTCACTGATCAACCATCACTACAATTTTAGATTTTGGGTTGATCGAGTTAGCATCTTTGGATAAATAAATGTGAAGCTACAAACCTCTAAATTAATCAAGGTTGAATCCAAATGAAAGTTATGTTCCAGCAAACCCTTGAAAGTGGTCAACCAAGTCAGCCTAGACTGTAACACCCATTTTTCAAAAGCCACCTAATTTTTTTTGTGTGTTCACACTTAAAGCTTCTCAAAGGGTTCTTATCAATGACTTTAAAACCCCCATCTCAAGATCAAAAGGCCAAAAATAGCTTCTTGCACTCCAAGTCTAACAAAACCACCAAGGAGGCAAAGAGAAAGAGAGGAAAAATGTGGGGAAATACTTTGTTAATATACCCTATTGTGAAGGTTCAAGAGCCTAACATCGAAAGTCTAGCAAGCTTTGGAAAGAAAGAGAGTGAAAGGGAAAGAAGGAAGGAAAAGAGAAGAAAAAATAACAACCTATAGTTAGAAATCTTGGAGAAGGTATAACCATGTAAAAACTCAAAGGTGGAGTCCATGTGGCCTGCCCATTCATGCTTTCTTAATGTTTAAACCCTTTTTTTTTATATGTTTTTAAAACTTGTTTTAGTGTTATGATGTTTTCTAGATTTGTTTTGATTAATACATAAAAATACTGTTTTTTTTTTTGTTTAAATCTTGTTTGGAGTTGCTATTGATGTTACTGAGTGTCAAGATAATATGTTTGTGACTAATTTTGATGAAATAAGGTAGTTTTGGATTCTGCCAAAAAATGGCAGGGGGTGTTTAATTCTTTTTTGTTTTTATAAGTGTATGTTCTTGGTTTTTGAGAATGATTTAAGTTCCAAGTGTTTAGAGAGTCAATTTTAAATAAAAATTTGATGTTTTTGTTGGCTATCATTGGGGCTGCAGTTAAAAAGTTGGAATTTAAGGCATGTTTGTGATGATTTGATATTTTTTTTGTTAGTTCTTTGGATTCAACTATGCTTGGTATTGATAATTTGTGTTTAGAGGCCTTGAAGGCCAAATATGGGTTTTGACATTAGTTATTCAATTTCTAGAAATTTTCCAGATTCTGGGTTCATGTTCTTCGCATGAACTTTGTCTTAGTCTCTTGTTTTTTAGTTGTTTTAAGTTAATTCTTGGCACAAACATGTTAGTTTGTCATCTTTAGCAAATAATATATGGTTAAAGCACATCAATAACACATATTCAAACATTTAGATTCTAGGGTTTTTTCAACTGCCGAAACATATTTTGATGAAATCGTGGCTTTGAGTATTAATCGAAGAAAATTGATTCTTGATTCTTAATCTACACATGATTACAAATAAAAACTTGCCCTTGATTGCATGAAAACTTGTTTGGTTTGTGATTTGTGTTTGCTGGGTTTTGTTTTGAATGTTCATCGTGTTCTTCATATTCTTGGTGTTTAATCTATTTTTTGTCATAAAATTTTTGTTTTTATTTTTTTCATATAGTTTTGATATGTTTTTGGTTTAATTGTTTCTTTTGTTTTAGTTTCGGGTCAAACCATGGTTTTTGGTTCGGTTTAAGGTTGCACCACTGTTTTCTAGTCAACCCAATTGGTTTTGCTTTTTATATTAAATATTTTAAAAGTCTTCTTATATTTATTGTATTGTTTTGTTTTTGATAGTTTTAACTTATATAAAATCTATTATTCTTATTTCTGTATGTGTCATTACCTCCCTACTACGATAAATAATTAATTTTCTCAGTAATAGACCAATAGTTTGTTTGAAATTAGAATTATGATAATTAAGTATTCTCAAAAAAAAAAAAAAAAACCATGATAGCCTAACCTTGGTGCGATATCTTTAGAAAATATTGGATAGTGTTTAAACATATTTTACTGGAAACTTAAATTCTCACTAAAAGCAATTGTTCGAAAGCCTTTTATCTTTAGGGCTTAAACTCCGAAGGCCCCTCCAGGGAAAAAGGAAAAAAGCTCTGTGCTATGTACCGAAATTGTATATCTATGTGTATGCTAATTTTGCCAGCAACGATGAACAACTTTTTCTATATTACGTGAATAGTAGTGCTCTATAATAAATGTGGGGGGAAATGCAGCAATTAACGGTGGGTTGAGCATTGCGCACTGCACAGGACGGAAAAAAAGAAAAGAAAAAAAAAAAAAAAGGAGGATGGACTTTTTTTTTAACTATGATTTTTTTTATGAAAAATATTCGAATGTATCTCGACTAATCCAGTCCTAAAATTAAATAAATCTCAATAAACTATCAATATTAACCATCACAATCACTTGATTGAAATCATAAGTTAAATCTCTTTCCGGTTAAGTTTATATACTTATTTTCTTTTATCATCCTCTAAATTTCGATTTCTACGTAGATGTCATATCAAATTACTAAATGAGATACTAATTCTACCTAATCATATCTATATTATTAGAAAAAGATTGTGGCTTAAACTCAACAGCATGTTTCGAAAGAGATTATATGGGTCATTTTTGTTTCATTTTCTAGGTTTTTTTTTTAAAGAACTTATTTAAAAAAATTTGTTCTGAATTGGTTCTTGGTTAGGAATCTAGGTTTTTTTTTTTTTGTTGGAGTTTATTATATTGATGTGCTTAGCCACAATTTTCCTAACAATCAAGAATTCAATAGTTCAGTTTGCCTGTTGCAGGAAAGCTCTATAATCATCTTGATTTCAGTTCCTCCAATGCATACTTAATAGAGTCATGTGCTATACACCAAGGTTGTTAAAATCGCGATTTTAACACGGCACGGAAAATGCAAAACAAACTCGGATCGTAAAATCGGATTGTAAAATCGTAAAATCGTAAGGAATTTTAAAATACATTAAAAAACAATTCATGCTTCAAATAAAAATTTCTACATAGTTCAAGCACCTTAAAATACAAGCCTTCAAATAAAAATTCATACATAGTTCAAGTATCTTAAAATACATGGTTCAAATAAAAATTCATACATAATTTAAATAACTTTTCATTAGCTAATAATTAACAAACTTAAAACAAACAATCTGCTAGTGTGTCATGTAAACCAGCTTCATTGCCTTCATCTTCCTCATTATTCATCAGGCATTCATCAATATCATTAGCATCAAGAGAATTATTAGTGTCACTATAGTACCAACACCAATATCATCAATTTGAATCTCCAAATCATCTTCAGTACCATGACTCTCCATTTTAGTATCATTAGGAATTTCTTCTTCATTACCATTTTGTCTTTGTGTTGCACTGTCAATAGCACCAAGCAAATCAAAGTTTGAATATTTTTCTCCCTCGATTATCCAATCATCATCAGATGAAATATCATCATCTACACCAAAAGCATCAGCTTGCTTTTTGACTTGGTTATCATTCAATTTTAGATTGCACATTACAAATACCAAGTCATTCATTTTTTTTTTGGTGCAAACGATTTCTTCGTTTTGTATGAACCTAAATAAACAATTCAAATTTATAAGATTTTTATCAAATATTTCAACATTTAAAATAAAAAAACAAAAAAAAACTCACCATTTCAAATGCACTCCAATTACGCTAACATCCAGATGAAGTACAAGTCAAACTTAGAACTCGGATGGCAAACCTTTGTAATTCTGGACATTCATCCCCATAAGAATCCCACCATTGAGCTGGAGTTTTTTTTATCTCTTGCTGTCTTGGCAGCGTCAATGCCAAATAACCCCTTTGCATCTTTGAATGATTCAAGTTGTAAGTCAATTTTGCACCTTTCACTTGTATTAGGCACCATCCTTTCTAAGCATTGATATAATCCAATTTTAATGTTGGCATTAACCTTAAAATTGGGATTATAATGATAATGAGGATTCAAATAATAAGCTGCTGCATGTAAGGGTCTATGGAGTTGAAGTTCCCATCTTGCATCAACAATATTCCATATAGGTATATAACTATATAAAAAAAAACAATAAAAATATCATTACAATCTAGGAATATCACAATTGGAAAACATTCATATTAATAGATGACAACATTTGAAATAAAAATTAGCAAGATATATACCTTTTTTTCACATAACCAAAATTCACTTGTGTCTTCTCTTTTGTGTCGTCCATTGCTTTATATATAAAACCCATAGTTGGTTTCTCATTTGAATCAACTAATCGAAGAACTTTAATTAGAGGATACGATGCCTTAATACATATAGTGACATCATGCCAAAACCTGTTGTCCAAAACACAATTTTGAATTCGTTTCCCTTCTTCTATTCTTGCAAACTTACATGAACTCCACTGTTTGGAAGTAAACATAGTCATCAGCTGCATTTTATGATCATTCAAACATCCTAGAGTCAAATATACAGTAGCAAACCGAGTGGCAGCAGACCTAATCAAATCCCTTCCTTTCGTAAAGTGCCTTAGCATGGAAATAAGAATGGTTCTTGAATAAACATATGAGGTGATTCTCCTCCCCTTAGCAATAGTTACTTGATGAACCTTGTCGCGGGTGCGCGACGTCGCGGCGAGTATTCCACTTTTAAAAAAAAAATCTAGGAAGTGTATATGGTATCTATCTTTATTTATTTGGCCAATATGAGGGATAAGAAAATCCAGTCTTTTATTGGTGGGAAATGGAATGGGAGTCGCCACCTAGTATTTTGGTCACTAGGAACCCTAACTGGTCTCAGAGATTGGGTACGGGGACTGGTTGCGTAGAGGGAAGGTATTAGCATCCCAAATACGCCCTACCTAAGGTAAGCTGCATGGTTTATTTGTCTGATAAAATTCAAGGTTTCGTTGTGTTTCCTAATTGTTGGTCCGTCTATGGTTCAAGAAAAGTCCTCCTCAATAAGGAGGTCCTTATCTTATCAGGTAAAGCCTAACCATTCTAATGTCTAAAAAATTCATATTTTTAATATCAAGAATACGTTTTACATATAAATTCGTAATCCCAAATACTAACAGAGGACAAAAATATTTTTTAGAATTTTTGAAATATTGGCCTAGTTCTCATGGCTTGAATAAACTGGTTATTAAAGCCAAAATGCATGTTAATACATATATTGTTTTGAAATTTTCTTTGTTATATGAAAAAGATGATGTTATAATATTTATATATATATATTGGAGAGACTATGCCGTATTTTAAAACAAAACATTTTTTAAATATGTATTTTTGTACGTTTTGACGCCAATCGGGTATTTTAATACTGGGTTTGTATCCTTACGGTATAAAAATACAACCAAATATTAATCCACTTTGATAAAACAAATGCAGAAAAATCAACAATATTTTCAAAGAATTAGAAAATTTTTGAAAGCAAAAGATATTTTTTATTTTTGAAATCTTTGATGTTTTGATGAAAACCGGGTATGTTAATACCGGATTTGTATCTTTACAGTATAAAAATACCAACCGATATTAATCAAAATACAGTAATAAAATTACAGTAAAATCACATATATTTTTTATAATTTTTGTAAAATTTTTATAATAATTTTTTTTTCATATATATATATATATATATATATATATATATATAATACAAAAATATAATATATATATATATATATATATAATACTAAATGGGCTGGGCTGGTCCGGCCCAACTGACTGGGCCGGACTCAGCCCAAAAGGTGGTGGGCCGATTTCGGCCCAAAATGGATTGGGCCGATTTCGGCCCAAATACTATTATCTTCTTCTGGGCCCGAAGAGGCCCAGAAGACCGGGCTGGGCCAGGATTAGCCTGGCCCATTAACAAGATTAGCTGGGCCAGAACAAATCTGGCCCAGCACAAGAAATGAACAGGGGGAATTATTTTCCCCCCCTTCTCCTGCATGCAGAACGAATGTTCTGCATGCAGAAGGAAATACAGGTCACGGAAATAACATGAGGGGGAAGGGAAGTTTACCTGGCGCGGGGGAAGCGGTGGCGCTGGTGCTACTGCTGCTGCCGAAGGCGGTGCTGTGGCGGAGGCCGGTGGCGGTGTCAAGCGGCGCTGCGGTTCCAACGACAGCTCCAAGCGGTGCTACTGTCTCCCACGGTGCAGCGACATTCTTCCCGGCTGTTCTTGCGTTTTCTCACGTTCCCTCGCGGTTTCTGGCTTTCCTTCCTCTCGGTCTTGGGTTTTTTGGTGGTTATCTCCCTCTTTTTCTCTGTTTTTTTTTTCGTTTTTTTTCTCCTCTCGGTTTTCTCTCTTCTTTTCAGTCCTCCTTTCGGGTCTCTCTCTTTTCGGGTTTTCTTTCTTTTTTTTTCTCCCCCCCTTCTTCTCAGCGTTCTTGGGCTCTATTTATAGAGGCCAAGGGCGCTGTTTTTTACAGCTCTCACGGGGAGCAGCCGGCTGGTCGGCCATTGGGCGCGGCTGCCGAGGTTCGGTGGGTGGTGCGCGGTGGGTGGTCGGCCATTGTGTTCGGTCGGTGGGCTCCAGGCGAGAGAGAGGGGCCGGCCAAAAATTTCAAAAAAAAAGCACCATTTTTCCCTTCTTCCCTGCTGCATGTTCGGGGGGGAAGAAGAAAGATGAACAGTGTCGTTCAAAACGACACCGTTCTGCCCTTTTCCTTCTTTTTTTTTTTTTTGAATGGATGAAACGGCGTCGTTTTGGATAAAACGCGTCGTTTCATTTAAATCCTGCAAAACGCCAAAACGCGTCAATTTGCAAAGCAGCCCTCAATTATCTTTTGTCCCTTCAATTGCATCCCTGCCGAATTCGAACCCCGTCCCTATATTTGGCCGCGTTTTTCACTTTGGTCCTTGGCCTCTGAATTATGCAATTGAGCCCTTAATTGATCAATAAACTTCCAATTTCTTCAATTAGGCCCCTGAATCAATTAATTCCAGCCCCTATACTTACGCGCCTTCTTCAATTTGGTCCTTGGTTTCGGATTCCTTCAATTAAGTCCCCAATTGGCCCTTAAACTTCAATATTTATGCAATTAAGCCCCTGATTTGACCTAATAAATTCCTAAAAAATATATTTTGGCCCCAGAACTTAAATTTCTTCCAATTAAAGCCAAAATTGACTTAAAAATCAATTTTTCTTGCAATCAAATCCCCTATAAATTCATTTAAAAATCAAATTAAGTCCATAAACATCTAAATTTGGGCTTTTCTCCTCAAATTTCAAATTTTCCTTCTCAACAGGGCTCTCCTCCTTCAAGAATATACTGTCAAAAATCCAATCTTTGTATTTTTAACCTCATTGACCAATTTTCCAACCATTTTCTGAGCGCTTCTGCCTCCTGTTATTTTTTCTTAACCTCCTTTGGCTATATACATATTTATATATATATATATATTTTGTGGGGGACCCAAAAATGGGTTACAACAAACCTCTAACTTCTTCTCAAAATCTTCTAACATCAAGTCAATACAATGGGCAGCACATGGTGTCCAAAACAAACTCTTTCTTTTTTCCATCAATAATTGTCCCGCTGCCTTATAATTTGCAGCATTATCGGTGACTACTTGGACAACATTTTCCTCCCCAATCCTCTCCACAATGGCATCTAACATCTCAAATACCTTATTAGCAGTCTTGGACATATTAGAAGTATCCACCGATGACAAAAAAACTGTCCTTTTAGGACTATTAACCAGAAAGTTACAAATACAACGTCTTTTTTTATTTGTCCATCCATCAGACATTATTGAACAACCTGTTTTTTTTTTTCATTCTAGCTTGTACTCCTCAAGCAATTTCATTGTTTGATCCACTTCTTGCTTCAAATACTTCTCTCTAATATCATGGTAGGATGGTGGAGGCTTGAAACCTGGCCCATGCTTTGCAACCATTTCAAGTGCCTTAATAAACTCAGGGTTTTTTACACAATTAAATGGAATTGCACTAGTGTAGAAAAACCTAGCAATTTGTCGACATGCTTCTTCTCTAATATCTTTTTTTAGCAATTGATTTAGAGTTGTTTGTGTACTTCCACTCCCACTAGCTACTCTCTTTCCTTTGTCCTTGGAGCTAATTTCTTTTATTTCATCATCATTATCATCATTTCCACTATATTGATTGGCTTTTCTTTTCTTTTCAATTGCTTCTAGATTTTTCACTAAAACACCCAAAATCATCTGCTTAACATTTTCTGGTACTTGCTGACATGGCTCAACATCCTTACGAGTGCAAGCCAAATGTTGTTTGAAACGAAAAATACCTCCATTAATAATTTTTTGACAATACTTGCACAAAACTTTTCTAGAATTCTTATCAACATCTATACCATGCTGCCATCCCACATCAAGCTTATTACCAGAAGCATTTTTTCTAGATGTCATAAGTTTAACAATTCAAGGATCAACTCAAATCAACCTTGTAATCAATCCAAACATTTTATGATTGTAATTAATTTTGATATTAAACATCCAGCTATCAAAAAAACTAATACTGAATTCAGAAACATTTTAGATATTAAACATTCAGCTATCAAAAAAGAATTACCATAATACTGAATTTAAAAACTAATTAAAATCAGTAACCAAAACACTGAATCCAAAACATAGAATGACAAACTATAACATTATAACTCATGGCTTACATTTTTCTCCAAATGATTTATTTGTTGTTTGTAGTGTTTTCCTCTCTGTCCCGTAAGCTCTGAAAAATAAACAAGTAAATCATTTTCAAAATCAGAACCCAATTTTCTGTCAAACCATTCTGTCAAAGTGTTTTCCTCTCTAGTTATCTACTGTGAACCAAAACACTACAAACAAATGCACAGACTTGTTTCTGCCATCTACATAACATTCAAAATCAAAACATTTTTTGTTATCGAAAGTTCGAAACACTGTTATCAAAACAAATGCACGAACTTGTTTAACAGACTTTGTTATCGAAACACTGTTATCAAAACAAATTCAAAGACAAATTTAACAAAACAAAACACTGCTAAACAACAGTCAAATGTACTCAACTCAAACATTCACAAATAGTTAGCAAACACTGTTATAAAAAAATTCACAGACTTGTTTTCAAAACCTAACCCATCAAATTCAAAGACTTGTTTTTTGTTATCGAAACCTAGCCCATCAAAAAATAAAAATTCAAACAGTTGTGTAAATTGTAAAATTCATAGTTCTCTGCAAATTCACCGTGACTGGGATTCGGTGAGAGACCCATGACACAGGGGACATGGACATGTCTGTAATTTTACAAATAAATTACTCTAGACTCTAAATCATGATGCTATTTGCAGAAGGTGAAAAAAGATAAATAGAATAACTTACGATGGCTGGTGGAGATTGTATCACTGGAGAGCCGCCGCTGTTGTTGTCTGAAATCTGGATCTCACGGTGGCTGGTGAGAAAGAGGGTTGTTGGTGGTGGACCGGTGGTTGATTGTTGGAACTTGGACGGCTGAGAGAAGGAGAATAAGGATGAAGAAAGCTGTTGTTGACTTAGGGATTTTGATTTTTTCCTCTGCTGTGTTATGTGAAAGTCGATGAAGAAAGAACGTGTTAATTGTTTGCTTTTGTTCTGTGTATGACTGTGTGTAGTGTGTATTGTGTAATAGCCAATAGGCCAATACGCGATTGACACCTGGAGCTGGAGGGAACAGTGGCGCACAATTGTTGTTTTGTGCCGAACGCGTAAAATCGGGTGTGAAATCGCATTTTTGCGCGATTTCACCTGATTTTAACAATTTTACCTGATTTTAACCAGATTTTACCCATTTTCGAGTTTTATGAACGATTTAGCACGTTTAGCCTATATTGACTCGTAAAATCGTATGATTTTACGAGTTGAATCGCGATTTTAACAACCTTGGTATACACTCTTCAAATAACCCCAGACATATACCATGATCATGAAGTGAAGTTAAGGATTTACTCTGAAAAAAAATTGTTTTGCATTGCCAAGGCCTAAGCTTAAATAATAGATGAAATTCTTGTAGAAATAAATTAGAAAAATATTTTAGTAATTATTTATTTATTCATAATGTGCATGCTTTCAACTTTATTGTTGGCATTTTTGTTTGTTCATTATCAACAACAGAAGATTTTGGTTAAAATACTAAGTTTATTGAGTTTTTAACAAAAAACAATAATGATAAAATATGACAATATTTTTTAGAGAGCTAGCTAAGATAGCTTTTTAGCTATTTTAGCTCAAATTTAGCAAAAAAAAACAATGAATAGCATGGATGCGTATGCTCTTAAACTTCATAAAAATAATTAGTTATTAAAAAAGTCATAGTACAATATTTAAAATATAATTGATATTAAGTAAAGAAATAAAAGAAAAAAACAAAGAAAATATTTATAATTTAAATACTTTACTTTCCTAAGGTTCACTCCCCAAACTCACCTTATTTAACATAGAAAGGTCAAACCTAAAGGTCATATGAAGAGACCTTCCCTGATGATCTTTCCTAGGCTTCAGCTAAGGCTTGAGAGCCTTATCTAAGCCCATCTTGAGTTTTTAAGCTAAGCTTATGTTGAGTTTTTAAGTCTATATATTTTTTTTAGTTTAACGTGGGTGTCCGGGTCAGCTTACGCGCACCTCGACTAATCCCACGGGCCCTGAAGTTAACGACCATGTAAACCTCCAGTGGCCATCATATGAGCAACCACAGGACTCGAACCTTAAGTCTATATTTTTGTTTTCATAGGTGATCACTAATAGTCTTATCCAAGGGTATGTTTAGTAAAAGAAAGTAATTTTATTTTTTCCTTTTCAATTTTCTTTTTTTATTTTTGTTTTTCTTCTCCAATGAAATATATATATATATATAAACATGTTAAAAAACAAAAAAATGTGTTCATATTATATTGTTTTCAATTTAGAGAAAATGACAAAATAAAAATTGTATTCGAATTAAACATGTTGTCTATAATATTCTTTATATTTTGACATAAACAAATACTTTTTTATCCTATCTTAAGGGTGCTTGTCCATTTTTAGTGTGGTAAAATTAAAGGGGTAAGGGTTATGCTGGGGGAGTGGTCGAATTAATGGTCAAAATTCAAAGTTGTGATCCAATTGCTGGAGAAAAAAGAGTTTTCGTATTTGATCCAACAGTTGAAATTCATTTTTAAAAAATATGATTTTAACGATCAGAAAAAAAATATGCTTTTGGAAAAGAAGTAAATAGAGGAAAAATGAAGAATACTAGTTTTACTAACATTCTAACCATGCTCGGGAAGAGAAGCCTTTTAGAGAGAAGCTTAGGATGTTGATTTTTTAACCTCCAAAACGAATGATTTTATAACTTTTTTCATAGAAACTTCCTACTCTACCATTATTCTTTCTTTATAAGCCCAATTTTATGCATAAATAAAACCCTTTTAACCTTATTTTTCAGTTTATCTCTCTTTTTCAACTAAAAAGGTATTAATAAAATTTAATATTCATTGTCTATTTGAATAAAGATAAT
The DNA here is from genome assembly GCF_000002775.5 of Populus trichocarpa. Lineage (NCBI taxonomy): Eukaryota > Viridiplantae > Streptophyta > Magnoliopsida > Malpighiales > Salicaceae > Populus > Populus trichocarpa. The sequence goes on from NC_037288.2 coordinate 12,255,409, forward strand.
TATTGCCCCTATTTTTCTTCTTATTTATCCAAACAAAGATTATAAAAAATTGGATATCCCTTTGCTATTTATTTTTTCCAAACACAATGGTAGAGAAAAAAAATTATCTTTAAAACAATGGAACATTCTTTAAGTAGTGTTTGGTTAATGTTTTCAAATAAAAGTGACGATTAGTAAGAGGAAATGAGACAGAACAAGAGACATTGTGATATTCCACATCGAAAGCGAGCATCCAGAGCCAGGGCTTTATGAGTAGTGCTGGTCGCTGACCTGTTATACGCGTTTTGGGGCGTCAGGCTCAGAAGTGGGCTCACGTCACCAAGAAAAAAACCATGAGGGCGGTAAGGCCCAAAGCGGATAATATACAGCATGTTGGGCTAGGCTATTACATTTGGTATCAGAGTCGAGGACGACTCGTCTTAAGGTGGGGGGATTGTGATATTTCACATCGAAAGCGAGCGTCCAGAGTCAGGGCTTTATGAGTAGTGTTGGTCGCTGACCTGTTGTACGTGTTTTGGGGCGTCATGCTCAGAAGTGGGCTCGCGTCACCAAGAACAAAATCGTGAGGGCGGTAAGGCCCAAAACGGATAATATACAGCAGGTTGGGTCGGGCTATTACATTTGGTATCAGAGTCGAGAACGACTCGTCTTAAGGTGGGGGGATTATGATATTCCACATCAAAAGTGAGCGTCCAAAGCCAGGGCTTTATGAGTAGTGCTGGTCGCTGACCTGTTGTACGTGTTTTGGGGCATCAGGCTCAGAAGTGGGCTCGTGTCACCAAGAACAAAACCATAAGGGCGGTAAGGTCCAAAGCGGATAATATATAGCAGGTTGGGTCGGACTATTACAGACATAAATAAAATTATATTTAATAATAATATATAAGATAAAATAACTATTTTTGTATCATGTTTAGTTGATGGGGGATAAGATATAATATAATATAAAAAAGTATTTTTATCCTTAAGATGTATAACCTATAAAAAATATAGGATGTATCTTTTTATTTTCAATCAATTAATTTCTGAAATCAGTAAATAGTTGTAGATATCTGGTTACGGGTTATATCAAATAACATAATCAAATACAGTTCAAAGGAATGAAAGAAACAAAGCATCAATTTTCTTCTAAAAGTTTCCCAAAATAAAAAGTTATTAGAGTATTGTTGTTGTAAAACTTGGATTAATTGACACAAAGCTTCATACATTGAAAGAAAATGAATATTGAGATTGTTAGAGATAGAGAGATGGTAGTGTACAGAGAAGGTTTGAACTGGGAAGAAGAGTTTTTCCTAATCTGCAAAAAAATATAAGATTTAAGGAATTAGTTAAAAAAAACAATAAGAAAAAGAGTGTGCACGTAATTTGAAAAATGACTATTGATTAAGAAGAAGAAAAGATGATTACTTTCTAATTCAAAACAGTTAGATTTATTTACTTAAAAAAGTGTTGAATAATTTTGAAATTAAAATCTTTTTGTATGAATATTTTAGAAATAAAAAATAACATATATTAAATCCAGAGACATGTTCTTTATATACCTAAAACTAACATAAATTCACTTCAAAATTGATACGGTCCAAGAAATGGTTGAACAATGAAATTTGGATTCTAAAGTAATTGTGTCTATTGTCTAGCTTTACAGAAACAATCATAATTCTCAATTAGACCATTGGATTGGGCTGAAAATTCCAAGTCAATCGAAGATTAGGAAGGCCTTGTGATATACGTCAGAACAGGCTATATAAATTTTGTTATTTACTTCCTTTCGAGTTGTAGACTTTCTATTTGACAGTGATCTTTTTAAGGATGTGACATCTTGTTTTGAAAATTTCATAGTTCTACAAAGATCTTTAATGAGCTGCAACATAATTTTCAATAATAGCATGGACTCATTAATATTTCAAATTTTTTTTTTAGAATGATTCCTTACTCATCCTAGCAACACAAGGAAAGAAAGGTTGGAGATATTTAATGATATATTGATTAGCTTATTTTGGGGAGTTTCTTAATCCTATAATGAAGGTTAAAGGAAGGTAACAACGATTTTCGTATTTTGAGATAATTCTTTAAAACTATAATTAATTATCCTAGATAAATAAGGAAACTAAAGGGGAGATAACTTCAATAATCAATTTACTAGCTTGTTTTGGGTATATAAAGGTAGCAACAAAGATCCTAGCATTTTTAGGATGGAAATTCTGTTCATGACATTATATAAACTAGGAAAATTATCTATTTTAGATTATTTTGTTTAATTAGGTGCAACAACTTTAGTTTATGTGTTAGATTTGTTATTTTTATTATTTTTCTTCATGTTTTGGCTTAGTTAATATACTTTAGGTTTATTGTAAGTGGATAAATATTCGCCCACAAGTTTTGAGTTTATTTGGGTTACATATAAGATTTTGTAAGCTGAAATTTTCAGCAGCCATGAATATATGAAATAAACTTATGTTTTGCGTGATGCAATACGTTTTTCTTTGCTGAGACAAAGAACAAATTTGACTTATCAAGGTATAACTAACCTTGTGGCGTCTTCCTTATACTTCTCGTTCACAAATTGGTATTTATTGGGTAAAGGTTTCTTATTCCAATAGTGATGGTGCCTTGAGACAAGTTTCATTTGTGTCACACTCCTTTGAAACCTGATTTCTTGGCTTTTCATTAGTTGTATCATCTTCGTTGTGGGTTGGTTAACCACGTAATCAAGAGGTTTGTATTATTTGGTATTAGAGCTTAGCTCCATTATCAGAGTTTGGCCTATTAAGTCATGGGATGACATGAAAGCAATAATGAGAAAACAATTTGTTCCTAACTTTTAATTATAGAGAGCTTTTTTAGATATTGCAGAGTTTACATCAGGGTTTGAAAAGTGCGAAAGATTATGACAAGGAGATGGAGATTGCAATGATCAGGGCTAATATGGTTGAATATAAGGAAGCTACTATGGCTAGGTTTCTTAATGGGCTGAATAAAGAGATAGCTAATGTTGTTCAGTTACAACACTATGTGGAGCTAAAGGACATGTTTCATATGGCTATAAAAGTTGAGAGAAAACTCAGAAGGAAAGGACATGTTCGGCCAACATTCAATTCAGGTTTTTCATTATCATGGAAGCTGAATTTAAAGTGAGAAAGGGTTGTCTAACCAAAATATTTTGTCTCTACCAAAGCCGAAACACCTAAAGCTAAGGTTAAAGCCTCTACAGGTTTCAAAGGTAAATCTAACACTCAACCTAAATGTACTTGTGATGTTAAATGTTTTAGGTGTTAGGGGCTTGGACATGACGCTTCAGAGTGTCCAAACAAGAGGATAATGGTGATGTGAAATCTGAGAGTGAAAAATCAAATTGTGAAGACATGTCACCATTGAAGGATTGTAATAAGGAAGAATTGATATTACCTGTTGAGGAATCCTTAGTTATAAGGCATACATTTCAAGTTTAGGTCAAAGAAGATGACAATGATCAGCAAATAAAGAACATTTTCCATATATATTGCTATATACAAAATAAGGCGTTTAGTTTAATTATAGATTGTAGAAGTTATACTAATGTAGCTAGTACTACCCTTTTTAGTAAATTGAACTTGAGTATTGTTAAGCATACTAGACTTTATAGATTACAATGGTTAAATGATAGTGGTAAAATGAAAATGACTAAGCAGGTTTTAATTTTATTTTTTAATAGAAAATATGCTGATGAGGTTTTGTGTGATGTGGTACCAATACCAACGAGTCACACTTATTTGAGGGACCATGATAGGTTGATAGGAAGGCAACACATGATGGGGTTAGAAATAAGTATACTATTGTAAAAGTGGGAAAACCACCACTCTTGTACCTCTTATACCCAAACAGATGTATGATGATAAGTTAAAGTTAAAAGGAGAGCATGAGGGTATAGGTATTAAAAATCAAAGTGAGAAATAAGGGGAGAGAAGACCATCAAATTCAGTCACCACCTAAAATTCCATTACAACCCATTCGGCCACTCTTCTAAACAAACACAAACATTCAGCCACCTCCCAAAACCAATCAAACCATTCGGCCACTTCACAAAGTAACCTAAATATGCCTGAAAGTGGAGGTAAAACACAAAGAGTGAAGAAAATAAGTATACTTAATGATAATTGTGTGGAAAAATTAAAGAAACAACCCAATATTTATGCAAGAGAGGGTGAGATCAAATCTGTATTTTATATTAACAGGCCAATAATTTTTCTTGTGTATAAGGAGGCTTACTTTAACTCTAACGATCGTGGTCCTATTGTTCCTAGTATGGATGTTATTTTTTTTTTTTTGCAGGAATTTGATGATATATTTTCCAATGACATTCTTAGTGGGTTACCCGAAACTGTGATTCCTAATCGACCAGCCTGTAAAAGCAATCCTGAGAAGTAAAGGAGCTTCAAAGGTATGTTGATGAATTGATTTCAAAATGGTACATTCATTAAAGTATGAGCTCTTGTGTTGTGTCATTGTTACTTATGTCTAAGAAGAATGGAACTTGGAGGATGTGTATTGAATGTCGTGAAATCAACAATATAACGGTAAAGTATAAACTTTTTATTCTTAGGCTTCATGACATGTTAAATGAGTTGCATGGGTCATGTATTTTCTCTAAAATTGATTTAAAAAATGAGTATCATCAAATTAGGATGAAAGAAGGGGATGAATGAAAAATTACATTCAAGACTAAGCATGGTTTGTACGAATGGTTAGTCATGTCGTTTGGACTTACAAATGCACCCAATACGTTTATGCGATTAATGAATCATGCATTGCGTGCATTCATAGGTAAATTTATGGTTGTGTATTTTGAAGACATCCTGATCTATAACAAGAACTTGAATGAGCATCTTGATCATTTGCGTGATGTATTTAATGTATTGTGTTGTGAGAAATTGTATGCTAAACTTAAAAGGTGTGCCTTTTGTATGAAGAAAATTGTGTTTCTTGGCTATGTTGCAGCTCATTAAAGATCTTTGTAAAATTAGAAAGTTCTCAAAATAAGATGCCGCATCCTTGTAGGGAAATGATCTTTGCTAAATAGAAAGTTCACAAGTTAAAAGGAAGTAAATAACAAAATGCGTACAACTTGTGCTAACCTATATCGCAAGGCATTCCTGAACGCCGATTAATCTGAATCTTACCCCAATATAGAACAATATTTCAGAAAACTCTAGGTAAATCTTCAACACAATCCAATGGTCGGATTGAGAATTATAATTGTTACTGTAAAACTAAATAGCAAGCACAATTACACTAAAATCTAAATTTTTTTATTTAACTTTTTCTTATATCGTATAAAAAATTGTTATGGAAAAATATTTATTTTTATATCCTTATTTTATCTTTCCAACTAAATATATTTGTATTTCAATTATATTCTTCTCTTTTATTCCGAAGACATTAACAAAACAGTACCACTAAGTTCAATAGTTGCCCATCACTGTCATGGGCCAGTCCATTGTTGTTTACACGTAGACTTTGGCAGTTGAACCGGACTCCAATAGCTAAGAGTGTTTTTTTTTTTTTTTTTCTAAACTTATCTTCGGGGGTTTATTTCCCCCTTTTTGCTCCTGTGATAAAATGCAGTCTACAGAAATGAAAATTTGGTGCTTAGGCCTTTAGACCGAAACTGGTGGGCTTTAAGTCCCATTCCTCAATCTTTAACTCCTGTGGGCGGAAATTAATTACTTTCGGCTCTAAAAACACATCAAAACAAACTTTAAACCCATTTGTTTTATTTCTTTGTTAAAGCCCATGAGATGAAAATGGAGACAAATAAACGAATAACTGTGATAAAATGTGATGTTTGATGTAGTTGTTTTTTTCAAATATTTTTTTATTTGAAAATATATATAAAAGAAATTTTAATTTTTTTTAATGTCAGCCTATCAAAACAATCTAAAAACAACAACAAAATTAATTTCAAACAAAAAAATAAATAAATTTTGTAAAACATGGTTTTTACCCAAAAAAATAAATAGGTCTAGTTTCTATGCATATCATATGGTCCTCTAATGTTTTATTTCTTTCAATTTTCATAATATTTTAGTTTCTATAAATTAATGAAATCTATGATGACCTATTTCTTGTTTCTATGCATATCCTATCATTTTTGTTTTTAGATTCTAAATTCAAATCATTATATCAAGAAATTGTACAAGTATTGGCATATTTTTATGTGTAAGAGATAATTGTTAGAGCATTGAAATTCACTCCATTAACAAAAATTAAGTGTTTAGAATGTTATTAAAAAGTTAAATATTTGAAAAAATTATATTGATTATATTAGCAACTTACCTAAATAGAAAAATGCATATGCTAATGGATGAAACCACCCAATCTATTATAATACTAACATTTTAGAATTTAAACTTCTTGAGTGAAATGCAATGGATGGAATCACTTGGTACTTTTTTTATATTTTTTTTAATGATATTAAAGGTGCTAATAGGATGATCGGATCCAATCATAGAATGCATGGATTTGATTTATTAAATAAATAATTTGGATTGAATTTATAAACACGGAGTGAGTATTTCAAAAATTCACAATCTAATTATAATGTATATATAGATATATTTGAATGTTGGTTTGATTTATCAATTTGTTTTTGAAGAAACTTGTTGATCTTGTGTTAACTATATTTAATATTTTGTTTTAATGTGTATTGATGAGATAGTAACATATATAATATGTGTATACTTTGAAAAACTTTACAATCGAGTGAGTTTGTATTTATTTTTTTTTCAAATAAATATATAATTTTTAAAGTTGTGATAATTAAGTAAAATTTAAAGATGTATCCATAGTTATTCGACCTGACCTGACCTGACAGGTTAACTCATGATTCAAGTGACTCGGGGTTTTGGCCGAGTACGAAGAAGGTAAAAACCAGGAATACAATTGACTCAGTGAATTCTGCTTGACCCGCCGGTTCAATCCATGATTCAGGTGACTTAGTTCAACCCGGCAAAGACTCTCTTTTTAATGTAAACTTTTGTGCAACAAGCTAAAAAATTGAATTCTTGATCTAATTGATATTTTTTATTTATTTTTCTTATAAACACTTTTATAGCATTTCCATGAACATTTTCATGTTGTGATTTTTAAACAATTTGAAAAATCAAGTCAATGAATAGCTAGGTTTACATATTTTTTGAAAGCATGTCCATGAACCTCTCTATATGGAACAAAAGGAGGGGAAAACAAAAAAAAATTAGTGGTTTTAGTTAAAAGAGGGACAAAAACAAATTATAAGAAAATGCAAAAGATAAGGTTGAGAAAGCATAAGCGTTGTCTCACGTGTATGAGGGCAATCAGAGGTTTTCCTCTTTCTCAAGTTGACCATTAATTAGTATATAAACACTAAAAGAAGCTTTTATTTTTTCAATGTGGTATTGAAAGACCATTAGTATATATACTCTATGTTTATAAGAAAAAAAAAAGTTATGTTTTTTCAATGTAGGATAAGATACCTTTTTGGTTTAAATACTTCAATTTAAAAGAAGAAAATAATATCTTTTCAATGTGAGATAAAAATGTTAGTTTAGTATATCCTGTAGCCAATCAGTTGGTTACACGTGGCGTTATTATATTCATGTAAATACATATTTATTATTAATAAAGATTTAATTTATCTTTAATATTCATATAATATTAGATTAATGAATCTAATATTTGATTTATAAATCTAGGGTAAAGATAAAGTTCATGGGACAAAAATGTTTTGCAAAGAAAATTATAAAGTTGTTATAATTATGGGATTCATATTGCATCAAAGCATTATTCCTAAAATGTTTATGGTCGATGCTATCTTAAATACTAGATATTTATTAGAGCCGTAGAGACTGATACATATTATGTTCTTTCCTTTACGTAAGGTTACAACTGTTCTCATAAGCTGAGGTATAAGGTATGCCTAAAACTAATATATATGTGTTTGTCACAAGACATGTACACTGAACTAAACCACATGAGAAATCCATATGGAGAGATCACCTTTGTCTATGGAAAGGCTAACATGATGGTTGTGTAAGTGATCTTTAGACTTGAGATCACTAAGTTATCTTATATAAAAATGTTATGCATTGATCCTACTACATGTTATCTTAATCGAGGTAATGAAGGGGTAGACATTGAGTATAACATGAACTATATGAAGGTACTTGAATGATCAAGAGAGGATCGATGCAACCATATTATTCGATAGTTTCACCCATATTTAACTAGCGTTTTGCCTATGTTTTATATATAAAATGCCTTGATATTCTTTGTTTTATATTTTGAAAGAACTTTGGATGAAAGATGCAAAAAGGAGTAAATTGGAGGTAATTGACAGATTTGACCTTCAGTCGATGTTTTGTGTAGAGCATGAGCTCTAGAGGTCAAAATGAAGTGATTCTAGTGGAATTAAAAAGCTAACATCCATACCTTTCTGTAAATCTAAGGCAAGAAAATAAAATAAGGAAGAGCATAGAAATCGTAGCCTTCAAAGTCAAATCTCGCAATCTGCCAATGTTGACCTTCGGCCATTCCGACTTGATAATCTGGAGCTACAGATGTCCAATTGATGCAAACTCAATTTTGATGGATTCCTGACTCAACAACCTATCAACGCTACAAATTTCAGCCAAAAAAGATGTCATATGAGGGAGATATGAGTTTTCAAAGATGGCAACTGAATTCTGCTAGCAAACAGGTTTTCTTGAAGAAACGAGTCCAAATTACATTCCGAAGGATCTAAACCGACATCCAAGTTTTTATTTCAGCAATTTAGCTCCCTAAGTCAAAGCTTGAAGATTTCATGAAAAGCTATTTCTCTTTTTTAGAAAAATAGTTATTGAAGTACTTAAATATAAACTGTCTATTTAAAGCAGGACTATTTTGTAAAATAGAGACTAGGGTTTCCTAGGATATAAAAAGAATGAGAGAAGAGAAGGGAGAGTAGCCAGCCAAGAAGAGAAAAATGCCCCCTTCCTCTAAGAAACCCGAAATCATGCATTCCTCCTTTTTGTTTATTAGTTGTTCAACAAACATGCAAAGCTAAACTTTTTTTCTTGGTTGCAAGGACACGGAAACCTTTGGATTTCAAAAATTGTGAGATTTATTTTACCTTTTCTTTTCAGTTTATATGATGAATATGAATGTTCTCCTATGCTTATTTTTCCTATGACTGTTTATTTTAATTGCTAGAGCGGACTCTAAGTTATTATTGTAGACAATTTATTGCTAAGTTTGATATCAAAACCAGAGTTGTGGTATATGAACTTGTGAAGCAACTGAGTTTAATAATTGTGGTGAATCTACGTTATTAATATTAGGGAGAACATTCAATCAAATCAAACATAAACTGCGGACAGTTATGTTTTCTTGATTAATCAACTTATCTAGTTCTTAAGGCTGCCATTGAATTAAATTACTAGTGCGGACACTTTGGTTGTTTGATGGTTAGGGTTAGTTATATGGCGGATCCATTAAGTAACCAATGTTAAGAAGAGATAAATATTCAGAATATAAATTGATGTCTCATTTCCATGATCAGTTCTGATTTTTGTAGGTGGACGTTTACTTGTGACCAAAGTTTGTTCTCTTGATAATTTTCTGATTTTATTTAATTTTGCTTGATAGTTTTTTGTTTTTTTTTTTTTGCTTTAGCCTAGATAATGTCCAACCCCCCCCCAAATTGCAAACCATCTAGCATAAAAATCTGACTTGAACCTTCCTCGTGGGATCGACCCCTTGCTTGCTCTATACTATCTTGTGTGTTGTGTTTCAAGCTAGAGTAATTAATTTGTGCGACCGCGACATCGTAACAAGGATTCATCACCCTTGGTGAATTAGGGAAAATGTTTCATCTGTTCTCAAATAGTATTGACTGAGAAATCCTTGACCGAGGTGGAATAAGATTTGAAAAGAGTTTCAAATCTTATTTAAATGATCAATGATTATTATTTAGATAACAAACATGATTTAACTTGACAGGCATACTTTATGCTTTAATTTTAAATCGGGACATTATTGATGAAAGAATATTAATTACACTAAGAAACCGATCACTAAAAGGTTAATTCAAACCACTAATGATTTTTTTAATATTTGGGGGGTCATAACACGTTGCTAAATGATGCACCCGATTTTCAAATATAAATTAATTAATTATTGAATTGATAATAAATTAAATTGTTTATTTATTTAATTCTATTTAATTAGAATTATAATTGATATTTGGGCCAACATATTAGGAACCTAATGAGTCACACACATTAAGAACCATTAGTAAAAAATTAAACTGGAATGATTTCATTAAGTATGACTTAAATAAAATATATTTTAGAAATTAAGGACTAGAATATAATTAATACGGGGATTATATTTTTAGACCTAGAAAAATCAAGTAATGACTTAATTGAGTTAATTTCTAAAATTTCCCTGAATTAATAAATGGATATTATTCAAGAGGAAAATTGATATTTTGCCAATTTATAGGGTTTTTTAAATTTTCCTATAAGTAGTAAGCTATGCCTCTTATTTTTTTTAATTATATCTATTAGATAGAAAAATTAAGTAAGTCACAAAATTGAGAGCTGACACTTTAGGCATAGCAATCCCTCTCTTCTAAATAGAAATTTAGGAGATTTGTCACTAGTGGTTCATGTGGATTACCATTGGAGGGCAGAAAAATGAGTGACTTGTGGTTTGCGACAACCTAGCCTTTAAAGAATTATTCAAAGCCAAAGAAGATTAGATCTTCAAGTAATAAATCCTTAGAAAACTATAGATCTGTCTAATGGGATCCTAGAGACTCCCGAATAATTTTATTTTATTGTTTCCGCTATGTCTATGCTATTTCAGAAACCCAACAGTGTTATCAGAGCTTTTGTTAAAATATTTAGGATTGTTTAATCGCATATTTTAATTGTTATTGGTTTTAATTAGGAATTAATTTTATGTGCGAAATAAATATTTTTCTCAAAAATTCAATTTTTATCTCATTATTTTTTGAAATTAAATTTTAAAAATATATATATGTAGCAGCATTGCGCGTTGTCGTTGGTGGCAATGCCAGATGCGCTGGACACTGCCACTGCTAGCAGCGCCCTGCCGCGCAGGTGATGCTGGCTGCACAAGGTAGTAGCCTCGCCCTACTACAGATGTAGCTCGAGAGGGATATGCCTTGTGTGGCTGTAGGCAGCGACAACCTTGGTCGTTATTGCTGGGTGCAGCAGGAGCCTTGGCTGCTGCTTGAAAGCATGCCAGTGACAAGGGCAAGGTGCCCGGTCAGTGACACATGGAAGAAGAAGGGGAGATAGAGATGGTTCTAGGTTATTTTATCCATTTACCCCTTTCCTTTTGTGTTATGACCATAGGGTATATTTTAATGTAAAATATAATTTTACCTTTCTTTTTATGTCGTTTTAACCTCACAAATAAAATTTTGATTTTATTTAATTGAAACCTAGATTAAATTAATTATAGAATTAATTTTCCTGATATGATGAGGATTTAATTAAATAAAATTTGGATTTTATACCCTAAATTATTTTAATTAAAGAATTAATTTTTCTAATAGGATTACAAATTAATTAAATTGTTTAATTCAATTTTTTGAGTTTTATGATATCCTAATGGGATTAAGATTTATTTAATTAAATGATTTAATTAAATAATATTTAGAAAAATGGTTTTTCTAAAATAATGAGTTTTTTAAGCACGTAAATTTTATTTAATTAATCCTAAAACAATTTAGGATAATAATAAGAATATTAATGTGATTAATTTTCTTTTCTTATTTAATTTTGAAAAAAAAAATTCATGGAATTTATGTTGAATAAAATTTGTTTTGTTTGAGAAATTATCAAATTAAATTTGATTAAATATTTCTAAGTATTAGAAATATTATTTTATAGTAGCACCTAAAGCTAATAACTATAATTGAAGCATGCAATATAATTTATCATGAATTAATTTTTTTTATGCATGAAGGATGATTATGAACATTAAAGAACAATATAATTGTGTTTTTATTTGATGGTTGAGTGGTTGTAATTTTTATTAAATAGGTCTTGCGTGTCCTGCCTTATCTTTATTTTTCTTCTGGGTTGTAAATTCTTTTCTCATCTAATACCCCTCAAATATAACTCAAGGTTGCTTAATTAATTATGTAAATGTTATGTAATTTAGAATTGTAAGAATTTAGATAGAAAAGTAATCCAAGACGAAGAAAGAAATGGCGATGAAGGCTACAACCGAGGTGCTTTCAAAGGACTTATGAAGATTTGCAGCAGATACCTAGGATTTCACTATCTAATTCCCTTCAATGGCTCAAGAGAATTAGCTTAGATATGTCCATAATCATCCACTTAGAATGACATCCTAGAGGTGTATGTTTATATATAAATTGTTATGTATGAAATGTATATCTGTTATGTCATGTTATGTATAAGACCTAATTAGATGATAATAAATCCCTCATTAATATATTAAGTACATGTTGAGAACATGAATAGTTGTTTTTCAATTTTATATGCATAAAACCAGAGTTTTATTCATGGATAATTTGTTGAGTCACTCAAGGTTACCATTAATCGAATATGTTTAATGCTATAAAATTGAGTTCTTCTTAACTAACCTATATGATTTGTATGAGTCACTCATGATCATATGAGGTTAGAGGAATGGGTTAGGGAAATATATAAGATATGTTTAGACAAAGAGTTGTCACCTAACTAATCTAGGAGTCACATAGAGATGTAATTGATAAATGATGTTATCTACCTAATTTAATTTATTTTGATTTGTGAAGTCATTCAATGTTGGATAAATTAAATCCTAGCCCACTAGGAAAATCTAAGCCAGATTTTCTGAATTAATAGGGAGGGTTATTAATTTTCAAGAAAATAGTGGAAGACCAAATCAAAATTAAAATATGCATGCATGAAACTAATACTCTCTTTCTTTATATATAGGTTGGTAGATTAAAATGAGTAGTAACATATCCCTACAAAGCATACTTGATGCTAACAAATTGACTGGACCAAATATCTTGGATTGGTGTTGAAATGTGAGAATTGTTCTCAAGTAAAAAAAGAGGTTTAATGTTCTAAAAAATCCAATTCCAAATGCTCCTGGTGAGGATGTTGAAGAAGAAGTTAGGAATGAACATCAGTGTCATGTTGATGATGATGAACAGGCTGCATGTGTGATGTTAGCCAGTGTGTCACCTGAACTTCAAAGGCAACATGAGAATATGGATGTTCATACTATGATTATGCATCTCAAAGAATAACTTGATAAGACCAGTAGGATTGAGAGGTATGGGACTTCTAAGAAATTGTTCCACTGCAAGATGAGATGGGTTTTTTTAGTGAACACCCATGTTTTCAAAATGATTGGCTATATTGAGAAATTAGACCAATTAGGTTTTGTCATAGACCATAAGTTAAGTGTTGACTTGGTCTTACAATCATTACTCCAAAGCTTCTCACAATTTATTATGAACTATCGCATGAACAAGTTGGATAGTACATTGCCAAAATTGCTTAATATGCTTAAGACTGCTAAAGGGGCTCTTAAGAAGGAAGAAAACTCAATTCTTCTAGTTCACTCTTTTTGAATGTCTAAGAAGAAGGATAAGAAGAATAAAGGTGTTGTCTCTAAAGCAAACAAACCTACTGATGGCATCAAGAAAGACAAGGGCACTTGTCATCATTGTGGCAAGGAATGATATTGGAGGAGGAATTGCAAGAAATACCTTGCAACTATGAAGACAATGAAGCTTCTACTTTAGGTATGTTTATAATTGAAAACTATCTTACTACTTTGCATTATAGTTTTTAGGTATTGGATATCGTATGTGGTTTTCATATTTGTAATTACATGAAGGAACTAAAGAAAAGTTGAAGATTAGTTGAAAGAAAAGTGGATCTACAGCTCAGTAATGAAGCAATAGTTGTTGCATTAGTTGTAGGAACTAGTTATTTTGTTTTGCCTAATGAGCTGATACTCGAGCTTTATAATTTTTATTTTGTTCTAGTATTTTAAGACATTGTTTCCATTTTATTTAGTATTAAATGAATGTAAATTTATTATTAAGGACAAATATTTTTCTTTTATAATAATGATATTTTTATGGATTCAGTAATTATATGAATGATTTGTATATACCTAAACCTAATATGCTCAGGTTTAATATAAATTGCAATGAAATTGAAATACAGATTGGAATAAGTATTAAGAAACTTTGATTAGATCAAGATGGTTAATATTTGATCGAATATTTTAAGAATTATCTAAAAGAGAATGAGATTCTCTACACCTCTTAGAACACCACATCCAGATGAAATATATTTTTAAGGCTAAAACATTGGATGTTTAGCCTGAACATTAAGAAACACCAAATATCTATAAATTTGGTAGAAAATATCATGCATTAATAAGATAAGGACCTCTCTTGGAAGCCATGAATGACATGTTGCTTATAATTGATGATCCTACCAATTACTTGGAAGTAATATATGATATTTATTCCAAGAAATGACTTGAAGGCAGGACTTCATGTACTAACCAAGTTTGGAACTTGGTTGATCCACCTTAAAGGATAAAACCCAATGGATCTAAGTGAGTCTTTAAGAGAAGGACTAACATGAAAGACAATGTAAAAATGTACAATGCAAGCTTTAAAAGGGTAGAATATCTATTTTTTTTATGGTATAATGAACAAATTTGATTTCATCAAAAAATATGGATAAACCTTGTGTTTACAAAGGGTTAGTGGGAGTGATGTCGTTTTCCTAATATTATATGTAGATGACATATCATTATTAAGAAATGACATATCTTTAGTTTAATCAGTAAAGTTTTGGATGTCAAAGATTTTTTTCCATAAAGAAATTGGGAGAAGCAACCTATATACTGGATATAGAGATCTATAAAGATAGATTTAAAGATTACTTAGATTGTTTCAATCCATGCATATAGACTAGATGCTAAAATAGCATAACATGAAATAATCTAAAATTGGAATCTTATCTATTTTGCATGGAATATCTCCCTCCAAAGATATGTGTTCTAAGAAACAAATTGAGAAAGATATGATGGAAATGGTATCACATGAACTATATTAAGGTACTTAAGTGATCAAGAAAGGATTCATCACCCTAGATGAATTAGAGAAAATATTTTATCTGTTCTCAAATAGTATTAACTGGGAAATCCTTGACCAAGGTGAAATGAGATTTGAAAAGAGTTTCAAATCTTATTCAAATGATCAATGTTTATTATGTAGAGAACAAACATGATTTAACATAACAGACATACTTCATGCTTTAATATTAAATCAGAATATTATTGATAAAAGAATATTAATTACATTAAGAAACTGGTCACTGAAAGGTTAAGTCAAACCACTAATGACTTTTCTAATATTTGAGGGACTATGACACGTTGCTAGACAGTGCTCTCGGTCTTCAAATATAAATTAATCAATTGTTGAATTGATAATAAATTAAATTATTTAATTTATTTAATTCTATTTAATTAGAAATATAATTTATATTTCGACCAACATATTCGGAACCTAATAGATCACGCACATTAAGAACCATTAGTCAGAAATTAAACTGAGATGATTTAATTAAGTATGATTTGATTAAAATATATTTTAGAAATTAAAAACTATAATATAATTAATACAAAAATTATATTTTCAGACCTAAAAAAATCAAGTAAAGACTTGATTGAGTTAATTTCTAAGATTGTAATAGATTAATATATGGATATTATCCAATGTACAAATTGATATTTTGTCATTTTATAGGGTTTTTTTAAATTTTCCTATAACAAGTAAACTATGCCTCTTATTTTTTAATGGTTGTTTGTTAGACTTAAAAGCTACGTAAATCATAGAATAGAGAGCTAGCATTCTAGGCATAGTAATCTCTCTCTCCTAAATAGAGATTTAAGAGATTTCTCATTTGTTGTTCATGTAGATTACCGTTGGAGGCCGGACAATTAGATTGCTTGTGGTTTGCGACAAACCAGCCCTTAAATAATTATTCAAAGACGAAGAAAATCATATCTTCAAGTAACAAATCCTTAAACAACTCTAGATATGTTTAACAGGATCCTAGGGACTCCTAAATAATTTTGTTTTATTGTTTCCACTGCGTGTTTGCTATTCAGGAAACCTAACAAAAAAAAAAACTTTTTTGAAATAATCTCTTATACTTCATTATTTACAACATGTATATCTTACATTCACATGAATTGTTTATTAACCTTTTCATCATATGGGATATTAAAACTTGAAATATTTTTTTTTTCAAATTGATTCAAATCAACCCGTGTAACCTGAAATTTTTTTTCTTGATCAGATCAACCCCTATATCAGGTTTAATAACTATAAATGTAACAGGTACGACATGAAAATCTTGCTTAGGGTAGGTAATGACCAGGAAAACACTTGAAGAGAAGTTTCCCTCCTTTTTTTTCTTTTAATTTTTTCATGAAATATACAAAACAATTAAAAAAATAACTAATCTAACCTTACCGGAAATTATAAGTGTTTTCTCTTTATTTGTATTTTTGATAAAATATAAAAAAATAATTACAAAATAACTAATCTAACTCAATCAAGAAGCTGAAATGTGTAAAATAACACTAAAATAACATCTAAGTAAAAGTTCTATACCTGTCTGTTACACTTTAAAACTTCACTTGATTGTTATGGTTTCGAGGGTCACACATTCATTTATAAAAAAAAATTAAATTTTAACGTATTTGATTATATATTTTTTTTAAATACACATATTTATTATGTTATTATCTCTTTCTTTTGTTTTAAAAGACAACACATGTTTTCTATATTTCAGATTATAATAACTCATAATGTTTTTTGTTATATAAAATAATACAGTTACCAATAAAAATTATTATAAATAATATATTTCAAGAAAATGTTTTCATGAATTTTTCCGAACTCCATTCGTTGCTTGCAAAAAACAAAAAAATTCTAAGTAATTTAATTTGAGTTGATTTGATTTGTTTTGTTTTATTATATAGAACAGAACCTCGTGACAGTATAAACATAAGACAACAGAATAATTAAATACCAAACAAACATTAGTTGTGCTGAACCAAACATAAAGAATCTATCCCTATATTTTAGGGATGTGTCGCCTCAACCTAATATTTCATGATTGTCACTTTAAAAAAAAACAAAACCTTGGATTGAATTTTGTAACCAAAACAAAACTTTAAATAATAATAATAATAATAATAACTTGAACGATGCTAGTCTCTTTAGTTTGCGACACAAATTCCTCTTGTTTTTATAGTAAAAGTTAAATTCTCTCTCTTATTACCAAAAACTAAAAAAAAAAAAAAAGGTTGAAGATCGCTCATTGTTTACATAGTTTACATAAATAGTTAACCTCTTGCAATATATATATATATATATATATATATATATATATATATAAAATTCAAACTTTTTTTTAGTTATATCATTTTACAGTCTAATTATATGAAATTAAGCTCCAAATTAAAATATATAAAAAATACATGGTTCATCTTAAATTCATGATATTTTTTATTTTAATCAAAAAGTTATTTTGTTTATTTTGCTGTTTCTAAATTAGAAAGAAACGAGAAAAAGTTGCAGATAAACAGTGAAAGAAAAGGAAAATAATTGGTTGTCATGATACCAACAACAAAAATAATCAAACTTGACATTGACAAGTTCCATTGACATGAGGAGTTGGATGGTGGTGGATTTTTCCTGTACATAAACATGTCTGAAAAAGAAGCTCGAATTCCGTTTTGATTTTTTAGGTTAGATTAATTTTGGTTTTCTTGGATAATTCTGGGGTATTTTGAGGTTAGTATGTTGTTTAAGAAGATTTTTATGGTGCTTATTAGGTGTTTTTGGATGAAAATAGATTGAAAAATGGATTTCCAACCCAAAAAACCCAACCTTGTAATTTTCCAACCACCACAGTGGTGGCTGGATTTTGGGCTAGACATAGCAGGCAACACATTGCTTGTTGTTTTTTTTTAATATGTTAAAAAAAATTTAGTCCAACCTACAACATAGCGCGAAAAGTAAACTAATATGATACTTTATAATTTATTAAAATTGGAAACAATTACAGTTAAACCTCTATAAATTAATATTCTTAGGACTATGAAAATTTATTAATTAATCAAGATATTATATAATCAATAAATCATTAATTTATTAATTTATACATTAATTAATAAAAAATGAATTTATCAAGGTGTTCTTTATTTATTTTTTTCAAAACATGTGCATTGTAATTATACAAATATTATATAATTACCGAATTATGAATTATCATTATTCTTTTTATTTGTTTAACTAAAACAAAGTTATGATGTAAATAGTCATATTAATTATAACTCATGAATTTATCTATTTTTGTAAAATCTAAAATTACATCCAATGTATTTTTAATCAATATACTTAAAGAACACTAAGTCAAGCAAAAACATCAATAAAAGGAACATACATAATCATAAACGGTAAAGCTAAACACAATAACTTCTCAACTCAAAGGTGTAAAGAGTAAAGAAATCAACAATGATGAAGGGAATGAGTAAAGCATTGTATGAGTATAACATAGAAAATCCCGACTTACGCCCAAAAGTAATTGCAATAGAGGGTGTCAAAAAAGTTTAGCTTGTGAGCCTATCATATACAATCAAGAGGTTATTAGAGTATTTATCAACCAATATTAAAAAGCTCATGCCAAACAACATAAAAATATAAAATTCTCGGACCTACAAAAGGTTCTTTATGAATAGTTTGTTCAATACCCAGAATATGTGAATGCCCAAGGAACTAATCATTGAGAAGGAAAAGGAGTTTGTAAGAAAGATTTAGCTTGTTGATATGCCAGAATATAATTTTTCACAAGGTTAGCCTGATTACTTCAAATCAAGACATGACATCAAGATGTATTCTTGTTTTAGAGAACATAAATCAATTAATATAGAGCTTATGGAAAAACTATATCAATTCTTTATAAAAGATGTTTTAAATATAGATAAAACATGATTCTTTTATAGGCTACAACCAGATCATTTTCTTGTAACAAATCAATTAAATGGTAAAAAATAAGACAAGAAAGACTTATAATTGTTATTTGCTATAATGAGGATGGTTTCGAGAAAATTCCTTTATGGTTCATTGGCAAAAATATTGATGTAAACCTCTTGATCATGTAGTCAAGCAACCCCTAATGAAGTAGATAACAACCTGGAAAGTAAAAAATTAGGTTTTATAAAACCCTGCACCTAAGAACCAAAAGTATTGGAAAAAAAGACTTGGACCTAGAGATAATTTTGTATCTAAGAACTAAGTATGCAAATGATATCACGAAACCAGTTAATCTTCAATAAGTTAGTATACAATCTTTGTCCATGCAAAGAAAAGTTGTTTTGTCACAAACAAACAAAAAAAAACTCACATTTATTCTTCCAATTGCTGCTGAAATTTGCAGCTAAAAAAACATGATATAGTCTCCTCTAACTAACCCTAATGGATCTCTTTTAGGTTGCAAGCTAATGGGCCTAACTAGTAATCAACTAACATAATTTTAATAATAAAATGAACATCTGAACAATGTCTAATGAGCCAGAACAAACCCAAAAATAAAAATAATTAATCAACATTAAATAAATAAATAAATAAAATAGGTTAATAAAAAAAGTCTTCATGCTAAAACTTTTCTATGGAGCCCAAATCTCAAATTTCTGCATATTCTTGGCAGATTTTAGTTTTGACTTCAAACACATTGTTCTCTCTCGTCTTGATGAATTACTAGGCCTAACATATATGGTTGGAAATCTCGATGTCTAGTCTCCAGCCAATTTAAATCACAACAAAATTCCACCTATAGCTCCAGATATGTCCCAAATAGTACACTAATGGCTAGTGTGACAGATTTGATAAGATTTGTCTAGTAACTTTGACCCTCTGAATAATATGTTCCCAAACTCCATTTGACTTGAGACTTTTCCACAATATATTTCCATGTGTCTAGTATTTTCATGAAAAGTTTAAGCTTGTTCCGATGTACGGTTTAAGAGATATGTTTGATCTCGCATATATGGTCAACAAACATTTTAAGGCCAAATCCAAACCTAACTTGGAGTGTATCATCCTCCCCTTCTTATAAAAGATTCGACCTCAAATCTATATCATGAAAAACATATTCTAAGGTTGTAACAACCCCAACATTTATATTCAAACAAAGAGCAAGGACATAACAATTCAATGAAAATTAGGGATTTTTTTTTCCTGTAATCAATAAAAATTCGGCAGAGTTTCCTCTATATTTTGAGATACCAAGTTATCGACTCTTCTTCCACAATCCTCAATTAACAAATCTCTTACTCGTCCTATCATCCAGGACATCCTCCTCTCATTACATCACAATTTCTCAATAATCAAATTTACACATGTCTAAAACAATTCAATATCCCATATTGACATGGATGCAATCTAAAGAATTATTCTAAACATTGTAACTGAAGTACATTACACAATTAAAAGATTTACAAATAAGGACCATTAACGAAATTATAATCGAAATAAGTTCATAATTAAAGAAGAAATTCATAATTAAGATTATACTACACAAAAGAGCTTTCGATAAATTGTAAACGCATTATATTACATAATAACATTATAAGGAAACTAATCTACTGTTCAGTCCGATAGGGGGATGTACCTGAAAATAGATTTAATACAATAATTCAATTAGACAAATGAAAAAAAGATATCCATAAAACTCTTTGTACTTTCTTTTTTTTCTTTCTTTCTTTATTGTAAATTTAGTCAAAAGATCATTAAATTAACTTACTCATCTAGTATTACATATCAATTAAATTTCAGAATAATCTATGATTTTGTTTTTATTTTTTTTATTTTTAACATCAACAAAATATAATTATTCCTATCGCCCAATTAACAAGGCATTACATTCACCATTAGATGATTAATTTTTCTACCAGTCCATTCAACAAGCACTATTGTCATCAGTCCAAAAATTAGTTTAACATTTCACCCATACATCAGGGTACAAATCCCATTAACCAGGGAATTAATTCTTCATCTCGCCCATTTGCCAGGGCCCTAATTCCATTACATCAGGAATTAGTTCAACAATTTACCCATTCACCAGGGTACTAATCCCATTAACCAGGGATTCAATTCCTGATCACGCTCATTCACCAGGACATTGAACTCATTAATTTAGTAATTAATTCAACGATTTGCCCAATCATCAGGGTTCTAATCCCATTAACCAGGGAATTAATTCCTCATCACGCCCATTCACCAGGGCATTAATCCCATTAATTCAGGAATTAATTCATCGCATCGCATATCTTATTTTCTCAAGTAATCAACATAATAATTTCTAATATATCAACCACAAATAATCAGATAAAAAAATACATATTGACTAATATTAAATTCAGGCATCGTGTAATTACCTGACGACTGAGCTCGAGCCGAAGTTCCCTGTTGTGGTGTCGGCCTGGCAGCCTCTCCTGAATTGACACGTATATCACATCATTATTCTACTTTCCATATTGACACATGCAATAAATAAAATCCTTCCAATTATCCTTTCATTTTCCACATTGTAACACAATTCATTTCATCATTCAAAACAATATATATATATATTCTTTAAATGTATTTATTTAATTTATTTTACCAAAATTTAAATTAAAGGAAAACACAAAAAATAATTTCATGATCTATTCACTCTTTAACATTAATATCATCTCTTTCCTATACAAACTCATCATCTTATTCAAATTCTTAAAATTTATTCTTCTTATTATCATTTTTTTTCAAAAAAAATCCCTTCTTCAAGAACACCTAAAATTTTGCTTCATTTACCATAATTTCTTACTTTCTCTACTCACTTTAATAATCTTAACACAATTTCACAATCAATTATAATTTCCCCCAAAATTTATCATGAACCCTAATTCCTCATTTCACAAAGTTCAATCAATTTAAAACATTAATTCTTCAAGAATCTTATTAAAAGTGTGAGGGCACCTTACCAAGCAATACCCAAAGCTGTAACACTTTTGAATTGAAAAATTTGCCTTGCTTGAATTGGTTTTTCCTCTCCTGGCCGAATGGCTCTTTCTCTTTGAAAAGCAAGTTTTGTTCTATTTTTTTTTTCTCCTTCCAGCACACACTCACTTGCACTTTTATATATATATATATATATATATATATATATATATATATATATATATATAATTAACTTTTTTAAAAATGCCTTCCATGTCCCTAAATGTTCTCTTCCCCCGCACACACTTTAGCACACATATTAGTTCATTAACTTTTTTAAAAAAAATGCCTTCTATATCCCTCAATAGTAACTTTTATGATTTTTAGGTAAAATTTCCTGAATCCTGATACCTGTTTATACCAAATCTTGCCCGGGTTATATCGAATTTCACTAAGTTACTCATTGGTACTTTCAGTTTCATGAAATTCACTTCTATAAAAAATTTATTCACATTTTCGTGTTTATTTATATATATTAACACATGAACAAAACATTTTAATTCAGATTCTCGAATATATCATCGTTTTATAATTTAATTTATTGTTTTCCCTTATTTTTCGTGATCCTGACTTTTATTAATATCAATAATATTATCCGGGGTTTTACAAAGGTTAACAAATTAGTACCATGCCAAATAATAGCATCATGATCAAAACCAAGAAGAACCTTATTAGCAAAGAAGGTTCCCCTGATATAGAAGCTCTCATTTACCATCTTTCCCTTCTTAAATTTCAGTTGCTACTCATATATTTGCTTAGATGTCAAACATACAAGAGTTATAGGTCCTCCATTTATCTCAAATGAATACCTATTTGTCACTCCATCATGCATAATTCTTCTATCATACTGTCTTGATCTACCAAGCAACAAATGACTAGGTTACATTAGCACAATATCATATAACACCTTATCACAATATTTTCAAATATAAAAAAAAAACCAAAACCTGCTTATTCACTTTCACTTCACCACTATCATTCAACAACCATTATAATTTATAAGGTATGAGATGTTTAGTAGTGTGCAAATTCAACATTTCGAGCAATTCACTACTAGCTACATTAGCGAAACTACCTCTATATATAATTAAGTTACATACTTTATTCTGAACATGACATCTCGTGTGGAATATGTTCTCCCTCTTACCTTATGAATCATCTACCTTAACAAGCATATGTAGTGCTCTCCTCACCACAAGTGCCTCTCCTTCAACTGAATACTCAACACAAACATCATTAGCATCCTCCAATTGTGGTATTTTCTCCTCTTTATCCTCCCCATCAATCTCAATCTCATTATTAGCTTTCATAACCGTGACTCTTTTATTTGGGCACTGTGAAGCAACATGACTAAAACCTAAAAAACAAAATCATTCAATGCCATGGTTACGAGAAGTAAGAGTAACATTATTACCTTTAACAACAATCAGGGTGTCTTTCTTCTCTTTAGGGTATTCGACCTACCCTCATTTTTCAGTTGTGATGGACCACCCCCGATGTTAGCCTTACAATTGGGTGACTAAAGTGTCGAAGAGCCTAATGGTTAGCTTTGCTGAATTGTACCCTTCCGTTTAAGTTATTTATATACCTTTATGGCAATATGCACCATCTCCTCCAACTCCACATAATGATACAATTCCATAATATGAGCAATATCATGATTAAGGTCATTCATGAATCTAGCCATTGTAGACTTCTTGTCTTTCTCAATATTATCTAGAATCATAGCAAATTCCATCTCCTTGAAGTACTTATCAACACTCTTTGTACATTGACTCAAACTCTGCAACCTTTGATACAATTCTCTATAATAGTGGCTAAGAACAAATCTCCTCCTCAAAAGGGATTTCATCTCATCCCAAGTATTAACTTGTCTCTCATAATTTCTCATGTGGTTTGTCATTAACTGGTCCTACCATATAATGGCATAATTAGTAAAAGGAATCACAACAAGCTTGACTTTCTTGGGCTCCAACCAATTGTGATGCTCAAAATTCACTCCACATTCTTCTCTCATTCTAAATGAACTTCTATATCATTCTTGAGTTAGAGAAGTTCATTTGATGCAAACTCAATTTTATTGGATTCCTAACTCAAAGACCTATCAACCCACCAAAGTTTAGCATAAAAAAAGCTCAAATGAGAAAGATATGATTTTTTCTAAGACAACCCATAAATTCTTCTAGCAGACAAGTTTTGTGAAGAAACAAGTCCAACTTACTTCCAAAACATCCAAAGCGACATGGAAATTGTTTCTTCGTATAGAAAAGGTCTTTAATTGGGAAAGTTAACTTCTTTAAGTCCAAAGTCAAAGTTTGAAGATCTTATGCAAGACTATTTTTTCTTCTTTTTAGAAAAATAATTATTGTACTACTTAAATGTAGATTTTCTACTTTGGAAAGGACTATTTTTATTTTTTTTAAGGATACAAACGGATTGGAGGGATGTGGGGATTATGGTTTCCTATCAAAAAAAAAAAAAGAAGGGCGACCAGAAAGAAGAAGAAAATTCCATCCTTTTCTCTTATACCTAAAATTATGTTCTCATTTGTTCTCTTCATTAGTTTGTTGATAGACATGCAAGGCTAAGTTATTTTTCTTGGTTGAAAGGATATAGAAACCTTTAGATTCTAAAAACTGTGAGATCTATTTTATCTTTTCTTTTTAGTTTATATGATGAATATGAATGTATTCCTATGCTTATTTCCTATGATTGTTTTAGTTTGATTGTTAGAGTGAACTCTAAATTTTTATTCTAAACCAATCTACTACTAAGTTTGCTATTAAAACCGGAATTGTGATATTCAATCTTGTGAAGCGACTAGGTTTAATAATTATGGCGGATCTATGTTGTTAATCTTAGGAAAAATATTCAATTAAATCAAATATAGACTGCAGACAGTTATGTTGTCTAGATTTATCAACCTATCTAGTTCTTAAGGCAGTGTGGAATTAAATTACTAGTGCGGACACTATGGTTGTTTAATGGTTAGGTTAGTTACACTGCGGATCGGTTAACTAACTAATGTTAAGGAAAGATAGATATTCAGAATATAAATTGACGCATCGTTTCAATGATCAGTTTTGATTTTCATAGGTGGATGTTTACTTGAGACCAAGGTTTTTCTCTTAATAAGCTTCAGATTTATTTAATCTAGCTTGATTATTTTATTCTGTTTACCATAGTATAACCTAGATAACCTCAAAACCCCCTAACTTTGAATCATCTAGTATAAAGACTTGAACTAGATCTTCCTTGTGGGATCGACTATTTGCTTGCTTTATACTATATTGTTTGTTTAAACTAGGTAATTAATTTGTGTGACCGCGACATCACAACATATAACAACCCGGAAAGCTAAAAATCAGATTTAATAAAACCCTGACTTAGAGGTAACCATTTACCTAAGAACTAAAGGTATTGAAAAAGAAAGATTTAGACCCAGAGATAACCTTGTATTGAAGAACCCTAAGTTTGTGAATGATGTCACAAAGCCAGTAAATCTTCGATAAGTTAGTGTACGATATTTATCCCTGCAAATAAAGGTTGTTCTGCCACAAACAAACAAAAGAAAAACTCATGTTTGTTCTTCAACTTGCTACAAAAAGTTGCAGCTAAAAAAACATAATATAGTCTCCTCGAACTAACCCTAACAGAACCCTTTTGGGTTGCAATCTAATGAGCTTAAACTAGTAATCAACTAACACAAGTCCAATAATAAAATAAACCCTTAAACAATGTCTAAAAGGCCAAAACAAACCCAAATTAAAAATAATTATTCAACATTAAATTAATAAATAAAATAGAATAATAAAAACAAAGTCTTCATGCTAAAATTCCTCCATGTAGCCCGAATCTCCAATTTTTGCATATTCTTGGCAGATTTTTAGTCTTGACTTCAAACACGTCGTTCTTTCTTGTCTAGATGAATTACTGGACCTACCATATATGGTTGGAAAGCTTGAGATGTTTAGTTTCTATTCCAACTTGAAATGAAGTAAAATTCCACGTGTCTCTCCAGATATTTTCCAAACAGTACACAAAAGTCTAGTTTGGTAGATTTGAGAAGATTCATCTAGTAACTTTGACTCTTTAAACAAATATGTTCCCAAACTCCATTTGACATAAAAAGTTATCACAATATATTTACATGTGTCTTTTATCTCCTTATAAAATATTAGCTCAATCCAATAAATGGTTTGTGAGATATGTCTAATCTTGCATATACGGCCAACAAACATTTTAAAGCCAAATTCAGACATGGCTTGGTTCGTGTCAAATACTAAACCATAGTTTTTCAAGAATATGAATGTGAGCTATATGAGCCGTGAGTATCATGCCAACAAACGAGCATGGATGACCGAGATTTTACTCTAAGAATATGTTTGATAACTTAATATAACAATAGATGGTAGAAAAGTTCTCTTGTTGGTTAATAATTGCCCCACTCATTGAAAAAAAAATTAGTGAAGGTTTAAAAAATATTGAATTGTTTTTCCTGCCATACAATACTACATCAAAGTTTTAGCCTTGTGATACGAGGATCATATTAGCTTTCAAGATGAATTATCATAAATATTTTAGATGCAATGTAACACCTCACTCCACTAGTAAGATATTGTTCGCTTTGGCCCACGGGCCTTATGGATTTGTTCTTGGCAGCCACGCATGGCCCTAAAACGCGTCTTATTAGTCAAGGTGAGCATGCTCATACAAGGCCCTCCCCCAAGTCCTCACCCGCCGATGTGAGATATTACAATCCACCACCTTAAGGAGCCCGACGACCCTGTCGGCACCACCAGACAGCTAGTGAGTCAGGTTCTGATACCAATTGTAACACCCTGCACATTCTAGTGTGTTTATATTTATTTCTATTGATCAAGTATGTAAAAACATGAGTAATTTTTTTTTATAAGAAAAGTCTCAACAACCTTTCAACAATTTTATCAATGAACACAGTTTATTTCAACTCTTGTTGAAATCATATCTTTATCTTTATTTTTTTATAATAAAAGTCCTAACAACCTTCTTATAAAATTTTCATCCTCGAAATTTGAGACTCACATATGAGTCTAAGAACAAAGTCAGGTCTTTTTCTTATATTTCTCATTGCCCTCGGATTATTTCTCATGACTCATATATCAATATTCAATACTTATCCAACTATCAATTTTTTTTTATTTCTCATCCAATCATTAAAGCTTTCTCATTCACATTTTTAAAAGGAAAGAAAATCATTTATTTCATAATTTTCTTCTTGCCCATCTTGATAACATGGTTTCACTCCCCTTTTTCCTTGCTTTCGTTAGATTATTTTCTATGAAAATGGAGTAATTCTTATCATAAAATCAAATTCAACTCTTGCTTTTAAATCCCATACCTTAACATCAATCTCTTATCATTAATCTTACTTTTTACAATCGTATGGTTCAAAGTACTTCTCAATGACGGAATAATTTTTTTTGTTATTTTCTAAAAACAAATGTTCTTTCTCGATTTAAATTCATTCATTTAGCATATACACCTGCTTACATGTTAGTCATCTTATCAAGCCGAACCATTTAGTAAATGATCAGAAATTACTTGTTCCATAAGTCCCTAATCCAAAATGATATTTCATTAATTACCTCTTCATAATCCATACTTCAATGATATACCGACAGACGTCCTATCTATAATCATACTTTTCATTGATACCAACATTTCAATTTCTTTTTTTTTTCATAATTTTTTTTTTATTGTCTACTGAATCACAACCATAAACTCTAATACCAATTGTAACACCCCACCCCGTTAGTAAGATATTGTCCGCTTTGGCCCACGGGCCTCACAGATTTGTTATTAGCAGCCATGCATGGCCCCAAAACGCGTCTTACTAGTCAAAGTGAGCATGCTCATATAAGGCCCTTCCCCAAGTTCTCACCCACCGATGTGGGATATTACATGCAATGCATCTTAAAATCTCGGCTTGGACAACAGATGTTCAAGCAAGTGCAATTGCAAATTGTTTTTAATATTTTAAAATTAAGTGTATTGAAAATATAACTTCAGAGAATTTGGATCAACACTGAGATGATGAATGCGTTCAACAATTGTATATTCTAATCAAAGAGTTGAAGTATATTAATACAATAAATGCTAAGTACCTTTTGGACTACCTAGGAGAAAACAAGGCAATTTTAGAGTTAACAGATGAGCAAATTATTGAGAACATTATGGGAAATGACAAAGAAGATAATGTTAAAGATGATAATTCTATACTAGAGCTTGTCTCATATAAAGATACACTCAAAGAAACAATTATATTGCATTAGGAAAACACTATACATTTCAAGAGTTTTTTAATGCAATAAGAAAAAGTTAGATATGAGGTTAAAGAAGACATCCATTTCAAGAAGAAAAAAGTAACATTGGAGTTATATTTTACGAATATCTCCTAATTATATATAATTTTGATATATAAAAAAATTATTCATTTATATATTTATATATAAAGTGGGATTGTATGTTTTTCAAAATATATTATGTTATAAATTTAACAAATTATTAATTTATCATATTAATATCGAGACTAGTAAAAATATTATTGAATCAAGGTTATTAATTTATGAGGTTATATTATATCAATAAGCATGATTCAATCTACAATTTTCTATTATTATATGATGGGAGAAATTTTGTTTTTTTTTTTTAAAGGGAAATGCTCGAGAGAAATCAACTTTTCGCTACGAGAAATTATTAGATATTCTCAATGCATTGACCATGGTTTCTGAAGTTGTTATTTATCTAAAATTGACCCATTATCTCATTGCTGTCTGTAATTTGTTAGCATTTATAGTCGTTTTTCACACACAGATAGAGGAAAAACAACAACAACAACAACAAAAGAAGCACCAATGATGCTGAATAATTACAAAAATATCCTTTTCTGATTAGAGAGGCAACTCTCGTATAGGTTGCTATCTCCATTATAAGTCCTTAACTCTTTTCTGCATACGTTTTCTTTTCTTTTTAATTTTTCATCTTATAATTCCTTATTACCTACCACGTGCATAGAGAGGCCTACAACAGTCAATAATTTAGGTGGTTAAGCCACACAACAAACAATCAGATTGATGGGGCTCTCCCCTCTGCATCCCCCACATAGGGCCTTTGTACAAGTTTGCTAGCTGTGCCCACGACATTTCATTTTCTGTGAGATTAAAAGCTCTCTAACAATTTTTAGTTTTAACTAGATGGTTGGCAAGTGTTTTACTATGGGCTGGATTGATTTTTTGCAGCTTCATCAATGTTCAAACTCAGTAAGTGTATTTTAAAAAACAATTCCCAACTCCACGTTATAGAAAAATAATTAAAAAAAAACGATTATCAATTCTTAAGAATAAGGATAAAATTAAAAAACAAATCTTAAAAAACAAAGCATTATTAAAATAGGGTGAGATTGTCAAAACTCGCAAGTAGAATCATGTGAACGGTGTAATCCAATAAAAGTCAAAAAGGAAAAAAAAAACAAAGTTCAATTCTATAAGAATCGAATTTTGAAAGACAATAAAAAAGATTCCATATAATATTAACGGAAAAAAAATATAAAAAAAAGATAAAAAAAAAACCCTCAATTTTAACTATAAATTATTTCACTCAAAGAACATTTTAGTAATTATATTATACCAAGAAGATTAAAAAAATCGAATACACCCCTACCCAATTAAACTTTTGCTCAAAGAACATTTTAGTAATTATATTATACCAAGAAGATTAAAAAAATCGAATACACCCCTACCCAATTAAACTTTTGTTGATATTTTTGATATTATATTATGTAAACAAAATAATAAAAGACATATTTACTCCTTAAAACTTATAATAGCAAGTATCTCCCATGAAAAAATAATATATTACCCTTGAATTTAAGGTAGAAGACTTGAATAGTTAATAGTAAAATCACACTGAGCTTCTGTTATAATAATCATGCAGGTTCTTTATGGACACACTCATTTCTGTAATACCTCTGAGAAGCATGTAGGGTCCCCTACCAGATGCCTAGTTGCTGTTCTTAGGTAGATTTGTCAGAGATAATTATTAGGCATGTTGTCGCATTTTTTTCCTGTTTTTCTGCTGGTTCATTTTTTAGCTCAGAAGGTCTCCATTTTCACGTCTACATGGGCCTTGAAAGCAGACAACTCGGTGAACCTGCACGGGCCTCCAAATAAATCATGATTTCTGATTTTATCTTCTCGCTCTGTTTATGTAATCTTTCGCTGGATTTCTATTTTTCTTATTTTAGTTTTTGTTCCAAATCTACAGCTTCATAAAGTCTTGAAACCTTTACTAGTGTGTGTGTGTGTGTGTGTGTGTATATATATATATAAAATCACCATTTCCTTGGTCCCACAGAGGGGTATGAATTGGACCCCCTGTGTAATACAATTGCTGTAATTGAGCTGGCTGATATTTCTTGTGCTCTGAATTCCCATGTCTCTTGGGACCCATGTCAAGTGTAGAGTCTAAGTCTATAGGCTCTAAACTTCACTAAATTAATTTTCCTTCTAACCTTAGCACATTCATCTAGTTTAATAGCATTAAAGGGACGAAACCCTACAAAACAAACTTGTTTCGTTTTCCATATAATTTGGTTTTGAAATCGTTTTCATGTCGATGGAAATTATATATCTTTAAGTTTCATCTAGTTTAATAGCATTAAATGTCATGTTTATCGATAAGCAATGCAATGTTGCCCTACACCATCAGTTTTTTTTTTTTTTTTTTTTCATTTTTCACAATCTACGAACAATTAATGATATGCCTTCTAGGTCAACTAGACTATTACTCTTCAGAAAAGGTACAGTATAGACATGCAGGCACAAGAATATTCAATGGCATCGCCTTCTGTAGCATCTGACCTCGAAATAATTTGCAAGTGCCGTATCATCAATGACACAAAAAAACCTTATCCTTCCCATATGAGAGTCTCTCTCCACCTCTTACTGTTTCACATTTTGCCCATTTGAATCCCAAACTACTCTTTGCCTTGTGGGTCATGCTACGCGGGAGGGAAAAACAAACCATTATTGCACAAAAGCTATGCTAGTTGTTGCCTTTTACTAAAACACTCCTATTATTTAATCTAGGGAGACAATGAATTATGTATCTCATCTGCCTCCCATAATGTCCACTTCGCAATACATCAGTTCAGTTGCTTACGCTCCTATGCAGGTATGGATTCGAGATGATAGGTAATATTGGGGTGATTATTTTAGGTTGGATTCAGTTTTTATATAAAAAAAAAAACCCTCGCATGATTTCTGGCCACACATCCACATGATCTCATATTACTTGCTCGTTTTAACCAATGTTTCTCGACACTAGATAATTTAAATACAATTAAAGGATGATAAAGCAAGCATGGATCATTATACTGGGCTGTGCAACTCATAGCCATCTGCAAAGGAAAATAAACACAAGCAGAATCTCACATCAGATCTGCTTCAATCGCAGTTGGATTATTCTTTGATGGCTATCAACTGGGTTTTGGGGTGTTCTTGGGCTACTGTGGTTTTTGACTTTGTTGTCTTTGGTTCGACAGAGAGACAGTTGGGTTTGTTTTAGGAAAGAAGGAAGAAAAGAGAGAGGCGTGGTGGAGGTTATCCGTGCTTGCTATGTTAGAGCTGAAGAGTTGTTGATTTCGGGTTTGGTTTACTTTTCTTTGGTAAAAGATAAAAAAATATATATATACAGGGGGAGAGAGGATAGGGAGCTGTCGTTGGGTTTTGACAATGATGGGTGATGAAGAAGATGAGAGAACATAAAATAAAAAGCTTGGAAAATGGAGTATTTATATTTTTTTAAATATTTTTAGTATTCGTTTAACTAGTTTGGTTTAGTTTGATTCAATTGATTTTTAGATATTTGAAATTAAAATTAAACCAAATCAATTTTTTTTAATTGGTTAATTTGATTCTTTTTTTCAGTTTGATTTTTTTAATTATTTTTTTATATTTTTTTATATTTAATAAGCTTTTCAGGTTTTTTTGTCTGGATAATATTGTGGGCATATATACTTTTCATGTTTCTAAACAACAAGCATGAACTCATAATATACCAAATATATAAACCCTGGGAATTCACTTGTATATAAACTGAAAATAATGTAGATTTAAAAAAAGAGAGCCATAGCTCAAATTGTAAAAAGAAAAAGGAATGGGTTAAAATAAAACATTTAAGTAAGTGGGCCAAAGTGTAATTAAAAAAATGAGATTATACATATCTCATTTTTCTTCCTCTAAAGTAGGCTGCAATGGAGCCAAGAGGGAGGAGAGAAATTTTTTATTTTTCCACCAAAAATTGAGAGAGAAAGACCAAAACTTGTTAGGTTTATGAAAGATTTAGATCAATTGATAGAGAAAATATCATTAAGCAAGGAAATTAACAAGAAACAAGTGAAAAAATTTGGAGGGAAAGAAAAGAGAGGGTCAGCTGGTGTGCAAAAAGGGAGTTGGAATTTTTCTACTGGTTAAGGATCAAAGTCCAGTTTATCACCGGGTGAGGGATTCTAAACTTGATTATGCAAACTAATTTGAATTCGATTAGAAAATGGTGTATTAATTTTGAATTTAAGCTAGGGTTCTTGAAGAGAATTTGAAGGAAATATAGAATTGTGTGAAATTAAATTAATTAGAATATTGTACGTTGCTTTAAATGTGAAATTATGTAGAAATATCAAAGAAAATTCAATGGTTAAAGAATCATAGGTGGTCGACCATTGGGGGGTGGGGGGGTTGGAAAAGAAGAATTTATGATTTTCCTTGTAAATTGCTTGTGATGTGTTGTTTATAATGTGAATGATGGTTAGGGGAGATAATTATTGCATGAGAAGGAGAAGGGAACCTTTGGTTCCTTTGGGCCAAGTTTCAGCCAAGGTAAGGTTAAAAAAAGGGAGGAGTTTTTGAGATTTCGTATGTTAATAATGGATAGATTATGTGTTGTATAAGGTCATATTTAGTGAGGTTACCATACATATAATGTAGAAATGGTTGTTTTGAAGGAAGAGTGGGAAATGAAGATGTTTAAAGGTTCATTTAAACCTTTGATGAAAACTGGACAGATTTCATCTCCTTAAATTCCAGAAGGGATTCGAGCCTTAAACATGATTGAATTTGGGAGAGGTTTCTTTATAAACGTTATAACCAAGGATGTTAGCTTTCTAACGAGACCGACCTTGCTTAAATTGGAGTTCTAGAACTCCAGATAAAAATAAAAATCTAAGAAAGGGTCAAGCTGCAACCCCTGCTAACAGTTTCAACAAGTGACTAAAACGAGAAATTTATACATGTTAGGGGCAGAATTGAGTTTCTTTCCCTTTAGAAAATGTGTAGTTTTGTGTCTTAGTGTTCAAAGGAAATAAGTTATGTTCGAAACTAAAATTTATAATATTAGTTATAATTAAATAAAGAACAATGATTTTAAATGATGTAATGGGAAACACAAATGTAAAGAAAAAATTGTTGAAGGGAGGTCAATATTTGTTGTTACAATTGCTATTATTGTTATTATGAGAAATGTAACTTAAATAGAAAATAATATAGAATATCTATGAATACAAGAGGGACCACAGGAGCTGCACAACAGCAGCAGGGAAGTGCAAGCCATGCTTCTGCAGCAAGTGGGTGTTCTACACCTATATTATTTTTAAATATATATCCCTAAAATGGGGCATTTAATGAAATGAGAGAGAAATGGAAACAGGTTTTATTAACTATCCCGATTAGAAATGGTTAATGATATCATTGGGTTCCATCAATATCGACATTTCTTTGGATTTGATTAGTCGGTTCGAGGTATGAGAGACTAATGATGTTAGTAGAGTTTGCTAACATCGGCATGATTACCATGAAACATGGAGGATATTAAACTTGATTAACTATTCGGGTTAAGAATAGTTAATGATATCAATTGGCTACATTGATATTGATATTTTCACAAAAACTTGATTAGCTACTCCTGGTATGGAGGCTAATGATGTCAAGGATCCTTGACATCAACATTTCAGAGGATATTATAAGGTACTGTTGGAACTTGATTTCCTATTTTGGTTTAGGAATAGTTAATGATATCAATGAGTTATATTGATATCAACATTCATAATAAACTTGATTAGTCAGTCCCGGTATAAGAGACTAATGATATTCATGAGATTCATTAGTATTGGCATTACCATTCAAAGGTTCTTAGAAAAGAAAAGATTTGATTAGCTATCCAGTTAAGAATAGTTAATGATACCAATAAATTGGTATCGACACTTTCTTGAAGGAATTGTCCTTTGGTATTAATATATGATATTGGTCAGAAATTGAGAGTGGAATGAAAAAATATTAGTGAATTCATGAGAAACAAATCCTGAAAGGACCAAGTGGGGAATTGTAAGAAGTATGAATGTATGTTAGTCTTGAATAAATTACTTAATTACCAATGTTACTATTGTTTTTCCATAATATTTATTATCCAATGTTATATTTGTTTTAAGTTCGTTACACTCACGTTAGGAGTAAATATTAGATCTTTGTATCTTTTTGCTATCTAGTTTAAATTGAAAATTCATGTATTTTGTATCTTAAAAAACTGTCGTGACTTAAATTGTATTAATATCTTTTAAATTGAATGTATGAACTTAAATTATATTTCATGTATTTATATTTTACATGTAAGTTTGTTTACTTATTTAGTACCATTTAACACTTCATTTCTATTTTATCAATGTTTGAGAAATTGTGATTGTGTTTATGTGGATTGTTGGAATTGAGACCTAGGATGATTGGGTCGTGATTGGATAATAATTAATAGAAGTGTAATAGGTTGTTATCGATAACTAGAGACTTTTTGGTATAGAAGACACTCTGCTAAAATTTCGGTCGACTTTTGTATGAATTTGTTTTTTTAAAAAAAAAAAATTACCATGCCTTTTCCTATATTATGATTGGTGTATTGTCCTGTTAATTGAGTTGTTACAAAATCGAACTAGTTAAAACTTGATTTTACTAAAAATATTATAAGACAATTATGTTCAAACTTTTTTTTTAAAAATGGGCATACCGTGTGGAAATCTTTGACAACATCATTAAACCTAGCCGAGTACACTACCACAATCTTTATATTTACCGACGGAATATTTCATCGGTATTTGCACTATCATTCCGTTGGTAATTATTTACCAACGAAATTACAGACAAAAATACTCCGTAGGTGAATCCTTCGTCGGTAATTTTTTGTCCGTCGGTAGGTCCGTTGGTAATAAAAAAAATTGTTTTACCAATGAATTTAACGATGGAAAAGGCATGCAAAAAAAAAATTATCCACTTCATTCCGTCGGTATTTCTCCCGGTAGTTCCGTATGTAATTCCGTCGGTAATTATTTAAAAATATTTTTAAAAAATATATATTTTAAAAAACTATAAAATAATTAAATTAATATAAATCAACACTCTATAATACTCAAAACACTTGAAAAAAAAAGAAAAAGAAAATCAACTCAAACAAATTTGCAACAAATAAATAACAAGAAAAAATAAATTCAAGTTATAAAAATATTCATATGAAAAAAATAAAGTTGCAATTGCTAAAAATTTAAAAATCCTATAAATAAATCAACTAAAAATTGATCTCATATGGAAAAAAAAATCCTACAACAACATTCATACAATTATTAAGAACAAAAAAAAATTAAAAACAAAATAAAAAACAAATATAGTGAAAACAAAAACATGAAAAAAGAAAAAAGAAGAAGAAAAAATTTACCTTAATATAGTTGCAAGTGAAGCTAAGAAGAGGAAAAAAATCATAAAGTATATTAATTAAAAAAAACTAAGAAGAAAAAAGAAGAAGAAAAATACATACTTGAGCATGGAGGAGAAAAGAAGGAGTTGAGGAGAGAAGAGAAAGAAATGGATATTGATGTTTTTTACATATGGGGAAGAAGAAGAAGAAGAAGAAGAAGAAGAAGAAATGAGCCTTGTTTGTTGTGAAATTTGGAGATTCTAGACTTTCAATTTAATAAAAAATTTTCAAAAATCGCCAAATATCACCGACGACTTTTCAATCCGTCGGTGATTCCGTCTATAATATTTAATTTAAAATTTCAATTTAATCGAAATTTTTTTAGAAACCCGCCAAATAACATCGACGACTTTTTAATCCGTCAGTGATTTTGTCTTTAGAAATCAATAATTAACAGTACAATTGGGGAGTGAACAGTTCCAGAGCTCTCTGGAAAATACTGACGGAATTGTCCATTAGTGATTCCGTCTGTAATTGACATGATGAACAATGTTAATTCCGTCAATAATGTCGTTGGTAAAAAATGACACGTCATCATTTTTTTTTCTTTGTTAAAAAAAATTTTTCCCATTGTAATTCCCTCGGTATATACCGAGGGTATAGTTCCATCGGTAAAATCCGTCGAAAATTTACCGAGAAAAATATTCCCTTGGTATTTCTGTTTGTATTTATCGATTTTCTGGAAGTGGTAGGCCACCTTGAAATCTCCCGAACTAATTCTTTTTTTTACCTTAAGTTTCAAATTAAACTATGTGAAAGTTGTCACGACGTGACCCAATAAATTTAACAAGTTCAAAAACAACTCGGATGAACGATAAAAACATGATTTGTCTTAAAAAAATCATGATGATATTATTTTTTTAATATTAAAACAACGATATATTGAATTGAGCCCAATTGACCTAAGTTAACCATCAAATTCAACTTCAATCAAAACTCCTCTTTTGCATAAACTTTTGGCTTTTTTTGATTAATATGTAAGAATAGCTCTCCAACATGGAAATGTTATTTTGGCTCTCTAATATAACTTTCTCGTTGGAGCTATAAAAATAAGGGATGAAAGCTAATTATTTTTTGTTTTTTCCTTTTATCTTTCCTTTTGGCTCTTCTCTCGAAGATGCCCTTAGTTTTGTTATGCCTTTAATATTGGAATATTTCTCTTTTTTCTTCCCTTTCTCTTCTTTTTTCTATTCCCTTGATATAACATATGCCTTATCCACGTCATCTTATAGTTGGATTGTACAATATTACTCCATTATTGCATTGCTATTATATGGTACAAGAGCAAGTTACAATTCTCAAATAAGAGATGAAAATGGTTGGATTTTGTATTATTTATACCCTAACTTCAAATAATTATTCAAACCTAACTCATAGTCAATTGATTAGATTTTGAATACTTATTCAATATTCATATATGTAACTTAAATTCAAAATTAAATTTTATAAATTAAATTATTTAGTATATAATTAGTTTGATATATATATATATAATTTTTTTAATCTTTAAAGCTACATGTTTATTTCAAACCGGGTGAGGGTAGATAAATTAGTAATGATATTAAAATTAAAACCTAACTAAAAATTATAATTATAAAAATTACCACAATACCACTCATCTTTCTTCTACGAGAACTCTAAACTAATAAGAAGAATATATAAAAATAAAAAATTATTGAGAGAGTACGCAAGTAGTCAATTGTCATAAAACCCTACAGGCCTATACCAATGTGAGCCTGTCCCTAAGAAAGACCAAAGTCTATCATGCATCTTGCTTTCGAGATTTAAATATGTTTTAACTGTAGGCACACAGTAGATCATGGAATGATGCTGATGCACGAACTATTCTCTCAAGTACTTTGGGTACTTTGTTCGTAATTAATAGAGGCATGTGGTGTCCATTGTCAACTCAATGACTTAACGTTTGAAGTAGGAGTTGAAAAATCTAATTAATTTGCGACAACTTTTTAGAATTCAAAACCCTTGTAGGAGTATCCTGCCCAATTAGAACGGTGCCAAACCAATCCATTTCTGTTGCTGATTGGATGGAATCATAGTTTTAGCAAATTCTTTTGTTTTTCCTATTCCACCTGAGAACCGACGGTTTAAAATCACCGTGGTCCCCTCCGCTTCTGAAAATTTTTAAATTTTTAAATTTTAAATTATTTTATATATATTTTAATATCATATCAAATAATTAATTTAATTATGAATTCAATCATGAATTTCTAGTTAACTACAAAATAGAATATTATATTATTGTCATGGAAAAACATGTATCAGTGGAATCATTCTTAAAAAAAGAATTCCACTGGTGGTACTTATCAATGCACAAAGAGACTAAGCATCGCATGATTGAAACGAAACCCAGCCATCACTGCCGTGAACCAGCCATTGCTGCCGTCATAGGCAAAACCACCACCCATGAGAACAACCCCCCCTCCCCCCATTCAATTAACTCCAATCAATTATCTTCTTTCCTTGCGACAGCCTTGGAGAGTTAGAGTTCATGAAAAGGAAGGATTTTAATTTTTTGTTTGATTTAGAAAAAAAGGTTTCATTTTAGATTTACTATTCTAGTATATTCTATATATCGAACGGATCAATTTTCAAGCTGAATAAATATTAGAAGACATGATTGTTTGGTATTAATTGCTTTTACTTCGAAATTAAACCGCATATCACTTTAAAAAATAAAATTATTTTTAGTATCTCTACTTTTAATCAAAAGCACAACGGTTTCTTATGAGACCCATTTTTTAATTAATATAACAACGTTTTCCATTAATTTTTTTAAGAATTATATATAAAAAATTACTTCACTTAAACCTCTATAAATTAATATCCTTAAAATCATATAAAAAAAATATTAATTAATTGAGATATTATTTAATTAATAATTTATTAATTTCCATATTAATTAATAAAAAACTAATTTACAATAACAACTTAATAAATGGGGTCATAAATGAGATTGATAACAAAATTATATCGTTGCAAACATCCTTTATTATTTTATATTAGCAGCAAGATTTGATTTATTTTTTTTGTTTTTATATCACTACTAGAAAAAAATTGATAAATGTAAATAGAAATATTGATGGAATGTTTCTGTCAGTAAATTATAATGAATTTTACTGATGGAAATATTCCCTCGGTATATTCCGAGGGAATTACAGTGGAAAAAAAAGAATTAAAACAAAACAAAAAAGTATGATGACATGTTATTTATACCAACGGAATTATCAACGGTAAACTTGTTGGTAAATTATTCACATCTCCCTAACACTGTTCATCATGTCAATTACCAACTGTTCACTTTCTAATTGCACTGTTAATTATTGTTCTTTACAAAGTCGTCGGTGTTATTTGGTGGGTTTTTGAAAAAAATTTATTAAATCAAATATTTAAATTAAATATTACAGACGAAATCACCGATGGATTGAAAAGTCGTCAGTGTTATTTGCTGGGTTTTTGAAAAAAATTTATTAAATCGAATATTTAAATTAAATATTACAGACGAAATCACCGATGGATTGAAAAGTCGTCGGTGTTATTTGGTGGGTTTTTGAAAAAAATTTATTAAATCGAATATTTAAATTAAATATTACAAACGAAATCACCGATGGATTGAAAAGTCATCGGTGATATTTGGCGGTTTCTAAAAATTTTCGATGAAATTAAAAATTTAAATTAAATATTACAGATGAAATCACCGACGGAATGATTAAAAATATTAATATTTAATTATCCATCGGTAAAATGCCCCAATAAAAAGACTAGAATCCCTCATTTCATAACAAACAGGCCTCGTTTTCTTCTTCTTCTTCTTCCCCTTATGTAAAAAACATCAAAATCCCTTTCTTTCTCTTCTCTTCTCTTTTCTTCTCTCCTCAACTCCTTATCTTCTCCTCCACGCTCAGGTATGTCTTCTTCTCTTTTCTTTTTTTTTCTTTTTTTAAATAACATATTTTATGAATTTGTTTTTTTTCTCATCTCAGCTTCACTCGCAATTGCATTAAGGTAAGATTTTTTTTTTCTTTTTTTGTGTGTATTTTTCATTTTATTTGTTATTTTATTCTATTTAAAAAATTTTCTATTCTTAATAATTGTATGAATGTTGTTGTAGGATTTTTTTTTCATGTGAGTTTTGTTAAATAGATTTTTAAAAAATATTTTTAAATAATCACCGATGAAATTGCATATGGTATTTTTGTCGGTTATATGAAAAGCTTCCCGAGAGAAATACCGACGGATTCACCGATAGAACATTTTCGTCTGTGATCTCGTCGGTAAATTAATTACCAATAGAATGATAGTACAAATAACGAAAAAAAAATTCCATCGATAAATATAAGAATT
Organism: Populus trichocarpa; assembly: GCF_000002775.5. Classification (NCBI taxonomy): domain Eukaryota; kingdom Viridiplantae; phylum Streptophyta; class Magnoliopsida; order Malpighiales; family Salicaceae; genus Populus; species Populus trichocarpa. The sequence goes on from NC_037288.2 coordinate 12,295,733, forward strand.
CTGGTAGTGTATGCAATTACAATTTTAGTCTATGACAGGGAAAAAGAAAAACATGTTGCACATTTTTGTGTCTAATTCTACTATTTCTTGTATAACCATTTAGTAGGTGGCCTAGTGGTAAGAGTTTGGGATCGAGGGGTTTGCTCTCCATATGGTCTCAAGTTCGAGCCCTATGGTTGCTAATATGATGACATCTGGAAACTTACATGGTCGTTAACTTCAGGGCCCGTTAGATTAGTCGAGATGGGTTCTTAAGATATTTATAGATGTTAAAAACACAATATTTTTTTTTAACATATGTATGGTTACTTATCCATACACTAATTTTTATAAGAGTATTATAGAATTTAGTTTATCGTACATCATTGGTGAAAAACTAATTTCCACTATCGTCACTGTTAAAATCCTTTTAAATATCAAGTTTCAATTTCTACCATTATTATGTTTTCGTAATTATAATGTAAAATTAATAATGTATTTGTACCTCATTTGGTATTAATGAAATAATTAATACCTTTTTATTTGTTTAAAAATAGTTTGATAAAATAGTAGTGATTTGACAATATATTGTTAAAAAAATAAGAAGAAGAATAAGAAAAAGAAATAGTATATGTGTATACAATAGCAAAATGAAAGCAATTCTCACCGAATGTTATCACAATTACACGAATTACTACTGATTTATAATAGATATTAATATTAATCAACAATATTTTTCATTTATTACAAAATTAACCTATACATCGGGACAAATCCATAATCCAATTTCAGTAGCGGCAAAATAATATAACTATATAACTATATTAATTAAGATCCAAAAAGTTTGAAAATTATAAACGTATAATATAAAGTTTAAAAATTTACATATATTATAAAAAGATGCTCCACAAAATTCTATTTCTTTTCTTGTAATTCACAATTGCTCCCTACAAGACTTAATATGTTGAAAACATTGTAAGATCTTCTTATTATAACACTTTTAAATATCTATTTTTCAATATAAATAACCAAACAATCATTCCGAATCGATTGCATAACCAACTTTTAACCAATTTCTTCGTTGTAATAGAGGAAAACAATATAATTAGATTTACCAAAGATCCATAATATGAGTCCCAACATGTATCATCGGCTTTTCGAAGCATAGTTTCTTGATGTAAACCTCGACCCCTTGAAATGTCACCATTATTAAATGCTTCAACTATCTTGCTATATTGCTTCTCGCAAATAAGATCTCCTCTCTTTCAAGACGCACCTACAACATTTGTCAAACTAGAAACCACATTAAATAACAAAGCAATATGAGCATCATTTTTTGCTACACCAATAAATGCTAGTTGCAATTGATGGGCAAAATAATAAATATAATATGCAGATGGATTATCCTTCATTATCAAAGCTTTCAAGCTATTAAATTCACATTGCATGTTACTAGCTCCATCATAGCCTTGTCCTTGTAGATGTGATATACTAAGCCCATGTTTGGCAAACAATGTCTCAATTGCCTTCTTAAGTGATAGAGCAATTGTGTTCTTAACATGCACAATACCAAAAAAATATTCAATAACACATCTCTTCACATCTACATAACGTAGAATAACAACCATTTTCTCTTTAACTAATACATCAATTAAAATAACGATGAACTCACGACCAAGATCATTCAATATAATATTGGTGGTTTCTATTGTAGCAGCATGTACAATATCTTTATGAATGTCATAAGCTATAATTTTAAGATTACTAGGATATTTGTCTAAAACAACATCTTTGATTCCTTGATTATGATTGACAAGAAACCGTAGTAGCTCAAGAAATTCTCCTTGATTCTTTGAATCCTTATATTCATCACAACCATGAAAAGCTAGTTCTTGACACAAAAGAGAGCGAATACAATCAATAGTTGCAATCAATTGGGTTTGATAATCTTTTCAAGCTTGATTTGAAATTATAGCCTAAGCAACTTCAATGTGTTGCCTTTGATTCATCAAATCTTGGTATTTTCTTCAAGCTTGGTTGTGAGCACTGTTAAGAGGTCTAACATGAATCCCAAATCTTTTTTATCCTTCCAATTCTTAAATCTCATGCCCATAAAATAATCACCACTTGCTTGCTTTCCCATATTCAACCTTTAAAGATAACAACATAAGCAAAATATTGAATCGTCATCCTTATTATACTCTAACCAATAACCATGCTCCTTGAACCAAACTAGAACAAATCATCAATATATATTCTTGATCTTTCTTTGTGGAAAATAATAATCATGAGGTTGACACAAAACTTTTTACAAGTAGGCTCTTTTAACTTTGTCTTTATCATTAGGATGATATTTAGAAATTTTCTTTCTTAGCCCCATATCCAAAGGAAGATCATTTAAATTGAGTTTCAATATGACTTGCTTTCGACAAAGTGCCTCTACTATTTATGACATTAACATCATTAACAATGAGCGTATCCTCAACATTTTGTTTTCTTTTAATGACAAACCTATCCATAACAAAAAAAAAATCTAATTAGAACATAATAAAAACAAAATATACACATCAATGCAAAAAGTAATTTAAACTATTAGATAATATTTATTTCCTAAAATATTTTTGATAAGTCTCTATGTTAAAAAAAAAAATAGATTCACATAATTTTCTTTTTCTTTGTTATCCAATATCCATTCACTAAGGGAAGAGAATTAGGAAAGTCATAGAAAAATATTAAGAGTCAATTCTAATTTTGAATTTTAGATAAAATAAATAAGGAATTATCATAATATAAATTGAATTGACTCTTGACATTTTTATCCAATTTAAAATTCTACATTATTATCCAACAAGATACCAAATAAGAGGAAGAAAAGATGATTATAATAATTAATTCTACACCATTATTCAATTTGAATGCTACATGGAAAATTAAATCGTTCTAAAATAGAAAACTAAAGAGGAATCTAAATAGAAAATGCAATAAATTGAGAGAAAATAAGCCCATTTAAAGAGGAATCAAATAAGGCGAATGACCTCATGATCTCAAGTCAATGAAATAAAAATTGCTAAAACATTTATCCTATTAGCCTGCATTTCAAAACAAACACAAAAATATTAATGCATCAATAAAATAACAAAGCTATCTCAACAAGAAACATAAATTTGTTCTTTGTTCGGTTGTCGAGAAACCATAGAAAAGAAAGAATAACATAAAAAAAATATGGAATCCTCTATCAAGAATTCTCAAATCACTTTCTCAGCAACAAAACATACAAAGAAAGAGAGAAGAAGGGAGTCTCTATAATGTAAAACAACTAAGGATAGAGCTTTAAAACACAAACAGAAATAGAAATTCAAGTTCATTTTTTTGAAAGAAAAGGAGAAACCAATTTCAAAAATTTTATCATGATTAAATAGAAAGTAAAATTAAAATCTCGCCAAGAAATAAAATCCAATCAATCAAAGGGTTAAAAAAGAAATAAAAGAAAATACTCACCATGAAATCTAAAAGATCCAAACTTTAACTCTGAAAATTTCTCTAATCCTTTAATAAATTCAAGAAATCATACAATACAATGAACATAAAATTAAAGAAAACATCATACAGAGAAACGAGACAAAGCTTACATGAAAGTTATTATAATATAATAAGAAAGTCATAAATAATTAAAGACTGATCAAAGACTAGCCAAAATAAAGCAAAATCCACAAAGAAAAAGAACAAATTATATATTTATAGCAAGAGAGGGAGAGATGTGTACCTACAGAGAACTTGAATGACATAAAGACTCTCTATTTGATCTAAACTAAAATTACCCATGATTACAAGAACCAAACCTTCTTACATAGAACTTGAACGGGTAAAAGTGTACTAATGCTTTTACTTATGTGAGAGAGAGAGAGAGAGAGAGAGAGAGAGATTTTCTTTTTGTTTATTCAATCAATAAGAGAAGGAAAAAAAACACAAATTGTCCCAATCTATGCATATAGACTAGATGCTAAAATAGCTTAGTATGAAAGAATCTAAGATTTGATTCTTATATATTTTGCATGGAACACCTCCCTTCAAAGACATGTGTTTTAAGACATAGATTGAGAGAGAAATGATGGAAATAGTGTCCTATACTTGGCTATAGAATCCATTAACGAAGAAGATTAACTAGAAGTTTAAAATTATTTGAATTATAATTTTTTCAATGAAATGTTGGAAAAATAGTAAATACCAACCAATATATGTTTTACTTTAAATGGTAGTGCTATGAGTTGGAAGAGTTTCAAACAAGAAAGCACAATTGATTTTACAATTGAATAAGAGTACACCTCCATGTTTAAGAAAACAAAGATTGGATCAAAAAGTTCATCAATAAACTAGGTTGGTTCCTGACAGTGGAGCCATTACATAACCAAAAGAGCCAAGGTCTCATCAATGATCTAAACAAATATTTAAAAAATTTCATTGGATTTGATAGATCAATGAAATGACAGATGTAAAGATAGAGTGAGTACCTACCGAAAAGAATCTAGAAGATCCTCTTACGGAGTCACTTTCCATGCAGAAGTTTTAATGCTACATGGATCAATATGGTATTAGATATGTGAGCGATTGACTTTAGTGTAAATGTAAGATTGTTAGTTTAATATGCCCTGTAGCCAATCGGTTGGTTACACGTGATATTATTATATTCATGAAAATACATATTTATTATTAATAAAGGCTTAATTTATCTTTAATACTCATATAATATTAGATTAATAAATCTAGAGTAAAGATAAAGTTCATAGAAAAAAAATGCTTTGCAAAAGAAATTTTAAAATTGTTATAATTATGGGATTTATATTGCATCAAAGCAAAGTTCATAAAATGTTCCTAGTCGATACTCTCTTAAATATTGGACATTCATTAGAGTCGTAGAGACTGATGCATATTATATTATTTCTTTTATGAAAAGAAATATTTGTTCTCATAAGTTGAGGTATAAGAGATACCTAGAACTAATATGTAGATGCTTGTCATAAAAATATATTTTAGAAATTAAGGACTAGAATACAATTAATATAGGGATTATATTTCTAGACCTAGAAAAGTCAAGGACTTGATTAATTAAATTTCTAAAATTATCCTTAAATAATAAATGAATATTATTTAAAGGGTAAATATATATTTTTTCATTTATAGGGTTTTTAGGATTCCTTATAAATATAAAGCTAAGCCTATTATTTTGTTAGTGAAAAAAAAAGTGGTTGCCTGTTAGACAAAAAAACTACGTAAATACAAAATTAGAGCTAGTACTCTAAGCATAATAATTCTTCTCTTCTAAATAGAAATTTAAAAGATTTCTCACGGGTGGTTTGCATGGATTATTGTTGGAGGCCGAACAATTGGACAATTTGTGATTTGCAACAATCTAGTCTTTAAGGAATTATTCAAAGTTGAAGAAGATAAAATCTTCAAGTAATAAATCCCTAAACAACTCTAGATCTATCTAATGGGATTCTAGGGACTCCCTAATAATTTTGTTTCATAGTTTCTGTTACGTATATAATATTCGGGAAACTCAACACATAATTCTTTTAATTGTTTTAGGTAGTGTAGGCAAGAGCCCCCATTGCTCACATATTGGATCTTTCTATGCCTATACACTATGCATCTCTTGCCATGTGTAGATAAAAAAGAAAGAAATTAACACATTATACCAAGTTGAAGAAACAGAAAATATAAGAACATTTTTTATCTAAAAATTTGAATCATAATTTCTTATGATAGATTTCTTTTAATTATTTTTACTTAAATCAATTGAAATGTCATATCATAAGCTTTTTATTTTAAACAATGCATAATAAAAATTTAAGTAAAATATAAAAAAGAAAAAAAAAACTCAAGAAAACTATCTCTAATATTTGATTAACTCAAATTAATATCTTCAAGTTGTTTAAAAGTCAATAATAATTCACGAGTTTATCATTTGCACCTTTATTATTTTTTAATTAAAATCTTTTTTTTATAAAATTACAAAATCAAGTGATGCTATAGTATTTCTTTTCAAAATCAACATTGGTTAAGAATTTAAATTCAATATGTTTGAGAATATTAAATATTAAACATATTTTAAAATTTTATTATTATATTTATTATTTTAGTCTTAGGATATAATACTTTTAATTCAATACCAATCAATAAAAAAATTAAATATTGGTATCAAGTTGGAAAAGAAAACCGAAAACATATTTTAAAAATTATACAAAATTTGGATTAGAAATGTTTTTCATATATATGAGATATATTATTATTTTTGTTTTTTCTTAAATACAATAAGTACAATATAAATAAACATTATTATAATGACTTGGACAATTAACAAACAAGATTATAATAATGTAATATACAAACATATTATTAAACAATTGATTATATATAAAAATATATCATCTCTACGAGCATATGACTAGTTTTTATTATGATTTTCTTGTTTCATATGTTATTTTTTTTAAGTTAAAAATATGGATCCAATAAAACAAATTCAATCTTGTAAAAACTGTGAAAGAAAATTCATGATAGACTTTTCCCAAATAAATAACTCACGGTACTTAAATATTATATAAACAATATTGATAAATACAAAGATGATAATTTATAATCAAATAATAGAAACTACAAAAAAAAGAGTAAATTTGTGACAATCTTTTGATCATCAATAGTACAACGTGAAAAGAAAAAGGAATATATAGTACAATAGTTAGGTTCACACACCCTCCGATGATTGAACCTTAGCTGTTGTATCATTGGTCTGCTGGTGTCACCTAATCATCCACTTTACTCCTTGATTTTCCAATTAATTAGTATTTTAATAATAATTTGCTTGCAACAAAATCAGTGCCACAAAGTCCATCAAACCAGAGGGCATATGGTTTTTTTTTTTTGTTGAAATTATTACAGTGAACACTTTATGAAATAAAACATTTTAAGAACATTTGAAGAAATAATATAATTTGGCATTATCATATTTTGAAAACATGATATTTAGTAAATACTGCTATTAGAAAGCACAACAATTTAAGATGTTTTAGTCATTTGTATCTTGTATAAGATTTCAAGTATTATAAACTACTCATCAGTATTAATGACACATATTTGTATGAGCGATATGATGAGAAGTTAATTGTTTTATTAGAAAGCACAACATATACATGTTTTATTTAATTGCAGTTAATTGTTGATGAAAAAAATAATTTTAATTGGAGATAGTTTTTGCTCTGCTTACAAAGATATGTTACTGGTGGTAAAACATGTATATATATAATATCAGATAAACATGCATGCATCAAGATTGGAGTAGCAGACACCACCAACTAATGCTAATGAGGAGGTCTTGTAGGGGTATTGTGGAGGTACAAAATCAATTATGAATCTAATATATTGATTATTTGTTAAGTTTGTGTGAATTATTATGATAATTTTAATGTTTTATGTCGGTATGTGAGAGCATATATACTCTATATGTTTGGCGGTGAATTATTCACTAACATAATAGGGAGATATGTGCCCTTAATTTATCTGACTCTCTTGGGTTATTTTGATGTCATCCCCACATATAACTGGGGATTTGATGTCTTAGCATGCTTGTGCAAGACATAGATGTCTTGCATGCATAAATGAGGTTAAACAAATTGGAGGATGTTTGATACTCCAACAGCTGAAAATCAAGAAATATTATTGTTACTTTAATTTTTTTTTGTTATCACAAAATAAACAAAAGTTTTATTTTTTAATGAATAACAATTATTGTTATGGGAACATTTTCTTGTAGGCAGACTCCAGATACTTCGATCGCTGTCTATGACTGTCCAGACGATGGGGGTTACACTTCATCTCGTACTTGGATGTAGGTATTGCGATATTATTTTGCAATTATATGCATTTATATTGTGTAATTGTAACTTTAAATTGCAATTAACTGAAATATTTTTAATGCTATGTGATCAACTAGGTTAGGATCCATGTACTAAGAAACTCCACCTCTATGTGTAAATGAAGAAGCACCTCGCGTATGTGGCATCCTAACCAATCGTATCTATAAAATATAAAATACAATTCAAAATTACAAAATAAGTATTAGAAACAATAACAATAACAAATAACAAATAATAATATAATTAAGTAACTTGTTACATACGTTGTCTATATTTACAATTTTTTTTTTCTGTTATGTCATGTCTGACCGTATATGCCACATCTATACTGGGAATGCTCATCTCTTATTACCATATCTTATTATGTAACCAAGTTGACTTTTGTCGACCCTGACAGGTTTTTCATCTGGAAGGGCCTATGTAAACCCCCAGGTTTTCATTTGATTGGAAATAAAAATGAAGGATTTAAATTGATATTTCATGAATTAAGGAATCAATCGACTCGTTCATTTAATAACCCAAATGGTTGACTGATTCATCTAGAATAAATAAGGGGTAAAATTATAAATAGTTGAAGATTGGTAAAAAAAAAAAATATACCTTATTAGGCAGTGAAGAACAAAAATGAGGAAAAAAGGATTAGGTTTATTTCTTTCCTTTCTATTTTCTTGGAAAAGGTTAACAAAGAGTGATTAAAAGAGTTGTTAAGTGATCAAAAAAAGAAATTAAGTGGTTTAGAGGGTTTTGAAAGAGTTAAAAAGGTTAGGGTTAAGGAGGTTAGAAAAAAACAAAGAGGAGAGAAGGGAACTTGTTTTGCTCTTGCATTTTCCACTTAGATTAGCATTCAATTAATGTGAGAAACTCATTTAAAATGTTTGGTTTGAATGATTATGGAATATGTGAATGGATGAATGTGTTAGTGTTGTGTAGATGTTGAGTTTCACAAATTTGTTAGTTTAAATGTTAAATTGGGATGGAATAATGTTTAATGATATGAAAAATGGTTGGGTATCAATTAAATTGAAATAATTAAAAAGTAAAAATTAATCCTCCATATAAAGTCAATTTTGGCATAGGAGAGAAAAAATGGAGAAGTGTTGAAAAAATTCGACTGGTTATGACTTAAAGACCATTTTATCACCAGGTTAGGGGCATTAGACTTAAATATGCAAGCCTAAAAGAACCCAATTAGGAATTCATGCCTAATTTGTAAGTTTTGAGTTAGGGTTAATAGTGAAATGTAGGAGAAATGAGAAATTTATTTTTGTTTGATGTAATTGGGATAGAAATGAATGAAAATAGCTTATAATATACATAAATGAAGTGAAAAATCCTAGTGTTATTAAAAGGGGCTAGTGTCGGCCATAAAAAGAAAGGGTTGAGGAAACAAAAACAATGCATAAATGTTAATTGTTTATACTTATTATAGCATGTGTTATGATGTGGATAATGAATTCAAAAGAAATGGAAATATTGTGTTTAAATGGTAATGAAAAGGTTGTTTATACCTTAAATCACGACTATTGGAACTTTGCACGAATTATAAAGTTTTAGGTTGTGTTGAATAATGGTTGAGGAAGAAATGTTAAAGAAAATAAATGTATTTTGTTTTAGAGAGTTTCAATTATTTCTAGTAGGATGTTAAATGAAAAAAATTATTTATTAGGGTGTTGTTTTTAATGATGTTATAAGACGTAAAAGATGGAGGTTTTGAGAATGAAATTCTCATTATGAGCTAAATTGTTATTGAATATTAAGTTGTAAGGTAAACTTACATTGAATTACTAAATGAGGAGTGATATATATATTTGTTGATATAGAAGAGGTTGCTGGAGCAAGATCTCAGGTCAGAGAGGTAGGACCTTCACGAGCAGCAGGTAGAAGACCGACTCTTATATTATAAACATATTAGAACTATTAATGATAATTCATTTTATTTTTCTTAAAAAAAATAGATGTATTTTCTTATATGAGAAGTGAGATGAATATGAAATGGAATACGAAACTAACTAGTACTTGGTATAGTACTAGAGGCATCAATTTGATTGATGACTGAGAAGATGAAATTGACTAGTGCTCGGTGTAGTACTAGAGGCATCGATTTAATTGATAACCGGGAATATAAAACTGACTAGTACATGATGAAGTACTAGAGGCATCAATTTCATTTATTATCGGGAATATGAAATTGACTATTACTCGGTGTAGGACTAGAGGCATCAATTTGATTGATGACTGGGAATATGAAAATTGACTAGTACTCAGTGTAGTACTAGAGGCATCAATTCTGATTGATGAATGGGAATATAAAATTGACTAGTACTCGGTGCAGTAGTAGAGGTATCAATTTGATTGATGACCAAGAATATAAAATTGACTAGTGTTCGATGTAGTACTAGAGATGTTAATTTAGTTGATGACTAGGATAAGAATTAATTCTTAAAAAAGAAAGAAAAGAGATTGATTTAATAATCGGTTGTCTATATATAAATTAAGTAGCATACTTTCTTGTCTTGTTAAATCATATTGTAATTAATGCTAATTAAGATCTTCATAAATTGCAGTGGATCACTTTTATAATTTTGCTACTAGATATTAAAGTTGTAATTAAGAAAAATATAAACTTCTTTTGTAAATTCAAGTATGTTCTTTTGGTATGTAAGTAATTTTAATAATAGGATGCATGTATCAACTAAATTTATTAAACTATAAAGTTTGAAATTCTTAAATTTGTCTTTCTTTTCATTTACGATTACAAATAGATGAGACTTAAATTATAATTCTTTTATCTATAAAATTATCTTTGAATTACTGTGTGATGAATATGTTGTAATTATTACTAGAAGTATGAAATGATGGATCGAAATAATAAATGTGGTATATTCTTGGTAATGTTGAATTATGAAATTTGATCCAAGATGATTGAATTAAGTAATGGGAGATTAACATGGGATCAATACGAATAACCTAGTATAATTCAAGGGTAAAGGAAGAATCTTACCAAATGATTTGGTAGAGAAGTTGTAAGTCAAGAACTTAAGTGCTACACTATATGTTAATGAATGAATAAAAGATAAATAACAACAATGTCAAATTATGTTCAAACTAGTTGATTAAAAACTGATTTGGTCGACCATTTGATTTAATTAAATAATAAAAAATGTTATTATCTAAATTGATCAATGAAACCAGTTGACCAGTTGATCTACTATTAAGAGAAATTATAGAAATATAAGAGCCACGGTTGACCAAATTATCAAATTGAATTAATTTGGTCAATCGTTATCATTGATAATGGGTTGTTATAAAAAAAAAACTTCTAGGTTTTGTGTTTATCCATTTTCATATAGAGTAAATTGTGTTGTTAGAAGTTGGGGTTGTTATAGTTTGGATATACCTGAGGTCCAATATATTCATTCCAATTTAATTCATCAGGTAAATGATAGAATAAAGCTCCATATATGTTCTTGTACATCTAAACACTATAATGTTTGTCAACGTATCGGGGTAACATTAAGATATTTTTCTACACAACATGCAAAAACATGTGAACTAGGTCGATAAGAACTTTGCATTTACCATATGTGCATGTTCTGTTCGCCAACTTAACTCTTTATCAAACTTCTTCTTTGACACCTGGTATATGAGGGGTTTGAACCTGAAAAGTGTCATTGTCAATATTGAAAAGTACTACAATATGATCTTTAGATCTATGCATGTTGGCATTCAATTCTAGTTGAACAACAGGAGGCCATAATATCCCATGTGAAATGTAGTCATATACATTCTAAGTATTAGTCCTATAAAATATCAAATAAACTAAATCAAAAACAGGCAAAACATGTGCACCTTTCAAAACATGATTGAAATATTTAGAAAGATATCTTTTCATATTGTCATATTGATGACCCCTATAATTATAAAGTGCCCATGTTTGTTATGGTTCACACTTAAGTTATTCTTTCCATTCTAGGTGACTATTCTCATATCATCAAACCATACATAAAATTTATACTTTGAAGTTTCATAACACATCTCAAGCAATTCTTTTATGGCTGACAAATCTTTGAATTTATGATTGAAGTTGCTTACTAGGTGTCTACAATACCGATAACATCCAATCAAATTAAGCCAAATTTATGTCATTCCATGTTTAATGCTAGCGTGCTTGTCTAATATTATATAAATACCAATATGGTCACCTGTAATGTAAAGTTGAATAAGTTGAAAGAACCATCTCTAGTTAACGTTATTTTCTTTTTCAACTTGTGCATAAGTCAAAGGTAAAATCCCATTATTTGTATTAAAAACAATTGCAAATACCAAATGCCTAGAAAACTTTTCACCAAACCTTTCATATAAATGAGTGCCATCCACATTGATAATTGTCATACATGACTTGAACTCCTCAATTACAATACCAAATGACTAGAAAACTCTGCCAAAAACGATTATTTCATTATCAAGCTGTCCATTATTTTTCCACTCAATATCTATCATGGGATTTGATTCTTATTTTAATATCCCGCATCAGCGGGTGAGGACTTGGTGGAGGTCTTATATGAGCATGCTCACACACTTGTAATGCCAAAAATAATCTAGGTAACATTTCAAATGAGTCCTTATATGTACCAAAAAAGTTCCTCTATTATCTGTTTTTTAAACCATGCCTTATAATAAGAAATTTTAAACTTATAGTGCAATTTGATTTCTTTTTGAATGCTCAAAACATTATAAGCAAGATTATTTTTAATAAGATTTGAAACTGTTAGTGCAATAACTTTTAAATCAAGCTAATGATAATCTTTTTTTTTTATGTATGTGTTGGTACATATGTGTTTACCTTTCAACTTTGTTATCTCAAAGGAATTTGACCTTTCATGGTATCCCCCATGCAAGTATCATTGACATCCCGGTGTATGAACACATTGTAACTGAATAAATGTTTAGTTTGGACATTGAACTTGATAGATATTCAAGTGATTGTGCAATGTTTTATTGCTTAACATCATTCACTAAATCATCTTTAATGCTGAAAGTTTATCCAACTACCAAATCAACACTGCCAACTGAATTTGTACGATTTGTTATAACCCATTATTAGCCTATTTGCATTTAATTTAATTTTACAGGGATTAAAATTTAAAATTTAAATATCAGGGATTTATTTTGATAAAAAGTATGATTTGTCAACTTGTGAAAAAACTAGGACTACAATGTGTTTTTATCATTCTCTCCTTATCATCAAGATAATGATAGTTATCCTTTTTCAAATTTGATTCTTAATCAAATTTGAATTTTAAAAAGAGAATGAGTTTGTTTAGGACTTTATTTTCCATATGCTATAGGATTCTTGTATTATAAGTATAGATCCTGGTGCATATAAAAAAGGGAGGGAGATCAAAGGAGAAAACGAGAGAGAATGGGAGAACAAGAGAGAGAGAGAGATAGAAAGAGAGAGAACAAAAAAAAAACACAGAGATGAGAGAAGAAGAAATAGAGGAGAGGAAACAAAACTGGAGGCAAATGAAAATTTCAATGATAAAAAAAGAAGAAAAAGTCGTGAGAAAGCCAAAAAGGCAAAGAACCCAAGAAACTCATAAGCTAGGGGGCATGCCCAATTCACAAGAAAAAGTGATAACCAAAACAAAGTGAGTATGCCCTGGCCAAAACAATGAAAAAGGGCAAATCAAAGAAGAACGACAAAAGAAAAGATGAAAGACATAAAAAGTCGAACTGCTGATAGTGATCCTTAATCTTTGAAATCTTGAAACACTCTTTGAGCCTTATGAATCATTTTCTTTCATAGCAAAAAACCACAGCCTACGTTACATGCCTGTAGAAGTCTTTTCTAATCAAGCAAGTAACCTGAAACAATAAACGATGCTCTTAAAATGCAAAGAGTACTTTTTCATAAGAGTCATGACATTGAGAACAAGCAACTTATTATTATTCATGCTGATAAAATGAGTGTTATAAAAGAGATAATTTTTTTCTCAAACAAAACCTCGAGCTTTTTCTCGAGTCCTGTGCTTTGAAACCCACAAAAGCAGAAAGTCACCTCATGATGTACCTTCATTAATAGTAATATTGCCAACACAAGAGCAAATCATCTCTTTTCCAAGAAAAAATAATCAGGAAGTTGCAAGATTTCAAAAACAAATTGTTTTAAACTCACATCAAAACAATTTTTGTTTTCAAGATGCAAGATCAAGATTTCAAGATTCATTCAAGATAAGTATCCCCACACCAAAACCGAAAAGAAGAGAATGGAAAGAATGGTTACTTGAAACCATTATTTGTTTGAGTCGCTGATAAAGCACACTTAGGGGCAATGACTAGTACAAGGGGACAATATTGTGTTTTGAAGGAAAATCGATCCCTTCTAGATAACCGTAAAAAAAAAGGAACATGCCCTACAACGAGATAAGGGGGCATTTTGGTTTACAAAGGGTAGCTTAATCCGTTCAACAAGTGACACTGAGTGTTTTTAGTAGTGAAACAGGGGAGTAATGAATGATCCTTTCAAATTATTCAACAAGATAGAAAATCTTCAGCAAGTAAATAGGTCACGATGGGCACCATCAAGGTTGAGTTTTGGAATAATTTTGGAAAAAGATTTACATGGGCCAACTCGTGTGGGCTAGAAGCCAAATGATGAAGATGACCCAAATTAGAAATAGTAAGTCCTCACCAATCAAGCAACAAGAAGATTGAGAAGAAATGAGGGCCTATATTTCAAATCAGGTAAAGATGCATGCATATCATCTAACCCTGAAGCTTTGAACAATGTGTTTTATAGAAATTTATAAGAGAAATCCTTAATGAGATCCATAAAAAAGAAGGCCATCTCGAAATGGCTAGGAATTGAAAATGCTCTTCAAAATTTTTTACTTTTAATTTTTTTTTACTTGGACAGGCCGCCCATGAGAATTAGGCCACCCGAAAAATCTTTATATTTTTTAATTGGGAAAGTCACCCATTACAATGACATCAATGTTGAAAAAAAAAACCATTAAGTTTTTTTTTACTTGGGCGGCCCACCCATGAGAATTAGGCCACCTAAAAAATCTTTGTATTTTTTAATTTGAAAAGTCACCCATCACAATGAGACTAATGTTGAAAAAAAAATCTCATGTTTTTTTATACCTAGGTAGGCCGCCCATGAGAATTAGGCCACTCGAAAAATCTTTGTATTTTTCAATTGGAAAAGTTACCCATCACAATGAGACCAATGTTGAAAAAAAAACCCTCGAGTTTTTTTTACCTAAGCAGGCCGCCCATGAGAATTAGGCCACCCGAAAAATCTTTTTATTTTTCAATTGGAAAAGTCACCCATCACAATGAGAACCTTCGATTTTTGACCTGGGTAGGTCGCTCATGAAAATTAGACCACCCGAAAAATCTTCATATTTTTCAATTGGAAAAGTCACTCATCACAATGAGACTTTTCAAGTTTTTCACCTAGGTAGACCATCCATGAGAATTAGACCATCTGAAAAATCTTATTTTTCAATTGGAAAAATCACCCATCACAATGAAATTCTTCGTATTTTTCACCATTGGGCAGGTTGCCTGAAACAATTAGACCACTTGCGAAATTCTTCATATTTTTCACCATCGGGCAGGTCGCTTGTAATAATTAGACTAGACCATTTGCGAAATTCTTTGTATTTTTCACTATCGAGCAGGTCGCTTGGAACAATTAGATCACTTTTGTTTGTATTTTTCACCATCGGGTAGGTTCCCTGGAACAATTAAACCACTTTCAAAAAATCTTTGTATTTTTCACCATTAAGCAGGTGGCTTGGAACAATTAGACCACCTTCGAAAGATCTTCATATTCTTCACCATCGAGCAGGTTGCCTGAAACAATTGGACCACTTGTGAAAATTTTCGCATGCTTTTTACCATCGGTAATGTTGCTTGGAACAATTAGACCACTTTAAAAAATCCTTCGTATTTTTCACCATCAAGGAGGTCACTTGGAACAACTAGACCACTTTAAAAAAATCTCTGTATTTTTCACCATTAGGCAAGTCGCTTAGAACAATTAGACCACTTACAAAAAATCTTCGCAATTTTTCTCCATCGGGCAAGTCACTGGAATAACTTGACCATTTAACAAAAAACATTCAAAAGAAAAGAAGAGGAATGACTTTAACATTTATTTTTCTTTACAAACTTACTACACAAAGCCAAAAGAAAATGAATTTTCCGATGCCTTTGCACCGTAAGTATTGTAAAGAGGGGGCAACTGTTATAACTCATTTTTGGCCTATTTGCTTGTAATTTAATTTTACAGGGATTAAAATTTAAAATTAAAAGATCATGGATTTATTTCGATAAAAAGTGTGATTTGTCAACTTATGAGAAAACTAGGGACTATAATGTGTGTTTGTCATTCTCTTCTTATCATCAAGACAATGATAGTTATCCTTTTTTCAAATTTGATTCTTAATCAAATTCAAATTTTTTAAAAAGAATGAGTTTGTTTGGGACTTTGTTTTCCATGTCCTATAGAACTCTTGTATTATAAATACATATCCTAGTGCATAGAAAAAAGAAGGGGAGATTGAAGGAGAAAACAAGAGAGAATGGGAGAGCAAATGAGAGAGAGAGAGAGAACAAAACAAAACATAGAGATGAGAGAAGAAGAAACAGAGGGGAGGAAACCGAAAGAAGGAGGACAAATCCCACTTTTTTTAAAATCCTAGCAACGAGCACTAGCACCAACCTTGGCCCAAGACGCTAGAAACAGCACTCCAACAGCAGGTAAGCTTTCTTTTCATTTTTTTCCCTCCCCTGCATTTTAATTACATGGTTACTGTAGCAGGCATACATGTAGGATCCATGCACGCTTGCAGGTAAATCAGTTGGGTTATTAATTGAACCAATTACCGGTTGGGTTGTTGGGCCTAGCCTAGCCCGTATGGCTGGGCTAGATCCAGCTCTAAAAAAATAAAAAAAATAAAAAAATAGTTTCCCTTTTCTTTTAATCTAAATTTTACAGATTTATTCACTGGTGCTAGAGTCAGGAATACTATACCTTTTGGGCTACGTAATATTTACTAATGCCAAAATTGGAAATATTTGTAGTCGAGTATTCACTGATGCTAGAGTCAGAAATATCCTAGGCAGACCATGAAAAGCACAATATAACAAACTCTTAGCAATTTAAGACAAAACCAACAATGCAGCCTGTCTCAAGTAGGACACCTAATGGGTGATAGTATCTTCCCTTTCGTGTAACCAGTTCTGTACCATAGAATCTTTGTTGACCAGTTAGGGTTTCTAGTGACCATAATACTAGGTGACGACTCCTTAAACTAGACATTTTCTCCTAAAGAATAAGATGTCAGATATGTGTTCTTTTTCCTCTGAAAATTTTTAATGGGTCGCTGCGATGTCTGGGTGTGACATGATTAATAAACCAATCATTACAAACCATGTCATCAACTCAATATCGTAACCATATTCTAGAACAAGAGGCCTCGTTATCTTATTATCATCATTTGATATTTCAACTAAACCCATGACACCCTTATCCTCATTATCACTAAGTTTGAAGGAGTCATAGTTTTAATCCTATTTTCATCATAAATTCCCACAACCATATATTCCAATGTCCTAGACATACCAGCACCAGCAAAATGTGATGATTTTCTAACTGGCCGAACATATATGGGTATTGATACAATAGTATCTCCATGATTTATATTATATAAGCTTCTATGTTTAGGTTGACTACTCACATACAACTTCATCATGTCCGATTCATTTCGGACAAACGATTCCATCATATTCCTAAAATCCAAATCACATGCAATCGATATAGCAAAATATTGATGTTTCCCTAACAAGACACTTTTAATTAATATCTATTTCAACATCATTATAATTCAAAACAAGTCTTCCACATATAACTTGTTTGGTATCTTCAAATGACATGCCTTAAGTAGCATTTTAGTACACATTATACTTACATCAATGTAAGTGATACTATTATTCACACCAAGAACAATAGTACCACCATAATGACATAATATAAAGATGTTGGAAGACATATTCTGTAAAATAAGAATATCCATTTCATAAAAAATAATTTATCTCACAATTCAACGCAAACCCTAATTGTTATTACTTTGACATTTATAATATCAATGAAAACATATCTAATTGCATCAATTAAAATCTAAATTATCTCAATTATAACAAAATCTCCAATTACAACAATTTTTACCAAAATTCAACATAAATTCTAGTTGCTATGATTTCGACCATAGCTTTAATAATAACATCAATTGATTGAAAAACTATCTATTTGCATCAATTAAAACAAAATTTATCTCAATTCAAACAATATCCTCAAATGTGACATGTAACCCTAAAATTCAATTTAAACCCCATTTCTTTAATTCAAACCTAATTGATTTCATAAATAACATTAATTGAATAACAACACATATAATTTGATTCACTCAAACTCAAAATTATCTCAACATCAACAAATATATAATTATAAAAAACAACAAAAATAATTATAAATCAAAACTCAAAATTTCTCTATTCAACAATAAAACCCATAAAACTAAAAGACAATGCAACCGTTTTACCTTGTTTTGTTTTATGGCTAGGTGGTGGTTCTACCGGTTGTCATGGTAGGGAGGCTGTAAATTCAACAATGAAAGACTCATGGAGGATTGAAGGTTGTTTTCGATAATTAGAAGCTGTTTTGGTGTTTTTTTTTTTTGTTTTTAGGTTTTTTATTTATTTTGAACGAGAGGCGGCCATAAAGAACTGATAGGCGTTTAAAAACCCATTATAACCACGATTTTGAATCGTAATTGTATTATGTAGCTGTGATTTGGAATTGTGGTTGTATACAGAACCACAATTCTAAATCGTGGTTTTGTTTAAAACCATGATTTGAAATAACGGTTGTGTTAAATTATGTCATTTCCCTAATACTTTTTCAACCTGTGTCATTCTCCTAAAATTTTATGCTAACAGTGTCATTTTTTAAGAACAAATCTAAAATCATCATGCTTTATAACATGTTTCATTATTATTTGTTTTACATAGTGTTATTAAAAATGTATACCCTTGTTGGAACTTGGCAATCCATCAATTTAGAACTTGATTTGGATAAGATTTTATATCGAATTGAGATGAAATTCAATCCCAATAAGATTTACTTTGATTTTTTTAATTTTTTCTAAAATAAAATCGTTTTAATTTAAAAACATCTTGAAATAATGCTTTTTAAAATTGACACAAATTAACTCAAATAAACTCATTTAACTCATAACCCGAGCCTTTAACCTAACAATAGATCGAGCTAGATTTTGTAACTATTGTATTATATTGAGGGTATCTTCTAATAGTTTTTTTTTTTCACAAAGAATATAAATTTTGGAAGAAAGATAAACTATATGATACTAGAATAGATAGTTCATAAAGATTCTATTTATTATAATTCAATTAAAAATTTTATAATTAGTAAAATGTATTTGATACTAATATATTTTTTTTATTTTAAAATATCTTAAATTCAAATTTTATATAAAACTTTAGTTATTGTTTAAAGGTAACATAATTATTTAATTATCAAATCAACCCTTCATTTTACACAATTTTTGTTATGATTATTAGGGGTGCTCACAGTCCAGTCTGGTATAATTTGGTCTGAAAAAACCAACTGAACCAAGATATACTAGTTTTAAAAAATATAAATCAGACCGAACTAAAAACTGGTTCAAACAGAGCCGGTTTGATCAAGGCCAATTTTTTGGGTATGAAACCGGGAAACCTAATCCCAACAGTCATAAATAATTCATCTAGAAAGATTTGAGCATAACAACATATGAAGATAATTACTCTTGTTACTCTTGGTGTAGTAAAGTATAACATTGTATAGATTTCATTGAAGCCTGTTAATACTGCTTTATTGGTTCATAAATCATAAAAATTTGTGTTAAAAGGGAGTTAAAAACATTATATTAATTACACTCAACATAAAAATTATTTTTCTAACATTATTGATTTTCATAATTCATTACACAAACCATTAATTGTCTTAGAGGTCAATAAAACATATATATTGTACCCTACAAAATTTTAAAGAATCAATAGACTCAATTATCCCTAGTTTGTATACTATCGCCACCAATTAAAAGATCAAATTAAATATTACCTTCGAGAGAAGTCTTCAAACAAGATGAGAGAATAAGAGAGAGAAGTCAAGGGGAGATGAAGAGGTGGGATTTGTTCGGCTAGATAGTATGGTGATTATAACATAATTTGGGGAAGAAGAAGAAGAATAAAGGTCTGGAAGAAACTGTTTGTGCACACTTTATTCAATAGAATAAGTGAGCTTAAATAGGCTACAAGGCCACAACATTACAATATCTCCCATGATAATAGGAACTCAACTAGTGGAACTGAATAATAGGAAAGCTTTCAACAACTTCCCTGATTACAACTAATTATTCATTGACTATTTCAATTACAATTAAATAAAACAAAAGGAAATATCTAAGCTCTGCTCTTCACCTCATGTGCTTCACCTTTGCTCTTCAACGTGTGTAACTTCCAATCATGATAGGCCATTGAAGAATCATATCAATCTATCCCCCTGAGAAGGACCTTATCCTCAAGGAAGAACTTTGGATAAGTTTTGGAGAAACGCCACAAGTTTTCCCATATAGCATCTTCTAAGGAAGCTCCTTTCCATTGAACCAGAATTTCCATTTTCGAATGATATTTTTCCTTCTGAATAACATGACGGTCCAAAATGAACTTAGGTTCTGGTAGTAAGGATGCATCTACTGAGACAAAAGGAAAGGTTATTGTAATGGGATCAGAGATCGGTCCCTACTTTTTCTTGAGCAAATTGACGTGAAAAACATCATGTATTTGGGCTAGTTTGTATTCCACCATTCCTATTCGAGAATGAACTATGAAAGTTCTAAAAAATCTAGGTGAAAATTTCAACGATATTAGAAAAGCCACTGATTTTTGGCGGTAAGGTTGCAGCCATAAGAATACATAGTTGCCTACCTTAAAAATGACCTTGTGATGATGCAGGTCTGCCTTTGCCTCCATGCAAACTTGTGCTTCTAACAAATTCTGTTGTAGTTCACAAAGAATGACCTCCACTACTTGAACTTTTGTTCTGCCAGGAACGACTTTAAAAGGAGACAATTTATTGGATGAATGGATGTCAATATTGTATCCATATTCTACCCACGAGATCCATTCCATCCATCTTTTGGGTTGGGCAAAAGTGAAACAATGTAAATATTGCTTAAGGGTGTGATTCACCACCTCACTTTGGTCGTCAGATTATGGGTGATAAATGGAACTGAAACATAATGATGACCCCTGTAGTTTGAACAAAGATTTCCAAAAAGTACTAAGGAATATTTTGTCGCGATCGCTGACAATGGAAAGAGGCACACCATGCAAACGCACAACATTCTTGACAAAATTGTTAGCTACTAATGTTGTTATGTAAGAGTGCTTTAATGGCATAAAATACGCATACTTTGAAAGACGATCAACAATAACCATAATCACATTGTGTCCTTGTGATGTTGGTAATCCTTCAACAAAATCCATGGAGATTTCTATCCATATTCACTATGGAATCGGAAGGGGCTGAAGTAGTCCGGAAGGATGAAGGGTCTCATTCTTACTACGTTGACACACATCACAATTCTGAAGGAATTGCTTAACAGAGGTGCGGATGCCAGGCCAAAGAAAGCTAGCAGAAATTCGGCTGAGTGTCTTTAAGTAACTGAACTGTCCACCCGCTGGAGAAGAATGGGCATCAACCAAAATAGCTGGTAACATCGATGAAGTGGGGCTCAAGTGGATTTATCCATTTTGCATCCACACACCATCCCTTTGAACACAATTTAAGGACTGATTATTTGACAAAGAAGCATAGTAAGGATGGTATAGTACCTCATGTTGAAGGGTTATCCACCAGTCAGCAACCGGAATTGACATGGCCTGAAATTGGAAAGCAGTAATGCGAGAGAGAGCATCCACACCTTGATTCTCCTTGCCTTTCCTGTATTGAATAGAGTAATCGAATCGTATAATTTTTGGTAGCCATCTTCCTTGGGAAGATATGGTAATTCTTTGCTCTAGGAGATATTTTAGACTTTGATGGTCTGTTTTGATGACAAATGGCTTCCCTAAGAGATATGGTCGCCATTTTCGAATAGCCTTCAACACAACCAACATTTCTTTGTTGTAGGTTAATAGTAATGTGGCCTTCCCTTTCAAGGCTTCATTGAAATAAGCTATTGATTGGTTTTGCTGAGATAATATAGCACCTAAACCATCTCCACATGCATCACATTCCACCATGAATTGTTGTGTAAAGTTTGGTAGCCGCAATATCGGAGGTGATGTAAGAGTATACTTCGATTGATTAAAGGCCAAGAGAGATTCTTCGGTCCAGTGAAATCTTCTTTGGTTAGAAACCTTGTTAAAGGAGTTGCAATCATACCAAAGCCCTTAACAAATTTGCGGTAGTAACCAGCCAGTACAAGGAAACCATGAACTCTTTTAGGTGAGGTCGACGTAGGCCAAGTTTGGACTGATTGTATTTTAGTTGGATCTACTACCATGCCATCAAAAGAAATCAGGTGTCCTAAATACCCTACTGTCATCACTCCAAACTGACACTTAAAGGACTTGACATATAGGTGCTCAGAAAGAATTTGAAGAACTTGTTTTTGGTGTTGCAGATGATCCATCCAAGACCTGCTATACACCAGAATATCATAAAAATAAAAAGAGAATAAACCTCACAAATATGGTTGAAAAATGTCATTCATGAGACTTTGAAAGGAGGCCAGGGCATTCGTCAAACCGAAAGGCATTACTAGAAATTCATAGTGCCCATTATGAGCTTAGAAGGTGGTTTTGTGAATTTCTTCTTGCTGCATGCAGATCTGGCGGTACCCAGAACACAGGTCCAACTTTGAAAAAAATTTCACATCATGTAACTCATCAAGCATCTCGTCGATGAACGATATTGGAAATTTATCCTTTAGCGTGATCTCATTGAGTGCCCTGTAGTCTACGCAAAAACGCCAAGACCCATTTGACTTTTTTATTAGCAAAACTAGTGAATGATTCCAGTTTTGAGGAATTCTTTAACCAGATTTTTTATCTTAGTTTTCTGGTAGTGAGGATACCTGTAAGGTCTTATGTTAACTGGTGATTGGTTTGGTAGCAATGGAATCCGATGGTCGTGGCTGCACGTAGGTGGCAACGCAGCGGGTTCCTCAAACACATGTGCAAATTCTAATAGTATTTTACTAAGGTCTGGTGGCATTTTGTTTTCTTATATTGCTTCATCTGTAATCTTAAGAACAAAGAACCCCATACCTAATAAGTGCAACAATGTTTTTTTCACTCATAAGAGCAAGCTCAGAACTTCTCATTCCTCACAATATATGAGTCCGTCCAGATTGTCTGAAGGTCATACTAAGTTCCTCGTAATCCGTTTGAATTGGACCTAATGTCTTCAACCATTGCACTCCCAAAACAGCTTGGCAGGCAACCATAGGGAGTATATAGAAATCAACTCGTACTATGAATCCTTGAATTGAGAGGAAGAGTCCTATACAACGTCCAATGTACTCAATAATTTCTTTGTTTCTGATTCTTACCTGAATTGTGTTGCCATGGACCACTTGTAATCCAAACTTCGTAACTACGGACTGTTAAATGAAATTGTGGGTGCTGCCCCTATAAATAAGCATTATCACTTCTCTGTTTCTTACCTTCCTAATAACCCAAAAGGTTTGGGGATGTGCGGTTCCCATCAAGTTATGGAACGATATTTCAAGAATGGCTTCTTCTAATGGCTCTATGTCCATATCCACATCAGTTGTCTCCTTTTCTGTTTGTACATCAACCATCATAAACATTTGTGGTCGCGTACAACAGTGTCCCGACATGTACTTATTATCACAATAGAAACATAATCCCTTTTCATGTTTCTCCCTTACCTCGTGTCCTGTGAGTCGCCAAACATCTCCGTTGAGAATTTTAGATGCCTGAGGTGGTTGCTGAAAGGGGGAAGGTCCAAGTAGTCCCACCGTGGTACTCTGCTGAGGTCAAGATTGATAGGAGGGAGCTGCTGGTCAAATTTGGTTACCAGGTTTTCACTGAAATTGGTTTCGTTCTTCAATATGGTGAGCTACACTAATCGTTTCAGATAGCGTTTTTGGTTGCTTAACATGTACATCTAATCGAATTTCATCCTTCAACCCTGCAATGAAACAACTAACCAAAAAATTTTTCTGGTAGATCTTCTACTGACACGATCAAAAGATTAATGTCTTATCCCAAGTGCAGGAGTGTCGAATTAATAAATAACCCGGCAAGACCGGGATCGAACCACAGAGAGGTGAACTATATAAAATTATAAACAAAAAATGAAAAGGAGTTGAAGAGAACTTTTGAGATGTGATATTGATGTGGGTATTAATCAAAGATAAAAGCAATTGTCAAGGTTAGAGGATCCACTAATAGTATTAGAAATAAGTATAGTATAAACTCTTTTTATTAATCAACTGGAAACCACACACAAAAGAGATTCCAATCAGATGATTTATTCTTAATAGTTCATTATAAATTCTTAACATGATCATATTAATTATCTTATTTTAGTAACACCATACTTTTAAATATTGTTAGGAATTCATGATGTTAACAACAAATCAAGTTCCTTTCATAGCACAAGTGTCGGTTATACCATACAGTAGGCTATGAAAGTGTTAAGTATTTGTTGTATCAAGGGTTGTACAACACAAATCTAGATTAATCATTTAACAAGCAAGGTATTAAGAATTAGTAAGATAAAAAGATAAGACATGTTAATATCAAACTTTTTTAGATATAAACATTGAAGTCCATGTTGAGTTTATATTATACCTATTCTAACACCATTAGTGAAACCTTTTCACCTTGACATAATAAACTTAGCTAAATATTGTGAAAGAAGAGAAACATAAATAAACTAGATAAGAACATAGTTATGATAAAAAGCATAAACAAGAGATTAATGAAAGCAAAACTTAAACATTACAAAAATACAAATAAAAAAAGTAAGAATATGATCTTGATCTGAAAATCAATATGTCTAAATGTATGGTAAATATCTCCTTTTATAGGCTAAAATTCAGAACTATTGATTTGATGACTAATTATTGAGTGGGTGACCACCTCTGACTTGGTGACAACCATTATCTTCTTGTATAAACAAAACATCATTGCTAATGTCAGAATTTGAACATATAGTTTTATGAAAGTTTTGGGAATTTGTCTAAGCTTTCCAACAAAACAAGAATGAGCTCATTTGGACTTCTAGAACTCGAGATATGGGCTGAAAACTGAACAGTGTCTGGGCTGCAGGACAAATTCTGACTTCTCTTTTGTTTCTACAATTTGAACTTGAAAACGGCTGTTTTGAATCTTGGAATCTCATGAAAGTTTTAGACCTATATCTTAGTTTTCCATCCATATAAACCAGACCTAAATCCATGTTCTACAGCTTCAGTTATGATCCAATAACCGAATGATATTCCAGTTTAAATTGAACCAACATCTCTTCTTTAATCTTAGCCCTCTCTTTGTCTTTTCACTTTTAATAGTTAAACACATCAATCAATCCTTTAAATTGTGAGATATGCCTGCATTTAAAATGAGCATTTACCATAAATTAAAGATATCTTATGTTATCAAACTTGTTATTATAAAACATGTTTAAGTTAGGGAATTTAATGATACTTTAACTGCAATATGATAATATAAAACCTTGATAAAAATGCACTTTTAAGTACTAATCATCTACCTTGTGGGATAATTTTTTGGATGCCTCTTGGTAAGCATTAATTGTTGTCGTTTGTCTAAGACAAGACAATGCTTCTGATGGATCATCATAATCTATTGGTCCAATACAATGGAGGAGTGCTTTGCTGAACTTGTCTCAATTCAATGGACCCCTATTTTTTGTATAACAACAATACCATTGATGCGCAACGTTTCTAAATGAAACAATGCCAACTGTACCTGTTGTAAAGAGTCAATATTCTTAAATTTAAAATATTGCTCAGCATTGAAAATCCAACCTGTGGGATCCTTGCCTTTGCCTGCAAATGTCAGAAAATTCAACTTGAGGTGAGTGTGATTCCGGTCTGGGATGGAGGTGGTTGATGCGGAAGGCTTGTGGTGGGAAGTTTCTCTTGCTGTGAATGTATTAACTTCTGTGTCAGGTGTGCGATTAGATTGGGCAATTCGTATTGCCTCAGTCATGACTCCTTGTAGGGCATTACTGACCTGACTAAAATTGTGGTTTAATTCCTCAAAGTTGGTATCGTGACGGGCAAGGGCTTCATTGACCTCATTATGAAACTCCGTGTTGGTTTTACTATGTGTATCTATGAACTAAACCGACTCTGATACCACTGATAAGAATCTTATCTAGGGAAGAATAAGAAGAAGAAGAACAAAGGTTCGAAAGAGAGTGTTTGTATTTTTCTGCGCACTTTATTCAATATAATAAGTGAGCTTAAATAGGACACAAGGCCACAATGTTACAATATCTACCATGAATCCATGATAATAGGAACTCAACTAGAGGAACTGAATACTAGGAAAGCTTTTAACAACTTACCTTATTATAGCTAATTATTCATTGGCTATTTCAATTACAATTAAATAAAACAAGAGGAAATATCTAAGCTCTGCTCTTTACCTCGTGTGCTCCACCTCTGCTCTTCAACGTGTGTAACTTCCAATCATGACAGGCCATTGAAAAATCATATCATATAGGTGGCTTTCGAGATGAAGAGATATGACAGATTTGGATGAAAGATGGGGGTTGTGAAATATAACAGAGAAAATGCAAAAGGAAAAGGAAGAACGAGAAATGGTTAGGAGGGATTATAGATATGGAAGAGCACATGTAAATATATGGTTTTTCTAGGCGGTGATGACTGTTTTGTGAAAGAAGTTGATTGATTTAGGTTAACTGGTGGTAAATGTTTAATATTTATATCCTCTTATTTTTTAGAGCTATTAGGTTCTTTTTGTAAGGTCCGGTTCGGTTTAATGGTTTTGGTTTTTGAAACCGAAACCAATTAGATTTTATGATTTTAAGAATTAGTTTAATTGGTTTTTCCTCTCGGTTTTTGGTTAATGTTTTTTGGTTTTCTTGGTTTTTTTAACACCCCTGAATATTAATTGTAATTAACGTTAGCAATTAATCTGTTATGTTTTATGCACTTCAAATCTTTAGATTGCAATGCTCTCACGCATTCAGGGTCATCTTAGTAAAAATAACAGTGTATGGAGTCTCGTTAGAACGGTAAAACCAAATTACAGTACAGTTATAAAGAGAGGATGAATTGATACGATGTCGTCCAGCTTGAGAGATGGAGTTAACTACAAACGGCGTCCATCATCCTGATATTCTGCCAGGCCGACAAAGAAACCTTTAATTTTAAGGATGTAGGAGCGTCCTGGACAACTTAAACTTAAAAGACAGTTTTGTCCATGGCCAAGCTGCGTTTTCTTTATCCTTTCTAAGGAACAATTTGGTTTTGCAGTATTTTTCACTTTTTGTTTAACTACATTTAAAAAATTGTTCGGTTAGCTATGATTTTTGTTTTTTATATTGGCTACGCATAATTACCTTTCCATCCTGTTTTAAAGAGATGGCAATAAACTTTGAGAGAATAAGAGAGAGAGAGAGAGAGTAAAGGACGGTGTTAGCATAATTGAGGATCTTTGAGCATTGTTTGCGGATAAAATGAAAAGAGGGAGGAAAAAGGAGTGAGGGGTAGTATCGTGAATTGGAAAATGGAAAGTTAGGGGTGGCAGAATAGTCATTGCAACATGTCAAAATTAAAATGGGTTACAGAATGTCTCTGGTTTTTGAGTGTTTACCACTCAGCAAATTAAGACTCTACGGGTCAACTCAGTCCCCAGCTAAACCTAGCCTTGATTGTAATTGTATGCTGCAAAGCCAATTGACTCGGAGAAATGAATCATTATTGACAACCACAAAGGCCGAGTCAAACCCAGCAGAACTAATAAAAAAATCAAAAAAAAGAGAGAGTCGTGTTTCTGTGTGAATATAATATATGGATAATAATACTTTATGGTAAATGGGGTTTCCTTTTTGTTTTACAATATTTTAAACAGGCATGGGAGGGAGGGAGCAATCTAACAGTAAAGGGAAGGTATCAATATTACTACTTTTACTATACTCTAGCTAGGGTCAATCACTGGGCATATTTATTAGACACAACATCTACCCTCAAGTGGGGTCAATAACTTAACCATAGATTAGAACTAGGGTTAAAAACACAAGTGGGTCAAGGTTAAGAAGCACAACCACAAAAACCAGATTTTTATTTATCTACAGTTATTGCTGCTCATCATCATCATCATCATCACTCATCACACAACGATATCCTTAGCTTAGCTCTCTCCTTTCTCCTCAAAATCTCCACAGCCCCTTTCTCCTGTAAACAATCCCATCATCCATTTCCCTTAACACCACCACCAACCTTTTCTCTTTTTTTCTTTTTTTTTCTCTCTTAAAAAAACCCTAACTTTATAAAACCCCTTCACATCTTCATAAACAATTTTCACTTCTTTTTTAACATTTAAATGTTTGAGCCATGGACATAACCCCAGCAACAGCAACAGCAACAGCAACAGGAACAGCAACAACCCCCACCAACAATAACACTAACACCACAATTCCAAAATCCCCAGAGGCAGACACTGGAACACCAACCCGGATCCCTCAAACAAAGCCTTTGTCTTTCACCAACGGTGTCCTCAAACGCCACCATCCACACCACCACCACCTCCACAATCATTTTGCACCACCACCAGTAGTCATAACCTACAAAGAATGCCTCAAGAACCACGCTGCTACCATAGGTGGCCATGCTCTAGATGGCTGTGGAGAATTCATGCCTTCTCCGACCGCCACACACACTGATCCAACTTCTTTAAAATGTGCCGCTTGTGGCTGCCATCGCAACTTTCACCGCCGTGAACCTGAAGATTCCCCCCCTCACACCACCGCTATAACAACCATAGAGTACCAACCTCACCACCGTCACCACCCACCACCGCCACAAGCGCATCCTCAGCATAATAGAAGCCCCAATTCAGCCTCTCCTCCTCCGATCTCCTCCTCGTACTACCCTTCAGCTCCACACATGCTACTAGCACTCTCAGGGGGTGTATCGGGTCTGAATGAGAATGTGAATATAAATGCTCCTCCACGAGCTGGTTCTTCGCCGCGAAAACGATTTAGGACGAAGTTCAGCCAGAGCCAAAAAGAGAGAATGCACCAGTTTGCAGAGAAAGTTGGATGGAAGATGCAAAAAAGAGACGAAGATTTGGTTCAAGAGTTCTGCAATGAAGTTGGGGTTGATAGAAGTGCGTTGAAAGTTTGGATGCATAACAACAAGAACAGCTTTGGTAAGAAAGAACACCTTAATGGGACCAATGATGACAATATTAGGAGCAGTAATCTTGAAAACTCTTACAGCAACAATGAGAGCAACAAAGACATTACGAACAACAACAACAACAACAACAACCATCACCACTTTGAGAATGATAGTCATGCTGCACATGTTGGGACTAATGGTTCTTCTTCATCTTCTTAATTAAAACTCGATCAAGGATTGTTGTTTTAATTAATGATGATAATAATTGTTAGCTAGATAGAGAGATCATCGGTAAGGATGGCACTAGCTGTCAGTTTCTTTCTTTAAGTCTCCTTTTCCTTTAAAAATTCCTGATTTTTGTTTTTAGTTTTGATTAATGATGGTCAATATCACTTGGAAGAGGATAGCGTGGGAGCGATTTGATCCAATTAAGGGAAAGATTATTCTCAGTTAATTTATCTAATTTTGACTCTTCATCATCATCATCT
This sequence comes from Populus trichocarpa, assembly GCF_000002775.5. Taxonomy (NCBI): domain Eukaryota; kingdom Viridiplantae; phylum Streptophyta; class Magnoliopsida; order Malpighiales; family Salicaceae; genus Populus; species Populus trichocarpa. The sequence continues at coordinate 12,325,619 of NC_037288.2, forward strand.
AGTACCAATTAACTTTGTTCTGTTGCTTGTGCTATATCTTGGTTAGCTTTATTTTCCTTGTTCTTGGCATATCTGGGACTTCATTTTTCTTTCAAGGGTTTCTGGGGATCATGAACTTTTGGTTAAATTCTTTTTCCTCGGTTGATCAATAATTAAAACCGTTAAGCAACCTGAAACTTTGTGCATCTTTCCTGGAAATGAAGCTTGAGGATTTCAATCCCTGAATCTAATATCTCTTCGTAATGCCTAGAGAGAGACAATGAGAGAAGAGGAGAGATTCTTCTTTATCATCTTGTGTTTGAGAGAAAGGAGCAAAAAGCGGTTACATATTATTCTAACATATCTCATTAGTACTTAAGTTCTTGTAAAAGATTTTATGAATCTTATATTTAATTAGGAACGCATTATTATTTCAATGATCAGAGTCCCATTATTTATTGGATTGTGAATGTTTATTTCCATGAATACAAAAGGTGGTGTTAACTAAGGAAACAAGCTTGGCTGTGCTCCATATATTATTGCAATACGGGAATCTTCCTTCCATCTTTTTTAGAACTAAGTATAGTATTCTTCTTCTTTTCAACAAAAAAGAAAAGAAAAAAAGAAGAACAAAGTATAGTATTCTTCCTTGTTATAATCTGCATTAGCTCTGGGATGAGGTCAGACATGGTGGGCTATTGCTCAGTCCCAAAGTGAAGCTTACCTCTCTAATCAATATTAATTAAACCTCACTTTCCTTTTAAGGGAAGCAGATATCATAATTACTGTTACCACAATTATTAAAATATGAGATGGTGACGAAAGGGGTACTTCAATGCTTGACTGCCTTGTGTGGCCTCTCTCTCTCTCTCTCTCTCTCTCGGTTTGCATTGTATTTCTTTTCATTGATGAAGAGCCTGTTTGTTTCGCATTGTATTTATTGTGTTTACTTTAAAAATCTTAACGTTAAAAATAAAAATAAAATTTTAAAGAATATTTTAATATATTTTTAAATAATAATAAAAAAAACATCACATGCCATAGTAACAATCATACACACAAGGATATAAACTGCCCGCTCATGAGCGTTCCCTGTATTCCACCCTTAAAACCAGCGGTATGGGTGCATCACAATTTGGAACATGGCCACCGACCTAAATTATAAACAACAAATTAATAAAGAGTGAATGATATCATACATATAAAGACTTAATGTTGTATATCATATCTTGTGACCATTTTAAGTTGAAGTATGTATTTTCCAATAAAAAAGTGAATGCTTTACCATTTATATCCTCGAGCTCTCCTTCTTCTCGAAGAGGGATCTGTCCTCGTGCCATGTCTTGTACTAACTATCCTGAAACAATTCGACATTATCAATTTTCATGATAGGTCTTGAACTCATGTCAGGGCTTTGATAATAACTGTAACATCCTTCATTGTTACATGCAATCATTACATAATTTCTTGTAAATGTTATAATTTTTTGAGTGAAATTATGTGTGTGTGTGTGTGTGAGAGAGAGAGAGATGTAATGAGTCCAAGATAATTGAACAATGAATGAAGTATTAATTAGTTGAATATTGAAATGTAACAGGTTTTTAGTTGATAACTTGGGACCTCCTAATATAAAAAAAACTCATTTCATTCATTGTTCAATCATCCTGGACTCATCACATCTATCACATTTAATTATGGTTTACTACACACACACACACACACACACACACAAATCTTCCAATAAAATAAAGAAGCATAATCACACTTATTATCTACGACACAACAAAAGAAATTAATATGACATCATAAGTTTATATAATTAAGTCGAGTTCAAATTACATAATCTGCAGAACAATTAATATTTAATTACAGAACTCATTATAGTACAAAAGGGCATCTAATACAAGTTCAATCAAAATTATCAAAAGTTGTCCTACACATCTATCATTTGACTCCTGGTCGTGAGGTACCTGTAATTAATTTATAAATTATTATTATTATTATTATTATTATTATTATTAATTGTACATCATGCAAACACTTCAACAAACAAAACATATCTAATAATGCATTCAGAATGTAACTCGTTATTGTCAATAATTCTCCAATTATTAATCAACATAATCCATCTACATTATTCATTCATCACATCGAGTTTTTCTATTTGTCATTGGTTTAATAAATCATTCCTTTCTTGATAGTTATTCTTTAAGTAATACCCAACACCATGGTAATTACCTTTTTCACCTATGTTTAGGCGTTGTTCTTGCTTCCAGAAATCTAGATCCATTGCTCAGTATCAATGTTAGTCCTAATATTGGAAAAACTAACCCCCTATGTCTATTATCGAGAAACTTATTTCTTCTACCTTTACTGGGTATTCATCCCATTACTAGGAAACTAATTCCTTCACCCCTAATTGGAAACTAATTTCTCTGCCCCTTACCAGGCATTAATTCTTATTACTGGAAAATTAATTCATTCGCTCTTTACTGAGCATTAGTCCCATTATCAGAAAATTAATTCCTTCGTTATAAACCAAAATTTCAATACAATATAATATTTTCAATATGCTACTACGATAAACTAAGTAAAAAAAATGATGAGGTGCATAACACCTACCTACTATCATAGCTCGATTAATACCTCGCTGCTGCTGCACAGCTCCCGTGACCTCTCATATATCAACAAGTATTCCATATTATTTTCTATTACATGTTCATTCCACGTACACACACAATTATACATAAGTTCACCATAATTTCACATAACTATATATAAATCTACTTTATGCAATATAGTCCCTTATTAGCCGGCCATTGGCCCTTAAGGACCTCATGGTTTTCTTCATCATCTCTACCTAATTTAACACCAAACACAACCTAATATAACCTAATTTGATCAATTTATATTCAATTTACATTTTCCCTAAAATTATACCATAAACCCTAATATTAATTTCATGATTTCAACCTCAATTGCTATTCATTTTGTATGAAATTGCTAGATTAGGCTTAGAACTCCTTACCGAACGATAATCTAGTTTTTGAATCCTAACCAATCAAAATTTGAACATTTCTACCCTTTTTCCCCATCTTTCTTCACCTTCTCTCTCTCTAACTCAATCTTTCCTCTCTTCGATCTCTCTTAATTTCTTGTATGGATGTGTTTCTTCTTTGTTTTCATTCCTATCTATCACTTCTCTAACCCTTTTAATGGTGAAAAGAAGGAAGAATACGAGAAAACATTATTTCTCTCTAGCGATTACACCATCAGTTTTTAACAGAGCCAATAGCCAAAACGATCTTACTATTTTGAAAAATTGTTCGTCTGTTTTATTTAAATCAGTCTAGCCATTTCTTAAAACGGCTAGACCATTTCTAGTTTTGGACCAATGCATAAATCCAACCATAAACCTTTCTTCTTTTATCTTGTTAATTATTCTCCCAATATTTTATTTAATTTTATCACACTATAATTTATATCTCCTGAAATCATTCTGTAAATTTATACCAAAGCACCCTTGAACTCTTCATCTTTTATTCACATCCATCTGGAAATATTATAATCATCATTTTTCTCATTTTTGTTTTATATTTAAGGAAAGTTTTAGTTGGAGTTTACATTGTCCCTTCTTTAAGAAAATTTCATCTTTGAAGTTTGAATTTCCATACTTGTTTTTAGAAAAAATTCATGATGTTTCTCTTTCATCTCTTTCTCAGGTTTCTTCCTTGACTTGGGAACTTCTCCAATAGTACTTTCATCATAGGGATATTTTTATTTCTCAACTCTTTTTCGCTTTGATCCAGAATCCTTTATGGTTTTACTTTCATGATCAAATCTTTGTTAACCTCTAGTAGGGCTTGTGGTAGTACTCAAGAAGTGTCTACATCAGTTTTTTATAATAAAAAAAAACATGAAATACATCATTTATCTTAGCTAAATGTGAAGGTAAAGCTAACTTATATGTTACCGGTCCAATTACTTTATAGGGTCCAATACACCTCAGTGCTAATTGTCCTTTCCTACCAAACCACAACACATGTTTCAAAGGATAAACCTTCAAATACACCATATCTCCAACATTAAACTCCTATTTTTAGGCCTTCTTCTAACATTTGTCTTCTATAATTTTCAGCTTTTCTAAAATGATATGCACCAATTCAAGTCCCATCAACTTACTATTTCCAATTCTTCACAATAAACAGAAGTTTGACACTTTCTACCATATAAAGCTCCATAAAGAGCCATCCCTATAGTAGACTGATAATTATTGTTGTACGTGAATTTTATAAGTGGTAGATATTCTTATTGGTTGCCCTCAAATTTCAAAATACAAGCCCTCAACAAATCCTCTAAAGTCTGGATTGTTCTCTTCGATTGTCCATTCGTTTATAGGTGAAATGATGTGCTCAAATTTACTTTCGCCCCTGGAGCACATTAAATACTTATTCATAATCATGAGGTGAATCTAGAATCTTGATTAGAAACAATCAACTCGAGTACCTTATACAATCTTACCATTTCATTCAGATATAGCTTGTCCAACTTATCAACTTAATTTGTCATTTTATAGGCAAGAAAAATGCAGATTTTTTCAAGTGATCCACAATAACTCATATAAATCACTACCCTTCTTCCTCTTAGGCAAACCCGACATAAAGTCTATAGTAATATCTCCCCACTTCCACTTAGGTATCAATAATAGTTGTAAAGGCCCTGCTAACTTTTAATGTTCCATTTAGGTATCAATAATTTTTGAAAAACAATCCATGTGAGCTTTATGTTATTGAACCAATCTATTCCTATAATTAAATCAAAATCACATAACTTTAACGGCTTTACATTTACTTCCATATCATATCCCTTGATAGTAATTTTAACTCTCTTATATATATATGTTCTATAGATACCACATTCTCTAAGGGTGTGCTAATTAAAAACCCCTTTTCTAACTTAATTGGTTCTTTTTTAGTCTATTTTCAATTTGTCTTGCTATAAAATAATATGTAGCACCTAGATCTATCAAACAAATGTACAAACTAATTTTATAATAATAAATTTCATGTTACTACATCTATGGCAGCCCACATATCTTTTTGAGTCATGTGAAATATTCTACACGAGGTCTTCTCCCCCTGACCTCGAGATATGTCTCAATTTCCACCAGTCCTAGACTGCACTAGTCTAATAGGTCTATCCACAATGACTGACTGCTGATAACTTTATATTTATTGTCTTTATTTTTGAATATACTCGATTTTCCTAGGACAATCTTTCTTAAAATATCCCTACCCATCACAGTAGTAACATCCTCAACCTAAATAGGGGCAGTCCTGCCATCTATGCCCATCCTACCTATAAATATATCCTCGCTTTAGCGATGCAGAGTAGTCCCAGGATGTCATTCTTCAAAACTGACATACTGAGGATATGTAACATCTTCTACTTTGAAACCTTTTAAGTAAAACTACCTTTAAAGTTTGATTGTCCACCAGTTGGCCCTTCACTTGTACTATGATAAGATCCAACATCTGATCTGCTTCGACTAGTATCCCCTCTTTTCTTAAATTGATTGTATTGTCAATCTTTTCCCTTTTTAAAAAGATAAGGCCCATAAGGTTTAACCATGGAATAACTAGTTTCCTTTCTTTTGCCACCACCAAGTCGACCTTATTGTCCTTCAATAATACACGCCTTTAAAGCCTGGACTATCTCAGTCAAATCCCTCATCATCCTAAATTGTAAAGCTATCAACACTTGTTTTAGTTCCCTCCTTAACCCATCTTGAAATCTCTCTATCATGTGCTACTTTGTAGGCACATGATGTGGGACAAACATAGAGAGGTCGTGGAATCTCCTCTTACACTCAAGCATTGATATGTCACCCTGACTTAATGTTAGAAACTCTTGTTCCTTCATTTTGTGGTGATATCTAGAGTATAATTGATTTTTTAACATAACTATAAAATCAGCCCACGTCCATAACCCTTGTGGCCCTCCTTGACTCCACAGTCTCCCACCATGATTGTGCTTTATCAGATAATAGTTGAGTTGCACAATCCACCTTCAACTCATCTGACACATTTATCTAAATTAGGGTTTTCTCTATCTTTTTGATCCACTTACAAGCAATTCTACATCCTGATCACTCAAGAAAGGCTCATAGCCCATCTCTCTTATACTCTTCACAATTCGTATCAAGGCAACTACATTGTCTGTAGATGCTATAATAACTGGATATGGTGGCAGTGCCCGGGCTACTAGGATTGTAGGGGCTGATGCATTATTTATAGTCTTCACCATTGCCCTCACTATGTAATAAAAGCAGGGTCAACATATGAAGCGAGGGCTCCCATAAGTGCCACTAGTGGAAGCACAACTATTTGTCCCTAACGATCTGCCTTCTTTAACTATGATACTCTAACCTGTCTGGATATGGTACCATCTCGGAGTCAATTAATATTTAAATACATAACCCATTATAGTACAAAGGGGCATCTAATACAAGTCCAATCAAAATTATCAAAAGTTGTCCTACACATCTATCATTCAGTTCGTGGCTGTGAGGTACCTATAATTAATTTATCAATAACTATTAATTGTTCATCATACAATTGCTTCAACAAATACAACATATGTAATAATGCATTCAGAATGTAACTCGTTATTGTCAATAATTTTCCAATTATTAATTAATATAATTCATCAATTCATCTATATTATTCATTCATCACATCAAGTTTTCTTGTTTGTCATTGGTTTAATAAATTATTCATTTCCTGACATTTATTCTCTATACACTCAATCTTTCTAAGTAATACCCAACACTGGGTAATTCCTTTCTTCACCTATGTTCAGGCATTGTTCCTGCTTTCAAAAATCTAGATCCATTTCTCAGTGTTGGGCATTAGTCCCAATACTGGGAAAACTAATCCTTAATGCCCATTATTGCGTATTAGGCACATTACCAGAAAACTAATTCCTTTGTCCCTTACCAAACATTAATTCCCTTTACTTGGAAACTAATTCTTTCATCCTTACCGAATTAAACTTCATCCTTTACCGGAAATTAAACCCATTATCAAGAAATCAATTCCTTCACTCTTTCTTGAATTGAATTTTAAATGTACTTTCAATTAACTTGATATATTTTGAAGTTGGGATAATTAATTGAGAGTGTGTGTTGAATGAAAAATGTCTTTGCATAATGATCTTTTATATATTTTTTTCTAGTTTAGACTTCACTAGGAAGTGTACTTGCATTATGGTAGCATAATAGGCCATATGTCAAGAATTAACACACAATTGATTAGTGGAACTATTTTAAGAAACTTTCTTAATCAAATACAATAAATGAAGAGTAGATGAACTACATTGACAAAATATCAAGAATAAAGGGATCAAATATACCATTAATCTTTTTATCTATTCTTTCTAGTAACGTAACATAAATTTTTTAAAGATAATGTATAACAGAATTGTTTTTTTTTTAATTTGCGTTTGAAAAGAATATACTCCTTTGGTCACTCATGATCAATGATATAATTATTTTCTTTTATGTTTATTGGTACATTGTTTCTTATTTCATGATTTATGTTCATAACGCATAAAAAGTTTTTCTTAAACCTTGTCATTAAGAAGAATACATAGTAAGTGCACGTTTGGCTTGTGGGTGATGATTTGATTTGTTGTATTTGGTTATTTGATATTTTTTTTAAATTTTGTGTAGGGTCCTGTTTAGGGGATGTACTGCCGAGATTTTATTATAAATACATAGATGCACTAAAAAAAACCATATACCATACATAGAGAATTTAAATGAATATGTTTAATTATTTAGTTATATTGTTTATATGATGAGGAAAAGTTAAGGGTCAAAACAAACCAATTGTGCTTCTTGAAGAAGTAGTGTTCTTAAGCCTACAATGTATTTAGGTGTTGATCTTGAAAAGGTACCTGATGCATATTATAATGATACAAGCTTGTCAACTATGGGTTACAAATCTGGCGTCATCTGCTAGACATTCTTATTTTGGCAAGTTAATAGCATAATGGAAGCCAAATTTAAGCATGTAAGAAAATTTATTTTATCCAAACATAACATTAAATTAATGATTAAATATTTATATAGTCAACCATTAATTAATTTATTTTCATGTTCACAAATATGAAAGCTACACAAATAATAACATCGATAATGAAAGCGTCGATGAAAATGTCTTTGTTTCAATGGAGCCAACTTGAAAAGTATCCTGAATGGATTGCCATAATTGAGGCTTGGTAGGGGAAGTTTAAGGTTAGTACATATATAATCAATACTTTTAATATATATATATATAGTTCTTCTACATGTCATAGGGTTATAGGATATTGTCACAGAGTGGGTTCGTGAATAGAAACAATAAGACTCGTGGTACCATTAACAAGCATACCAGTTGGTTGCTTTCTTTTACTAACCATGCAAAGCGCCTAGTGAAAGCTTGCTTTATTTTTAAGTATTTTTCTTAAAATGGTAGTTATTATTTGTGATAATGTATAAGTAACGATTTATTTTGCAGGCTATACAACTTGGATGTGAGCCAACTACGATGGATTTATACGTGAAAACATTTATACGGAGAGAATATAGACAAAAAGGGGTGCATTAGTTCATGGACAACTGAGTTGAGCTGTTTATTGTACGTAAACTTTGAAACCTTTTGTACATTGTTTGGACTAATATTTTTTTTTATCATATCTTTGACTTTCTTTTTGTTTACCGGCATGCGCGTCAAACATGGAGAGGACCCTTCAACCCATCCAAAATACAATTTGGAGTTGTGATTTGAGGTTGGAGCAACTAGTGGACCCAATAATGACTATGACATTTGATATAAGGTCAGACTATAGTGTCCTAAATATAGGCCCATAATTTAACCCGCGACAACCATCACCAGCTGTTAAAGAGTTGGTTAAACAACAAGTTAGTGCTCGAGGGCCGAAATAGAGGCAAAGTATGAGGAACAAAGAAAGAAGCAATGTGAGGAGATGATGGCATAACTATCTAGTCACTATCCTCCTCTTTCCAGATCTCCATAAGATTTTTCTCTGTTGGGTTTTTCGAATATCATACACGCAGTGAAAACTATGAAATAAAAATATCCAGGAGTTCCTAGGATCCTGTTAGATAGATCTAGAGTTATTTAGGGATTTATTACCTGAAGATCTAATCTTCTTTAGCTTTGAATAATCTCTTAAAAGCTGGGTTGTCATAAACCACATGTCGTCTAATTGTCCGGCCTCCAATGATAATCCATACGAACCACCTGTGAGAAATCTCCTAAATCTCTATTTAGGAGAGAGAGATTGCTATGTCTAGAGTGCTAGCTCTAATATTGTGTTTACGTAGTTTTTTTTTGTCTAAAAGACAACCACTCCTCAGTTATAAAAATAAAAGGCATAACTTATTATTTATAGAAAAATCTGAAAGAAACCCTACAAATTAGAAAAATATCAATTTTCCCCCTAAATAATATCCATATATTAATTCAAGAAAATTTTAGAAACTAACTTAATCAAGTTCTTGATTTTTCTAGGTCTAGAAATATAATCACTATATTAATTATAATTTAGTCTTTAATTTGTAAAATATATTTTAATCAATTCATACTTAATTAAATCATCTCAGTTTAATTTATGATTAATGGTTCGTAATGTGTGTGACCCATTAAGTTCCTAATATGTTGGCCCAAATATAAATTATAATTATAATTAAATAGAATTAAATAAATTAAGCAATTTAATTTATTATTAATTCAACAATTGATTAATTTATATTTGATGATCAAGTGCATCGTTTAATAATGTGTCATGATCCCTCAAATATTAGAAAAGTCATTAGTTGTTTGACTTAACCTTTTAGTGACGAGTTTCTCAGTATAATTAATATCCTTTCATCAATAATGTTAAAGCATGGAGCATGTCTACCATCTTAAATCATGTTTGTTTTTTACATAATAGTCATTGATCTTTTGAATAAGATTTAAAATTCTTTTCAAATCTCATTTTACCTTGGCCAAGGATTTCTTAGTTAATACTATTTGAAAATAGTTGAAATATTTTCTCTAATTCAAATAAGGTGATGAATCCTCTCTTGATCCTCTCTTACGAGAACAACTACTTCCTTTCATAAAGGATATAACATAATATGTGTTAGTCTTTATGACTCTAATAAATGTCTAATATTTAAGAGAGTATCGACCATGAATATTTTAGAAACAATGCTTTGATGCAATAGGAATCCCATAATTATAACAACTTTATAATTTTCTCTGCAAAATATTTTTTTCCTATGGACTTTATCTTTACTCTAGATTCATTAATATAGTCTTATATGAATATTAAAGATAAATTAAGTATTTATTAATAATAAATATGTATTTAAATGAATGTAATAATGCCACGTGTAATCAACCGGTTGGCTATATGGCATATTAAACTAACATATTGCCCCCCTCCACCTCCACCTCTATCTACAACTTCTTCTTAATGTTTATAAATATTTATAATTGATTTTTACAGCTAAATCAATAATATTAAATGTGATCTTCAAGTTATTTTTTTTGTTTAATGTTATTTAATGCTATTTAATGTCAAATTGTTTGATAATATTTCAAAAAAATAACAAATTATCACATAAAAAACTGTCAGTAATTCCACCGGTACAACAAACCCATTTTCCTCAGAGAATTATAGAGAGTTGTTAACTATTTTGTTATAGACAGATAGATTCACCAAAAAAACATGGTTGTCAACTTCATGAGCTTTTCTATGAATTTTTCAAATGTAAAGATACAATATAGAAATTAAATATGTTAGAACCAAAGGTTTATTTTAAGAATTGTAAGGCGCATTTAATGTCTATTTGGTCGGAAGACTAAAATGTTTTAGCACGACTTTTTGTGAAATAACAAAACTACTTATCTTACACAAAATTTAAATTTCACAAAAAAAATACTAAAAATGTTAAGTTTTTAATAATTTTTATAATTATAATTATAATTTTTTTATTTGACCGTGTATTAGTTCACATTGTTCTAATATAAAAGATAAGGTGCCAATATATTAGTTCAAGTGATATGGAAAATCATTAAAATTTCGTAGTAAGTTGATATCTCAATGTAGAAATATTTCAAATTATGGTTCCAAAAGAGAGGTGGAGGAAGGTGTCAAAATAGAAAGTGAGTTAACTCATATGTACACAATTTTCAGCAGCCAAAAAGAGAAAGAAAAAGATATTGACATGGAAGTGTAGCCAACTACTATCCCAAATTATTGGTTGACATTGAGAGTTCCCTTCGTCTCATATTTGCGTCATTTGCTTAAGTTGAATTAAGGCTTTCTTTCTCCAATTTCGAATATTTGATGACCACACATTTCACATTTAATGTCACATGTGATGTTACTAATAAATCATTGTTTAGCAGTACTTGAAAAGTTTGCTTTCGCCATTTTCCTCATATATATACACAACTACCTAATGTGTGGCTGTGTGCAATTTACCATTGGTGCTAATCATGAACATTAATTGCTCAATGAGGAAGTTAACGAAGTTCATGCTTCTTTGCTTTATTATTGACTGGGAAGTGTCTGTTCCGAGCTACATGTACACCATATAGCATGCTTGTGACCTAAGGAATATGTGATTAGAGATTGAACTTACGCGAGTAATTTATGGTTCACGTTTCCCTTTTGCCTAATTAAACTACCTGAAGTCTGTTTGTAATTGAGTAGCAAATCTCAGTTAGGATGTTTTTACTGTAAATGTAAATGGTTGTGTTGTGAGCTGGAAGAGTTTCAAACTAAATGCCACAACATATTCTATAACTGAAGTTGAATATAACTCTATGTTCGAGGTAACAAAAAATGTTCTTTAGATCAAGAAGTTCATCACAAAACTAGGTGTGGTTCCTAGCATTGTTGATCTACTAACCATGTACTATGATAACAATGGATCCATTGCACAAGTAAAGAAACAAGGTCTCATTAAAGATCCAAATATGTACTTAGATGATTCTATTTAACAAGAGAAATCAAATAGAGAAAAGAAGTAGACATAGAACGAGTATCCACTCAAGAAAATGTTGCAGATCCTCTCAATAAGGCACTAATCCAACAAAAACATGATCATCAAATGAAAGGATATTGTATTGGATACATGATCAATTAACTTTAGTGCAAGTGGGAGATTCTTAGTGAATATACCTTGTAACTAATTGGTTGGTTACACGTAATACTAATTTTATAAATATATTTATTATTAATAAAGGCTTTCTTTATCTTTAATATTCAATTATATTTGATTAATGAATTTAGAGTAAAGATAAAGTCTGTGAAATAAAAAATCTTGGCATAGGAAATTATAAAGTTATTATAATTATGAGATTCATGTTGTATTAAAGCATTGTTCCTAAATATTTCTAGTCAATGTAATATTAAGACAATATATTAATTATAGCTACCGATACCTATACATATTATGTTCATTCATTTATAAAAGAAATCAATTGCTCTCATAAACTGATAAATGAGGGAAATCTAAAACTAATATGTTGGTACTTGTCATATGACATGTATACTGAATTGACTCTCATGAGAATTCCACATAGAGAAATCACCTACGTCTATTGAAAGACTCACGTGACAATTATGTAAATGATCTTTAGACTTGAGATCATTTAGTTATCTTATATAAGGAATGTTATTATTTGATCCTGACTACACGTTGTCCTAATCAAGGGTAACAAATGAGCAAATATTAGGTATAACATAAATCATATTAAGGTATTTGAGTAATCAAGAAAGGATTCATCACCTTAGGTGAATTAGGGAAAATGTTCAATCTATTCTCAAATAGTATTGATTGTTGAATTCTTGGCCAAGATGAGATGAGATTTGAAAAGAGTTTTAAATTTTATTTAAAGAACTAAAATTACACTGAGAAACTGGTCACTAAAATGTTAAGTCAAATCACTTATGACTTTCTTAATATTCAAGGGATCATGATAAGTTGCTAGACATTGTACTTGATCTTAAAATATAAATCAATCAATTGTTGAATTGATAATAAATTAAATTATTTCATTTATTTAATTCTATTTTTTTAGGATTGTGATTTATATCTGGGCTAACTTATTAGGGAACTTAATGCGTCATACACATAAGAATCATTGGTCAAAAATTAAAATGGAATGATTAATCAAGTGCGACTTGATTGTAGATAAATTTTAAAAATTGAGGATTAGAATGTTATTAATATAGGGAATTACAATTCTAGACATATAAAAAATCAAGTAAGCACTTGATTGAATAAATTTATCCTAAAATAATATATGTGATATTATTTAAGCTGCAAATTGATATTTTGTTATTTATAGGGTTTTTACATTTTTCTATAAATAGAATGTTTTGCATTTTATTTTCTGCACATGATGATACAATAGTATAGTACATAAACATTTAAACATAAAAAAAAAGTTAGCACTCAAAGATATACCAATCTTACTTTCCTATAAAAGGTTTAAGAGATTTTTTACTAGTGGGTCGAGTGGATTACTGTTAGAAATCGAATATTTGGATGACTTGTGGTTTGCGACAACCCAACTTTGAAACAATTATTCGAAGATGAAAAGAACATTTAATTTTTATGTAATTTTTGTATAAATCCTAAATAACTCTAAATCTACTTATCAAGATCCTTGAAATTCTTAAAAAAATTTAAATTTAATATTTTTACGCGTTTTGAAAAACTCAACTCAAAAAAAGAAGTGGATATCCTCGTGACATTATATAAGATTGTGGTTGTTTGCTAATCTTTTTGAAAGCTTGATTTGACGTGAAAGGGTGTCAAAACAAAGTAATAAAATTAAAAATAAGGATTTGTTGAAGTTATCGAGACTATTTTAATCTCCATTTAACTGCATATTTTTTAAACTTAAATTGATTGTTTCTTTGATACGTATTCAAATGCTAATTCCTTTAAAATTTTACTCTTGACAATTCTCTAGGGACAATAATAGTGGGAAGAGTAGCAATACTATTACTAGGATTAAACTTCACCCTTTACCTCATCGTCATATATTGTCATATGATTTCTTGTTTATGACACTTTTATAGTTCTTTTATTAGTCTAGACATTTAGTACTGTAAATAAGTTGAGTTGATCTGAGCTTTAATGTGCTTAAGCTTGTTTGGCTCCTTTAGTACGATTTAAGCTTTACTCGTGTTGACTTGTCCTGAGCTCCATTCATTTAGATTGTTTAAGGAGCACACAAATGATCAAAGCCTAAATTTAACCTTCTTTTATTATATTATATACTAACCAATGGAATATAAAATAGAATATAATGAAAGATTAAAAAAAATTAAATAAAGATGAAACTTGTTTCTTTAACATCATTATAACTCCTACCTCACCTCTATTATCCATGATATAAAAATGCCTAATTACCTTGTATAGCATATTTACATTAGTGATTACTCATTAATACAATCAATCAACCTAATGTGATGAAATATTTAATTTGTTTTTTCAAATTTAGTAATAAATAAAAGAATAACCTTCGTATAGCAACTCAGTTCATTTGCAATAGACCAGTTAAAAATAAATTCAAGTATTGTGCATGAAATATAAGTATTGATATAATAAAATAAATAAATTAGATGAGAATTATATTCTAGCTTTTATCTTAAAGGAAAAGAGGAATGCTATAAAAAAAAACAACAAATACCTAATTCTAAACTTGATAGTTTAAATACAAATGGAAGAAGCAACATATCTTTTTTGGCACGCTCTCCCTTTATTTTTATCGGATTTTATATTGATTAGTTGTGATATTATGCATCTTAGTGGCTAAATTGAAGATAACCAATGTCTTCCAATATAAAAACATAATATTCTATTGTGTGTGTGTGTTGTTACTTATTTTTTACCCTACAAAAAATCAAGAAAAGAAAAAACTAAAAAAAAGAAAAAGAAAATCCAAAATACAAGAGGATACACATAAAGAAAGTCTAGAAGATTGCCTAAGTTAGTAGTGAAGGACCAAAAGGACAAGTGAAAAGTTGAAGGACCAAAATGTACAAGATTAGCAAAATTGACGACCAAATTATGATTGATAAAAGACCTATTTGGCGAAAATATTTGTATTTGGGGTAAATAAATACAAATTTGCATGGGTAAGGACTCAATGAGGATTTTGAAAGGTTTAATTATTTTATTGAGGACTTAATTGCAAGAAAAATCAATTTTTTGGAGTCAATTTAGATGTTAATTAGAAGAAATTGGAGTTTAGGGACCAGAATTGGACTTTGAAAAGTTTAATTAGTAAATTAGGGGCTTAATTGTGAAAAAAATAAAGTTTGATATCCAAATAGGGGTTTGATTAAAGAAATTCAAAACTAAGGACCAAATCGTAAAAGGCGCGAGACTTCAAGGGTTGAATTGACCAAATCAGAGGGTAAATTGAAGAAAATTAAAAGTTTGATAGTCGATTAAGGATCCAAATATACAAATCAAAAAACAAGGACCAAGATGAAAATGATGCTAAAGTTTGGGGTTGATCATTGAGTTTAGCAGGGGTGAAATTGTATAAATTAAGAGTTTGGGAGGCGATTACGGGTGCAATTAAATGCAATTGGAAAAACATGAACTAAAATAAAATCTATCAAATCCCTAATTAAAAACCCTAATTTCTATGGATTTAACCTAGACGACGCGCTGTTAATCCACTGTTCATCTTCTTCCTTGGCAATTCTGGATGATCGAGTTAGAACCTTCTAAGAGCTTGTTATAGAGTTCTGGACCTCCAAATCACGTGAGGTTTTTTGCAAATGGAAAAAAATCTCCTCTACAACCTTATTCTATGAAATTGAACGTTTAGATCTCAATTCCTCCATAGAAGTCTCCACCATCCTGTTCCTAATCATTAATCACTACAAATTCAAATTATAGACTGATTGTGTTGGCATATTTGGATAAATGAATGTGAAGCTCAGACCTCTAAATTATGAAAGGTTGGATCCAAACAAAAATATACACCTCTTCTACCAACTTCAGGTGGTTTCCGATAATGTTTATATTGGAGTTGCTCCGGTGAAGCCTTGAAAGTGGACCGTGATACCTATTTTTTATGTTTGTTCACACTTAAAGCTTCTTAAAGGGTTCTTATTATGACTTTAAAACCTCCCTCTCAAGATTAAAAGGCTAGAGATAGCTCCTTGTCCTCCAAGTTTAGCAAAACCACCAAAGTACCTCTAAAAACAAAAACCACCATTGCAAAATTGGTCTAGTATAAGAGCTTTCAGCTTTCAGCTTTTGTTCAGAACTCTCTTATTTTTTATCAAAGGGTTGAGGTTTGATCAGTCTTTTAGGGAATCCAACAAAAAAAAACCTAGAAAAAACCCTATAAATACCCCTAGAAATCAAAGAAAAAAAGAGAGGAAGAAAAACATAAAGAAAAATGTGAGTAAATACTCTCTAGAAAAACCCTATTGTGAAGATACAAAAGCCTAGCACATAAGGTTAAGCAAGCCTTGGAAATAATAGAAAGTGAAAAGGAAAGAAAGAAGGAAAAGAAAAGGAAAGTAACAACCTATAGCCATCAAACTTAAAGAATGTATACTCTTGTGAAAAGTCAAGGGTAAAGTCCATGTGGCTTGTCCATTAATGCTTTCAATGTTTGATTGAATCTCTTTAGCATTATTTTGTGTTTTGTAGCATTTATCTGGACTAATAAATGAAAATGATGTTTTCTTCGTTAATGTGGCCTACCAAATTATTTCCTGGTTAATGAAAATAATACCTTGTTGAATGGGCGAGTTGATAAAATTATTTACTGGTTAATGAAAACAATACCCTAATAAATGGGTATGAGGAGATGATGATTTTCTTATTAAGGGGTTATTACAGTTGGTATGGATAATGTCCTCGTGAATGGGCAAATTAATAGAATTAACTCCCTGGTTAATAGGATAAATACTCGGTGTAATGGATAATTGTAGAATTTAATTGATTTCAATTGAAGTTAAATATTAGGGCTTGTTAGAGATACTCTTGGTATTTTCATAAATTAATTTCTACTCAGGAATCATATTAAGAATTTATGAAATCATTAAATTACTAAAGATAAGATATTTTATTTAATGATGTGAGGATTACATTAATGTTTGTGAATAGTTAGTCCTTAATTATTTATTTATCAAAATGTGCAATTTCTAATTATGTTCAATGTGATTATGTTTTTTTAGGTACGTCACACCCTCGAACTAAAAAGTGAATGCATTGATGGATAATTTTGTTAAGTAATCGATGTAATTAGAAGAACTAATATTTTGTTGTAATATGCTTTTATGTTACGAATTGTAATATTTAACTTAATCACTTATATATGACGATGTAATTTAGGATGTTGCTATTATTAAGTTGAATTATTATTGGTTGTATACATAGTTTAAGCATAACAATCGGTAAAAGAAATCAATGCATGCTATGAATTAATTAGCTTTAAATAATTGTCTTATAGAATATGAAAATGAGAAATTGATATTATGGTTGAGTTTTAAAGGTCCAAATGATAGGATGAAAAGCTTGATTGATGTTTACAAGTAGAGAAAATATTGAGTCGATAACTTGGTATCGAGCCCTAGTCCGGGTTTAAGAGTGGAAAAGAAAGTTTAAATTTTTTTTGGCTTATACCAAGATGGTACGCATGAGGAAGGGTACAATGATAGGGGAATGATTTGATGAGAGGCAAAGAGAGGACCCATTAAAGGATACTGCCTCTCATATGCCACCGGGGTCTCATCAGTCAAGACTAGGAAAGTTAATTGAATTCAATCATGATATTGATTTGAGACAAACTGAGGGGTTACAGCCCGAGGGTTCAAACCAATAAAGACAGAGAGCCATACCCTCAGCAACGACACTAACACTTACAACGGTCCCTACACTGCATGTTGATCCTTTGTTTATAGCTTAGATAGTGAGGGTAGTAATCAAGGCAATGCCTGGTGTCTCGACCCTGATAAACCTAGTAGCCCAAAGAG
Organism: Populus trichocarpa; assembly: GCF_000002775.5. Lineage (NCBI taxonomy): Eukaryota > Viridiplantae > Streptophyta > Magnoliopsida > Malpighiales > Salicaceae > Populus > Populus trichocarpa. The sequence goes on from NC_037288.2 coordinate 12,343,685, forward strand.
TACAAGCAGCACCAATGGTTATAGCACCAACTAATAGTATGGTTGTAATAGTGTAGATTGTAAAAAATATGAGAGAACTAGGGTGTGAGCCCTTTTTAACTGAACCAAACGTTGAGATAGCAAGCAAGTGGCTTCATACAGGTAAGGACACCCTGAACTAGATACATGTAACAGAGGGCTTGTAAGTGAACTATGCCGCTCATTTGCTTTTTGACAGGGCACGATCTTGGTGAGATACAGTGAGGTCGAGGAGACCCGTAGGATCTAGGACTTAGGTTGAGTTTATAGCATAATTTGAACATCAATTTTACTCCTCCTATCATCGAAAAATTAAGGAGTGAGAGTTTCTAGCCTTGAGGCAGAGAGACATATTTGGACTCGATTATGAAAGGAGATTCCATGACCTCTTCATGTTTGCTTCACACCAAGTTCCTAGTGAGCAATATAGGGTGGAAAGGTTGAGAGATGGACTGCTGCAAGAGTTGAGATAAAGGTTGATTTCCTTTAAGTTCAAGATGATTAAAGACCTTATTGAAGCAACAAAGGCCTTATTGTATGAAAGAGGGCCACCAAGGCCAGCATGGTCTAAGTAAATGGAAGGATATAGAGTGCACTTCTAATAAACCCTTTTTTTTAAAAAAAGAAAAGGGACAATTCAGTCAGTTTAAAAAAAGGGAGGTACATCAATCGCGTCAACTCAGACTACTGAGGTGGAGTTGATAGGGGGACAATCGAACCTCAAGAGTAATTTTTCGAGAGCATCGTCAGAGTAGAGCACAATCACTTATCCTCTATGTGTCCATTGCGGGCAAAGACACCCAGGGATTGTTCTGCAATACCCAAGTGGTGTTATATTTAACGAGGGGAGCACAGGTGGTGGGACTGCCCGCACTTAGATCGAGGGTGTTACTATTACAGGGGTCAAAGACACTTCCAGCGGAATTGTCCTCGCAGGACTAAGATCACCTAAAATTAGCAGCAGACTCAAAGTCAGCAACAGTCTACCACTATGAATAGAGCAGTTAAACAGGCACTATCAGGGGCTAGTAGCAGTAGAGGCTGAACTCATGCCAAGGGTGGTAGGATACAGGGGGCCCGAACCTAGGGAAGAGTATATTACATAACACAAGAGGAGACCCAAGCTGTTTTTGATGTAATCACAGGTACATTATAATTAAATTCTTTATCTATTCATGTATTGTTTGATTTGGGGGTCATACACTCGTTTGTTACAAGTAAAGTTATGAAGAAATTAAGGAAAAATCCTAGTAAAATAGAAAATGGGTTTGTTATAAGCACTCCATTAAGTGAAACTATGAATATTGATCACATGTATATGGAGGTCCAGGTTAATATAAATGGATGTGAGTTAAGAGTAGATTTATTACCATTAAATTACATGACTTTGATGCCATCCTGCGAATGGACTAGTTAAGTATGAATAAGGCTTAGATGGACTGGTTCACAAAAATAGTAACTCTCTAAAGGCCCAATGGTAGAAAGATAGTGTTTCAGGGGGAGAGAAATGTCATCTCAAACTATATTATCTCAGTTATGACCGTTAGGAAAATGAAAATAAGGGATGTGAGGCTTACCTTGCCTATGTCTTGGAGACAAAAAAGAGAGATATTCAACTGTTGAATATTCCAATAGTGAGAGAATTTCCTGATATATTTCCGAATGAACCGCTAGGAGTACCTTTGGAGAGAGAAGTAGAGGTCACTATTGATGCACTGTTTGGTACGTCTCCAATAACCTAGTCACCGTGTAGGATGATGCCAGTCAAGTTGGCGAAACTAAAGATTCAACTACACGAATTACTAAAGAAAGGATTCATACATCATAGTAATTCACCTCGGAGAGCTTTTGTGCTGTTTGTAAAGAAAAAAAGACAGGATCCTTAGACTTTGTAAAAATTATAGGCAGTTGAACATGGTAACAACAAAGAACAAATATCTGCTTTCATGGATACATGATTTGTTTAACCAACTAAAGGGGGCCAAAGTGTTTTTGAAGATAGATCTGAGGTTGGGATACTATTAGTTGAGGATTAAGAAACTCGACATAGCAAAAACAACATTTAAAACTCGGCATAGATTTTACGAGTTCTTAGTATTGTTGTTTGGGCTGTCAAATGCACCAGAAATGTTTATGGACTTGATGAATTAGGTCTTTTGACCATACTTAGACAAGTTCATAGTTGTATTCATAGACAACATCCTAGTTTATTCAAAATCATACTTGGAGCATGAACATTTGAGGCAAGTATTAATGACCTTGAGGTCACATCAATTGTATGCCAAACTTAGCAAGTGCGAGTTTTGGCTAAAAGAAGTGATATTTCTAGGATATATTATATCAGTTGAAGGAATATCAGAGGATCTTAGAAAGGATGAAACATTATTGAAATTGGGAAGACCTAAAAATATGACCAAAATTTATAGTTTCCTTAAGTTAGCAGGATACTATCAAAGATTTATTGAGCGATTTTCTACCATAGCTATTCCCATTACTCGACTGACTCAGGAAGAAATAAAGTGGGAATGAACTAAAGAATGCAAAGAAAGCTTTCAGGAATTGAAAAAGGGACTCACTATCGTGCCAATGCTAAACTTTCCTTTATGAACAAAAGGATTGGTGGTCTATAGTGATGATGCATCGAAGAAGGGACTAGGGTATGTATTGATGCAATACAGTAAAGTGATTGTATATGCCTCAATACAGTTACAAGCCCATAAGATTAATTACCCGGTGTATGATTTAGAATTAGTCGCTATAGTATTTGTCCTAAGAGTATGGAGACACTATTTATATGGGTTTCATGTTAAGATATTCATGGATCATAAGAGTTTGAGATATCTGATGACTCAGAAGGAATTAAATATGTGACAAAGACGCTGGATGAAATTGATAAAGGATTATGATTGCATAATCGATTACCATTTAGGGAGAGCAATATTATCGTAGACGTTTTTAGTCGCAAGAATAGGACAGTAGATGTATAGTGGAAAGATTGGGATGAAAAAGAATTGCTAGAGTTAAGAAAGATTGATGCCCAAGTAGAGGTGGTACTAGAGGAGTCATTAGTGGCTCAGTTAAGAGTGAGGTCAACACTACGGGACAAAGTACTCAAAGCTCCACAAGAAGATCTTGAAGTTGGTAAGATAAGAGATAAATTATGGTTAGGAATTGAGACACCGTTCCAAATCCGGAAAGATGAGATGGTAGTCATAGGAAGGCAAATGTACTTACTAGGAGATCAAACACTGAAAAAGGAAGTCTTACAAGAGGCCTATGAATCGAGAGTTGTAACATACCCTGGGAGTACTAAAATATACCAGGATTTGAAAGAATTTTATTGGTCGTCAAATATGAAGAAAGAAGTGGCTGGATACGTGGTGAAGTATGGGATTTATCAACAAGTAAAGGTGGAACACCAGAAATTGTCTGGATTTTTACAACCATTGTTGATACCCGAGTAGAAGTGGAAAAATATTACGATGGACTTTGTATCTAGGTTACCTAGAGGAAAAAGGGGGAGCGATGTTGTTTGGGTCATTTTGGATTGATTGACTAAATTTGCATTATTATTGCTAGTGAGAATGACAAACTCAATGGAGAATTTGGCAAAATTGTATGAGAATTTCGCTGGTTTACCTCTTGGTTATGGCTAAGTGTTCAACAAGCTCTCAGAACGAAGTTGAATCTAAGTATAGCTTTTCATCCTCAGACTAATGGTTAATCTGAGAGGATTATTCAGTTATTAGAGGACTTGCTAAAAGCCTGTATATTAGAGTTCGGAGGAAACTAGGAAGATCATCTACTGCTAATGGAATTCACTTACAACAACATTTACTAGGCTACAATAGAAACGGCTCCCTATGAAGCCTTATATGGTAAAAGATATTGGACATCAGTATGCTGGGAAGAGGTAGGGGATAAACAACTAATTGGGCCAAAGTTGGTACAAATTACCTTAGAAAAGATAAAGATCATAAAAAATAAAATGAAAGCGGCCTAGGATAGGTAGAAAAGTTATGCGGATAACAGGAGAAGACCTTTAGAGTTAGAATTGGCAACAAAGTATTCTTGAAATTCACCCTATGGAAACATACGTTAAGATATGGCATAAAAGAGAAACTGACGCTAAGGTGTATTGGGCCTTTTGAAGTCACTAAAAGGATTGAACTTGTGGCCTATAGATTGGGTCTACCTCCACATCTGGCTAAAATCCACAACGTGTTTCATGTCTCTCTAATGAGAAAGGCTGAAGTGGATCCACCTCGAGTGCTACCTTAAATCCTTCTAGAAATGAATGAAAATTTAACATTTCAAATGAAGCTGGAGAAAGTAGTAGATTACAGTGTAAAATAACTAAGGAGTGAGAAGATTCCAATGTTCAAGGTATTATGGAGGAATTCTCAAATTGAGAAGGTGACATAGTAAGGAGAATCTGAAATGAGGTAGAAACACCTCGAGTTATTTTTATATTCAAGTAAGAGGTTCAAAGTTTGAGGATGAAATTTTCTTTTAGGAGAGGAGAATACAAAAACATGATAAATTATAATCCAAACAAAATAAATAAAATACCGAATAGATTAAATAAAAGGATTTTAGGTATTGTGAAGGGATATACTAAAATAAAAGAGAAGGTGTTATGGTGTAAATTAAGTCAAAAGAAGAATTGAGGGACAAAAATAGAAATAAGAGATATGAGGGCCAATGTGTAAATATAAGAAAAAATAGACTATAAATACTCCATTTTCTCTCTCTTGGCCAATGGTTTGAAACTAAGAGAGGGGAGCATTTGTGTGATTTTTCTACTTAAATTCTTCTTGATTTCACCCATAAAAGTGTGTAATTGGAGTGATTAACTTAGTTAAACAAATTAAGAGGGGTGATTTTAGTCTGGTGAGTACTTTAGAAGAAGATATTTCAAGTTAGGGTTTGAAGAGGAAAGAGAAGAAAACTTGATTTTTCTTGCATTCTTTCTTTGAATGCTTATCAAGGTAAGGTAAATAACATGCTCCAAGTGATTAATTCCTCTAATTTTATGTTTTGATGAAGGACTTGAATTATTGAGATTATTTGAAATTGTGGGTTTATGATATTAATTGTAGGAATAATGCAAATTATGATTGGACCATGTTAGAAAGCATGAATTATAATTGGGTAAGTGTTTAATTTTAAATAGAAGAAACAAAATCCTTCCCCCTTTTTATTAAAAGTTTCGGCCAAAGAGGAAGATTTTGAAGATTTAAGGTTTTAATGCAATTGTTTGAAAAACATGGGAAAATATAGGTTTATAAGTGTTAATAAATAAAATGAGTAAAGATTTTTCAAAGAGAAAAGAAAATTCATTACTTTCTTTTTTTTGGTGAATTTTGGTAAAAAACAAAATCAGGACAATTGAGTATTTGATAAAGTTATATAAAAATCTTATCAAATTATAGATAATTGATGTTGATAGGTTAATTGAATAATGATTTTTGGTTAAAAAAATATTTAATTAAAAAAGGGATTTTATCATTCTCGATTTAAAAGTTTAATCAAACTTATTTAAGAGTGGTGGATTTAATCAAGAAATATGTAATTAGTATCAAAATTGTACCCGTTTAAATGAATGAATAATGACATGGTAAATTGTGTTGGTACAAAAGAGATTGCAAGACCTAATCAATAACAAGGGACCTCTTCAAGCACATAGATACTAGGTAGGTGTTCGATACTTTGAAGTAACTTAATAGCTTATTTCAAATGGTTGTAAAAGGAATTTTCATAGATTTTAATTTTAGTATAAAGTTATGAAATAAAAAGGGCATTTTAATGCCCTGTTGAAAGGGCGAGTTGAGAGAATTATTTACTAGTTAATGGAAATAATGTCCTATTAAATGGGCGAGTTGAGAAAATTATTTCCTGGTTAATGGAAACAATAAATGGGTGCAAAGAGATGATGATTTTCTGGTTAAGGAGTTATTACAGTTGGTCTAAATAATGTCCTAATAAATAAGCAAGTTAAGAGAATTAACTCCCTGGTTAATGGGATAAATACTTGGTGTAATAGATAATTGTAGAATTTAATCGATTTAAAATTAAGTTAAATATATGGGCTTGTTAGAGATACTTTTGGTATTTTTGTAAATTAATTTATACTCAAGATTCGAATTAAGAATTTATGAAATCATTGAATTACAAAGATAAGATATTTTATTTAATAACGTGGGAATTACATTGTATGTAAATAGTTAGTCCTTAATTATTTATTTATTTAATAAAATTTGCAATTTCTAATTATGCTTAATGTGATTATGTTTTTTAGATACATCGCATCCTTGAACTGGAAAATAAATGCATAGATAGATAATTTTGTTAAGTAATTCATGTAATTAGAAGAATTAATATTTTGTTGTAATACGCTTTTATGTTAAGAATTGTAATTTTCAAATTAATTACTTATGTATGATGTAATTTAGGATGTTGCTATTATTAAGTTGAATTATTGTTGGTTGTATACATAGTTTAAGTATAACTATAGGTGAAAGAAATCAATGCATGCTGTGAATTAATTAGCTTTAAATAATTATCGTATAAAATATGGAAAATGAGAACTTGATATTATGACCGAGTTTTAAAGGTCCAAATTATGGGAAGAAAATTTTGATTGATGTTTACAGGTTGAGAAATATTGAGTCGATAACTTGATATCAGAAAATACAAAGGAAACTCTGTCAAAAATTCAGTTTTGATATATATATATTAGGGACTATATTTGGGGTTATTACAGGACGTTTATATGAGATATACCTTATTTCTTAGTTTACGAGATGGAGGCAGTAATGCCGCTAAAAGTAGAAATCCCATCTCTAAGGGTACTGATTGAATCAGAACTCGAGGAAGCTGATTGGGTCAAAATGAGATACGAGCAGTTAAATTTGATTAGTGAAAAAAGTTTAGATATAATATGTCATCACTAGTTATATCAACAAAGAATGGCTAAAGCATACGATAAGAAGGTCAAATCTAAAGTATTTCGAGAAGGAAATTTAATGTTGAGAAAGATCTTACCTCTACTCGGCGAAGATCAGAGTAAGTAGGCACCCAACTACGAAGGCCCATATATAGTTAAGAAAACATTCTCTTGAAAAGCTCTGTTATTGACAAGAATGGATGGATACGACTTGCCTAGGCTTGTGAACTCTAATTCTGTAAAAACAATATTATGCATAGTGTATTCATCTACTTTAAATTAATAAAGTTTTGTTACTCATTCTCATTACATCTTGTGTATTTCGCAAATGATCTCAATACAGCTTAGCTTAGGTAAGGTGCGCTAGGGGTGTTAATGCCTTCCCTATCCACAACTAGTCCCTTACCCTAGAATTTCTGATAAAACCAGTATACATGGGTTTTCTAATGACCATGGACCAAACAACTAGGTGACAACTCCATAACCCCCACAAGTGACCCCATGTGCGATAGTGTAAGCGCACGTGCGCGCGCGCGCGTTAAGAGACACATTTGATACAATATATAGTGAAATATGTTTTCTATTAATTATCAATAACCTTAAAACACATAATACACAACAAAGTTGGAGGTACCATCAAATTTGTTACTTAAAATCAAAGTATGTATATAGTCGTTTTTAGACAAACAACAAAAAAATACGAAAGATTAAAATCAATAACAAATCTTAAATAATAAAAATGTATTCACAAATAAAAAAAATATAAGTATGAAAGAAACTTTAATTTCAAAACAAGAGTAATCCGGGTTTGTTGCGTGAGTTGAATCACAAAAAGGATTTGAAAGTGGATACTTGAAGTGGACTAATAGCTTCATAAACACCACCAAGTTGAAGAGCTCTGAATCAATTTTTTGAATCGATATGATTTGCTTCAATCAGATTCCTAGATCAAATATTATGACTCATTAGAGGAATAATATGTGCTTGTCATTTCAAGTTGAATTATTTAGCTTTGGTTGTCAATCGACGCATATATTTAATCGTTAAACATATCACATCAGTAACAACATTGGGTATATCCTCTTGTTCGTGATATGATCTAAATTATATTTGAATTTTGCTATAAAACACATGCAAACTAGTTTTGGGAGATTGAGTATATCTCTCAAAACATACATCGAATCAAGCTGAACTTTTACAGAACAATACTAGACACTTGAAACTATATTGTGTTAAACTTTTAGGTCAATCTAATTTCAAGAAAATATTATTTAAAGTTTTTGAATTTGTTACTTCTATTTTGGCAGATTCGTTGACAGAGTGTTCTTTCTAGGTTATTTTTAGCCTAATAAGTCCAGACTCTAACGCATTAATTTTGGATAGAAAAGGGAGATTAAATGAGGCTTATTTAGGCTTTAAACTTGTTTATGGGCTTGGGATACAAGGGTTCTTAATATGGCTTAGATTTATTAAAGAATTATATTCCTTTCTCTTCTTAGATATGTGTGGTGACTAGAAGCCTTATAAATATTATAGTTTTAGTTGTCTTTTATTTCTTTTGGTTTATTTAAGTTTAGGTAGCTTAGTTTTTTATTCTTAATTTTTTTATCACCCCTAAAATATCAGTAGCATAAAAAAGTGAAAAAAAAAAAGAGAGGAAGAATAGACGTTATTCAAACTTGTTTCAATTTTGTCGTAAAAACACAAACAATAGAGAAAAAAATTCAAACCATCTTTAAATCACTTTAAAATCAAAATACTGGTTATTTAGGGTGAAATCACACTATATATTAAATTTGAAATCTTTTTTATATTGTTTGATTGAGATTCAATTCTGAGTTAAATTTTGTTGTAAAATGATCATACACGGGTGTTTGATACCTAGGCATAAGAGAGTGACCTATAAACTAAGATCTATTTTTTATTGGGTATAAAGTTACTACATATTAAAGTTGAGGTTCTTCCAATATCGTGCAATATGGGTTTCAATTTTGATACTTAAAATTGCGTAAGAGGTCATATTTGCGTCAAGTTACAAAAACTTATTTGATATTATTTGTTTTGACCTATTCAGTTTACTTTTATATATATATATATATTTGGGTTATTTCAGAGTCAAAATAAGTGTTTTTATTAATTTTTACTTCTGTTTTATTTCATGTCTTCATATCATCCATATTTCATATGAATTTATTTGCTATTTATGAAATTATAATCATAATTTTATTTTAATTGTTTTCAATATCTTATTGATTCTCAAGTCACTTTATATATATTGGGATTTCATTACAATATCCATTGAATTTGGTTCGTTGATTTTCGGTTCTGAAAAAACCACAAGAAGGTGAGTCGAGAGGTAAAAAGCATAATGAGAACAATTAAGTGAAAAACCTTGAATTATGTGAAACACAAGAGTTGTAAGGTATATTTTTCTTGCTATTAATTAATTTTTATAGATTCAAAGATGTCTGAAAAGTGACCTAGCAGGTCTTGGTTCTGAGTGATATGGTTCCAATACATGCAAGTTACATCTTGTTGGGGAGACCATGATAGTTCAATAAGAAAGCAACACACGATAGGGTTAGAAATAAGTATACTATAGTAAATGATGGTAAAACCATTACTCATATATCTTTTACACCCAAACATGTGTATGGTGATCAAATAAAGTTAAAAAGAAATATAATAACATGGGTAGAGAAAATCGAAGTAGGGAAAAGGTGAGAGAAGACCATTAGATTTGGCCACAACTTAAAACACTTCTCCCATTACCCAAAACTATTCAGCCTAGAACCTAAACCATTCAACCACTTCTAAAACAAACCCAAATGTGGCCGGGAGTAGAGGTAAGACCTGAGGAGTGAAGAAAGTAAGTGACCAAAATGTTAATTGTATAGAAAACTAAAGACAAAACAATTTTTTTTAATGCTAGAGACGGTAAGGTTAAATCTACCTATTATTCAAACCAACTAATAACCTACTTGTTTATAAGGAATTTTATTTTAATTCTAACAAACTTGATTCTTTTATTCATAGTGTTTGTGTTTCTTTGTTGCAAGAGTTTGATGATGTGTGTCGCATGTGTGCGGCGTCGCAATGATCATCCTACCGGATCAGGATCATCATGAATGATGTGGATGGAAAAGAAAAGAAATTCTTGTCCTTTATCAGTAAAAAAAGGAATAGGAGTCGCCACCTAGTATTTTGGTTACGAGTAACCTTAACTAGTATAAAAGTCTAGGAAGTGGACTTGTTGCGTAAAGAAAAAGTATTAACATCCCTAATACGTCTTACCTGAAGTAAGCTGCATTGTTTATTTGTTTGATATAAACTAAGAAAATCTTGAATTTTCTAACCGTTGGTCTGTCTAAGGTTTAAGAAAATTCCTTCTTAGTAAGGAAGTCCCTATCTTATCAGGTTAAAAACCTAACTGTTTTAATGCCAACATAAAAATATAAAATAAACTATATTTTTATTTAATATTAGGAATATATCTTACATATACGTTCACAATTCTGTATATTAAAAGAAACAAAAATTTTTTTTGGTAGTTTTGAAATGTAGGACAAAATCCATTGGAATTTTATAGACTTGTTATAAAATCCATACAATATTTAATAAGAAAATATGTAAAAGAATTTTAGATTTTTTAAAAATTCTTAAATAAATTTAGGATTTTTAACCATATACAAGAAAAAAGAAAAGAAATTTTTTTATTTTTTAGGTTTTGTTTGACAAAAACTCATTTTTCTATGTAATAAAACAACCAAAAATAGGCTTGAGGGATGTTTGCCAAACACATCCTTAAACCATACAGGGTCTTAAACGTTTCACTTAATTTAACCTAACCGGGTCGATCTGACTAAGTTGACCCTGACTGGTTAAACCATACAAGAATTTTTGGTTCGACCATAAACAAAATCAAAGCCAAAAAATAGATTAAACACCCAAAAACACAAAAAAAAACCTAAAATAAACCTAAACACAACGGATCAAACACCTAATAAATATGAAGAACACCAGGAACATCAAGAACACTGAAACGAGCCTAGCATCGTGGAACCTAAAACAAACCATAGTTGGTCAAAACAAAGGCACATACATATTGCAAGGATCTAACCTAGCATCCTTTCACTTTAATTATCTCTTAAACATCACGATTTTGTCAAAATATATTTTAGTTCTAAACTGAAACCCTAAGATTAAAAACCATTAAAATCAAGTTATTGATGCAAATAAACACTAGATTATTAGCTAATCGTGTTTTAAAAAAGGGTTATGTGCAAAGAAAGGGTTATGTGCAATCAAATGTACCAAAATTGGTCTAAATCAAGGGCATAAGACAATGTTTTTCCCAAGAACATGAAGAACATTGCCCATAAACCCAGAAAAAACCCAACCCTGCCCAGCCACTGCCAAGCCCTAGAAATGGACATATTTTACTTTTAAAACACGCCTTTTTATCCCAACAAGTTACAATATCATACACAAACATGTTTAAATCTAATCCTAACAAAAAAACATTAAAACATCAAAATCAAACATGAGGAACAAAATCTAAAAACTATCAACCTAAAACAATCTATATGTTCATGCAATATAGACTCAAAATTGGTTTTCTAAACCCATTTTGTGCATGAAAAAACCTAGCAAAGCCAAAATAACCACCCTTGCTTTAGAATGCATAGCTTAAGGTAAACAAAACTAGAACAATATTATATATATAAAAAAAACAAACAAACTTAAACAACAACTTTAATATATCAATAATATAAAAAGACTTCTAAAGAACATTATTAAATAAAAAACACAGTAAAAAAAAGGTGAATACAACATCACTTGTTAAGCATTTCAAACATCTTTTCTATACTTGTAAACATAAATATAAAAACAAAAAAAGTAGGCTACACAGGACCTACTATTGTATTAGTAAGGTATACCTAGAACAACTACTCTCTTTTGGGTTTCATTTAGAAAATTTTACCTCTAAAAAACTTGCAAAACTTAAAAAAATTTTGTTCAAGCTTTTAGACCTCTACACTTATATGTCTCTTATTTTTCTTATCTTATCTTTTTCTTTTTTTTCTTCCCTCTTTTTTCAGCCTCCCTTTTTTTATAATCTTAATGGAGTATTTATAGGGTTTTGGGAGGTCTTGAATCCATTTCCGACCTCTTGATCCTGAGAGAAGTGTTGTAAACCCTTGAAAAGAACTCACTCAGGAGCCTTTGTGTATGTTACGTGAAAAACAAATCAGTTTTTGCATAGTGGTTTAACTGTCAAGGTTGACTGAGTTGCATATTTTCGTGGCTTTATTGGAGAAATTATGACATCATCATCACCGGATACCACTAGAAGTTGGTAGAGGGGATGTACACCTTTAATTTAGATCTAACTTTGCTTAATTTGGAGGTCTATAACTCCACATTCATTCGTTTGAAGTTGCGAACTCGATTAGCTAAAATTGTCAAAACAGGGATGCCCGGGCGACAAACAATATATCACTCACGCTATCTTCATTAAGTCTGAACAACACATTATTTAGGGTTATAATTTAGAATTTAAAATTTTCAATTGAGTCCCTGTTCTTCCAATTTCTTTTAATTGCACTTATAATCGCCTCCCAACTTTTAAATTCATGCAAATGGACCCTTGCCAAACTTAATTGTCATCTTCAAAGTTGACAACCCTTTTCATTTTAGTCCCTGGTTTTGAATTTTTACATTTTGGCCCTCAATTGATCAACAAAGTTCCAATTTAAAATTTAATGAAACCCTTGAAAAATTCTAATTGAATCCTTAAACATTCAATTTTGAGTTTTCCTCTTCAAATTGAATTTTTCTTGCAAATAAGGCCTTCATTAGTCACAAATATGCTGTCAAATTTTCTAGTGTTTAGTAATTTCCCATGTGTTCTAGTATATTCTTCTCACTGATAAATTTTTATTATTTTCTTCCAACATCTTTTCAATGTCTTAGTATTTTCTATTTTTTTCTATTTATGTGGTGGCTCAAAAATAGATAACAATTATGTGTTTTATAATGAGATTCCTGGTGAATTTCCATCGATAAGAGAAATCGAACATCAGATTGATCTTGTACCTAGCGCATTGATTCCTAATAGACAAGCCTATCAAAATAATCCTTTGGAAACAAAGGAGTTTAAAAAACATGTAAAAGAGTAAATGACAAATAGGTATTCCTTTGAGATGGATGGAAGACCTATAGCTCTTGTACCTTTTACACCTAAGCAAATATACGATGAGCAATTGAAATTGAAGAAAAGGATGATGGCTAAAAAGGAGAGCTTGTATATCATGAAGACATTTTTTGCTAACAAAGTTCTCCCGGGCTTTGAAGATGATGTTATTTTTTGGTTTGGAACTAATTTGTTTTTTTAAAGGATAATCTTTATATTATAGATTCAATGAAAAAACCTTTTGAAAAGGGAGGAGATGATACAAACCAAGTTAGGTCTGAATTTTGCCTTAAAATACATACTGACCAGTTTTGCAAGATCGGACATATCTTTCAGAATATACATCGGATCAAGCTAAGATGTTACAAGAAGATACTAGACACATGAAACTATATTGTGGTAAACTTTCAGTTCAATCTAAGTTTTAGAACATATTATTTAAAATTTTCAAATTTTATACTATTTTGGAATATTCATCGACAACATGTTCTTTATTGGCTATTTTTTACCAAATCAATCCAAACATGTAATGTGTTAATTTTGGACAGTAAAGGGAGATTTAATGAGGCTTATTTGTGCCCTAAACTTGTATGTGGGCTTGGGCTACAAGGGTTCCTAGCTAATGTGGCTTGGATTAATTGAAGAATTGGAGTCCTTTCTTTCTTAAGATATGTGTGGCAGCTAGAGGCTATATAAATACTTTAGTTTCAATTCTTTTTTATTTCTTTTGGTTCTATTTAAGTTTAGGTAGCTTAGTTTTTCATTCTTAATTTATGCTTTTAGGTTTGATTAATTAGTTAAGGCTAAAAGCTTGTTTGGGCTTAATTATTAATTAGTTTTTAGTTATGGCTCAAGCCTTGTTTGGGTCCATACTTTCGTGTTTGTTAGTATATGTTTTGGGTCAATTTTCTAAGTGGACCAATTTATCCCACAATGTTAGATTCATTAGGGCTTTTATTTTCAAGAGTATAAATACTCTTTGTAAGGAGAAAATATTCAAACTTGATAATATTATTGCTGCTGAATTTATTCAGCTTGTGTGAGAGAGATTTTTGCATTTCATGGTTCTCTAAAGAAGTGAAACTGCATATCGAAGAAGAAGTGGCTTCGTGGTGTCTTCCTTATACTTCTCATTCGTGAATTGGTATTCGTAGGGTGCTGGTGTCTCGAGACAAGTTTTTATTGTGTCAAACTCCTATCAGACTTGCTTTGACTTTCTGGGATTTATTGTAATTTTGTTGTGAGTTGCGTGACCGCGTGATTTTGAGGTTTACATCAGTTCATTGAGGATTGTAGTTTTTATTCTTGATGTATCGATGAATACTTAACTGAAACTGACTTATCGAATAACAATTGGTTTCAAGGTGTCTTTCTTATACTTCTCATTCATGAATTGATATTCGTAGGGTAGAGATTTTTATTTCAATAGTGTTGGTGCTATGAAACAAGTTTCTATTATGTCACATTTCTATCAGACATATTTCAACTTTCTAGGATTTGTTATCAATCTTATTGTGGGTTACGTCATCATAAGGTTTATATCAGTTCATAGAGGATTGTAGTTTATATGGTTGATGTATTGATGCATAGTTAAGGAAGTTTATATGCTTAATGAGTTGATGCATAGTTAAGGAACTTGTTTTGATTATGTTTAAACTAGAAACTGCTAGGAAGAGGATAAAGTTCAATTTAATCACTAAAAGGGATTGGTAGGAGCTTTCTATAAAAGTACCTTTGTTTTAATGCTCTTTTCTCCGATGAGCAGCACCTACTTGATGACTCAGCTCATTGCCCCCTTTCGAATTTGAAATCGCCCCCATTAAATTTCATAGGTTGCTTTGTACTAGGAAATTGTACTGAGAAAGGCTACACATGGAGTACGCTTGCAGTCTTTCAATCGGATGAGGCTCCCCTCAAATTAGGGGTATAATTGTTGAGGGGAGTCAATCCATTGCCGTCTAATTAATTAAATAGAGTTATAATTGTTAGAAATATGCTTATTTTATTTTGACCCTTAGTGCTGATATTTTTAAAATAGTTCAATGCTTTAATCAAGATTAAGCATTTATTTGATATTACTATGCTTTCGAAATTTGGTCTAAAAATAATGAAACAAAGCATATTATCACCTGCTGCTAACCAAAGGGAAATTAAGCATAGGACAAATTATTAAACATTGCTTTTACTACTCTATACTTTCATCTCACAATGTAGTAAGATATGCAATATAACACAATAATATTCAAATCACAACAATATCGATCAAAGAGATCTCGAGTCTTATTTCTATATGATTTCAATTTAAAAAAAAATCGAAGTAGTGAGTAAATCTCCTTTTATCACCAAACCTACTCTAAACCTTTTTTTTTTTTTTTTAATTTCCACACCTACCGCATTGGGCCATAAAACATGAAAAAACGAAGTTGATGAAGCTAAAATAATTCGATTGAATAATAGAATATCATAACTTCCTATTTCCTTCATATTCTTCACTAGCTTACAAAGAATATAAACGCGTAGAAAGTTAGAGAGGGGAACTGAAGGAGAATTTTCATAGATTGCTTGATGTTTTGGTCGTTGATAATGTCAATGGCAATCCTTTTGTAGGCAATGTCGCTTTGTGCAAATTTTGAGAAAAAAAGAGGAAGCAATTAATGCGAGACCATCTATCATTTTAAAGCTGCAACAAAATTTTGATACAGAATAAAGTATAAACCTTTAAATCCTTACCCGTGCTCGAACACCTTCATCAAGAAAAGGAAAGAAGCATATTTAAGCGGGTGGTGAAAGAAACACTTGGAACAAGTCATTGGAGGACCACAAAATTATTAATTGGAGCATAAAGATTACTGCACTTTATGTTGTGGTCCAAGAATTATCGACCCATATGCCCTTGCTAGTAATCTCCATCTGTGATGCTCTAGCTAGATGTTTTGGTCTGTTAGCCTTTCATCAACTAAACTTCTACTTTATGGACAAATGGCTGATTTATTAGATGCGATTTGGCAACGAAATTTCAACTTGAATGAATATTAACATAATCTAGTCTTTATTTATTTATTTTCCTATATATCAAAGATCCCAGGATTGATTCTTCAAAAAAAGAAAAAGAAAAAAAAAGAACAAAATTTGCTTAATAGCCATCCATCCTGTTACATTTCAAACCATTTTAAGTTTACTTCCCCAAAAGAAATATTTAATATATTTTTTTATTACAAACAAACAATTTTACTTTTGGGAACTTGTGCCTTTTAAAATGAAGCTTTGTGTGAGATTAAAAGGTTCCCATCTTTAGGTGGAGTAATGTACCACAGAACATGTTCCATGTTTGAACTTAGATGGGGTGGGTGGAATATTGTAATTACATGGTAAAATAAAAAAAAAGTCAAGCCCCTAAAAAAGCTGCATGAATCTATGTATCTATGCATAAGATCATAAAGCAAGTTAAAAGCCCAGTTGTCTGACCCAAATGGGAAGCTTTTAGCACGCACAGCTCACATCCCTCCCCCCACTTATTGGTTAGATTAAGACCCTGCGACTGCGTAATTGACACCTGAGCTGCAATTAGTTGCGAGGATCCAATAAGATAACCTGTTTGTTTGAAGAGTTAGGTTAATCATTTTCGAAAAGACATTTTACCTTAATAAATTATCATTACGCATATGAACAAAATTGTTTGTTTGAAGGCTACCGACACAAGATAATGATTAATGCTATCACCTATTTTTCATTATCTCATAATTAGCATTTAATTTTCCTTTCATAATTTTAATTAAAAAAAAAACCTGCCGACTTCAATGCAACAGCAGCACACTACAATGGTGAAAATGACAAAAAAATAAATAAATTTCTTGTGCCATTCCCCGAGCCTTTTACTTCTTGGGTCCAAATTATGATATTGTTCATTCTTTTGTTAATTTCAGAGCAGTGAAATTCATTTTTCATATGCTTTTAACCTTTCCTTTTCAATCTTTATGGAATAATTCAACGCAACTAACACTTTATTCACTACCAGAAAATTGATAAATACAAACAGAAATACCGAGGGAATATTTTCGTCGGTAAATTTCCGAGGGATTTTACCGACGGAAATATTCCCTCGGTATATACCGAGGGAATTACCGTGGGAAAAAAAATTAAAACAAAGCAAAAAAAAAATGATGACGTGTCATTTTTACCAACGGAATTACAGACGGAATCACCGACGGAATTTGTTCCGTAGGTCATTCCGTCGGTAAATTTGTTGGTAAATTGTGAACAATGTTCATCATGTTAATTACAAAGGGAATCACCGACGGATTGAAAAGTCGTCGGTGTTATTTGGCGGTTTTCTGAAAAAATTCAATTAATTTAAAATTTTCATTTAAATATTACAGACGGAATCACCGACGGATTGAAAAATCGTCGGTAATTTTTTGGTGGTTTCTGAAAAAAATTTACGAAATTGAAAATTTAAATTAAATATTACCGATGGAATTACCGACGGAATAATTAAAAAATATTAATATTTAATTATCCGTCGGTAAAGCGTCCAAATAAAAAGTCTGAATGTCCTTATTTCACAAGAGACAGACCCGTTTCTTATTCTTCTTCTTCTTCTTCTTGTTCTTCTACTTCTTCTTCTTCTTCTTCTTCACTATATGTAAAAAACATCATTAAGGTATGTCTTCTTCTTCTTCTTCACTTTATGTAAAAAACATCATTTCTTATCTATTTCTTTCTCTTCTTTTCTCTCCTCATCTCCTTCTCTTTTCCTCCATGCTTGGGTATGTCTTCTTCTTCTTTCTTCTTTTATCCTTTTAGTTTTTTTTTAATTAATATGTTTAATGAAATTTTTTTTCTCTCCTTAGCTTCACTTGCAACTACATTAAGGTAAGATTTTTCTTTTTTCTTCTTTTTTCATGATTTTTTTCACTATATTTGTTTTTTATTTTATTTTTAATTGTTTTTGTTCTTAATAATTGTATAAATGTTGTTGTGAGATTTTTTTTTATGAGATCAATTTTTAGTAGATTTATTTATAGGATTTTTAAATTTTTAGCAATTGCAACTTCATTTTTTTCATATGAATTAATTTTTTAGTTGAATTTATTTTTTTATTTTATTTATTTGTTGCAAATTTGTTTGAATTGATTTTCTTATTCTTTTTTCCAAGCATTTTGAGTATATATTATACAGTGTTAATTTATGTTAATTTAATTATTTTATAATTTTATAAAATGAATTTTTTTAAAATGTTTTTCAATAATTACCGACGGATTTACCGACGGACAAAACATTACCGACGAACGATTCACCGACGGATCATTTCCGTCTTTGATTCCGTCGGTAATATAATTACCGATGGAATATGTGTCTTACACCGACGGAAAAATTCTGTCGGTAAAACTGTTAAATCTTGTAGTGATTTATCATAAAGGATAGAGGGATTGATGGATAAAAGAGGAGAAATTGAGGAGGAGTTGAATGTATCCTTTACTGTACAAAAATAATAACAATCAAAGAATGGATTGGAGGGATCCCTCAAATCCTTCTTTATAAAATAGTTTTCAATCCTAGGTATATTGATTTGTATACACCCATTCCTTTGTAATTTTCGGTACTTCAAGGTATGTTTGTTTTGTGTAAAATATTTTAAAAATAAAAATATTTAACAGTAAAATATTTTTCAATGTTTAGCTTGAAAACTATTTTTACATAAAATATTTTACATGTAACTATTTTTTAATGGTGATGGAGGTGGTCATGGTATGTGATGGTGGAGAAGAAGGTGGTAATGAGATGACGGTGATGGTTGTGACATGGTTGTGATAGTGGAGGAGGACGTGGTGGTGGTGGTGGTGGTAGTGACATACTGACAGTGGTGGTGATATGACAGTGGTGGTGAAGGGGTCGTAATGGGGGTAAAAATGAAGATGGTGATAAAAGAAAAGGTGGGGATGCGATGGCGGTGGTGAAATGGTGGTAGCATCGGCGGTCGTGGTGACATGGAGGTGGTGATTGAAATAGTTGGATGATATTATAAGTGGATAACTATTTGTAAAATATTTTACGGAACTTTATGAGTTGAAAATATTTTTTAACAAATAAACTAAGTTTAAAGGTTGACTGTAAATTATTTTACATTGACTAATTTTCCTATAAAATATTTTACGAGAAACAAACACAAAACATTATTTTTTGAGAAATATTTTTCAAAACCAAATACAAGAAAATCTAGAAAATATTTTCCTATAAAATATTTTACATGAAACAAATAGATCCTTGGATTTAGATAGATCGACTCTTTATCTTTTCCTTTCTTGTTAGTCAAACACTTAGGTAGCGTTTGGTTACTATCCTGAGACAAAAGGGATGAAGACAGTGGATATAGAAATGTGTTTGGTGGAAGAGATAGAGACAAAAACATAAAAATAAATGTGTATCTAGGACAATTTTAGAGTGAATTTCTGACTTCCATAATATGAGGTACAAAAAGAACATGAATCCAGAGACAATATTTTTTATTTTTTATTCCTAAAATATCATAGCAAAAAACTATCAATTCCAAAATTATTTAACTAAGACATGTTAGGATAAAAATAATAATTATTATTATTTTAAAACCCAACTAGGGGGTCAATCTAGGGCGAAGCTCAAGTCCTGGTTGAGGTCCAAGTTGCGGGTTGGGTTGACTTGAGTCAACATAATAATAAAAATGATTATTATCTTAGTTTTAAAACTCGATTCAAGGGTTGATCGGAGGCAAGACCTGAGTCACAAGTAGGGTTGACCGTTGACTCATGTTAATGTAAGGACAAAAATGATTATTATTATAGTTTTAAAACCTGACTAGGTGATCAAGCTGGGATAAGATCAGGGTCACATGTTAGGAGGGTCAACACAGGTTGACCCAAGTTAACATAAAGTAAAGATGATTATTATTATAGTTTTAAAACATGATTTGGGGTCAAATCAAGGCAAGACCCGGGTCACGAATAAGAAGATTTAACCTGAGCTAAGCCAGGTTAATATAAGGATAAAAATAATTATCATTATAGTTTTAAAACCTAATTAAGAAGTCGACTAGGGCAAGGCCCGGGTCACGGGTCAGGAGGGTCAACATGAGTTGACCCAAGTTAATGTATCGATAAAAAAAGTTATTATCATAGTTTTAAAACCTGATTCAGGAGTTAACCTAAGACAAGTTTAGGTCACGAGTTGTGAGGTCAACCCAACTAACCCTAATTTAAAAAAAAATCAAAGAAACCTTGTTCTTACAAAAAAAAGTTCAAAAAAATCAATGGTTTTTTATCCGTGTTTTATCTTGAGTTGATTTGGTTTTTTGACCGGGTTAGATTGAGTCAATTCTTCCTTTATTTCTTCTTAAACTCGAACTAGTCTAGGATCCGAGTTAACCCGTCAAGTCAGTCCTGGTTTTATAACTAAGGTCAACACTCAATATAAACTAAAGTAAAAAAAAATATTTATTTTTTAATATATGTAAGGTTGACAACAATACGTATTAAGAGTAAAATAGACTTTTTATATTTTATTATATTTTGTCTACCATAACCAAACAGGATATAAAGACAATTGCGTTGTCTTGTACATCACTATCAAATACAATTTTGTCATTGTTATTGTTTTTGTCTTGTCTCTTTTATCTTCATTGTCTTTGTCTCTTCTATCTAAGGACAATGACCAAACACCACTTTAGGAAAATAAGAAGACATTTATCCTTTCCTATATCTCAACCCTCCACTTTACTTAATCTATCCTTTCTAACAAACATAGCCTAAAAGAAAAAAAAAACCTAGAACATGTTAGTTTAATATATCCTGTAGCCAATCGGTTGGTTAAACGTGATATTATTATATTCATGTAAATACATATTTATTATTAAAAAATACTTAATTTATCCTTAATATTCATATAATATTAAATTAATGAATCTAATATTTGATTTATAAATCTAGAGTAAATATAAAGGTCATTGGACAAAAATGCTTTGCAAAGAAAATTATAAAGTTGTTATAATTATGAGATTTCTATTAAATCAAAACATTGTTTCTAAAATGTTCTTGGTCGATACTCTTTTAAATAATAGACATTTATTAGAGTCGTAGAGACTAATATATATTATATTTTTTTTTTATGAGAGTTTGTAGTTGTTCTAATAAGTTAAGGTATAAATGATACAGAGAACTAATATATAGATGTTTGTCATAAGACATGTGCACTAAACTGACCTGCATGAGAATTCCATATGGAGAGATCATTTATGTCTATGAAAAGGCTCATATGATGATTTTGTAAGTGATTCTTAGACTTGAGATCACTAAGTTATCTTATATAAAGAATGTTATGCTTTGATCTTGTTACATGTTATCTTAATCAAGGTGATGAAGGGCTGACATTGGATATAACATGAACTATATAAAGGTACTTGAGTGATAAAGAGAGGATTTATCACCCTATGTGAATTAGAAAAAATATTCAATTTATTCTTAAATAGTATTAACTGAGAAATCATTGATCAAGGTTGAATGAGATTTGAAAAGAGTTGAATCTTATTACAAAAAAATAGACTATTGTTACTACCTAAATTTTGACCATCTGTTCTAAAAAAATAATGAGATTTGAAAAGAGTTTCAAGGTGGAATGAAAATTGTTGCCATTCAAATTTTGACCTTGTTTTTTATTTTTTTTTGAGAAAAAACCAGAAATAACAAAAAACCCAAAAACTATATTCTTGACGTAGTTGCGTCGTTTTCGACGTCTTTTCCAAAGAATTTCAAATAAAAAAAAAAAAAAAAAGAAAAAGAAAAAATACATTTAATCTTTAGTGATTTAATTATAATTGTGGAAGGAAGAGGACCAATTTGAATATTGAAAACCTCTCACCAAGCAACTTATTTGTTTAATTAAATGGTTTACAATAATTCTCTTAATCTAAGGATTCATTTTTCTTTGCTTTACCTCCAAGTTATCAAATGAATGATTGAGATTTATTCTTGAAATTTAATGGTTAATCTTGGTTTACCTTGCCTTGAGCCAAAGAAAAAATTACATATAAACAGATGTTCACACAAAAGGAGAGAGGGAGAGTAATTTTAAGAAAGCATAAGCACTACCACAATCTTTATATTTACCGATGAAATTTTCTATCGGTATTTGTACTATCATTTCATTGGTAATTAATTTACTAACAAAATCACCGACAGAATTACTCCGTCGGTGAATCTTTCGTTAGTAATTTTTTTTTGTTAGTAATAAAAAAATATTATTCGATGGATTTACTGACAGAAAAAGCGTGCACAAAAAAATAAATTACCCGCTTCATTCTGTCAGTATTTTCCTTGGAAAAATACCGTATGTAATTTCATCGGTAATTATTTAAAAATATTTTTTAAAAAATCTATTTTACAAAACTATAAAATAATTAAATTAATATAAATCAACACTTTATTATTGTAATTATTATTATTTTATGGTAATAGTCAAAAGTGTTATTAAGAAAAAGGCTACAAAGATAATAGCCTAACTTACAATCAACACTCTATTATACTCAAAACACTTGAAAAAAGAAAA
Organism: Populus trichocarpa; assembly: GCF_000002775.5. Classification (NCBI taxonomy): domain Eukaryota; kingdom Viridiplantae; phylum Streptophyta; class Magnoliopsida; order Malpighiales; family Salicaceae; genus Populus; species Populus trichocarpa. Next base: position 12,366,421 of record NC_037288.2, read on the forward strand.
AGAAAATCAACTCAAACAAATTTGCAACAAATAAATAACACAAAAAAATAAATTCAACTAAAAAAATTCATATGAAAAAAAAAAGTTACGATTGCTAAAAATTTAAAAATCCTATAAATAAATCAATTAAAAGTTGATCTCATATGAAAAACAAATCCTACAACAATATTCATATAATTATTAAGAACAAAAACAATTAAAGATAAAATAAAAAAACAAATATAGTGAAAAAAAACATGAAAAAGAAAAAAAAATGTTACCTTAATGTGGTTGCAAGTGAAGCTAAGAAGAGAAAAAAAAAAACAAATTCGTAAAGCATATTAATTAAAAAAAAACTAAGAAGAAAAATGAAGAAAGGAGAAGAATACATACCTGAGTATGGAGGAGAAGAGAAGGAGTTGAGGAGAGGAGAGAAGAGAAAGAAATAGATATTGATGTTTTTTATATATGGGGAAGAAGAAGAAAAGAGCCCCGTCTATTGTGAAATAAGGGATTTCAGGCTTTTTATTGGGGCATTTTATCGATGGTTTTATCGACGGATAATTAAATATAAATATTTTTAATCATTCCGTTTGTAATTCCGTCTGTAATATTTAATTTAAAATTTTAATTTAATTAAAAATTTTCAGAACCGCCAAATATCACCGACTTTTCAATCCGTCGGTGATTCCATCTGTAATATTTAATTTAGATTTTTAATTTAATCAAAAATTTTCAGAAAACCGCCAAATAACACCGACGACTTTTCAATATGTCGGTGATTTTGTCTGTAAAGAACAATAATTAACAGTGCAATTGAAAAGTGAACAATTCCAAAGCTTTCTGGAAAATACCGATGGAATTTTCCGTTGGTGATTCTCTTTGTAATTGACATGATAAATAATGTTCACAGTTTACCAACGAGTTTACTGACGGATTTTACCTACAGTATTTAGTCCGTCAGTAATTCTGTTGGTAAAAATAACACGTCATCGTTATTTTTGCTTTGTTTTAATTATTATTTTTTCTACTATAATTTCCTCGGTATTTCCCTTTGTATTAATCAATTTTATAGTAGTGAAGCCATGAAAAGGAGAGAATTAGTTAAAACAACAACCAATACCAAACACAGCAGCTCAACCTTCATCTCCTCTGCATTGTGAGCAGCATTGGAAGATCTTTTTCAGCATCAGTCACGTCCAACAACCAAGCAACGTCCACTCCCTCTCTTTTTCTGTTCATAGCAGCTTCATTTTTCTTGTTCCAACCGAGAGACTACAATCACAGCAACAGCACTGTGAACAGCAGCAAAAGATCCAGCCGTAACCAGTTTCACCAGCAGCTCCTCCTCTCAGTAACGTGAGCAATAGTTCAGCCTAACATGACCAGCTTCACATAAACTATCTCCTCAGCCATGCAACAACAGTTCAGCCTTCATTTTCTCTACACTGTGAGCAGCAATGAAATATATTCTTTATCAGCAACCACTGGTTCCATCGTGACCAGTTGTAATCCAATAGCTTCCTTCAAGTAACAAATCGTGCAACAGCAAGTTTTTGCCTCTCCATCACAGCAGACCCAAGGTTCAGCAGAGCAATAACACTAGCATTAACTCCTTTTGTGAGGTAAAATTTATGTTTTCGGTGCAATAAAAAAGAAGGGAAAGAAAGCTTGTTTTTATTTTTTATTTTTAAGCAGTGTTGAATCTAGGTGTAAGATTTATAAGTCAGTTATGGTTGTTGTTATTATTCTTTTTGATGCATGGATTCTGGGCGAGGTCATTATAGACTGTTTTGATCTTTCAAAAGTGAAAGAGAGTATTTATTTTTTGTTCATGGGTTTGCTTGTTGGGTTAATTATTCAAGGCTTGGTGATTTAGAAAAATATTTACTGTCGTAATCGTATTTTTTTTAATCAATGTCTCATTTATTTATTATTGCATCACAACAAAACTTTTTTTTTATATTATTTTATACCAATATCAATATTCATGATATCATTGATTATTCTACTTGATAATTTATCCGTGCCGACAATAATATTTATCATTATCATTAGTCACCATTTTTCAAATGAAAACTCAATTTATACGGATATCAATACCTATGATATCATTAACTACCCTCACCTAATAATTAATTCATTCCAAAAATGATTTTAATCATTATCATTCGTCACATTTCTCAAATAACAACTCAATTTATGTCGATATCAATACCTATGATATCATTAATTACCTTCACCTAGTAATTAATATAACACAATCTCTTCCTTAGAAAAATATTTACTACCATAATCATATTTCCTTTTGGTCAATGTGTCATTTATTATTGCATCGCAACAAAAACTCGTTTCTTATTATCACTTTACACTGATATCAGTATTTATGATACCATTGATTATTCTACTTGGTAATTTATCTATGTCGACACAATATTCATTGTTATTATTAATCACCTTTTTTAGGTGACTAATCAATTTTTACCGATATCAACACCTATGATATTATTAATTATCTTAACCTAATAATTAATCCATACCGACAATAATATTCTTTGTAATCAGTAGTCATATTTTTTTAAGTGTCTAATCAATTTATGCCGATATCAATATCCATGCCAATATTTATATAAACATAATTAGGGACCCTATTTGCAACTCTTTTTTATCTAATAAGTCTTCAATAATTTCCAATGGATAATTTTATTCATATTCATATTTCTTATTATAAATTCAATTATTTTTTCCTTAACAATTATCATCTTTCTGATACTATAAAATAATTTACCATTGAATAGAGCTCATTACTAGTTATCCAATTTTTTTCTCCCAAATTCTACATTTTGCCAGCCCTAAAGGCCTTTTTTTTTTTAATCATTAAACATTGAGTTTCAACCTAATTTAGTTACAATTAGCTTAATTAAAACCATAATACTCATCAATTTATAAAAAGTTCAAACAAAATTCCCAACTCCCACTCTCTCTCTTTAAAACCATATTCATCTTTTTCCTTTAAATTTGTAAAATTTTCCACTTACTCAATATTTATTCATGCTTCTAAATTTAATTATAACAAAAAAAATATTCTTACAATTATAAAATCACAAAAATCCATTTTTTCATAATACCCAAGCATCACTTTAAACCTCAATATGCTAAAATCCTCAAAACCAAACACAATAAAAGTTGGTCTTACCTTGAAACAACAACCAAAAAGAAATTTGGAAGGAAATTCAAGCTTGCTATCACCTTTGCTTTCCTCTCTCTCTCTCTAACATCAAATTTTATCTTCCAAAGCCTTTAAACCTTCTAAAATCACTTACTTTCCCTGTTTGATCACTCTCTAGCCTTATTAATTTACTGAAACGACTACTTTTTAAGAGATTTATCAAGAAATATGAAAAAAAATTAAATCAAATACCCTCTCAACCAAGCTGCTAGTTTTACGGAGAGAAAAAGAGTATTTATACTCCTTATTTTGCCTATTTGCTAATTGGCCCTTAAGGATTTTAATGTTCTTTATTTTTCTCCCTATATTTTTAACAAAGACTAATGTCACTCCTAACTTTCTTATTGTTTAATCCACTCTTTAATATCCACTTAAATAATTGTTATTTGAAATACACACACACACACACATAGAGGGCTTACATTCTCCCCCTTTAAAAACATTTTGTCCTCAAAATTTCAAATTTCTACCCAGATTGAAAAACATTTCAGGATATTTCCTTCTCATTTCTAACTCTCTTTCCCAAGTTTCTTCCTCCACGTGAAAGACTTTCTATAATACCTTTACTACAAGAATTTCTTGTTTCTCAATTCCGTATCACTACAATCTAGTATTCGTATCGGTCTGACCTATTACCTCTACTTTATGTTCTTCTACAATCTCTTCCTCCTTTTAAGATTCTTCTTCTATTCAGAGGAAGACGAAGATGACGATGACGATGACGATGACAATGAAGTATTTGAGGCTTGTTTTTTATGGTTCTTTAATTGTCTCAAGGAGTGGGGCCTATATGTATATAACATAGACAAATACTAGTATAACAATTATGCAGCACAAAATACAAGGAAAAAGATAAAATATCTCTTGTACTATGTATATTGGTTTAGAGAATACCATTTCGCCAACTAAAGGAGGTAATATTGACAATCAATAAGATTTCAAAACTCATTCTCTTAATTTAGACTCAAACAAGGAGCACATTATCTGTAATAGAAACTCTCTAAATTAGAGATCCCCACACTTTTTTAGTAAAGGTAAATAGAACCATTAGAACACATTATGATCCAGTTACTCCTCTAATTTTTTTACTAACAGTGACTTGCCTTGAAAAATATCTTTCTAAGGGATTTTGTATTCTTCTATTAAAAAAGGTGTAAGACCATACCATACTTTTTTTAGCTTCAGGAGAACTAGACAAGCTATAATAATAATTAAATAGGTCAATAGTAGGACTTTGACCTTTCACGTCTTAGGAATTTGTCAAAAGCTACTATAGTCATCCACCCATTTGGGTGTAACTGATCTATAGATTATAGTAGGAAAATATATCCTTAACAAAACTAGATAAAAGAAAGAAATATCCAAACTTAAACATGCACATAAGTTGTGCCATTTCAATATTTCCAGTTGCTTCTCTTTGTATTCTACTTATTCTTTCATGGGGAAGTGGAGTCCTAACATTATTCCTCACTCTCATGTTAAATGTTAGTTGATTAATAGCATTATTAGCAACAATGCTCCTATATGGATCACGAGGTTTATGTAGATTAGGTTTAGGTGTAGAAGACAATGCACCTCATGAAAAGATCTAGCTCTTGTACTCCTACTAGTGTAATAAGAAAGATTAGCCCCTTATTTCCACTAGTAGAAGTACCAGCTTTAGAGTTTTCTCTACCAAAGGTTTTTTTTTTAAATCTAGTTAGACATACTTAAAAAGCAAGTTGAAAAATCAAGAGAAGAAAAGTAAGGCTCCTTACCTCTATCTTAGCACATAAAAATTTCATCGCAAGGAATTCTAAAGAAAAAAGAATGTGATGCTGAAGTAAAGAAAAATTATAACAGAGATTCTACCACAAACTATTAAAGTGATTTTGGCATGCTCATATGAAACAATGATATATGTATCAAGATTCATGAGATAATTGTTATCATCAAGATGGACCAAATTCTCCGGCCTTATCATGTACAAAACCATGTGAAAGATGTCATGTGATTCTTGACATGGATGCAGACTTTAATTCTTATAAATATTGGTCATAATATCATCAGCCTTTCCTGTAAGGTCACATTATTCCTTGTATATATCATTTGTTTCTCCTATACTGCATAAGGCTTTATGATAAAGTAATTTTTTATCAACATTATGTGAGAAGTTTACTTTAGGAGGTAATTGATAACAATAAGATAGAATAGTGAGCTCAATCGGGCCTCGACCCAACCAAGTCCACACACTTGATTGCATTGAGGCCCAACTGAGCCTTAATGCTCGGTTAGGCCACAACCTAACAGAGTCTCATACTTAGTTGGACTAAGGCACAACCAAGTCTCAAGCCCAAATAAGTTCTTTTTCTCCCTTTCTTTTTAATACCACAAGCTATGAGTCTATGACAACTATACTTGGAGATATAACAAAGGAATAAAGCTACTACCTTATGAGTTTCTAAATATTACCTAGATTTTTTCATGTTTTACTGGATATAAAATGCCAGGTTTTAGCAAGAAGAGGGGGCCTTTTTCTCTCAAGATAAGACAAAAAAAATATCTTACTCTCTCTACTCAAATCTTTTTATTATCACTACCTAAAAATCCTAAATTGATTTTGGCATTGAAGGATTTTTTACAAGTAAAAACCCCCCTAACCATACAACTATCATCCGTGAAGTAAGCTCAGATTCATTGAAGTGAGTTTCCAACATCATTAGTATCATAACCTTAACAGGATTGTAAATGCCCTGATGTATCCTAACCTCAATAGTTCTGAAGGAAAAACTGCATTAAACAACATATTATCAAATATAAGATCACGTTTAGACCTTTACACTTTATTTGGATGGAATATAAAACATGTAAGAAATATAATAAATGAACTAAAAAAAGAGGTGTCCTTAAACGGTCAAAAAATTGTTCACACACTAACAATGTACTATGAACTAGAGCAATGTATTTTTTTTTCACTTTGGTCCCTTAACTTTTTTTTCTTTGGTTGTGTCCTTTAATTGCAAAATTAGTAGACAATTGGTTCAAATTTGTTGGCTAGGGATGAAATTGAAATATGGAGGGCTAACTTAGAAAATGCACCGAAGATGAATGGTGTGTTTAAAGTTTATGAAAAAAGTACAATTTAGTCCCCTAATTTCCAAACTTGGACCTTTTTGGACCCTTATGTTTTTAGAAATTCAATTTTGATACACAACTTCTTTTCTATTTTTTCAGTCCCTTTTCGGCCACCACTGTGATAGCCAAAATCTAGGTAGATAGGCGATACATTATTTGCTTTAATAGGAGATGTGTTTTTTTTAAAAGACTAAATAGGGGTTGTTAGCCCCTTAAAAAGATTAAAAAAAAATATAAGGCATTGGTGTGTAAGTTTGAGTTTTTTTTGTTAATAGGTTCATTTCACTCCCTTAGTTTTATTCTGATTTAATTCTTTGGTATTTCTTTGTTTTCATATTTAAGTTAGGGTTAGGCAAGATTTAAATGATGATAATGTTAATATTTTTTTAACTAGATTACTATTTGAACTGGATAGCCAGTTCGTTGATGGCCCTCTTGGTCGTACATGCTACACTAATATTATTTATTTATTTATTAATATTTATGGTGTTCGATTAGTTTAGTCTCTGATACACTAAAATATTTCATCACATGCAAACAAAAATAATAATATTTATATTTTTTTTATGCAATTATATGCACGGGACTAATTAAAGGCTACTGGTTTCCAAGAATAATTAGGTGAAAGGAAATGATATGACATAAAGCATTTTCTTGTTGATATTTATTACATTAAAAAAATTAAATAAAGGAAATGAAGTTTGTTTTTTTTTTTAATTTTTTTAGTTTATTTGTTTTATTTAATAATCTTAATTTGAAATGAAACTCCTCCACATACTAGATTGGACTCCTCTCCAATTGGTGCTAACATAATAAATTACTTTAGCTAAATCATAAACTTTTAAATTTCGATTGATGGTTAGGATTATTTCATATATTGATTGACTTTAAAATAATTAAATTACCTAATTGATGCCAAATGAAAAGCTTTTCCTTTCGATTTTATTTTTTATGATTATCAAGAAACATTGCAAATTTATACAATCTCGTAACTCTATTTTTCTTATAACAAAAATAAGAATCAGTGCTTAAAAGAAAAATTATAACTAATCAACTTTATCAGTAAAGAAGGAGTACTTCACTTGAAAAGGTTGAAAAATATTAGTGAATACTTTCTCACTCCCTTTGTAATCTTCTCTTGTGGTTGAATTGTAAAATCAAGGGTAGGGATTTGATAATGGGTTCGGCACCAGCCTGGTCCATTCTAGACTACAAACAATGGTCGTTAGGGCCGAAGGTGTTTTGCTTTTGATGTTGAAATATTAGCTAGGAAATAATGACGGGCTATATATATCATTATATCGCCCCAAATTAACTTTTTATGTGAAGGATGTTTTCAATTGATTGCTTTCACTTATGGAAAAATACAGTGCTGTTGAGAGAGTCCCTTCTTTCTGCCAGCATCTATGATGATAAATTTGGTAGCTAGAGATATTGTGGTTGGTTATGGACGTGGTGAAAGAAGATAAATTTAACTTCCACCTTGGACTCCATGTATAGAATTATCCAAGAATATATATATATATATATAGATAATTCTATACCTTGAATGGTCAAATTGGTGCGCATTACATTAAGGATTTCTCTTCTCTAAACCCTTAATATTCCTATTTCCACCATTTATTTATTAAGTTTTAATGGTCATGGTATCTTCGGGTTAGTTTCTGCATTCCAACATTGAGTTTCTTTCTAGGTACTCTTAGAATTTAGAGCCCGAAGAATGTATTCACTTACAACTAGTTTAAATTTCAAAAAATAAAAATAGGAGAGATTTGAATTTGAAACTTTCTAATAAAAATTTCAAGCTTTTAAGCACAAGAGTGTCCTTTAGAGAGCATTTTCTCAAATATCTTTTTGTGGGGATCAATATTATTAATATATATCGTAAGGCTTATAAACCTCCCGTGCAATAATCACGAGATCTCGGTTATTTAGTGTAGTACTGTTGCTTAGTACTGGGTAACTTAATTAGTGTAAATTCCAGGGGCATAAGCTCGTGGAAACAATTATTTTCCCTCTGAAACTACAAGCATTCCACTCCAGTCTCATGCATGGGCTTGTGATGATGTTCTTGGAATTGACATCTGCCCAATTCAAATATAACATGTGCCGCAAGGTTTGTATTTGCCACATTTAATCTTTCACATGTAAGACATATAGTTTAGGTACATGTGCGCTCTAGCACTGCGTTATTGTGGTGTTAACATGCTTGCCTTGCATCGTTCAGCATATTATATTTGATATGATTTCTTTATAAATAAAGTTAGGAATAAAGCTTGATTGCATGCTCCATATTGTTCTAGTACTTAATATTAGAAAGCTTGAAAATGATGCGGTCAGTTTTGTTCTTGGAAATCCTTTCATGTCTTTTCTATCTTCATCTTTGAACTAATGAATTTTATTGACCAAGAAAAAGAGATGAATTATATAGGCTAAGCTTTTTGATCAACTTTTAAGTATATGGCTAAGTGAATTTTCTATCATAACAACCAACATGATTAGTTATGTGGGCCTATAACCTTAAATACAAAGTTTTCTTACCATATAGATATGACTACCACATTTAGGAAGTATTCCCTAGATTTCTTTTCTGAGCTCCTCAATGTAATATTGCAAAATGGCTGATGAACTACATCAAGAATCAATCAGCAAAGCAGCACAATTATTGGGCTAAATTGGAAAAAAAAGATATGCGAAGGTAGAAGAAGCTTATTAACTTGAATCGATAACTATATATAAGATCAATTTTGAGGGAAATGAAGCTTCTGATGCTGCTTAAATTGTTATTGTTCAAACTTCTGATGCTTTCATTACAACCTAGGTGGGAAGGAGAGATTTAAGAATGCTATCAGCTGAATATATACCGGATTCATTTGAAGAAGAGCAACAAATCATATGTTACATAAAAAAATAATTTCATGACAATAATATTCATTACCTTCCACCGTTAATTTTTCACCTTTGTTTAGTAGATACTCTTTCTGCCTTGTGAAATTGTGACTCAAAGACAACATAACTGCTGGATTACATATGCTTTATTCACTCCAATCATGAAGCTTATAACAGCTAATTCATCCTAGTGCCACCAATTTGCTATGGCAATGTTCATTGATCATCAAAAACACATCACTCAATTCATTTTCACTGTTCTCCCTTAGTTTTTCACATATACAAATCATATATAGAGGAGCTCTACTTATGATGTCCATCAACCCTAAAAACCATTAATAATAAAACAACAAGAGCAACAATCACAAATCCAAACAGGAAAAGTAAAAGTCATACACTAAACATATAACCCCAGCACTCATCGAAATTCTAATTACCATTTGAAGAAGGTGAAGAACAATCACATATCACCTCTGTCTCCACTTCCCTTCTGTGGAAGTTTCTATGGCAACCACAAGCGGCACAAGTGAGTGCATCAGCTGTGCCTTCCTCGCCACTAGCCATGAACTCTCTGCACCCGTCAACAGCATACCCTCCAACACTAGCAGCATGATTCTTTAGACACTCTCCATATTTAACATTCCTGATAGTGAAAGAAGTCGTTGAGCTTCTTGAAGGTTCTTCCGTTCTTCTTACCGCCACTTGTCGCTTCCTCATCTTGCTAGTCCCCAATTCCACACTGCCTTCTCCTCTTTCAAATCCTTGATAAACTAGGCTAGAACTCTCCAATTGGAAGACTGACCTATAATTAGAAGCTGGCATCTGGAGAGAAAGAGGGGAAAAGAGAGAGAATCAATAACTTGCTCTTAGTTGTTACTACAAGCCCTAACCCTAGAGGGTGTATTTATAACATAGAAACCGGACTTAATACATTTTATCAGGTACCATGACCTTTTAATTACTATTTACTTTTCTTTCTAACAATATATGTGTGCGTCGTAAAATATTAATTTTGCCATATACTTGCCTTTGTATCAGCTACTGTGAAATGATAATCCAACTGCCTTAACAACAGATTAGCATAGTGATAAATAAAAGAAGAAAAACCCTAAATGATGAAAAAGCTTTACTTTTCGCGCTAAACTCTGATTGGTTTAAAATAGAATGAACAGCTAAGATCTTAAATTAATGTATACTGTGGCCCCTAAACTGTTGCTGATGCTAAAAGGAAGTTTTGTGGGGTGCATTGATACGATGCCAACAAAATTTGTCTAGCTAAAATTAATAACATGTCAATGTTAAATAATCTAGCCAAACCTGTTTGAAAAAGCCTTCCATTTTCGAGTAAATCACCCAATATTATAATTGTAATTATAAGAAGAACTAAAAGATCATGGGCAAAAGAAACAGTTCCATCCATTTCTCAAAATTCACTCTAGGTTATAGCAGTAAATTGTTTTTATTTATTTCAGTGATTGAACTTTCCCCCCTTCAATTTCATCATTTCTTCTCATGTTTTTCATTTTTTATGTGTTGATATTTTTTCTGTATGCATTTTCTTGGCAATTTAATGTTTTGGTCAAATTTCTGACTTGAGATAGAGTCTAATTCAATAGGATAAATCATTGCAGTTAATTGTTAGAACACAATTCAAAGTAAGAGGACCAACCTAAAAGGGAAAAAACAACTTGGTCTTGATCATATTCATGCAAAAAAAAAAAAATTAAATTTGTGGGTTCTATGTCAGCTCATTTTTTATTCGTTTAGTATTAGGATGTTTTGTTGTGGTTCAAACTTTATCTTATTAACATTTTAATCCTTAATTTTGAAGAGAGAGAAAGTTAATGAAAATAAAGGAGGAGAGAAAAAGTGGTAAATTGGCCATATTTTGATGATAAACAAAAATAGTTATTGGTGTCAATAGGTTCCTTTGGACAAGAGGAGTTCCATTGAAGTTTTTTTTACCTTTCATCTTGTCAAAAAAACTAGATAAAGGCTTGTGATTTTTTTGAATCAAGTGATTTTTTAGTTTATGATCAATTAAAGGTTGGATTGAGATTATATATGGGTTTATTCAAATTTATGGAGTGTTTCCAGGTGTTTTCCGGCAAAAAAAAATGGATTGAAAATGATTTTTTTTTCTTTTCTAGTAGATTGAGGCCAACTTGAGGTTACCAAAGACATACTAGTAAACGATGTAGTATTTTTTACTATAGACAACGCATCCCTTGCTTTATTTTTTATTTTTTCAAAAAGGGTGGACAATGTCATTTTAATAAAGAGTAGAAAAAATGGAGGCTAGGTGCGCAGGCTTATTCTTGCAGGCCCATGTGCACCTCATTTTGTTTTGAAATTCATTAAACAAAATAATTAAAAATAATTTGGAATATTTTTTTTAAATACCATTCAATTTTATCTTCTTTTGGATAAGATGATATCATTCTTTTTATAATTTTAATAAATTCTCTTTTTGTGTAACCCTTAATATTTTTTAAAATAATTTTTGGTCGCTTTCGGGCACATGTCTCTTTTAATTATCATATAATTAAATAAGAAATAAGTTTTAAAAAACAAGATAATTTAACCAAGTTTATGATCGAGTTTGTGGGTTTGGTAGGCTAACTTTGTTCGATCCAAAACATCATCTCAATATTTAAGAAAATAAGTTCAAATGATATCATGCTAAAATTTCTAAAGTCAAACAAAGTTTTGACTAGGTTGACAACATTACAAGTTGACAACATTACAGAAAGGTTCCCTACATCAACATGTGAGCTGTGTATTTTTTTTTATTAAATTCATGTTAAAATTATTATAACATTTTTTTAGACTAGCTTTCATGATTTTGATGAGATTTCATCTAAAAGAACAAATATTATGGCAAAAACAAATATTGGAAAAAAGACCTTGTTAATAAGATAAATGAGATGCATTTTTTTATCCTTCTTTCAAACCATCCAAATTTATTTTGATATTTGTTCTAATTATTTTTTATGTTTATTAAATAAAGAATATAAAACCAAAAATTATATTTCTTTTCTTAAAAAAAGCTTAATGAGAAAAGGAGGTATTATACTAGTAAATTATTAAATTATTACTTTTCTTGAAGACATGTTAACATACAATTGAATAAAAAAAAATTGAATACTAATCAAAACATGAGATTATATCACTTTAGTTATATTTTTTCCCTTAACTTCTTAATTTAATCTTTGATTATTGTTAACAACTCTTTCTAATATAGTTCACTACTATTTTTAATAGTTTTACCGATGGAATATTCTATCAGTATTTACTCTACAATTCTGTCGATGAATATTTTACCGATTGATTCATGGATGGAAAACGTTCATCGGTAAACAGCTCGTTATTAATTTCTTTTCTGTTGGCATTTTCATTAGTAAAAAAAAAACCCAAAAGTTTTATAGATAGAAAATGCGCGCCAAAAAAAAATTATCCACTGCAATGTACCGACAGAATAATTTCGTTGGTGATTGGCAATGATATTTGGAGTAATTTTATTCCAACCCTCTGTAAAATACCGACGAAATAATTTCGTTGGTGATATAACAGTTGAAGTGGAAAATACAATAAATGTTTTCCAACTCTTTGGCATATACCGACGGATTGAGTCCGTAGGTAACTCCGTCCATAATAATTAAAAAATATATATTTTTAAAAAAATCTATTGAATAGAAAAATTAAAATTGAATAAAATTAAAATTAAAAAAATTCAAGTAAAATTAAATCTAAAAATTAAAAAAAAATAAAGTTGTATAAAATTCAAGTATGTAAAAATAAATTATTTTAATATATAAGCCAAATATTCATTACAAATTTATATGTTCAAATAAAATTAAACTAAAACAAAGACAACGCTCAAGGAAGAGGAGAAGGAGGCTGGTCGTTCCCAGGATCATAGAGCCAAAAAGGAGGTGCACATGTACCACCCATCTATTGTAACCCCAAATGTAAATTCAGTGTAAAATTGAAGAAATGTTTTAAATCTGATAAAGAAAATAAAATGAATGATGTATGAATTTTGATATATGGGACTATATATATATATATATATATATATATATATATTAAGGGTAAGGATACAAAAATTTATCCGATATCATCACTTTTAATGTTGGTTAAGAAATGTAAATCTGATACAACTCAGGAGTTCCATAAAGATTCTAAAGGAAGTGTATAAGAAAATTAAACAAATAAATTATGAGAATTGGGAATTTGATGTTTGTAGTAAGGGGAGGGATACAGACTTTTGAAATTAAAAAAAATGGTTAGCAAATAAATTTTTTAAATAGAAGTGTGAAAAATGCCCACAAAAAAAGAGTTTAAAATGTAAATTAAATTTAAACGGAAGTGATTTAGGAGGAAAGAAAGGTATTGGGGTATAAATTAATGAATTTTGATATCACCTGTTGAAAATCGATATTACAAAATATACCGGGACGGAGGAAATAATACCCGATAACTATAAAAATTATTATTTGAAAGGACATAGTGGGAATTTGACAAATTGTTGCCTGTATAAGGCTTGTTGTGGCCGGTCATGGAGAATAGAGAAGGAAGAGAGGGAAAACTCCATTTTGTTTGAAAATTCTTGAGAAAAACAAGAAAAAAGAATAGAGTTAGTGATACTAAAGGATTTAGGCAACAAAATCATTTAGATTTAAAGTGTTTTGAGACAAGAAATTTGGAGATGGAGAGAGGAGAAAGTGGTGGCAACAACAAGCAAGGAATAAGTGATGAAAATCCTTGATTGGTTAACAATTGGAGCCTAGATTACTTTTTGGTAAGTGTCCTAACATTCATTTAACAACTTATAATAATTGTTAAATTTCCATTGAAGTTTTCATTAAATTGAGATTAGGGTTCATGATGAATTTTAGAGGAAATGAGAAATTGAATTGAATTGATTTTTGTAACATAATATAGGGTTGAAATGAGTCGAAATAACAAGTAATTTTGTAAGAAAATTTATAGCTCTTTACTAAGTGTGTGGGGTCGGCCATTGATGTAAGAAGAAAAAGGGTGTTTATTTGAATATTTGACTTGATGATGTGTGATTATATGAATTAAAATGATGAGAAATACATGAAGAAATAACAATGAAGGTGTTAGAGAGGGTTGAGAAGAACGTTGATTGACTAGTCAATGAAATTGGGCAAACAAATTCTTAGAAGGTGTTTTTAGCATCATTGTAGTGTATATAAGATGGCAAGGAATTGGTTTGAATGAGGATAAGTTAAAGTGGTGTTATGTGAATGTTTACGGAATTGTTGATGAAACTGGATAATTTCATCTCTTGGTCTTCCAGAGGGAATTCGAGCATGTAAATGAGGGAATTTGGACTATGTCTCTCATAGAAATTATAGATTTAGATGTTATCTATCCAAGGAAGTTAACTTTGCTTAATTTAGAGTTTTAAAACTTTAGTTATGGGTTAATAACCGAGAGGAGGTCAGTACAGACGCTACTGGACAATTAATCATCTTCTCGATAACAGGTAGTTTTGAAAGATTTAGAAGCAAAACTAAGTTCTTCTCCCTTTAGTAGACTTATATCATTGTATCTTAGCTTTCCAAGGGATTAAGCCACGCATTACACCGAACTATACTGTGTTAGTTATGGACAAAACACTAAACAGTGTTCGAATGAAGAATTACGCCGATTGTAATGTTGATTTGCATTTTTGTTAAAGAACTTAAGGAAAACAATTTAGTGGAACATGAAATGTAAATTTAAAGAAATAGGGATAATAACGAATGAGATGATTAAAATGAATTGTATAGATTTTTTATTAGAAGGAATAAATGCTCGTGAGTAATGACATAGTATGCTTATTAATGTAGGGGGAGCCACAATACCCAGGCAGCAACCGGGGACTACCGGTCAAGCTTTTACAGCGGGTAGGTGCCCAACACCTAAGGATTTCTTTTATTTCCTACCATTTTAAATTTCTAGGTATATAAGTGATTTGAACTTATATATATATATATATATATATATATATATATATATATATATATAGATGATTTAAATCTAATAGTCTATGTCTATGTGATCGGTATGAATAGAATGTTGTGATGACATTGATTAGCTATCCCAGAAATTATGGTAGCTAATGGTATCAACGGGGTTCCATTGGTATCGGCATTCCTTTAATTCATTAGTCGATCCCGGTAATTGGGTGACTAATGATGTTAGTAAAGATTACTAATATCGGTATGACTAATTGAATTATGCATTGTTTCCTTTTTTGAAATTTAATTTTGTAATATTATTGAATAAGATGTGTTGTGTTGATGATGATGAGTTTGGTTGAGATCCATGATCATTGGATCAGGTTGTGAAATGATATAGGAAGTGTAAATTTGGTATTGTCAATAACCTGGGACCTCCCGGTATAGGGGAGACTCCGCCGAAATTTCAATAGATATTTTTTTAAAAAAAATTTCCTGAAATTTCCAGTTAATTGTTGTGTTGTCCTAGAAATTGGGACTATTACATTTTGGTATCAGAGCCAGGTTACTGTTCCATGGATTGGAATACTAATGAAATTTTAAAATGTATTTCAGGATGGTCCAGACTAGACAAGGGACACGTACTGACTTACCCCTGTGCAAGGAGGAGATGATAGCATACAGTCTAGGAGTGATCCAGATTGGGATCGCTTGATGACAGATATTGCCACTTATGTACCAGTGATCCAGATTGGGATCGCTTGATGATAGATATTGCCACTTATGTACCAGTGGCATCAGCTCACTCCAAGATGGGTGAATCCACAGGCCGTCAGGAAGATTCTGGTTCCCGATGAGCGAAGGTATCGTTACCTAGAGTGTCTGTGTGAAACCCCGAATAAATTTACACGGAATGGCTCAGCTTCTAGACTAGAGAGGGTAGTCACTTTGGTGCATTGGGTTAAAGGGATAAGAGAGATAGGTTGTGTGACCTTCTTAGGAGAGGATGATGTTAAGATAGCTAGGCATTGGTTAAGAAAGATAGAAAGGGTGATGACTCAGATGCTAGGGCTAGAGGAGTCTTGAGTTGATTGTGTGACCTAGTTGTTAGTTGAGAGTGCCTAATCCTGGTGGGAAAACTATGAGAGAGAGAAGATGTAAATCCCGAGAAAAAACCAAGGCTGGATTAAATTAAAGAAAATAAACTAAACTAAAAAGAAGTGGGGTAGGAACCAATACACTTAAAGAAAATGGGGCCTAAATGCAAATAAGAATAATTATAGAGCATAAATACTCCTATTCTCACCAAAAAAACAGATCTGCAGCTACGTAAAGAAAGAAAAGAGGGAGTTTTTATATCTATTTTTAGAAATTAAGAGAGAAACACCAAAATTTCAAGAACCCATCCCAGATTGAGGGTTATAGGTAAAATAAACCCTGGTGGGAAAGGGATTAACAAGAAAAAATTGAATAAGAAGAGAAGAGGGGAGGATCGGCTGTCATTAGAAAGAAAAGGAGGGTTCGAAGCCTTATTGAGTATGAGAGGAGGTTTTAGGATTTTTCTATCTTTGCTTCTACTTATCTTCCCACAGAGTGCCATCGGTAGAGAGGTTTCGAGATGGGCTTTGACAGGAGTTGAAGATGGTGTTGCTAGTGATGCCATTTCAATCCATCCGTGAACTAGTACAAGCTACTTAGAGGATGGAGAGGGTAATTCAGGACATACCGAGATCGGTGATTGAAGGGCTAGAGAGCCGGGGTTTTACTATAAGTGGAGAATCTAGGGGTTCCATACAGATTACCAGTAGGGGATCCTCAAGAAGTTCAGCTCGAAAGGGAGCCAACGCTATAGGGGGTCTTCTAAGTAGAGGGGACCTATGTATCCAATGTATGGAGATGTGGCTCGAGACACCCCGAAGACTGTTCGACGACTAGGTAGGGGTTATATTTGTAGAGGTGAGGGGCACCGTTTATGGAGGGACTGCCAGTATTTAGGGAGAGGATGTTTTTACTGTAGGGATGCAGGCCACAAGAAATGGGTTTCTTCCCAAACATAGAACTTGTAGCCTCAGTCTTACCTTTCCAAGGCCACAAATTTCGCTTAAATTGGAGTTCTATAACTCCAGATATAGTTTAAGAATCTGAGGAGAGGTCAAACAGTAACAGTTCAAAATGGACAGTAACAGTTGGACAGTAAACAGTCCAAGTGTTTGTTGATGAGCGATTTTGACTATCTTAGAGGTAGAACTGGGTTCTCCTTAAACATTGAATTTGTAGCCTCATGTCTTAGCTTTCCAACGACACAATATTTTTTGAATCGGAGTTCTATAACTCTAGATATAGTTAAAAATCTGAGGAGAGGTCAAACAGTAACAGTTCAAAAACGGACAGTAACAGTTGGACAGTAACAGTTCAAGTGTTTTGTTGATGAGCGATTTTGACTATCTTAGAGGCAGAACTGGAGGTGTCCCGTAACAGTTCAAAAGCGATTTTAACAATTCAAGGTATAGGTGGAAAAATTGTAGTATTTAAGGGAGAGAGAAAAGCAGTTCCAAGTTGTTTAATTTCTGTCATAACAGCTCAGAAATTGATTAGGAAGGGGTGTCCCGTATACTTAGCCCATGTGAGGGAAACAAAGAAAGGAAGTGTGGACCTAGCTAATATTCCTATTGTAAGGGAATACCCAGACATATTTCCAGAGGAATTACCTGGATTGCCTCCCGTTAGAGAGATTGAAGTCTCAATTGACACTCTCCCAAGAACCAGTCCTATAGCTCAATCCCCGTATAGGATGGCACCCGCGGAATTGGATGAACTGAAGGTTTGGCTACAAGAACTGCTGGATAAAGGATTCATTCGACCAAGCAATTCCCCTTGGGGAGCTCTAGTACTCTTCGTAAAGAAAAAAGGATGATACCCTTCGGTTGTGCATTGACTATCGTCAATTGAATAAGATAATTATAAAGAATAGGTACCCAATTACACGGATAGACAATTTATTTGATCAATTGAAGGGTGCCATAGTTTTTTTCAAGATAGATTTGAGGTCTAGGTACCACCAGTTGAGGATTAAGGATTAGGATATACAGAAACCACTTTCAGAAACCGTTATAGACATTACAAGTTTTTGGTGATGCCTTTTGGGTTAATAAATTCCCTAATAGTGTTTATGGATTTGATGAATAAGGTGTTTCAAACATATTTAGATAAGTATATGGTAGTGTTTATCGATGACATACTAGTGTATTCTAGTTCTTACATGGAACACAAACAACATTTGAGGAGTGTTTTACAAGTTTTGAGGAAGAATAAATTGTATGCAAAACTAGATAAATGTGAATTTTGGCTTAAGGAAATAGTATTTTTGGGACATGTCATTTCTGCAGAAGGGATATTTATGGATCCAAGGAAGGTAGAAGTAGTTTTGAATTGGGAAAAACCCACCAACGTGACAGATTTTCCACAATAGCATCTCCTCTAACCCGATTAACTCGCAAGGAAACTAGGTTTGTTTGGTCAAAAGAATACGAGGAGAGCTTTTAGAAACTGAAAAGAAGGCTCACATCAGCCTCAATATTATGCAGTGATGCTTCCCAAAAGGGATTGGGGTGTGTATTGATGCAACATGGATGGATAATCGCTTATGCCTCAAAACAATTGAAACCGCATGAGGTGAATTACCTTGTGCATGACTCAGAACTTATAGCGATAATGTTTGCTCTTTGGAATTAGAGGCATTATTTGTATGGCTCGCAAGTTCAAATCTTTACGGATCATAAAAACTTAAAGTATTTGATGTCATAGAAGGAGTTAAACATGCAATAAAGGAGATGGGTGGAATTGATAAAGGATTATGATTGTGTTATTAATTATCACCCAGGAAAAGCTAACATAGTTGCTGATGCTCTAAGCTAGAAAGGAAAGGGAGTAGTAAGTAATATGGAGAAACAAAGGCGGGACAACCTAAACAAGTTGAAGAAGATGAACTTACAACTAACTATGGGGCCGGAAGGGTCATTATTGGCTCAGATAAGGATCTCATATGTACTATGAGATAAGGTTTTAGAGGCTCAACAAACGGATGAAGAAGTGAAAAAAGTAAAGGAAAAAATAGGTCAAGGCATTGAAACACCATTTCAAATGTTACCAGATGGGTTGGTGGTGATGGGCAAACAGATTTACCTGCCAAGGAATAAGGCATTTAAGGAAGACATGCTAAAAGAAGCCTATGAATCTCATTTTACATCTCACTCTGGGAGTACCAAGATGTATAGGGACTTAAAGGGATATTATTGGTGGCCTAACATGAAAAGGAAAATAGAAGAATTTATGTCAAATTATAAGATTTGTCAGCAGGTGAAGATGGAACATTAGAGGCCAGCAGGAAAATTATAGCCTTTATCGATTCCCAAGTGGAAATGGGAACACATCACCATGGATTTTGTGTCGGGATTGCCTAGGGGAAAGAAGGGTAATGATGCTATTTGGATGATTATGGACCGACTGACAAAGTCTGCCTTGTTTTTACCCATGAGCATGATGAATTCGGTGGATATATTAGCCAAGTTGTATGTAAATGAGGTGGTTAGGTTACATTGTAAATCCCGAGATAATCACGGCTAGATTAAATTAAAGAAAATAAACTAAACTAAAAAGAAGTGGGGGCAAAACAAATACATTTAAAGAAAATAGGGTCTAAATGCAAATAAAAATAACTATAGAGCATAAATACTACTCTTCTTACCACAAACAGATCTGCAACTATCGTGAAGAAAGAAGAGAGGGAGTTTTGGTATCTATTTTTACAGATCAAGAGAGAAACACCAAATTTCAAGAACCCATCCAAGATTAAGGGTTATAGGTAAAAATAAACACTGGTAGCAAGGGATTAACAAGAAAAAAATTGAACAAGAAGAGAAGAGGGGAGGGTCGGCTGTCATTAGAAAGAAAAGGAGGGATCGAGACCTTGATTCGTATCGGGTAAGATATTCTAAACATTGTCTTATGAGTTGTTTTAAAATCAATTATGAATTGATGCCTGGATGTTAAATTATAGATTTGAGTTCTATAACTCCAAATATAGTTAAAAGTTCCCGCATTTATTCTTCAACATAGGTACGTAACTTAAATTTTAAGGACGAAATTTCTATTAGGAGGGGAGAATGTAAACCCTGGGGAAAAATAAAGGTTGCTTGGATTGCAAATTAACTACATGAGAAATAAAAGTGAAGAAATTCATGCATATGGTTAAATAAAAACGGGAATTCAGAAATTTTTTGATATAAGTTTCTGGACGAAATATTTTGAGACATTATAAATCAAACCAAAAATGTTGAGGATTGGATTAAATTAAAGAAAATAAACAGTAACAATCCAAGTGTTTGTTGATGAGCAATTTTGACTATCTTAGAGGCAGAACTGGTTTCTTCTTAATCATATAACTTGTAGCCTCATGTCTTAGCTTTCCAACGAGAATAATCGCGCTTGAATCAGAGTTCTATAACTCAAGATATAGTTAAAATTCTGAGGAGAGGTCAGACAGTAACAATTAAAAAACGAGACAGTAACAGTTAGACAGTAACAGTCCATGTGTTTGTTGATGAGCAATTTTGACTATGTTAGAGGCAGAACTGAGTTCTTCTTGATCATTGAACTTGTAGCCTCATGTCTTAGCTTTCCAACGAGACTAATAGCGCTTGAATCGGAGTTCTATGCTCCAGATATAGGTAAAAATCTGAGGAGAGGTCAGACAGTAACAATTAAAACGAGACAGTAACAATTGGAAAGTAACAGTCCATGTGTTTGTTATTGAGCAATTTTGACTATCTTAGAGGCAGAACTGGGTTCTTCTTGATTATAGAACTACTAGTCTCACGTCTTAGCTTTCCAACCAGACTAATCGCGCTTGAATCGAAGTTCTATAACTCCAGATATAGTTAAAATTTTGAGTAGAGGTTAGACAGTAACAGTTCAAAAACGAGACAGTAACAGTTGGACAGTAACAGTCCAAGTGTTTGTTGATGAGCAATTTTGACTATCTTAGAGGGAGAACTGGGTTCTCCTCAAATCATAAAACTTGTAGCCTCATGTCTTAGCTTTCCAACGACACAAATTTTGCTTGAATCGGAGTTCTATAACTCCAGATACAGTTAAAAATCTGAGGAGAGTAATAGTTCAAAAACGGACAGTAACAGTCCAAGTGTTTGATGATGAGCAATTTTGACTATCTTAGAGGCAGAACTGGGTTCTCCTCAAATCATAGAACTTGTAGCCTCATGTCTTGGCTTTTCAACGACATAAATGTCGCTTGAATCGGAGTTCTATGACTTCAGATATAGTTAAAAATCTAAGGAGAGGTCAGACAGTAACAGTTCAAAAACGGACAGTAACAGTCCAAGTGTTTGTTGATGAGTGATTTTGACTATCTTAGAGGCAGAACTGGGTTCTCCTTAAATCATAGAACTTGTAGCCTCATGTCTTAGTTTTCCAACAACATAAATGTTGCTTGAATCGAAGTTCTCTAACTCTAGATATAGTTAAAAATCTAAGAAGTGGCACACAGTAACAGTCCAAGTGTTTGTTGATGAGTGATTTTGACTATCTTAGAGGTAGAACTGGGTTCTCCTTAAACATAGAACTTGTAGCCTCATGTCTTAGCTTTCCAACGACATAAATTTTGCTTGAATCGGAGTTCTATAACTCTATATAAAGTTAAAAATCTAAGAAGTGGCAGACAGTAACAGTTCAAAAACGGAGAGTAACAGTTGGACAGTAACAGTCCAAGTGTTTGTTGATGAGCGATTTTGACTATCTTAGAGGCAGAACTGGGTTCTCCTTAAATCATAAAACTTGTAGCCTCATGTCTTAGTTTTCCAACGACATAAATTTCGCTTGAATTGGAGTTATATAACTCCAGATATAGTTAAATATCTGAGGAGAGGTCAGACAATAACAGTTCAAAAACGGACAGTAACAGTTGGATAGTAACAGTCCAAGTGTTTGTTGATGAGCGATTTTGACTATCTTAGAGGCAGAACTGGGTTCTCCTTAAACCATAGAACTTGTAGCCTCATGTCTTAACTTTCTAACGACACAAATTTCGCTTGAATCGGAGTTGTATAACTCCAGATATAGTTAAAAATCTGAGGAGAGGTCAGACAGTAACAGTTCAAAAACGAGGCAGTAACAGTTGGACAGTGACAATCCAAATATAAAGAAAGGAATGATAACTAGGATTGGACAAAGAACGACAATAATAATGAGTGAAATGAGAAAAACATAAAGTACTAAGAAATGATTGAAAGAAAGACTTATTGGTTGTTGATATGGTTATTATAAAACATATCCTTGAGTGAGGAAAATTTATGAGATAAACCTGTGATTTGCAGGAAGGACCACAGACGTGGTGCAACAGCAGCAACAGGGGAGCACGAGTAGAGCTTCTACTGCAGGTAGGTGAATCACACCTTTACCTTCTACGTAAATTCCATTTTTTTAATATATATTACTGATGTGAAATGTGAATTACCAAATGTATGAGTACTCAAGGGGAAAGGTTGTTATGTGAATTGCTAAGTGATGAAATTATCACTGATAAATGAAATATGAGAAGTGTGATTTGAGGCGTAAACTAGCATACATTTAGTGTATGTTAGGATCCCGGGTAAGAGGATCGCCACGCTTGGACTAGCATACATTTAGTGTATGTTAGGATCCCGGGTAAGGGGATCGCCATGGTTGAACTAGCATACATTCAGTGTATGTTAGGATCACGGGTAAGGGGATCGCCATGTTTTTGCCTAGCATACATTCAGTGTATGTTAGGATCCCGGGTAAGGGGATCACCATGTTTCGGCTAGCATACATTCAGTGTATGTTAGGATCCCGGGTAAGGGGATCACCATGTTTCGGCTAGCATACATTCAGTGTATGTTAGGATCCCGGGTAAGGGGATCACCCTGCATCGACTTCTATGGGATGATGATGATGATACTAGTGAAAAGGGTATCGAAAATGGGTTAAACGAAGATAATCATGTTTGATCTTATAAATTCTGGAATTGAGGTTAATAGTGAAAGAAAGAACGGTTATTAATAGTTTGTATAAGGAAGAGATTCTAAGGAAAACCAGAAAGGAGAAGGGAACAAAATATGAATGCATGTTACCCTTTTAAAATTGCTTGATATTCGTGTTGTTATTTTTTTATGTGATAGTCACCTTTCAATTATATGTATTTTGTTTCAGGAACATCACATGAACGACAGGAGTAGATCCTAGCTTATGTTTCCCTTCTTGTAATTTAGGTTATAGGGGGTATAACCTTATATTTTGTAAACATGAAAATGTTTGTATAACTTAATTTGTATAATTAATGTTTAAACTTGATTGAATGAACTTAATCTCTGTAGTTCATGTAACCATCTTTCATGTGTAAGTATTTACTTTTATTTTCATCCATAATAATATTTTGTTATATAATGTATATCATGAATATCGTGGATAATAGGTGTGAGAATATTGTGGAAATTGAAACCCAAGACAATTGGGTCGGGATTAAGTTATGAAATGCGAGTTATTAGAAGTGTAAACAGGCTACATATCAATAACTTGGGGCCTTCCGGTATAGGGGGGACTCTGTCGAAATTTTGGTAAATTTTAATATGAAAACCATGAATATATATATAAAATTCTCTGTTTTCAGTTGACATGAGAGTGTTGTTTTTATCTCCAAGTAGGGGATGTTACAGTTGGTATCAGAGCCCAGGTTGCTATTCCGGGGATATGAATGATTATATGATTTTGAAATGTGTTTCAGGATGGTGAGAACAAGGCAAGGAGCCAGGACTAATCCATCCCCAGTTCGGGGAAGTGACCAGAGTTTTCGAAATGAAAGTGATCCAGACTAGGATCCCTTGGCAGACACCTCCTCTCATATACCTGCAACGTCAGTGTACTCTGAAGCTGGCGAGTCAGTGAGACTTCGAGATGATTCGTTGTCCCATCAGGCAAATGTGTCCATGCTCGAGGTATTAGACAAATGGGGGGAAGATAATATACCCCCACCAGTGGAACAGGTAGCTGGATCAAATCCATTTTCAGATCCTACTTTTATGGAACATATAGTCAGAGCTGTAGCAGTAGGAATGGTAGCGGGAGCCTCCGGTACAGCTCCTAGAACAGGGGGAATAATCACTATAGTGCATTGGGTGAAGGGTATGAGAGAGATGGGTTGTATGACTTACGGTGGTGAAAAGGATGCTGAAGTTGCTAGGCATTGGCTGAGGAAAGTGGAGAGAGTTATAAATCAGATGCAGGTGCCAGAGGAGCTACAAGTGGATTGCGTGACTCAGCTATTGGTTGATAGTGCCCACTCTTGGTGGGAGACCATTAGAGAGAGGAGATCAGGGGAGGTATTGCGATGGAGGGACTTTCGTGAAGAGTTTGAGGAGAGGTATTATTCTTGGGAACATAGGAGGGAGAAAGAACAGGAGTTCTTGGATTTGAGGCAGGGAGATTTGACAGTTCTAAAGTATGAGAGGAGATTTCAGGACTTAGCAGCTTTTGCCTCCACCTACCTTCTTACAGAGCGCCACAGGGTGGAGAGGTTCCATGATGGACTGAGGCGGGAACTGAGGATGATATTGATAGCCATGCAGTTTCAGTCTGTGCGGGAATTGGTACGGGCAGCTCAGGGTATGAAGAGGGTAATAAGGGATACCCCAAAACAAGTGGTCGAGCAGAGTCAAGTAATTGGAGCTAAGAGGAGAGATTTTGAGTTTTTAAATGGGAGACCTCCTCTCCCAAAGAAAGAGAAGAGTGGGAAATCATCAAGTCAGTTCCATAAAAGGGGCGGGAGTTTCATCCTAGGAGGGAGCTCAGGAGGATCTAGACGGGTCAGTGGAAGAGGAGCTTGGGGAGGACAGTCTAGACAGGGAGTCAAAATTGTTGGAGGGTTTACAGAGCAAAAGGGACAAGTATATCCATTTTGTTAGAGGTGTGAGCAGCGACATCTTGGAGATTGCTCCGCGATGCCGGGGAGATGTTATATTTGTAAAGGTGAGGGGCATCGATGGAAAGAGTGTTCGCATGTAGGAAGAGGCTGTTACTATTATGGGGACACGAGTCACAAGAAGAAGGATTGTCCTCGTAGAACTACCGAGGGAGCCCATGGTCAGAGGATTGAGGTTCAGAGCCAGCAGCAATTGGTGACAGTCAATCGTCCTATCAGGCCTACCCAGTCAGGGATGAGTGCTACTCGTGGGAGGCCCAGAAATCAGGAGGGGAGGACTCAGGGTCGGGTATACCACATGACCTATGAGGATGTGGGAGCTGTACCAGATGTGGTGGCAGGTACCTTACAGTTAGATACAATGCACGTTTAGGCTTTAATTGACCCTGGAGCTAGTCATTCCTTTGTATCTTATAGAATTGTGAATGACTTACATTTGTTATCTAGTAACTTGGGTGTAGGAGTGACAGTTAGTACACCTCTACGGGAGAATATACATATTGATGATATTTATAGAGGGGTAAAACTATATATTGGAGGGTTAGAATTGAGGGTAGATCTTATGCCGTTAGAGCTATATGATTTTGATGTAATTCTGGGTATGGATTGGCTAAGTAAACATAAGGCACAAGTGGATTGTTTCACCAAGACGGTGACAATCCAAGGAATAGGTGATAAAAGAGTAGTGTTTAAAGGGGAAAGAAAAATAATTCCAAGTTGTGTAATCTCAGTCTTGGTGGCTAGAAAATTACTAAGGAAGGGTTGTTCTGCTTGGTTAGCCCATGTAAGAGAGCTGGAAAAGGGAAGCATAGATTTGACTAGTATTCCTGTTGTAAGAGAGTTTCGAGATGTATTCCCAAAAGAGTTGTCGGGATTACCTCTAGTTAGAGAAATTGAAGTTTCCATAGAAACTATTCCAGGAGTTTCTCCTATAGCCCAGTCTCCTTATAGGATGGCACCTATGGAATTGGCGAAACTGAAGGTCCAGTTTCAAGAATTGTTAGATAAAGCCTTCATTCGGCCTAGTAACTCGCCCTGGGGAGCTCCGGTATTGTTTGTAAAGAAGAAAGATGGCACCCTTCATTTGTGCATCGATTATCGTCAATTGAATAAAGTGACGGTGAAGAACAGGTACCCGCTTCCACGAATAGATGACTTGTTTGATCAGTTGAAGGGTGTTAGGGTGTTCTCTAAGATAGATCTGAGATCTGGATACCACCAGTTGAGAATCAAGGAACAAGACATAAAAAAGACTGCATTCTGAACTCGTTATGGGCATTACGAGTTTTTAGTGATGCCGTTCAGGTTAACCAATGCTCCGGCCATGTTTATGGACTTGATGAATCGGGTGTTTCGGCCTTACCTGAACCAATATGTGGTTGTATTTATTGAAGATATCTTGGTGTATTCAAACTCTCACTTGGAACATGAACAACATCTAAGGGTTGTGCTACAGACCTTAAGGGAGAATCAATTATATGCCAAGCTGGATAAGTGTGAGTTTTGGCTTCAGGAAGTGATATTTTTAGGCCATGTAATATCCGCAGAAGGGATACTTGTGGATCCAAGAAAGGTTGAGGCCGTATTAAAATGGGAAAGGCCTACTAATGTGACTGAAATCCAGAGTTTCTTGGGCCTTGCGGGATATTACCAAAGGTTTATTGAGGGGTTCTCCACCATAGCATCACCTTTAATAAAGCTAACCTGCAAGGAAGTCAGGTTTGTTTGGTCGGAAGAGTGTGATGCGAGCTTTCGAGAACTGAAGGAGAGGCTCACTTTTGCTCCTATGCTGACCCTTCCATCGAGGACAGAAGGGTTTGTGGTATATAATGATGCCTCAAAAAGGGGCCTGAGATGTGTACTGATGCAACACGGGCGTGTGATTGCTTATGCATCAAGACAGCTAAAGTCGCATGAGGTGAATTACCCGGTTCATGACCTAGAACTTGCAGCGGTGGTGTTTGCCTTAAGAGTATGGAGACATTACTTGTATGGGACACAAGTTCAAATCTTTACAGACCATAAAAGTTTGAAGTATTTGATGTCACAAAAGGAGTTGAACATGCGGCAGAGAAAATGGGTAGAGTTAATAAAAGATTACGATTGCATTATTGACTACCATCCTGGTAAGGCTAATGTAGTAGCCGATGCCTTGAGTAGGAAGGGAGAAATGGTGATGAATGATATGGAGATGAAGGAACTGGAAAGTATAGTGGAATTAAAAAAAATGGGCTTGCAGCTAAGTGTAGGGCCCGAGGGGTCACTGTTAGCTCAGTTAAAGATCCGATCTGTGTTTTGAGACAAGGTCTTGGTGGCTCAACAAGCAGATAGGAAAGTAAAAGAGATCAAGGGAAGGGTAAACAAGGGTATAGAGACATCATTTCAAATGCTATCCGATGGGCTAATAGCTATGGGAAGGTGAATTTATTTGCCTGAGGATAAGACTTTGAAAGATGAAGTATTAAGAGAAGCGCATAAATCTCGATTTGCTACTCATCCTGGGAGTACAAAGATGTATAGGGAAACTATTTAAAGCATTGGCTTGTTCATTGAGACATTCCTTAAAAGAAGACAAAGTTGGACAATCATTGGTTGAGTGTTCATTAGTTTCACAAATTTGACACACAATTTCTTGAACAGATTTTATTTGACCACTCTTTTTTAATTCTACTGCCTCAACTTTTCTAGCTAAAGATGCAAATTTGGCTTGGAGGTCATGATCTTCCCTAAGGTTGTACATGCCTCCATTAGATGTATGAGGTTGAGTTTTACCTGGTGCCTCACACGTACCTGTGGTGTCCTAATTTTGAGCATTTTCAGCTAGCAAGTCTAGGTACTCCATTGCTTCATCAGGGTCTTTATCTTCAAAAGTTCCATTGCACATCAACTCCACCATTTGCCTATCTTTAGGTGTTAACCCTTCATAAAATTGTGAGACAAATCTCCATGTTTCAAAACCATGATGAGGACAGGTATTAAGCAAGTCTTTATATCTATCCCAACACTTGTAAAATGTTTCTCCTGGTTTTTGAGTGAAAGTGGTGATTTGCCTTTTGAAAGAGTTTGTTCTATGAGATGGAAAAAACTTCTTTAAAAATTGTTGTTGCATTTCATCCCAAGCACGAATGGATCCTGACCTAATATTTTGTAGCCATGTTTTAACTTTATCTTTTAATGAAAAAGAAAAAGCTTTAATCTGATGGTGTTCATGCTACAATTTAAGTCATTATAGGTGTTACAAACTTCTTCAAATTCTCTTAAATGCAAATATGGATTTTCTAATTCTAAGCCATGAAAAGTGGGTAAAAGTTGAATAATACCTGGCTTAAAATTAAAATGAGATGCATCAGGAGGAAAAACTATACATGATGGTGCACTTGTTCTTGTTGGATTCATGTGATCTTTAAGTGTTCTCACACGATTATTCTCATTATGAATTGACTGGTTATCTTCTTCGGCCATGTTTTCTAAAGAAAATAAGAATTTCCTAGAAAGTCTACCACTTAATGTACGTGTCCAAACTCTCATACAAGTGCAAAAAAAAAAAGAACAAAAATTAGAAAAATGAATAAAAGTGAAAAGAAAAGAAAATAAATGAAAATATATAATTTATACAATACTTACCTCCCCGGCAACAGCGCCAAAAACTTGACACGATCAAAGAGTTGATATCTTATCCCAAGTGCAGGAGTGTCGAAGTAATAAATAACCCGGCAAGACCGGGGTCGAACCACAGGGAGATGAACTATATAAATTACAAATAAAGAGAAAGATTTGAAGAGAATAATAACAAAAAAGGAGTTGAAGAGAGTTTTGGAAAGTGATATTGATGTAAGGATTAAACAATAATAAAACAGATGTCAAGGTTAGAGGATCCACTAACGGTATTTCAAATAAATATAATATAAACTCTTTCTATTACTCAATTGGAAACCACACACAAAGGAGGTTCCAATTGGATGATTTATCGTTATTAGCTCATTATAAAATATTAACAATATCATATTAATCATCTTATCTAAGTAACACCATACTTATAAATATCATCAGGCATTCATGCTGCTAGCTTATGTTAACAACAAATCAAGTTCCTATCATAATAACGATGTCGGCCGAAGACTATGAAGGATCAAACATTTGATGTACCAAGTGTTATACAACACAAATCTAGATTAACCATTTAACAAGTAAGGTATTAAGAATTAGTAAGATAAAAAGATAAAACATGTTAATAACAAACTTTCTTGGATATAAACATTGAAGTCCATGTTGAGTTTATATTATACCTATTCTAACACCATTAGTGAAACCTTTTCACCTTGACATAATTAACTTAGCTAAACATAATGAAGAAGAAAAACATAAATAAACAATATAAGAACATAAACATGATATAAGTTAACTAAGTATAGGAAAGAAAATGAAAAAGTATAAACAAGAGATTAATATAGCATGAAAGAAAACTTGAATATTACAAAGAGAGAAAGCAAGAAGATGATTTTGATCTGAAAAATAATATGACTAAATACATGGCAAATGCCTTCTTTTATAGGCTAAGATGTGGAACTATTGATTGGTTGACAAACTATTTGGTTGGTGGCCAACCATTGATTTGGTGGCTGGTTTTTGACATTGTTGGCTGCTGGTTATTGACATTGTTGGTTGGTTATTGATATTGTTGGCTGGCCAAAACGTCATTGCTAACATCAGAATTTGAGCCCTTTGTTTCATGAAATATGTGGGCAATTTTCTTAGCTTTCCAAAAAAACAAACCAGAGCTCATTTGGACTTCTAGAACTCAAGATATGACTGAAAACTGAACAGTGTTTGAGCTGCAGGACAGGTTCCGACTTCTCCATTGTTGCTAAGGATTTGAACTTGAAAACGACATAATTGAGTCTTGGACTCTTCATGAAAGTTTTAGGTCTATGTCTTAGCTTTCCATCCATATAAAGTAGACATAAATCCGAGTTCTACAACTTCAGTTATGATCCAATAACCGAATGGTGTTCCAGTTTGGAATTGAACCAGCATCTCTTCTCTTAGCCTAGCCCTTTTTTTGTCTCTTCACTTTTAATAGTTAATCACATCAATCAATCCTTTGAATTGTGAGATATACCTGCATTCAAAATAAGCATTTACCATAAATTAAAGATATATTATATTATCAGACTTGTTATTATAAAACATGCTTTAGTTAGGGAATTTAATGATACTTTAGTGCAATATGATGATATAAAGCCTTATTAAAAATGCACTTTTAATTACTAATCACTCCTCTTGGCTGGCTGCCCCCCTTCTCTTCTCTCATTTTTTTTATATCATAGGAAACCCTAGTCTCTATTTTACAAAATAGTCCTCCCTTAAGTAGACTGTTTACATTAAGTACTTCAATAACAATTTTCCTATAAAAGAAGAAATAGCCTTGCATGAAATCTTTAAGCTTTGACTTAGAGGAGCTAAATTGCTGAAATAAAAACTTGGATATCAGTTTAGATGCTTCAGAACATAATTTGGACTCGTTTCTTCACGAAACCTGTTTGCTGGCAGAATTCAGTTGTCATCTTTGAAAAATCATATCTCCCTCATATGACATCATTTTTTGCTGAAATTTGGAGCGTTGATAGACCTTTGAGTCAGGAATCCAAGGAAATTAAGTTTGCATCAATTTGAACTCTGTAGCTCCAGCTATTCAAGTTGGAATGGTCGAAGGTCAACACTGGCAGATTGCGAGATTTGACTTTGAAGGCTGCGATTTCCATGCTCTTCCTTATTTTATTTTCCTTCCTTAGATTTCAAGAAAGGTATGGATGTTAGTTTTTTAATGCCACTGGAATCACTTCATTTCAACCTCTATAGCTCACGCTCACAAAACATCGACTGAAGGTCAAATCTGCCAATTATCTCCAATTTACTCATTTTTGCATCTTTCATCCAAAAGTGCCTTCAAAACATAAAATAAAGAATATCAGGGCATTTTATATATAAAACATAAGCAAAACACTAGTTAAATATGGGTGAAACTATTGAATAATATGGTTGCATCAAATATCTTCCCCTAATAGAATTTTTTGGTGTGCGTCGTCCAGGATTGGAGAATATTGACAAGTTCCTACTCAAAGGCACTTCACCATCATCGTCATGCCTTGGAATGTGATTGATTCTTGTTCTCAAATAAGGCTCGAAATAATACGAGATAAATGTTGAGATCTCCTCAACAATATAGACCTCACATATCTAAGCCTCAACGTGCGCCTTATTTTAAACCTTTTTCTTAAGGTTGAACAAGTACCTGTATGAAATTAAATGAATGTTTTCAATTAAAAAAAATAATGAAAATACATTTTTAATTACATTGCATGTGTAATCTCTAACCTCTTGAATGGATACATCCATCTATATTGGACTAAGCCTTCAACGTTTGCCTCATATGGCAAATATATAGGTAAATGCTCTATCGAGTCAAAAAATGATGGAGGGAATATCATCTTAAGTTTGCATATTGTCTGGATGATATTCATTTCAAGCCTCTCAATGTGTTGTGCCTGCAACTTGTTGGAGCATATATCTCTAAAGAAATGACTGATCGTCGTGAGTGCATCTCATATCCCCTTTGGCAATGAATCACAATACGCTAATGGAATGAGTGCTTGCATAAACACGTAGCAGTCATGGCTCTTCATTCCATACAATCTGCAATCCTCCAAACTAACCAACCTTGATATGTTTGAGGCATGTCCATTGGAAAAACTCAGACTTTTAAGCCATTGGTAGATTAGTAGTTGTGCATTCTTGTCTAAGACGAAGTTTGCTTTGGGCTTTGCGACTCGTGACTCCGCAACTCCATATTTTTATGGTGACAAAACAACGCCATATTCATTTTAGCCTTGATGATGTCCTTTATCTTCCCCTTCACATCCATGATGGTGTTGAAAATGTTCTCAAACACGTTCTTTTCTATATACATGACATCAAAGTTATGGTGGAGGAGATTGGTCTTTCAATAAGGAAGCTCCCATAAAATACTTCACTTTACCTAATTATGGGTCAAACTAAAACTAGGAAACATTTGCTTACCAGATTGGAAACCAAACACAATGTCACCGTACTTTAACACCACGTCATACAATTCTTCACCAGAAAGACGTAGGAGTGAAACATCCTTTATGTTCTTTCTATACCTATAATTAGTTGGCAAAAACATTGGTGGCAGTAAAAAAAAGGTGTATTACCCCCGTTTGTTAACGTGAATGCCATGTTATTTTTCATGTAGTATGGACATGTTAGTTTTACATGTGTGCTCCAACTAGAAACCATTCCATAAGCTAGAAAATCACTAATAATCCACATTAAAATTGCCTTCATAAGAAAATTTTGTTTCATCGATACATCATAAGTCAAAGTCTTAGAGGACCACAATTGCGTCAACTCATCAATCAACGGTCAAAGACAAGCATCTATATTTCATCTCAGACTATTAGGAGTAGGTATGACCGTAGATAAAAACATGAACTCTGGCCTCATACATATCCTTGGTGGCAAGTTGTAAACCGCGAGTATAACCGGCCAATAAGAATAAGGAGCGATAAATAACCTGAATGAATTGAATCCGTATGGACATAACCCAAGATGCACGTTTCTTGATTCAGCTGAAAAGTGAGGATGCACACTGTTAAAGTGTTTCCATGCTTCACTGCATATATGGATTGAATTACATTTGTCTTATGAGGGCAATGATATAGGGATGTTTAAGATTCTATGAAGAAAGTCATTTGAGAAGCTAAGTATTCTTGTGTTTGGGATGTTTAAGATTCTATGAAGAAAGTCATTTGAGAAGCCAAGTATAAGGACATTTAGTAGTGGAATTTGAGATGTAAAGGGGTTTGACATTAAGAGAGAGAGAGAGAGAGAGGATGAGGGAGAAAGAAAAAGAGACGGAGGGAGGGAGAGAGCAACACTAAAATATAATGTTAAGAAATAGATACTCACCACAAAATCTAATATTTTTTTTATGGAACTAAGAGAGAGAAATAGCGCAATGCTAAAATATAAAGTTGAGAGAGAGCCACGCTAAAATAGTTTTAACTCTTTTTTTATAGAACTCAAACTCAATTGTTAGATTCAGTATCTTAGAAAGTTATTATAAAATTATTATTGGAGTTTTACCTAAGTTTAAGTTTAAATAAATTTATTGAAGAGATATGTTAAAGACTTAATATAAAACATCTCATTTAATAATTTAAACTTTCTAGTTGAATTGAATTTTTAGAGACATCATAACTAGAAATGATTAATTAAAAGAATAGAAGAAAACACATAATAGTACTTTATTTGTACGGTGAAATGATTATAAATCGATGAACATCGATTCCAATAAACTAAACC